>NC_143079.1:9322500-9947500 GCF_052426305.1 Pelodiscus sinensis | reverse complement strand
TGGGTAGGGGTCTGGACTCGATGAGCTGCTGAGATCTCTTCCAACCCTAGGATTCTATGATTCAATGTAATGAACCATTGGTTACTCAACAGTTGGATCCATTTGGATATAAGCAAACAAACACTATGAAGAACATTCTGTCACATTGCAAGGCTGCCTTTCCTGGAATGTCACTCTGCACATAGACAGTCCAAGTTGGCTGCATGTTCTGTATGTTGCTGGTAGCAAACAAAACGGCTGCAGCACATCAGGATCATAGTTGTGAATGATGGAAAGGGCCTATTGGAATGAATCCATCCCCTTGAAAAAGGGAGAATCCAATTCCCCAATAGAGGGACTTCTGTGCTATTAAAATGATTGCTCTTGCCTTCCACTATAATTCTCTGAAATTGAAGCCATTTTCTAGCTTAACTCAATTTCTCTTGGAACAAGCTGTTTGCAAATGTTCCTTAAAAATAATAATAATTCTGACTGATATGTGAGTAGTGCAGAAGAAAAGAGTAAAGCCTTGATTGCCTACTAAATACATTGATTTAGCTCCACTGACTAAAGTTAGTCCCGAATCATAGCAGTAGAAGGGTAAGGGAAGGGATCCTAGCTATGCAGGAATATCACCATTTCACTAGGATCTATTGTCTGACTCTAGCATTTCTAGGGTCTATTCGGGAAAGGAATTGAGCAGAGGAACTTCTCCTATGCCCTTCTTCTGATGTTTTTCACCATCTAACTCCTGTAATAAATGTATGCACTCAAAATTATATCATCTCTGACTTGTGTGGCAAACTTTTGGAAGAAACTGGAAATTCCATAGAACAGATCTGTAATCCACTAATTTCTTTGGAGAAGTTATGTTTCATTTAAACTTAATGAAGGTCTTAGTTATCATCTCAATACTAAAAAGATATAGATTAACTGAAGGGGTACATGATAACCGTATTTAAATCATAAATATGGGAACGTAAGACATGAAATGGAATGATTTAGGATACTTCAAATATAATTGCTTTGTGAACATTGATTTATGAATATGAATATGCATAACTCAGAGATGCTTTATGCAAAACAGGTCAAATAACATCTTTTTTTAAAGTTCCAATCTTCTATTTTGGGGCATGTATGTGAAGTGAGACATATGAAGTGTGAATCGGTTTTTAATTCTAAATGTGCTAATGAGGGCCATTAGTGATACCTTAAAGAACTTAATGGCTCAGTACTCAAAGCAATGACCCATAAATGATTTTAATTTTCCTGTGAGCTCAAACTGTGGTTCCTAGAAAGACAGGTGACCATGCAACCTGTAACTGGAATTCATCTTGAATCTGGTAGTTTTCCATGGGGACAGGGAGACAAAACAAAGGGTTCCTACCCTGGAGAAAAATCCATTTAAGCAATGGAAAGCAGTTAGGTCTTTAGCTGGCTTTTGATATTGTCTCCCCTCCCCAAGAGGATACTTGTGAAGAAACCTGGCAACAAAGAACTGTAGTGAAAGGGTCATGACAAAGCTGCTGGGCCCAAGTCCAAAAAATATCAACTTTGGACTGAGACAAGAAGAATTTGTATGTAGCAAGTTTCTTAGTACAATCGAATTGGTAGGTTTTTGTTTTCTATTTTAACTTCGTAACTCACTTTTATCTGTTTTCACTTGTGATCACATAAATCCTATTTTTTATAATAAACATATTTTTGTGTACTATCGAGCCTACTGTAAATAATTGTTATCTGGGGGAGCTACCACTGTGCATATTTCTCTTTCATTGATAAAGGGAGCAGGCATTTTCATGAGCTTTCCCCATGTAAAACTTTTTCACAGGGTAAGATGGGTTTATTTGGGGTTTTGGTCCCTTTGGGTGTTGGGTTCCTGGGTGCTGTCATAAATCTTATAGCTGAGCCCTTATAACTGAACTGGTTCAGTGTCTGTGTCACTCTACAAGGGGGCAGTAACCCCAATTCTGTGCCTTGCCTTGGGGAGACCAGAGCTTCTGGCCCACCAGGGTCCAGGGCAGGGGGAATCCCCAAAGGGCAAGGAGGTGGGCATCTGTGGGTTCATCAGCACACCAGGTGACAAACCCAATGGGACTTTGGTGATCCAACCCGTTATGGTCTGCTTGGTGCTACAGCAGTAAAATAATACTGAGATGAACATGTTATTTGCATTATTTTTATGCCTAAGAGCACCAAATGAGCTAACTGGTTATATATATCCACATGGGGAAAACTTACTTCCGAGTAGACCAGACAGACTGGTGGGGAACAGATACACTGAGAAACTCAGTGATTTCCTCAGTATTACAGAGCCAAGAACTAAATTCAGACTCCCTAAGTCCTCGTCCAGTGATTGAACTGCCACCTCTCAAGGGAGACATTTGAATGGTGAGTCCTGCCAAGCTTTGCATTAGTCTCCCCATAACAGCACTGAAAACCCCATTGCACTGTGATATTTTCACACTTCACTGGGCCATTTAAAATGTTGGCAGCTGGAGCTAATCCTGTCCTGGCAGAGGGATAAATTAGATTATCTAAAATGTCGTTTCCATTTTACACAAAAAATACTTGGTTTACAGTTAGGAAATGCCCACGAGCAACCTTAACAACACAATTACTAAAAACCAAGCAAATCGCTAGTGAAGGCAGCCATGAAATCCAATCCAACCTCATTTCACATGCTTCCCATCCAAATACCCACTGACTCCTTGCTCCCACAGCAACCTCCTTTTGTTTTCACCATGCAAATACCCACAATGCACCGGTGGGAATGCTCTGGTGGCCAGGATTCCAGGCATGTTGTTTTGTGCTTGGAGTGACTCTTCATGATAGAGGTCTCAAAACAATAGCAGTCACGGCAGTGGCCTAAAGGTGCTCGGATGTGCAGAATGATTTGTTCCTGTACTTTCTCTTCTCTTTGCATGTGCAAAACATACTCCCGATACACCTCCTCTAGTTCCACACACATGCTCCATATTTACACCACCAGAGCTGAGAGAAGAATCTTGCCCAAGATATTTACCATGAATGTCTCTTCAACAGAATTTACTTGAGTTGTGTATCATTTTTGCCGGTACAACAACATCAGATAGAGACGGGTTGCCATGGGACAGGGTTCAGCGCATCTTCTCTTTGAATTCCCCTCACTCAGAAAAGAAAAACGTTTATTTCATAGTCAGAGGAAGCTAAGTGTCTTACTAGTGCATTGTTTCAGCAATCATGAATGGCAGTTCATGTATATATCTATTTGTAAATGAATGACTTTCAAAAGGAGAGAAGATAACGGGAAGCCTTATTTACTGGAGTATTGACAGAGAAATGAATTTGTCTGCAAAGTTGAAGGCCTTTTCTTAGAGGTATATTTGATTAGTATTTTTCTTATGGAAGATTTCTGCTGTGATTGTTAAAACTCCACTGTTCATCTTAAGAGAATCAATTTGCAAGACTTATACGTTCCATGTTCCCTTTTTTAGCATTACAATGGCATAGGGACAATCTGTATGTCTTTTAATAGCCATGGATACAACTGCCACTTAAGGAAAAATATTGTACTCACATGGAAGATTTGAGATTCTGAAAGTGAAATCTGTTTTATTGGAAAGGATGGGAGGGGATGGGCAGTTAAAAAATTTCCAAATGGGGTAATCTTTCTCACTAAACAGGGAGAGTGGACAGCTTTTCTGTTTACTAGCACAATGCTTTCTTCTTTTTCTTTTTCTTTTTTTCTTTTTAAATGATGCTGCTGCTGCCTTTGTAGTCTTACAGACTTGATTGACTGGCAGTCTTGCTCCAGTACAGGTTGAACCTCTCTAGTCCGGCACCCTTGGGACCTGATTGGTGCCAAACCAGAGAATTTGCCAAATCACAGGTGGTCAATATTATCTAGCAGCATTACCAACACTCTCGCTGCTTGTTGGGCTCTACATACACATTTAGGGGTAAATCAGAACTATATAACAGCACAGAACACTGATGGTGAGTCTAGACTACAGGGTTTTGTCGGCAAAAGTGGCCTTTTGTCGACAAAACTATACCTGCGTCTACACTACCGCCGAGTTCTGTCGATATAACGTCAACAGAACGTGGCAGTTTTGTCGACAGCAGTAAACCTCATTCTATGAGGAATAACGCCTTTTGTTGACAGAGTTATGTCGAAAAAAGGTGCTATTGCAGCCACACTGTGCTTTTTCAAAAGAGAGCATCTAGACTCTGTCGAAAAAGCGGCTTGTTTTGCCAACAGAACTGGATGTAGTCTAGACGCTCTTTTTCGAGAGAAGCTTTGTCGACAGTATTTGTACCCTGAGAGACAGGGACTGCTCGCTATAAACAAACTTTATAGGATTATGGGAAACTCTGCCACAGCCTTGATAAGTGGACATCAGGCTAACATACATCATGCCAGACCATGGATGTTGCCAGACCAGCGAGTTTCAAACTGTATCTGCTTTTTCTTGTTCAGTTACTTTCTTTAGCACCATGAGTGATGTGAGCTGGGCCCAAGTGCCCTGTTACTCTATAGCCTTTACCACATGTTTTCGTCCCTTAAAATACTGAAAAATGTTTTGCTCATTTGACACGTTCTAATCAATTCCAGGTCCAATTCAGCACCCGTACTTTTGTGGTTCAGGCACAGACAGGGGGCTCATGCAATCTGGGTTTAGTTCCCAGTTCTGAGGCAAACTCCTTGTGTGACCTTTGAACTAGTCACCTAATCTCTCTATGGCCTAGCTCCAAATCTATAAAATATAGACAGTGATCTTTCCTTTCTCTCACCCTTTATTTGTCTTGGATTTAGGTTGTACCCTCTCCAAAGCCGAGACAGCCTAACTATGCTTATGTACTGCACTTGGTATAGTGGGTTTCAATTTTAGTTGAGAATCTTTAAGCCCTACCTTAACACACAATACGTAAAAATACATTAAGGAGATGGGAAACAACTTGGTAGGAACTGGATCAGGCCCATTGAAATGGACAAAAAAAATGACATTGAAAATCTAGTTTAGTGGTGTATTAAATAGCAGCTGAACTGCCCTGAGGGTCTGACTACCGTTTATGGTCTGCAGAGAATTAATACTGTTCCCTACTGTAAGTAGTCTATAATACTGACTGTTCACTCTGATTTTGGATAAATGGCATGTAAGGATAAAGTCAAGAGAGTGATACCCACAAAATACATCTTTCTTTTTTCCCCTTAAAGATCATTTTTGTGCATTGACACAATGGGGACAGCCAGAAACATTAACCATGCAAATTTACTCCTTGTCTGACCGACCTTCATTGTCCCAAATTAATGACAGCAAGGTCAAACCCTTCCCTTTATCATTACGTGTAAATATCTCCTTTAAATAACTGGCTTGCGTTCAATGTAAACCCAATTGTTAAGCCATGAATAGATACCCAGGCTAGAAAAACACACACACAACCCAACTCGCATTTGCAGCAAAACCCTGGTCACTTCTGTGCATTAGCTACAGATTCAATAAAGGCAAAGTGGCTGTTAAGCTTCTCAGCTCAAGTGACTTTTTTTTTTAATTGTACTTGGACTGGAAATGTTGGTGGCATGTGCCCAAATCATAAAAAAAAAAAAAGAAAAAAAAAAGAAAACAAAAAAGAAATCGAAAAAGAAAAAGCAAAGAGGATCAGACAAAAGAGGAGGTTTGGAGCTGGTTTGTAATTGGAGATTGGTGCTCTGCAGATATGCACAACAGTCGAGTAAGAGTATTCAGTATTACCAGAGAGCATCTGCTCTGCCATTTCCTATGTGATGCTCATTATGCATCTGAGACTGCACTCTGGCCCTGGATAAAGGCTGGACCAGTTCCTGAGGATGGGGATGAAAACACTCTCAGGCTCTCTTGGGTTCTTTTTTATATACAATTAGGATCAGAGTTTTGAGGAAGCTCATCTGTTTCACCCAGAATCTCTTTCTGTTTCTTTCTTCTGCAGTCCTGTAACTTTTTAGTGTCTCCTTCAAAGCCAAGATCGACTGTCTACAGCACCCCAAACCATAACTCAGCCTAGGGCATCCCCTAACTGTAGAGTTCATTGAGAATCACAATTTCTGCTCCATGTGAAATTCTGATATTTGAAGGGGTACAGGTGGGAGGGATATATGTCAGATTCAAACCAAAAAGCTGCAATTTTAAAATTTCCTCTTAAATGAAAATGGGATCATGAAGACTTTTTGTTTCAATATCACTCTTTGGAGTCATATGTTTTTTTTAATGTTATATGGTATTAAATCAAATATAGGATATATCCATAATTGTATATGTAACACTTATTTTAATATAATATAAAAGTCTAGATGAAATGAGACAATAGGACACTATCAAAACAATTTGGACTCGGTTCCCTGGGAAATCCATCAGACGTGTCTGCGAAAAGTTTAGATTTCAACATAACTGCGTTTTTTGACAGACAACTGTCTTTGGAAAATTTTCAACCAATTCAACTCAGCGCTATGCCCAGATGCGCTCTAAACAGGCTACAGATGTTCACATCCAGGAGTCGCACGACTAATGGTCTCTGTCTACTCCATTCACAGCAGGAGACACAGACAAAATGTACTCATAGGCAGAGAGATAATGGAGGAATCTAGTTCAGTGTCCCATAATTTGTCCAGATACTTAGTCCTTGCGAAATGGACTGAGCTCACCAAATTCAATTCATGTAAATTGCTCTCAGATTTGGTTGCTAGGAATTGGGGCTGGAAGCAGAAACTGAAAGAATCAATACTTTACCAATCTGACAAGCCAGCAAATCCCTTAGTATATGATGCAGTTCATTACTTCAGTGAATATTAGCTGTCGTGGACCACTCCCTATTGCCCATTAGACTGAAGAACCATGTTCCATAAAAGCGTAATTAGCAATACATTTATTTTCTGAAGCATCTTTTGAAATCATTATCCTCACAAGTAAGTTTAGTTAATTTTGCACAGTTTGTTCTATTCATCTGTACTTTAGATGTAATTTATCTGTGTTAAACTGGGAAAATTTCCAGTTCTATTCTCTTGGCTCCAGTGCAACTTTAACCTCCTTGCCTTCCCTTCATTTGCACAAATAGATTGTATTATATTAGGAAGGTCTTTTTCACTTACAAATACGGATGCGAGATAGCACTGTCCCAAAGGGGCTGAGTGAACAAGGGGAGCTGGAGAGAAACTGATAACACATAATTCCACCAATGCTTTAAAAGGAAATTTCTGAACAAATTACTAAAGCCACAATGCTGGAAGGAAACTCTTTCTTGCCTGAAGAATACGTTTTCAACAGCAAGGACACAATTTCCTCCTGCTCCTCATCCCTGCCACTCCTAACTGTCCCCCACCCGGTGTAGGAAATGACCTGCAAAATCCATCTCCTGGTGTAACCCCAGTGAAGGCAGTGCTGTAACTCTGGATTCTCACCAAATGTGTAAATTACAGATTCAATTCTGGCCCCGTGGCAGGCAATCCCAAACCTGCGGGCGTTCAATGCATGACATTTTGGTTACCGTGGCTCAAGTGCAGGGTTGCCAGATTGTGCTGGTTTCCATGCACATAGGGGTGGTTTTTTTTTTTCCCTAAAGGTATTACTAAAATGACATACTTGTAAATTAAGGGCATGTGAAGTGAGGTGCATGCTGATTGCAGATGACATTGGTGGTGGAGTCTCCATCCCTAGAGGTTTTTAAGTCCCAGCTTGGTTGGGAAAGGCCTGGCTGGGATGATTTAGTTGGGGTTGGTCCTGCTTTTAGCAGAGGGCTGGACTCGATGACTCCGGAGGTCTCTTCCAACCCTAGGATTCTATGACAGCCATGTAATCCCTCTGCATTACAGTACTTCTGTGTTCAATCGCAAATTCTAGGCCTGCAAACGCAGTTCTTAAAACTGCCTTATCCTGCGAGAGCGTCTTGGTTATAACCATCTTGTGGTCCACTGAGATGAAGGGCTACTCATGTGGCCCACGCACTAACCTCGGTTGCCCACCGCTGTTCTGCCCAATAGTGTTGCAACAGGGATGAGTTTGGTCCCATATCTTCTGCATCTTATTTTACACCAGGATGGCTTTATATCTATGAGAGCGAGAACAAGCAAAAGCAGCCCAAGCAGAAAGCTAATCTCAGTACATCACTGCTGTAATTCTTACAGCATGTAGTGGTTAGTCATTGTTAGCAAGAGAATAGCTGTCTGCCAATCAGAGGAATAACAGGTGTAGCAGTAATGTAAGAGATGGCTTAGCAACCCCTGCATCACATTTGCAACACCTCGTCTCTTAAGAAACCTGGCAGGGATGATTCAAACTGTTGTTCATTTGAGGTTAGATAAACTGAGCTGAGCACTCTCCAGTTTACTGATTCTGGTCTTTTGGAGACAAATATACTAACGAGACCCTGTCTGCACTTTGAAGATCCCAGAGCTGTTTCTGTAGGGATAGGAAATTTTCCCACAGTCTCCTACGAGAACCCTCTTCATTGTTACGAGCTGTTTTTCCAGCCCCGTCTTCATCCCAGAGGTAATTGAGTGTGAGGAGTATTTGAAATGATTCTGGGTCTGTGCATGGAGTGCTGGGGGATGAATGACTCCATGGAAGTGTAAGCTGTTCTTCATGGAAGCCTCATTAAAATAATTAATCAGATGGGGCTGGATGAAGCTGCCATTTCATACAGGAGAGTAACTCATACTCCTACCTGGGCTAGCCAGATCTTGTCCTTTCTGTCACTTGCTTCGTGGAGGAGATGGACAAAGGGTTGCCTCCATCAGCCCTTAGCAACTGGCCCCTTAATAGCTGAGCCACAGGATGTTGGGTAAACCAAGAAGAAATGATTATTTTGCCTGAAACAAAAGTCTGTCTTGATTCCCACATTTGAAATCAAATGCAGGGGCAACTGGTGCCTATGTAGGCCTGACATGTAGTACTAGTTATATAGACTTTATTGTATATCATTGTTTTATGTAGTTATGTAGATTTTGTTTCATAAACTTTGTTTTATAGCACTGCTGGGTATTCCAATGTATTTTGGATTAGGTATTATAAGTTAGTGAAAATTGTGTATAGAATAATTGTTTTTTTTTTAACTTTGTAAGGCTGTAAGAAATCCTACCTGTTCCTTTATAAGAGCAATTGCTTTCTCTGAAATGAACTGTCCTTTGTGTAAGTGAGGAATGTGTGAAGACAAGAGAAATAAGTTGCCAGACCCAGATGGTCAGATTTGGTTAACAAGGAGCTGTGAACTCAGGGATTAGTCAAATACAGGAAGGCCAAAGAGGGGCGGGGTTGATGACCCCAAAGCAAAGGCACATACCTGTGAGCGAGTTTGTGAATGAGATAAACCAGTTGCAGTCACTCCCAGGATCTGATGGATCATGGAAGTGGAAGGAGCCTTTAGGTAAACACCAAGTAACAACTAGATGTCTCCAGCATGACACTGCAAAACCCACAGACTAAAGTTGGGACTTAACAACTGGAAAAATGGAGTTTTGGGTTCAGTCCTGCAGTACCTTGGAGAGCATCAAATTGCAATGAACAAAACCAAGCTCCTTCCTCATGCCCAGCCTAACTGGTCACAAGAACCAGTAAGACTGGTAACTATGGCAGGACGTGTGTGTGTGTGTGTGTGTGTGTGTGTGTGTGTGTGTGTGTGTGTGTGTGTGTGTGTGTGTGTGTGTGTGTGTGTGTGTGTGTGTGTGTGTGTGTGTGTGTGTGTGCGCGCGCGCGCGCATATGCTGATTTTTATGCTGTATTTGCAGTAACTGTAGTGTATTGCCTTTTCCCCCTGAAAAAGCTCATCAAATTGCAATGAACAAAACCAAGCTCCTTCCTCATGCCCAGCCTAACTGGTCACAAGAACCAGTAAGACTGGTAACTATGGCAGGACGTGTGTGTGTGTGTGTGTGTGTGTGTGTGTGTGTGTGCATATGCTGATTTTTATGCTGTATTTGCAGTAACTGTAGTGTATTGCCTTTTCCCCCTGAAAAAGCTCCTATGTGCTTCTTATAAGAATAATTCCTGTGGGGGAGAGGGGAAGGTTCAAGGAGGGCCACTCAAAGGGGTTTATGCAAAGTATATGGGGTGCCCCACTGAGCATTTAAAATGTGATGGATTATAGGGGGCAGTGATCACTCTCCTGAGTGCTACCACTAGCCATCAATGGTCCGATGAGTTTAATTCCTCATTCTACTAAGCACCCCAGGCTGGTGAACTTAATCCTGCACCATGGTGAATGCAATTGCATAGTTCAAGTGGCTATCTGTGTCACGGAAATAATAATCTCTTGAGTCCATCCCCAAAGCAAAATATGAAACCTCCAGCACTTGCACATCAGGCTCTCTGAATCTATGCAGAATTATTTCCATAATACCATATCTCAGCAATGGGGTGGCAGGGTCTGGAAAAATTTGCCTCTCCAAAGAAAAACTGATTCCTACTCTGGTTCTGAAGTTTGTCAGATTTTTTTTCTTTCCTTTGTTTAAAAAAATGTGCAAAATTAATTGGAACTGACAAGAGGAAAAGGATCCAGCTGAATGCTTTGATAAGCAATCAAGGCTTAATAGATTAGAAAATATAATTAATTACTTAATTACACTGGAAGTAGTTGTTGTTGGTAGATTGTTCATTGAAAAGCCATTGTTGTCCAGAAAGCTATACCCAGGGCATGAATATCAGTCACTCAGAAACTATTGCGGCCAAGCTTGGAACCTTAGTGAAAGACAAAGATACTGTAGATAGATACAAGATACTGAGCACTTTTGATTATGCTGTCTGTCTTCCAAGTACCTTATAAGAATTCATTAATCAATCAGTACTCCTGACAGGACTCGTATGAGGCTGGAAGGCAAGTGCTATTCCTATTTTAATGGTGAGGAAACTACAAGAAAGGGCCCAAGGTCACACGAGGAGTGAGAGCTGGGGTTAAGACACTGAGGCTACGTCTAGTCTGCAAGCCTCTTTCAAAAGAGGCTTTTTCTAAAGTATCTTTTGAAAAAGCCTCTTTCAAAAAAGAGCGTCTAAACTACAACCAGTACTTTTGAAAAAGCAAGCCGCTTTTTCGAAAGAGAGCATCTAGGCAGTCTGGATGCTCTCTTTCGAAAAAGCACAGTTTCCATTACATAGCAGCTTTTTTCAAAAGAGCACTTTTGAAAAAAGACGTTCTTCCTCGTAAAATGAAGTTTTCCACGGTCGAAAAAACTGCCGTGTTCTTTTGATTTACTTTCGAAAGAATGTGGCAGCAGTCTAGACGCAGGGGAATTTTTTTCGAAAAAAGGCCACTTTTTTCAAAAAAACCCTGTAGTCTAGACACACCCAGATTCTCTACAGTTACTTTTCCTTTAAGAAATGCCAGATGAAACAGGAGAGGTTCCTGTGATCCTGGGGTACTGACTTTCCTGTCATGCTTCTCACAGCACAGACACTTGGCATCGAAAATGAGATCAACAAGTAGTCTGCCTTTGGGGACTTTGGGGCATACCCATGTGAAGTGCTTTTGTCGAGACCACATGGCAAGTCAGGCAGTAGAAGCAGGACTTACTAAGCTGCCTGATACCAAGTAACCCCACTCTGCTTGGCACCCCTACCCAGGAATATTCAGGGAGGAATAAGAAATCCTCCGGAAAAGGCTTTATTTTCCGGAGAATAACATCTAGACTGGCGCTTTTCTCCGGCTTTTCCCCAAGCCGGAAAAAAGCGGCAGCCATGTAAATGCAAATCCCGCGGGGGATATTTAAATCCCCCGCGGAATTTGCAATTGCGATGTGCTACATTAGCATCCCTTTTCCGGAAGAGATGCCAGTGTAGACACAGCCATTGAGTATCCCTGTCCTAGATGATGTCCATAAAGATGGCTCCTGCCCCAAGGAGCTTACAATTTTAATAGTCTCATCCATACACATAAGCATATTCATTAGAGAAATGTCTATGCAGGTTGATGAACAGAACTAGAGAGAGAAGGGGTCAGATTTCAGGAAGGATCTAGCTTGGTGTGACCAAGAACTCGGGAATTTGACTGCTAATTAACAACCACTAAAGCTTTAACATTGGCCTCTCGCCATGTACTATAAAGGTCTCTTTCCTACAACGCCATGTGCTTCCCACATAATTTGCTGTTCATGACAAAGGCTGTCCCATGATTACTCAGATTCCTAGGACTTTATTACTAGCCCTATGCAAGGCAGGAACAGTAGCAGCTTCGAAGTATTAACAAACATTTGTGGTTTTGCAGAGCTGTCACAAAATGGAAGCCGGATGCATCTGACTCTAAATGGGTTCCATTGTTACTAAACTGTCAAGCCTGTAGGAGGATGAGTTAGGGTAACATATTTACAAACGGTGAGTGAAATTCACCCAATATAGGTCTTTTCATGCTTTTGAGAAGAAGAATAGCCCAGTGGTTAAGGTATTAGCTTAGCGCACAAATGACATTGAGTCAGTCCCCTATTCTGCAACATACTACCTCTGTGATCCTGGTCATGTCACTTAGGCTCTGTCTATACATGGGAAATAAATAAGATGGTAGCACTTCCTTACCTTGCAAGGCAGTATGAGAAGCAATAAATTAAAGATTGTGAAGCACTTCTGTCCGGCAGCCCGTAAGGATGCAAATAAGCATACAATGGGATTTTCAAAAGCAGGGGGTTCCAATGAGAGACTTGCATGCTTTGGAAAATTCCACTAGATGCCTACCACTAGACATCTAAATACCTTAGGGTTACTATGGCAACAGGGGCCATATAACTAGCTACTCATGCCTATACTCGCCTACTTAAGCAGTGTATAGGTATTGTGTTGGCCCTCTGCACAGGGGCAAATTTCACTTGAAAAGAGTGTTTCTATATCGTTTGCAATGTTGTAGTAGCTGTTACCTTGAAAGTTGGCTCTTTCGCCAACACAAGTTGGTCGAATGAAAAGTATTATCTCATCCAGCTTGAGACTCAGATATATTTTATAGCAGCTCAGAAAAGAAGGGAATAGGAAATATGAAAGCCAACTTGTGTGTTCATATATAATGATCTTATTCTTTTCTGGCTTAGATATTTAGTTCAGCACTCTCTGAAGGAGTCCTCCATATGTAAACCAATTAAGAGGCTTTAAAATATGGAAGAGGCACAACCCTTGTAGTGAGGAATAAACAATGTCAGAACATGCTCTTGTAGAACTCTGCTAGAATAGCATTTTTAATAAGAGACACAAATTGAACAATAGTGTCTAAATGTGATTAATGCAAAAAAGAAAAAGGAATCTAATTAGTTGATTTTTACCACACATTTGGGAGTGTTCGTTTAAGCAGTGTTATTAATAGTTGGGTTTTTTCCATGGTTTTTATTTTTGTAAATTCTTCGTGGTGCTGTGTTTCTTAGATGTTTAACTGGGTTTTGTCAGGATCAGTGCTTTTATGGGAGACCATTCAGCAAATCCAAGTTGCAGCAAGAGTGCGGTGTCTAAATTTCCTTGGTAACACTGTTTCTTCTAATTGAGTCCTGAGTGAGTGCTGAAGTATTATGGTAATGGCTACAGTGCTGCTGAAGTTGCTATCACTCAGGTAGGTTGTAAAAATTAAAGTGTCTTCTCTCTGCAAAGATGAAATATCTCGTCTCTCGTTTTGCCAGGGTAAAAGTAGAAATTCGGTCAAAATGCATGCATCCTGACCAGACTGGGTAATTATATTCTGTCCACTTTCAAGAGAGAAATGTATTTCCAGCTCTTGTGATAAAAGTCATTTTTTCTTTAAGCCTCGCTGATTCTCACACTGGTGATCTTTCACTACAAAGGTGGTGCCTCTTCCCTACTTCAGACACGATTAATTGGTTTACATATGGAAGACACTTTCAGAGAGTGCTGAAATAAGAGTGCTAAGCCAGAAAAGAATAAAAGTAATCATGTGAATACGTGAGAACCGTAGCTTTCATTTTCAAAAGTTTCTAGGTGTTAAGGTTTCAGAGAAAATCTGAGAATATGATTAAGGCAGATTTTTTAAAAGTCCATTATATATTCTTTTTCAAAATTATGCTTTTAAAGCCAAGTCATGATTTCAGAGGGACTGTTTCTTAATCTGGGGTGTTGACTACACTGGGATGTTACTGTCCATTGGAAAAATCACATTTCCATCTGCAAGTATTGAACCTACTCCTGTTGGAAGTGACCAGGTGCATTGAGGCTCTGTGAGGGCCAAGTGCTCCCGGGTGAGTTTCTCTCTGCTTATCTAATAGAAATTTACTAGTAGCAGCAAATCTGAAACTGAAGAGGCTCCATGGAGCATGTGCCTGTGAGAAAGGAGAAGAAGGGCAAAGGGTCTGAGCTGATGTGGTGTTTTCTTCAAGCTGACCCCAAATAATGATTCTTACATCTCATATTGCACTTTTTGTCAGTAAATCTCAAAGTGCTTTGCTCCGCTGCCCCTTTTTACAATGAGAAACCTGGGTCACAAGAGGCAAAATGACTTGCCCAAGGTCACCCAGACAGCCTGTGGCAGAATTAGGAGTATACCCTATGTCTCCTGAGTCCTAGTCCAGTGCTTTGTCTACTAGGTCAGGGGTGGCCAACCCATTATGTGCAAAGAGCCGGGGTGGGGAGAGGAGCTGTCAAGCCAAAAAAAAAAAAAGACTGCCCCTTTAAAAGGAGCCCCCAGTCGCGTTTGGTCAAGCATAAAAAATGCCCCTTTAAGAAACACATTTAGAGGCTTTTGGGCCATATCAGGCTCCCGCCGGCTGATGCCATCTTGAAGAGCACAGGGAGACAGGAGCCGTTTTCAAGGGCACAGGGTTGGCTTCATGAGCTGTGGGGGTGGCTTAGCGAGCCGCACCCTGGGTAGGGGGAGACGCAGGCAGCTCGCAGGCTTGGCCACAGCTGTACTAGGTGATGCTGCATAGTAAGGCTGGACACTAAGAACCATTCCACCCCTTTTTGAAAATCTTGCCCCATAGATCTTTTGCTTTCTCTTTTTGCTAGGTTTCTGGAAACACTTTGTACTAGAGAGCAGACAAATGTAATATGGTTCACTTAGTCATAAAGCAACTGCAAGTTCTTCCGTTTAATTGATATTTAGTTAGATGCAGCCATAGTGAGCGTTGAGGGGATGAGACAAATGGAACCATCTGTAGTGCTGAAGTCCATTGGGGAAAGTCTTAGTGCTTTTGCAGCATTATCAACACAAGAGAGCAGAGCTGATGGCACTGAATTGGTGTAGCAGCGAGTGGCAGCCGTCTGCGACAGCAGGAGTCAACTTGCCCCCACGATCTCCCTTTTCCATCATTTAGCTCCAACAGTGCCTGGGAATGGAATGGATTTGTATCTCCCCGGAGTCACCCAAGCATGTCTCACAAGGCATGAGGGTTGTGCTCTCGGTGTTGGTTTGCTTTTCTGTGAACAGAATGACATTAGTTAGTGAACAGATTGTCCAGTGCTTCTAGCTGTACTGTCTACCGTGTATCTCGTGGGCTGCTGCTGTTTCGTTTTGCAATGTTTTCTGTAAGTTGAGGTCTCATGCTGTTTTTTTTAATTGTGCTTGAGTTTTGTTCTCCTTGAATGTCTCTGCCTCAGCTCAGAAAATATGTTATTGGGTTCCCTCAATTCTAACCTGAACCCAAATGCGTTCCATTTCTACAATGCCAGAGCAGCCCAAGAATTGAATTAGCTTTCTCCATGAATGTGCTTGAAGCACAAATCCTTCCCAGGCTACCTGAGGAAAACTGTAGCCAAGCGAGGTTGTAAAACAACCTCCCACGCAAATTAGCTGGCACTTGCTTCCTGGAGAGCAAACACTCAAACTCACCAGTTATCTGGTTAAGCCCTCTGGGTTTCTGAAGAGCAGAATATTGTGTGCCTCTCTGGCTCCATTGGTTTCACATCAAGCTGGGTCACACCCAACTACACTCAATCATGCCACCATAACTGGAACAATTTAACCCTCAACCACACAATTCTGCCAGGCCGCCTTCGAGGTGTGGCTGTTTCGAGGATAGGTGAGAGGATCATGGGAAATCCAAGCTTACTACTATTCACACACCCCTTTGACCCAAAGATATAGAACAATGTTTATCGTGGGAATGCTGAGCGCCACTGAACCAAACTGTAAATCCCTATGCGAGCGTCTACACAGCAATTCCGTTATTTCGAAATAAATTCAAAATAACCGATGGCTTATTTCAAAATCGGTAGACCTTATTGCACGAGGAATAATACCTCTTTCAAAATAGCTCCTCTCCTCCCCCCGAGTCCATTGAAAGTAATTACTCCCTGGTGCTTCCTGGGTCTCTCAATCGAGATAGCGCATCCACATCAGGAGAGTCTGCCCTGGACTAATTTTGAGGCTTCCCTGTAGTGTGGACGTGCTATTTCAAAATAATCTATTTAAAAAAAATTGAAATAGCTTATTTCAAAATAAGTGTGCTGTGTAAACGTACCCTAATGGAAACCACTTGGAGCCAGGGAGTGCAGCTGTACTTCCTGAACCCCAATTCCAGCCCCTATGTCTCTGATCAGGAACATACTTGCAGTTAAGGCAACCATTTTTGGCCTACTTACCCTGTCAACATTTCTTTGTGATGTCGATGTGCCACTCATGTCCGAAACCAGACTCTTGCAGCTGATCTGATCAAACACGAACATGACTTTGATTTGCTATGCTTCTCCTGGGCCCTTCTGAATAGATTTGGAATGGGCTGGGGTCAACAGGCAGCCCACGTTCGCACATCGGGCCAACGAGAGGCTCCACGTGCATCTGGGAACAAAGATAATGTCATTTATTGCAAACAGCTGATTTGATCTGGTCTGAGACAATCTGCTGAGGAGGGCCTCAAATTGCCTTTTCAAACTCCTCCTCTGATGAGAAAAAACTCAAATCCAGAAACATTGTCCATGGAGAATCATCGTCCATAGAGAGTTGCTGAGGAAAGCACAAGCTATTCCCAGCACATACTCACCAGTGTAACATCTAAATTCTGGCACTTTCACAAGCTGGAACATACCAAAGGCTTGAGAGATCTGTGCTAGGAATCCCTCGCTCCACGCTTAACTACTGGAAAATCCCAGCACCCCAGTTTAATGCCCTCGGAAATCAATGAAACTCTTTCTATTAATTCAGTGAGTGTTGGCTCACGCCCCAGGAGGAGATCAGATGAATAGGAAAGTTGCAGATAGTGGTAATTGACATACTTTTTAGCTTTGTTTTTAATACCGGTATATTCTAAACTGGCAGGAGATAGGTGCATCTCCTCTCTGACTTCTGTGATTCTGTGACATAATTTGCCACTTTGGGGCTTGTTCTAGTAATCTCCCTTAGTTTTTATATTTAAAACGCTATACACGGCACCATGTGTAGACATTCCTACTTGGGCCAAAGTCTGGGTTCATAAATCTGGTGAGAGGGGAAGGGTCTCGGAGCCCAAGTTGCAGCCTAATCAGGAATGTCTGCTCAGCTATTTGTAGCCCATCCACCCAAGCCCCGCCAGCCAGTCAACTGACTTGGGTTCTGAGACTTGGTTTCTGGAGGTTTTTCTTTGCATTGTAGACAGTGACATTGATGTATAAGCCCTGTGCATTTTCAATGGGCAATTGGAATATAAGAACGGCCAGTCTGGGTCAGACCAAAGGTCCATCTAGACCAGTATCCTGTCCGCCAAGAGCGACCTATGCCAGGTGCACCAAGGGAGTGAACAGAACAGACAAACATCACGTGATCCCTCTCCTGTAATTCATTTCTAGTCTCTGACAAACAGAGGCAAGGGACACCATTCCTACCTATCCTGGCTCATAGCCATTGAGGGACCTAACCTCCATGAATTTATCAAAGTCTTTTTTAACCCTGTTAAAGTCCTGGTCTTCATGACATCCTCTGTCAAGGAGTTCCACAGGTTGGCTGTGTCTGTGTGAAGGAAAGTTTCCTTTTGTTTGTTTTAAACCTGCTACCTATTTATTTCATTTTGGTAACCTATAGTTCTTATGCTATGGGAACAAGGAAATAATTTCTCCTTATTCACTTTTTCCATACCAGTTATCATATATATAGTAGCCCAATGTCTGTGAGTCTGTAACGCTGATGTACACGGCCCTGCCCCCTGGCCATGTACGTCAGCACCCCACCCCGTTCCCCTCCCTCCGTGGCGGCTCGGCTGAGTGCTGTGCTGCTCAGGTGGGCCGCGGCGGGGGAGCATGCATGAGGAGCGCGGACCCCAAATGTCCGCTTGCTCCCACACCGTGGCCCACCTAAGCGGCACAGCACTCAGCCGAGCCACCACGGAGGGAGGGGAAGGGAGCGGGACTCTGATGTACACGGCCAGGGGGCAGGGCCATGTACATCACCTCCCTGCCCCCCCTTCCTCTCCCGCCATGGTGCTCAGCTGAGTGCTGCACCCTTCAGCTGGGCCGCCACAGAGGAGCCAGCAGCGCAAGTGGCTGTTTGGGCTCCCCCGCAGCAGCCCAGCTGAGCACAACGGCGGGAGGGGAAGGGGGGCGGGGCGGTGACGTACATGGTCCCACCCCCTGGCCGTGTACATCACTGCCCTACTCCTCCTCCCCCGCGGCAGCCTGGCTGAGCATGCACCACTCAGCCGAGCTGCCACAGACGGAGGGGAAGGGGGCAGGGCGGTGACGTACGCGGCCAGGGGGCGGGGCCGTGTACATCACCACCACCCCTTCCCTTCCCGCCGTGGTGCTCGTCTGAGAGCTGCGCCCTCTGCCGGGCTGCCGTGGGGGAGGAGAGGCGGGGCGGTGACGTACACGGCCCCGCCCCCTGGCTGTGTATGTCGCCGCCCCTCCCTCGTGGTGGCCCAGCTGAGCAGGCAGCACTCAGCTGAGCACCACGGTGGGAGGGGAAGGGGAAGCAGGCCAGGGAAAGATGGAGGGGAGAGAGAGGCAGGAGGGGGAGAAGAGAAAGAAAGTGATGGAGAGAGAGGCAGAAGGCGAGAGAGGCAGGAGGCGGAGGTGAGAGAGAGAGAGAGACTGGAGGCTCAGGAGAGAAGACCAACGTGAAGGAGAGACCTGAAAATCCCATCTCATGACGGGCTAATTGGCTAGTTATTTTATAAACCTGTATCATATCCCCCCTCAGTCTCCTCTTTTCTAAGTTGAAAAGTCCCAGTCTTTATAATCTCTCTTCATATGGGACCTGTTCCAAACCCCCAATCATTTTTGTGGCCCTTTTTGAAGCTTTTCCAATGCCAATATATCTTTTTTGAGATGAGGTGACCACATCTGTTTGCATTATTCAAGATGTGGGGGTACCATGGTTTTACATAGAGGCAATAAGATATTCAGAGCGGTAGTACTAAACCAGTGGCAACTACAATACATAGTGACCACTGGGGCAGCCACACCACCAAGGGAGTGGCCAACTGGGGATGGGAGTCACCATGTTGTCTGCCACCAGCCCAGATATGTGGCCTCTGAGGGTGAGGATGTCCTGCCCTCCCTGCCCCCCACCCCCCCCCACACACAAGTAGCACCTTCCTGAAAGTAGTGATGCGATGCGAGGACACAGTAAGTGCTAATGTTTGTGTTGATTATATTGGGGTGTCCGTTTTTATGCCGAATACGACGGCACCCCACAAATCGCTCTGTTGGGGTGCCTTACTGCACAATGTGATGTATCAGTGAGAGAAGAATCACTATCAGAAAATCTGGTCTATGGGATGTAGAAGTGGAGGTGTTTTATTTGTAGCATAACCACTTACATATTAAAGAATCCACTGCAGGCATAATTCAGGAACCATCTGCCATCTAGTTATAGAGCGGAGAGAGAGAGAGAGAGTGGCTGGAAATATAAACTACGCTATCCATAGCCAAGGAACGGGTAGTTATTTGCTTGGATTGCTTTACATAACTGATCCCTCCGCCAGCGTTCCTTGCAAAGCAAGCTTTCTTAGCCACCAGGATCCCACTGCTCACGGTGCAATCTGCATAGCCCTAAGTGGCTGCATAAGCCAGTCTGCCCCTCCCCACACACACAAAATACCAGTAGAATATTAATATACTAGAATATTATATTTTCTCTGAATGTAGGTCAGCCGATGAAATGGTTAAGAAAATCCAACGGAAAGCTGAAAACCCAACTGATCAACATATGTAGATAGGGGAGGATGAATGGGGGTGCATCTAGACAGCAGGGCTTAACTCAAAACAAGCTACGCAAATTGAGCTACGTCAATGGTGTAGCTTATTTTGAAATGGAAATGGAGAGCTTCTACACCGCACTTACTTCGAAATAGATCACTCGTCCTCCAACTTCCCTTACTCGTACAATGAGGGTTACAGGAGTCGGAGTAACAAGTCCTCCAGCTTGACAGTATCTTGACACTATTGCGAAATAACTGTCTGCTGTGTGGATGTAGTCTAAGTTATTTCAGAGTAGCGCTAGTTATTTCAAAATAGTGTTGCTGTGTAGACGTATCCTGGGACAAAATTCAAAATAAGAGCCCTGCAGCCAAAATATTGATTCAGCATAAACAGTTTTCAGCAGGGAGCCCCTGTAATCAACGAACTTTGTCCCCTTTTCCTATGTTCTCCTGTCTTTCACTTTGCATATATCTCAGTGAATACATACGTTATCATGTTGTGCAATCTGCCTATGTTACTCTTCAGAGGGTTTGACCGGGACTTCTAGCTTCTCTTGTGTTCAGACCCAAGGAATAGCATGTTTTACTCTGGCTGGATTTTCACTCAGTGTGCCTGGGCCACATGCTGCTCACTAGCTCTTTCTCAGAGCTCTGAGCCAGATGTATAATGCAGGGTTACTGTTACATTTTATACCACTAGACGGGTATGTCTACACTACAAAGTTAATTTGAACTAATGGACGTTAGTTCGAATTAACTTTGATAGGCGCTACACTAGCGCTCCGCTAGTTCGAACTTAATTCGAACTAGCGGAGCGCTTAGTTCGAACTAGATAAACCGCATTGTACGAGGACTAAGCCTAGTTCGAACTTACTAGTTCGAATTAAGGGGTGTGTAGCCCCTTAATTCGAACTAGTGGGAGGCTAGCCCTCCCCAGCTTTCCCTGGTGGCCACTCTGGCCAACACCAGGGAAACTCTATTGCCCCGCTCCCGGCCCCAGACTCGGCTGATGGCCAAGTGCTGTGATGTGCCGAGTGTGGGCACTCAGGGCACTCCAAGCCAGGACTGCTTTGCAAGCGGGGAACCCCTGAGAACTGTCTGTCTGGGGTGGGGGTCAGGTACCTTTAAGCACAGCCCTCGGCTAGCCTGAGACAGCAGCTCCACGCTCTAAGTCCTAATCTGATGCCCTGCCGGCACTGCTTCCAGCCAGCCTTAACGTCGGTTCAGGGTCCACTCAGCGTGGACATGCTAGTTCGAATTAGCAAAATGCTAATTCGAACTAGTTTTTAGGTCTAGATGCACTAGTTCGAATTAGCTTAGTTCGAATTAACTAATTCGAATTAAGTTAGTTCGAATTAGTGCTGTAGTGTAGACGTACCCGACCAGAGTTGGGGCGGGTAGATTTTTGCCGCTTCCTTCCTTCCCCCTCATTTAATACGATATATCTCTGGCTTAGGACTTTCTCGAGTGCTAGTCACCATGGGATTTAAGATGATCTTTTATTGGCCCTGCTCTGCTCAATAGCACATCTGCTGAGGAGCTGAGAGACTCAATTCTATTCCTGGCTCTGCCACTGACCTAGTGTCTGATCATAAGCAAGGCACCTCACCTCTCTCTTTTTGTCTAGTTTGTCTGTTTAAATTGTCAGACTTGTAGGGGCAGGGTCTGCTTCTGATTTGTGTGCTCAGCATCTCATTCCATGGGACCCCATTTCCAGTTGAGGATTCCAGGTGCAATATAATACACTAAGGGTATGTCTACACTACCCCGCTAGTTCGAACTAGCGGGGTAATGTAGGCATACCGCAATTGCAAATGAAGCCCGGGATTTGAATTTCCCGGGCTTCATTTGCATAAGCGGGGAGCCGCCATTTTTAAATGCCGGCTTGTTCGAACCCCGTGTAGCGCGGCTACACGCGGCACGAACTAGGTAGTTCGAACTAGGCTTCCTAGTTCGAACTACCGTTACTCCTTATTCCACGAAATAGGAGGGTAGTGTAGACATACCGTAGGAGACTTACCTGGCATTGTCCGGGTCTGGCCCAGTGGTAGGGGAGCCAGGCTTCCCACTGGCATTCCCTAGGCCTGACCAGGAGGATGGCTGTGCTGGTCTCCTGCTGGTGTTCCCCAGGCCTGGCCCAAAGGCAGGGTGGGGGCGGGGAGGGATGAGAAGGCCAGCAGGCTACAGCCACACTGGGCGGCCAGGCAGTGCTGCCGGGGAGGCTTTTAGTGGGCCCTGGGGAACAGGGGTACTCTCTGGGGGGGATGCAGCAGTGGGGCCAGTAGGTCTTTCCCCTCCCTGGCATAATGCTGAGGGCTAAAGGCTGGGGGGCAGGGTTTGGGGGCAGGGAGTCACATACCTTGGATGGTGTCAGGCAACATGGTGAACCCAGTACCCATCTGGTCACTCCTTTAGTAGTGTGGCCCATCTGAGTGGTCCCCTGCACTCACTGCCCCCAATGGTGACTATGAGTATTGTGTCGTTCCGCTCTCTGCCCCCTTCCTTTCCATGTTACGGAAAATAATTGAATTCCAGACCCATCCCATTTTCCTGGCACAACCAAACCCTGACCTTGCTTGAAGTTAGTGTAAGAAGAGACAGCCTAGCAAATTCGGTGATCCTAGCTCTTACCATTTAGGAGGCGTTCTTGACAAAACAGACTTGCAGACAGACACAATTCTCTATGGGTATGTCTACACTAGCTCGTTAATTCGAGCTAGGTAGGCAAATCAGGCAACAGGAGTCGCAAATGAAGCCTGGGATTTAAATATCCTGGGCTTTATTTGCATGTTCCTGTCTGGCTGCCATTTTTAAATCCCCCTTAGTTCAAACGAACTGCTCGTGGCTACACACAGCAATTTAACGTTAATCTGAACTAAGTCCTTAGTTCGGATTAACTGTCAACTGCCACGTGTAGCCGCGGGCAGTTTGTTCGAACTAAGGGGGATTTAAAAATGGCAGCCAGACAGGAACATGCAAATAAATCCCGGGATATTTAAATCCCAGGCTTCATTTGCAACTCCAGTTGCCTGATTTGCCTACCTAGCTCGAAGTAACGAGCTAGTGTAGACATACCGTATGATAGATAGATAGATGATGATAATAGTGATGAACAGTTATTGTTTTTCTTCCAGGACTCAGCTAAAATCTGATTTTGTTCCTAAAATTGTCCCCTCATGGAACAGTTGTGCATCTTAATAGGGATGCAATCTATTGGATTTTATTGAAATTACTTTAAAAATCTATACGATTTAATAGAAAATGAGATCCTCTCTCTAGAGCTTTTTAAAGACCATCCTATAAGATTCTATAGTAGGGGTAACATTCTTCATTAAACTGTACAGAATGACTTGTTTTTCACAAAGTCTCAGAGTTTATCAGTTACCATGTTTTGTTAAATTTCAGAGGGCCCATGTAGAAGGGTAAAATAAAAAGCATCCTGAAATAGGTTAAGTATAACTTATAAAACTCACTTTCCCTTTTGCCTCCTCTGTGAAATGAGTTCCAGAAAGATCCAGACTTGTTAGTTGTTATGGCCCTGATCCAAAGCTCTTCGGAGTCAATGGAAAGATTTCAACATATCAGCCCTGGTAAGAATTAATAAACGGAGTTGCCTATCGTTAACCAGAAATAAGGGACGTTATTTTCCCCATTTTTCCCTATTTCCAACAAGAACTGTTAAAAAGCTTATATGTGGGTTGCCTGGAGGACATATCTTGACATTGTTGAGATCAGTGGCAGAAATCAGGTTGATTTAAATGGCATTTATGGGTCTATCTGTGTTCGTCTAATTTCCAGTAAAAATGCCCACTGTTTTTTGGATAAGGGTACTTGGGGATGACTCTATCAGAAGCTGATGACCAGGTGGGTAGCCTGGCATGTTGGGGTTAATACTGCCCTCAGTTCCCACTGATTCCTGGATCAAAGGCACAGTTTGGCCAGTTTTCTAACTCTCCAGTCAGGAAATTACACAAAAACTCTGGCTCTTGCTGGCTGGAAACTAGCAAACATGCCATAGGTCACGTGTATGCCAGGAGTGCACAGCTGTGTGGGGCACTGTTTCTCTCTCTGAAGAACCATCATGTGCTGAGTAGTAAGCTACGGCTTCAGACAGGATCAGAGGAGCATTCTTGAAGAGGACGAAAAACCACTGTGAAAAAGGAATTCGCGTTTTCCTTCTTCCTGTCCAATTAACAAGGTCTCCCATGGTTCGCCTGGCCATGCTCACAATACAGCATTTCTGTTGGACTGTGAATGATTTCCACCAATACCCTTTCTTTTTCCTTTAGGCCAGTCAAGGTAGCATCTCGCTCAGATTTGCAGTTTGATGTAACTTGGCTCTCTAAAAGCCTGTGGGAGTGGAACACTGGTATAGATCACACCATGGTTTCAACTGTAATTCTAACTATCTGTTGAAATATAATTTAAAATCGGCATGGTTATTCTGGACAGTAGTGGATGATTTCTTGTCGCTGCCCAATAAGGGTTCTGTGTGTGTGTGTGTGTGTGTGTGTTTATCCTTTTCAATTTGCACATCATTGTTTGGCTTGTTTGGAACAGCAGCGCTCTGACTCCTGCAAATGCAATCACTCTCTCAGCAGGAGTCTCGTCTTGCCAGCGAAGAATGAGAAACAGCTTCCGCTCTCCCACCAGGTGAGGGATTGCAGGCTGGTGACAGTAAAAATTCAGGGTCAGAAGGGACTAACACTTGAAATGACATTGATTGCAGTTCTGCCGTCTCGTGAGCACTGGTGCATTAGCCTGATCACATAGCGACTGCCTTTGATTGACTGATTTCCAGCAACCATGGGCTCGATTCGGTGGAACCTAAGCCCAGGTGTAGTCCCATGGAACTGAATGTCAAAGTCAAGCACTTTGCTGAATCGAGGACTGTGTCAGTCAGACGTTGCCAGAAAATGGTCTGATGGGCAAAGTCTTATCCCGAATGCCTGTAGAATGTTATTCTCTATTGGTTACACCATCCGCATCACCACAGTCTCTGAGCACCTTCCAGTAGAGATCCGCTGTGGGTGCTTCATTCTTGCATGCCCTCCCCAGGATGGCCAGCCACCCTAGGCCCTTTTGAATCACCAGGTTCGGGGGCAGTTGCCCTCTTTGCCACTCCCCTGTCAGTGGGGCCTGTTTGGGGGCTGGTGCCTGCAACTTGGACTGGCTCGCAAGTGAGCTCTGTTTCCTGCTTTTACCCTGAGTTGCACCAATTCGTTTTACTTCATTGGGGGAAGATTGATTAGAATGCTTGCATGGAAGGAATTGGAGGGGAGTCTGCTCGTTAGCAGCCTCTTGGGTCTCGGCAAAAAGTTGCTATTATCCGAAGATTGCCAACAAGCAAAAGGCAGATTTGAAGGGCCAACTATCCAGGGGAGCAAGTGCTGGGACATGCAGGGTTCCTCTTCCTGCAGCCCCGCAAACTTGCCTCTGGATGGGAGGGGAAACTGCAGGCAGGTCCAGCATGGGATGGTTTCATCAGATGCGGAAGTTCTGGGAACTGCTGAGATTATGCATTTAGGGATTAATAACACAGGCCACCAGCAGCCACTAGTCCCTTTGGAAAGCCCCAGCATCCAGGTGATGGCCCCTTCCCCATTGCTGTCCTGCCCCACAGCTTTGCTTCCCAATTGCAAGCAAATCTACCAGCCTGCAGCCGGGGATAACACATCAACAAGCGGCCAGTAAGGCTACGTCTAGACAGCGGCTCTATTTCAGGATACCGGCAGTATCTCAAAATAACTATTCTGCATCACAAACATGCTTGTTATTTCGAAATAGACGTTGAAATAACAGGTGTGGTATTCTGGCATCCCCGTGACCCTCGTTCCACGAGGGCTAAGGGACGTTTCAAAAGAGCACTTTATTTTTGAAATGAGATCAAAAGTAGATACGCAATTTGCATAGCTCAAATTGCAGAACTTATTTCAACATACGAGTGCCATGTAGATGCACCCTAAGCAGCATGCCTGTGGCCAGTATTCAAATCCCGTTAACATTGGAGCCAATGGGATGAGATTGGATCCTGGCAAAATGCTAATAGCAGAGTTGCTCTGAAGAAGTACCCACTGTACATGTTTTGCAAGTACCTCAGAGTAGCTGAAACAAACGTTGAAGCAAAACTCATGGACTCTGAAAGAGACGTGAAAGGACACTGGAATTGCCCAAGGACACAAAATGAGTCAGGGGCAGGGCAGGGAATGGAGCCCCGACTCTGACTCCAGGGCCGTAGGAAGCAAAGCCATGCTTCTGGTTTCACTGGAGAGGAACAAAGAGAGAGGGTTGGGTTTTTTTTAACAAAGGTTAGAGATGAGCCCTGTGATACTGTCCATATCCTCAAAGAAGTGAACTCACTTTCAGGAAGGTAAATGCTAACTCACTGTGAGGAAAATGGTGCATTCTGCTATTTCCATGCCTTGTCCAAGAAGTATTTTGAAAGATCCATAAGGACCTGAGGAAAGAGTCTGTGGGAGTATTCCATAGTGTAAAGCTGGCTTGGTTGGGGCTTTCTCAGAAGAAAGCGGGTAGGGCCTAGGACTTAAAAGATCATTATTCAATTTTCTGCTGTGATAGACTCCCTGTGTGACCTAAGGCAAGTCAGCCCCTCTGTGGCTTTGTTTCCCACCAGTAAAATGGGAGCAATAGCACTGACCTGCCTCACAGGGGTGTTGGGAGGATAAACACAATGGCTATGTCTACGTTGATGGCTTCTTGCGCAAGAACATCTTGTGCAAGGGTTCTTGTGCAAGAACTCTTGTGCAAGAACACATCCACACTGCCATATGTGAGATATGCAAGAGCATCCAAAAGGGCAAGAGCATCCATGGCAGTGTGGACGCTCTCTTGTGCAAGAAACCTCTGACGGCCATTTTAGCCATAGAAACCCCTGCCGGGCATCTACACTGCACTCTTGCACAAGAGACCTTATACCTGTTAGAAAAGAGTGTAGCTCTTGCGCAAGAAATCCTCTCCTACCATGCTTTACTGTAAATCTTTTTGTGCAAGAGTGGGTGGGCAATGTGGACGCTCTGCGGAAGAACGGCTGTTCTTGCACAATAACCCGCCAGCATAGACATAGCCAGTGAATATTATGAGCTTCTCTGGTGGAACGAGGTGTACCGGTAGTTCGAATTAGAAAGCCTAATTTGAACTACCTACTCCATGCCGCGTGTAGCCGCGGGCACGGAGTCCGCACTAACGGGGATTTAAAAATGGTGGCGCCCGGCAAGATGCAAATGAAGCCCGGGATATTTAAATCCCGGGCTTCATTTGCAACCCCGGTTGTCCTCATTTTCCTACCTAGCTCGAACTAACGAGCTAGTGTAGACATACCCTAAGAGCTAAGAGGAGTAGACAGAAGGCCAACTTTTCCAAAAATCTCATCATCCATAGGATTTGTGGGGCCTTATGCAGAACTATTGAATGGGTGCCCTTATACCTGATAGCAGCTGAGGTAGATTTTTAGAGATGTGATTCTGTAGTATTAAAATATTAATGGAATATTTTAAAGCAAATTTAACTATGCTCCTGTAGACTCACACAATACATTCAGAAACTGACAGTATAGACCTGGGTTTGGCTTCATTACCATTTGACGGGCTTTTTCACAGGTTCTGTGTTGTGCAAACAATACTGGCGGGCTTTGTTTTTTTTAAGTTCACTAGGTCGTCTCTGGAAAAAGAGCAGAGCCCCAGAACAGGGATAGGAAGAGGTGGGTGGGTGGACAGTAAGACCCAGTGCTGCCCCAAATTTTCAGTCGCCCTATGCAACTGTGTGTTCTGCATATGGGGAAAGATGACCCTGCCAGCACCCATGACTAGGACTGGGGTCTTTCAGAGACCTCATGTCCTGTTAAGGCACCTGAATGAAGTGACCAGATTTTAAAAGCATTGAGCTGCCACTGAGAGCGGTGCCTTTCCAGTTAGGAGCTGCTGGGGTGCCGAAAATCTGGGCCTGAAAAATAACCAGTCTTCTGTGTCTGGCATCTGTTTGCTTCGGCCTCCCTGCTTAGGCTGCCAACGTATGGCGGGAGAGGAGATGGTAGTGATTTGGGTATATGGACACAGCGGGCTGGACTTGATCTGTCGAGGTCTCTTCCGGTTCTAGTGTTTTATGATTCTGTGGGCAGAGGGCTGGATAGACACCGCCAAACTTCATTTCACAAAAGGCACTGCAGAGTTAGCCCATTCCAATAGGGTTATCATAGTTGAATTTTCAAATAAGAGGACACTCCTGAGAGGGAGAGTATCTGTATCAGTATCTACCAACTCATGTTGTAGTAATGTGTTGTATATTCTATATTAATATAATGTGAGCTGGTTGGAGTGATAGCAATAGGATGAAATTTAATACTGAGAAGTGTAAGGTTATGCATTTAGGGATTAATAACAAGAATTTTAGTTATAAGATGGGGACACATCAGTTGGAAGTAACGGAGGAGGAGAAGGACCTCGGAGTCCTGGTTGATTATAGGATGCTAATGAGACACTTGGGAATTGCAAATCCGCGGGGGATTTAAATATCCCCCATGGCATTTGCATTTACATGGCTGCCGCTTTTTTCCGGCTTGGGGATAAGCCGGAGAAAAGCGCCAGTCTAGACGCGATTCTCCGGAAAATAAGCCCTTTTCCGGAGGATTTCTTATTCCTACTTGAAAGTAGGAATAAGAAATCCTCCGGAAAAGGGCTTATTTTCCGGAGAATCGCGTCTAGACTGGCGCTTTTCTCCGGCTTATCCCCAAGCCGGAAAAAAGCGGCAGCCATGTAAATGCAAATGCCGCGGGGCATATTTAAATCCCCCGCGGATTTACAATTCTGACTCGTCTCAATAGCATCCCTTTTCCAGAAGGGGTGCCGATGTAGACGTAGCCTATGAGTCTATGCAATACACTTCCTCTCAGGAGTGTCCTCTTTTTTGAAAGTTGAAATATGGTAACCCTACATTCCAACAGCTGTTAATAACTGACATGTGGGTGATAGCTTAGAGGTGAAATGTGACTCGGTACCAATCCTTAAGTCAGTCATCAGGAAAACCACCAAAGAGTAACACTCTCAACCATTTTGCAGCATCTGCTATATTGTTTTCTAGAGGAAAAGTCTTTCTGTTTTTTTTCCTTCACTTATGCAACCCTGAAGCAAACTCTTATAGTAAATTTGCCATTCTCCCTTACTCGGCTTTTCCCATATGCTGCAGCAGTACACTAGTCCAGATGGGACAGTGAATTTAGCTGCTGTCAACATGTTTCATGATTATATTTCCAAGACAAACCCTTGAACAACATGCCCGGTTTTCACTTGGGAGGAATGTGATTAGTGGTGTGGGTTTTTCCTCTCTCCTTGGGAATTCCTCTTGAAAGATTCAGAAGGCAAATCTAGCCTCAAATCGAGTGCAATCTTCGTTGCATTTAGCAGCCGGTCTCTATGCTGTCTTCTCCAGACACCACATGTTGCAGATACTTGTTGGCAAGCATCTAGAAGAGCACAGGTGCAGGGAGGGAGGCTTGTCTTTGTTCATGGCACTGATCTGAAAGCGAAGTTCAATAACTGCTGCTCATTCCCATGCCTGTTGCGACTGAAGAGTCTTAGGCAAGTCGTTCAGAGCCAGGTTTTAGGCTCCCAATCTGCTTAGGCACTTTTCTGCTTAGGCACGTTTGAAAAGCTTACTTGGTGTCTACCTGCATTCTTAGGGGTCTCAAATAATTGGAAATCTGACCCTGAATGACTTGTCTGATTCCTAACAAATTCAAATGGGAGCTGGGCACCTAATCTAGTTCAGCAAATTTAAAAAATCACACTAGGGGTGTCCAAATACCTTTGAAAGTCTGACCCTAAATCTCTGTGCCTAAGTTGATCATCTGTAAAATGAGGATAACTACTCTTGCTCATCGCTCCCCTCCCCTAATCACAGGGATGTTATGCAGATAAATACTTGAAAGATTCCTCATTATGGTGCATATGTCCATACTAAGCAGAGCTAATCAGAAATTTGGATGAATGGTTTTTGAAAACATTTTTTGAAAATTTTTGTTCCCCAAACTGGAATTTTCTTTTTAGAGTGCTTGAGATTTTTAAAATATTCAAAATTTTAATGAAGAATTTTCACAAAAAGATATTTAAATAATTCTCCAGCTTTTTTCCCTCTGTTCTTCCCTCCAGCTCAAGTATGTGGGTAGAAAGTCTTCATTTACTTTCCATTTTTAATGAGCCCCTACTGTTATATGAATTTCAAGGAAAGCACAAAGGAATAATGGAACTGAAACTTAGCCCCCTGACTGGTCTCATTTTGACTTGCTTTCTAGTACTCAGTTTATGTTTTCTATTATGCCAGCTTGTCTTATTATTGTGGTTGGGATGATATCTCTCCCTCTCTCTCTTTCTCTCTCTCCCCCCATGAGAGCTAACATCTGTTTTCTATTGCTGCCTATTTTATGGTTTTATACTGCCACCCATCAGTGTAATATTTGCTTACTTTTTGTGAAAGATCAGTAGAATAGTGACTTCCCTAGTGGTCTTTATGGCAAGGCTTGGCTCTGAAATGCTTAGACCAAATTCTGTAAAGGTATTTAGGCATTGCCACGCTGAGCATTGCAAGGCCCAACCCATCTAGGAGCTGGAATCTTATTTTCAGAAGATGTTTAGAAGAAATCTAAATCCCAATGCCTGCTGATTAAATTTAGATTCCTAAATCCTTTTGGAAAATGAGATTGACAACATGTCTTCACTACATGGGAAGGTCGAAATAATATACGCAACTCCAGCTACAGTAATTATGTAACTGCAATCAATGTATCTTAATTCAAGTTTCCACACGGTTTCCACAGCAAGAGGCTAATGGGAGCAGTAGCTGCCATCAGCTTCCCTTACTCCTTGTGACAACCAGGAGTACCGGCGCTGATGGGGGTATCCTCTGAGTTCCATTTAGAGGATCTGTAGTAGACTTGTATCTTTAAAAAGAAATAAGCAAACTAACAAAATACAAACAAAATATCTGTCATTGAATAATCTGAGTAACGTAATTTCCCATTTATGCTCATTATTATCCCATCAGACTTATATCACCCACCTCACCTTAACTCTGCTCCCTAAAATACGCAACTAATTACTAGGAGAAAATAAATCTCGTGGCTCACCAGGTATTCATTTCCAATAGCTGATAGCCTAAAGTATCACAACATGGCTCAGTCCACAGAATGGTATAGGTTAGATTATATACAATGCAGTTAATATAGTAAATAATACAGTTTGAGAAGGCATACCATTTTCTTATGCTGTCCTGGAACACAATGTAATCAAGATTTTTTTTTTTCCAAACCCAAACAGATCAATCATTCCAACTCTACTCATTAAATATTCTTCTACTGCACCAGCCTATCACATTGTAAGAAATTCCATGGGACTCTGTCATAATGAAATGTACTTTGGGACTGTTGGCCTTTCAGCATTTTTATTACACTGTTAATAAATAATAATTAAAATCGGCAGCAGGCATTACATTTCCATTATAGAACAGAATAATCAAGGTTAGAGGAGTTTCACTATCGTTCACTCCTCTAACCTTGATTATTCTGTTCTATAATGGGTTTTACAACAATAGGGAATTGGCTGGACCTTTTTTTCCCGCTTATGATGATTTTGGGTTGGGGGATTTTAATTTTTCAGGTGTGTAGGTTTTTCCTGAAGGAAGTGTAATATTCTGGGCATCTGTTACCTGAACTGCACCCACATACAGGACATGATTTTCTCCCCATTTACACCAATGTAGCTAAGAAGTAACTCCATTGACCTCACAATAGTGAAATGGTGTAAGAGGAGAATCTGGCGGTATGCGCACACTCACAGTCTTGCATCGCCACATATCTAGTTATTTGTATTCGTCACAGGCATTTTAATAACCTGTCTTAGATTTTTATTCAATAAAAATATCAGGCAGCAAGGCTCTCTGTGCTGTGTCCAATATAATTAAGTCTTGACAAGTTATGATATGATCCATGCTAATCAGAGCAGACTCTTTTAGCAGGGAGTAGGAGAGAGACTCCAGAAACCGTATCGTTTATAATGCAGCTTAAAACCAGGCATTTCTGAGGCTAGAGAAAATGATTTTACATACCACCTCTGTTAATAGAAATCTGATAGAATAATTAAAAATGCGGCTTCTTCTAAGAATTCCCGGTTAAGCAAACACCTCCAGGGAAACATACACAAGTTGCAGTTAATTTCAAACTGACGTTTAAGGGGGGTTTGCAGTATAGTTGAAAGGGACTGAGCTTATATATAAAAGACTGCTGGAGTCTTTTACAATAGATGTTTGCTTTCCCTTCTATAGACTCTGCCAGCCATTAACTTTTTGTTTGCCTATTTTGTCTTATCAGAAATTATGCAAATCTACCAGGGATCACTCTTCCCCCTTTCTGTGCAGTGTTTCAGTGGGAGGTTTGCTGCAGATTTGAAGAACGGGTGAATCTGGTTCTAATAAAAAAAATCATTCGTACCATGCCCCATCTTTCTACCCTGGCAGGAGTGGGGGCTAGTCTTTCTAAAGGCACGACTACACTGGGAAACAATTTGAAATGACTAAATTCGAAATAATACCTCCCACAATAACAAAATCAAAATCGTGTGTCCCCACAACAAGGAAGCCTTGAAATTAGTCTGAGGCAGGCTCCATTTTTGTGGACGTGATACCTCGACTTAGAACCCCAAGGAATACTGGGGAGTAATTACTTCTGGGGAAGAGTTACTTTGAAATAACAGCAGTGGAGTGTCCACACTACCGTTCTTTCAAAATAACTTTTCAAAATTAATGTTATTCCTTGAGAAAGCAGACGTAGAGATTTCAAAATAACCAACCCGTTATTTCAAAATAACAAGCGTGGTAGTGTGGATGCTTTGTTTGTTATTTTGAAAGAAGGGGGGGGTATTTTGAAATAACTCCCTAGTGTGGACCAAGGTGAGGGTATTTAAGTGCCTAAAGATGCTGGTAGGCATTGAGGTGCCTTTCAAAAATGCCACAAGAAAGCTAGGCTCTTGTTGACTTCAGTGAGCTCCCCTTAACCTGCTAGAGGCACTTTGAAAATTCTACTAGGCATCTGTTTTAAAGTGCCCAAGCACCTTTGACAGTATGGCCCAATGGCCCTTTATTGTGGCTAAAGAAAACTCAACAACATTTAAAAGCCAAACCAAAATCCAGCCCATGACTCTATTTCGTGGGTGAGTGAGCAGGCCCGTCTGAAAAGAGCTTGCAAGTGACTGCTCTTGTATAAAACAAGGCTTCTCAATGGATCTTGACATCTATGCTACAATCCTTTTCAAATCCATCATTGCTGATTCTTACACACATGAGCCACAATCCAGCAAATCACTAAAACATAGGTGTAACTTTCAGCCCACGGCCAGTCTCAGAGACATCAATGGAACTCTACACAAGGGGCTCAAGCTATTTTGATTTGATATACAACCCTGAATCAGCAGATGGCAATAATATCATTTTCCTGTACATCTGACCTGTCTGAAACCTTGATATACAAGAAATATTGTGGGAGCAAGGAAGCTTAATCTATAGCCACTTTGCTGGATCAAAGCAGTTCCAATAAAAATGGATAATCATCTTAGCGACTGGCCTCAGAAGTTTTCTGTGATTAATTGTTTTGCATTAATGGGGGACAGTACAAGGTTTTTTTTAACTTGGTTCCTTACATTTCAAAATTCTTCTAAATGTTCAAAACTGATCAAAAAAATTGAAAAAAAATAATTTGGATGGAATGTTCATTGAAATTCCAAATTTGAATCTTTTCACCCAGCTCTACGTATTTTGTGCCCTATTGTGAAACTCCTTTAATTTTTAGGGTCAGAGGGAGTTGGAGTTAGGCAGAACTTCAAGATGGCTTGAGCATGATTAATTTGTCATCATCCCAGTAGATTCTGATGCTCTTTAGTCACTTTAGGTAGAGGCTTATGTCTGAACAACTGAAAGTTAGTGGGACTTCTCGAGAACACAGTGAAGTGCTGATGTTTTCTGCTGAGCTTCCTGTTTTGTTCAAAGAAAAGCTTGAAAACATGAATCCCACAGATTGATGGTAAATACAAGAGTCTGAGCATGTACAATTTAAGATCGCATGAGTTCCAAGCCTATGTCATGATTTTTGCACACTTGGGTTTGGCTACACTGAGTTTCATGGGTTAGATTGCAGATAGCAAACACAACAATTACCTCTTTTATAGATTCTTGGCATGCTAGACAGATTTATTCCTTCCCCCATACCTGGGTTGCTTTGAATTTAATGCTTAACAATTTCTATGTGGCATCAACTTTTATTTTTTTCCTTTTACTGGAATGGAAAATTAATCTTCTAACTATTAGAGCACAGACCAAATACAGATACCCCGCCAAGTTTTGGAAATAGCGTCATAGGCTATGTCTAGACTCCAAGCCTCTTTCGAAAGAGAGCGTCTAGACTACACGCGGAACTTTCGAAAAAGCAAGCCGCTTTTTCAAAAGAAAGCAGCGAGTGAGTCTGGATGCTCTCTTTCTAAAAAGCTCTGTTTGCTTTCAAGAACGCCTTTTTTCGAAAGAGCACTTTTGAAAAAAGGCATTCTTCCTCGTGGAATTAGGTTTACCGCCATCGAAAGAAAAGCCACGTTCTTTCCATTTAATTTCGAAAGAACGCTGCTGCAGTCTAGACGCAGGTGAAGTTTTTTAGAAAAAAGGCTACTTTTTTCGAAAAAAAACCCTGAGTCTGGACACAGCCATAGTGATCATCTCTGGTGTTTGAAGGCTAGTGAAACTGCAAGTGACCATAGCATAGTGATTAGCAGAATTTCTTGTTGCTCATTACAGTGTGACACTGAGAATGCTAACAGCTCCCAATTGATTGAGCATGCAGGAGATGAAGACATTTCTTAAGTTTGAGGATTCCAAGCATTTCCTTCTTCCATCATGTGGAATGGATTAATGAGACAGTGTGCCCAGGTAGTACTGGGTGAGAGAACCTACTTCCTGTGGCTTGAAAAGGCCTTGTCCAAGGTAGTAATTAACTTTAATCATGACAGCGGTCCCTTTGACATCAGTGCACACCACTATAACTTTTCCTTCAATGACACTGCTGTTGTGCTTTAAAGTTAATTGTCTTCAAAGGGACTGCCCATGCTTAAAGTTGAGCATATGCTGACATGCATTGCTGGATCAGGACCCTAGTCAACTGAAGACCAAATTTGGTGAAGGTAGCCAATGAGAATCCTGATCTTGTATCCTCTGACACAATAAAAAAAATTCCCTTTGATTCTAGTGAATCCAGGGCTGAAACCTAAAGTTTTCTTCATACTAAGCATATTTTCGAAGTGATTTTGAAACCAATTAGAATAGTACTGTAGTCCCGGTATAAGGTGGTATAAGGTAGGCTTGAAGCCAGTTCAGGAAAAACAGGTCAGGCCACTTTAAGTCATGTCTATGCTCTGGTTCTCACTGGCTTTAAAACTGGTTTAGCTGAATAAATGTGAAGATTACCCTGGTGTATGCAGCACTGAGCAGGCCATTCTGAAAACAGGTTGCAAGTGACTACAGTTGTATAAGAACAGAGGCTTTTCGATGGAACCTGACACACATGCTCCAATCCCTTAGAAAGCTGTAAATCTCTTAAGCAAGCCAGATATGACTTGGTCCAGTGTGTGCAATTTTGTGTGGGGAGAAGGAATTTTTTTCAGACCTTATAACCTCTTATCAATGTAGTGTGGTGTTGCTGTCTGGTACACGGGAGACCTGGAATTTATCCCCAGCTCTGTCAGAACCTTCTATCTGACCTTGACTGAGTTGCTTCGCTGCTCTGTGCCTCCATTTGTAAAAACAAAAGGAAAAACTATGTAGCACCGTAAAAACTAACAAGATGGTTTAATAGGTGATGCGCTTTTGTGGGCCAGACCCACTTCCTCATCACCTATTAAACCATCTTGTCAGTCTTTAAAGTGCTACATAGTTTTTCCTTTTGTTTTAGCAAGATCAGACTAACACAGCTACCTCTCTATTACTATTCAACATGCAAGGCACTCGGTTTGTAAAGGGATGGAAATGATGCTTAGCTCCTGTGTAAGATATTAGAGCTGAGTACGGGTTGGATCTCCCTGGTCTGGCACCCTCGGGACCTGACTGGTACTAGATGAGGAATTTTACTGGACCAGGGGAGGTCATTAACTCCCTGGCACAGCCCACTGGCCTCCTGGCTGGCTTCCCAACTTGGGCTGGTCCTGCTGCCCTGCTGCCGTGACTCCGAGATCTGCTGTGCAGCTGTACGTGCCATGCTGGGGCTCCGGGACCTACAGCGCAGCTGCGCGCACCATGGCTCCCTCCCCCACCAAGCCACTGTGGATCTCAGCCCTGCTGGGTAGCCATGCACCAGATCTCCCAACCCCGCTGCCATGCACTGCCCCGCCGTCAGCTCACTGTCCTGCCAGCCCCACAGGGATCCCTGCTGCTGGCCTGCCACCGGACTATGGATGTTGCCGGACCAGAGAATCCCAGTTAAGAGAGTTTCAACCTGTATTGTGATTAGGAAGGTTAGTTCAGGATGTGACAGGACCGGGTTAGAAGGGGAGAGAGACAGCTGTGAAAAACAGCAAGGGCCCTGGTTAATTAGGAGCAGCTGAGACTGGCTGTTATAAATCAATTAAGGGCCAGCTGAGCTGACTTCAGGCTGCCATGGGACACCTCTTTAAAAGCCTTCCCTGTGGGGGAGGGCAGAGGAGCATGGAGGAGGAGAGAAGTTTGTAAAAGAGAGTAAGAGACACTACACAAAACAACGTCATCATTGGTGAGGGACTTCAACAGGGAGGCTGTGTCTATGTGGGAGAAAAATCAAATAACTCCAGTTGTGTCTAAGGGGGGACTGTGAAGGAAATCAAAACTCTCTAAAAGAAAACTGCTGTAAGGGTTAAAAGTTTTCCAGGCCTCTCTCCCTGTAACAGAGAGAAATCATCTTAACTCTAATCAAGACCCTTACAATGCCTCCTATCTCAACTTCATGAAGACTCCTAGTCTGTCACAATTTGTCATGTAAATCCTTATCTTTGTCACAGTTTGCCTTGTAGGCTCCTCACTCAGGTTCTCATGTGCCTTTGTACTGTAAACTTACTTCTAGCATACTCAGAGTACTTCTGCTGAGACTTTGATATGTTAAAGAAAACAATCATCAACTAAACTGTCTGAGCATACTGTATAAAGGATCCCTGAACCTGTGTCTCAGGGCTGCTGCTGTTCTCACTCTGGTAGCTATCAGCCTACATGCATGCATAATAAAGTTTTCCTTCTAGATTTCTCTTCTGCCTCACTGTTTTGACCTCCAGCCTCGGACCTTTCTGGGGTCTCTGTACCCCAGGGGAGCGAGATTTCCCCAACACCTACATTGGTGCGATCTTGCACCAAAGCGGCCGCTTTTGTGCAAAAACATTCTGCCTGTCTACACTGGATTCAAAAGGGGCTTATGGCTGCCACCGCTTCCACAGGACAAAGTCTGGCAAGTCTATTCCCCCCTGCCCCACTCCCTGCTCTGTGACTGAAAGCAGGTTAAGCCTCCTGTCTTGTCTCTTTAGATTGCAAGTTTTTACAGGGCAATTAGTGTCTCATAGTGTCTTTCCTACTATATTGCAGACATACAAGCTCTGATCTTGATTAGGACCTCTAGATTCTAAAATAATGATTACCTACAATAATGACTCCTCATAACCCAAACTGAGCTAACAATCCCATAGTGCCTGTGCAGTACCCCCAAAACGGTAGCGCTCTCACTGTACTAGTCATTTTAGTATATTTGAGCTCTGTGGTTTAAGGGAAAACACAGATGTAACGGGAGGGTTAGGAATACTCCAGAGAAGAGTAACAACTTTCACAATAGAAAGTCTTGTTCTTTTTGTAAAACATGCTTTGTAAAAAGAAATTCATACTTGCCTCTAAAAGCAATAAAACATTTTCTTTTTGTCCTGCTATTAGGGCTATTTTTTCCAATGAATATTCATGTTTGAGGAGGTCAAGCAAGTGGCAGCACTATAGTCTGAAGTCTTTGTCTCTGCTCTAGGTTAGCCAAAGTAGAGACAGCCAGAATGCAAGAAATACTGTGGCCTGGCAAATACAGTCATCATCACTTGAAGTATCTGACTTCTAGACAGAGGAAAGGAAAAAGTAATTCAGGCTTCTGTCTTGCCTTAGACTTTTTGGACTAGGTCCTGCTGTCAGGTAAATCAATTGCAAAACTCCGTTTTGTCTTTGATGTGAGCAGAATTAATAATTTTGTATTGAGAGAGCCCCTAGAAGACTCCAACAAGATCAGAGCTCCATTATGATAGGCAACTATAAAACCTTATAATGAGAGAAAGTCCCTGTCATGAATATTTTGTAATATAAATAGATGATAAAGGGAAAATATGGCTTATCATTCCCATTTTACAGATTGGAAATGGACACACAGAATGGTTATGCGTTTTGTGCAAGTTTTTGCATAAAATATGGCGCAAGAGTTGGAAATTAAACCAAAATGTTCTGGATACCAATGAAATAAAAGAAAAATAGAATTCCAGGGCTGAAATGGACTTCAAGTGGCAAAACCAGCTATAGGTTGCCCCCCTGACAGGTGTTTGCCCAATATGTTTAAAATCCTCAGGTTCCACAACTTCCTTTGGAAATCTATGCTGCTGCTTAATTCTTCTTATAGTAATAAAGTTTTTCCTATTAACAAACCTAAATCTCCCTGGCTGGTAAGTCAATGGATTCCTATTTACCCTACCATCTGTGGAAATGGAGAACAATTGATCACAGTCCTCTGTATAACAACGCTTAACATATCTGAAGACTATTATTGGATAATCTGATCTTCTTAATGAAGACTAAAGGGCTACGTCTACACTGGCCCCTTTTCCGGAAGGGGCATGTAAATTTCACTAGTCGTCGTAGGGAAATCCGCGGGGGATTTAAATATCCCCCGCGGCATTTAAATAAAAATGTCCGCCGCTTTTTTCCGGCTTTTAAAAAAGCCGGAAAAGAGCGTCTAGACTGGCCCCGATCCTCCGGAAAAAGTGCCCTTTTCCGGAGGCTCTTATTCCTACTTTGAAGTAGGAATAAGAGCCTCCGGAAAAGGGCGCTTTTTCCGGAGGATCGGGGCCAGTCTAGACGCTCTTTTCCGGCTTTTTTAAAAGCCGGAAAAAAGCGGCGGACATTTTTATTTAAATGCCGCGGGGGATATTTAAATCCCCCGCGGATTTCCCTATTACGATCTGAAAAATAGCATGCCCCTTCCGGAAAAGGGGCCAATGTAGACGTAGCCAATGAGTCCTGTTTTTTAACCTTTCCTCCTAAGTCATGTTTTCTAAACCTTTTGTCATTTTTGTTGCTCTTCTCTGGACTTGCTCTTATTTGTCCACTACCTTCTGAAAGTGTAGTGCAATCGGATACACTATTCCCAGCTACGGCTTAACTAATGCTGCCTAGAACAGGACAGTTACCACCCATGTCGTACATATAATACTCTTGTTAAAACACCATAGAAAGAAATGAGCCTTTATGGTGACTGCATCACATTGCTGGCTCGTATTCAACTTGTGATCCATGCTAACCTCCAGATCCCTTGTAAGTAACACTGAATCCTTACTGTCTTAGCCCTTGTGATCTGTTCCACATATCGTGGAAGTCAATGGAAAATTCACGTTTGTGTCAGTGCTTTGTCTGTTAAGAATATAAATTTGAAATGACATTTTTTATTTGGTTACAATTTAATATCGTGTTTTTAAAACTGAAATGAGATTATATTAAAAATGGGAGGGGCATTTTAATATAAATTCAAATGCACATTTTGGTTGGTGAATGTTGATTGGAATGGGGTGGGGGGGAATGTTTTGAACTGGATTAGAATCAGATATGGTGAATTTGTTGGTTTTCTGACCAACTCTGCGTGACTACACTGAAAACATCAAATCTTACACCACTTTGTAGGAGAGTCCCAAGTTCAGTTTGAGCTGGGGCTCAGACCATGGCAAGTATCTTCCAGATGGAAGGTGCAATTCACCAAACGTGTAATGCACAGAAGCATCGATTAATTACTGGCCCTTCTTTCCCAGCATTAGGATGCAGCCAATAAAGCATCAAGTAACATTTTCTTTCTTTCTGTCCTTCCCTAGCTTGCACAATGTACATACTGTAATTGAATGTCAAAGAAGTTTATGTGGTATTTAGACTGCTATAAGAAATGCTAGATCTGAAAATTGGTCTGAATAGATGGTCACCATTCTACGTGAGTAGGTTCTTCAATTCTCTATGGTAATGCTGTGTCCACCTCTGATGTTTATTATCCTGTGGCATTGTAAATATTTTTTTCCAGGCATTTTATGAAGTTCAAGCAACTACATTTATTACAAAGGGAACATAAATTGTTACTGTTTTATGATGACTGAGAAAATAGGTTCAAGCTGCAGTGCTGTTATTTTTAATTTTATTTTTCAAAATGCTTTTAGGATAATACTTATAAAGGGCATCGTGAAACAGTTTTCACAGACCATTTGAATGCAGGTGTGATTCCAGGAGCTGGGGGTTGGCTTGGTCAGAAAATAAAGGTAATTGGCCTGAGGCCTATGGGGGAGAGGGATCAAAACCAATGCATTTTAAAAACTGTAAGGATAGTGGCCTGGTTGTGGAGACTGGGTCTCTGAAGCAAAGGTTCCTTTCTTGTATAAGCTGCTGCTAAGATTTAGGCATTGTACAGATTGCTTTACTTCCGAGTGCTTTGCAAAGCAGGTGAATATCCTGATCCCCACTTTTACAATGGAGAAACTGAGGCTCAGAGAAGTTGCTAGAGAAGATCAGTCAGTGTGGGTATGTCTACACTGCATTCCTCTTTCAAGAGAGGAATGCAAATGCAGACAAACGAAATTGCAAACAAAGCGCGGATTTGAAATTCCCGCACTTCATTTGCATGATCGCGTCTGGCCGCTATTTCGAAATACTTCTATGATCTTCGTCAAGTAAGTCAGGCCAGGATTTTCAAGGATTTGGGGGCCCAACTCTTTCAGTTCATTCAGAACTCCCACTTTCGTTGCTTCATACTTCATTCTATTCCCATCTGGCAAATGAGGTTTGCTCCTTGCGTTTGCCGGATCATCATATATACAGCACCCATCATAATGAGGCCTTAATATCACCATGGTGATACAAATACATTACAATCTATATAGGTCAAATCAACAAAAATAGAATTCCTCAACTCACCCTGGGCTACAGCTCTTCACTTTAGTTCCCAGGTTCCTTCAGCCTCCCCTCCCCAGGGACTGCCACAGACCAGCTGCTCCTCCTTCCCCACCTAGTCCTAGTTCTCTCCAAGGCTGCTGTTCTCAGAGACAGTCCCATGATGACCAGCCTGTTCTGACTGCTGTCAGTCTGACTCGCCAAGATTTCCCCTCCTCGGGTATCTCTCTCTGGCCCCCGCCTTTTAAAGCTCAATTGGGTCAGCCGGCCAGTCACAAGTGCATGAGCCCTGATTTCTTTTAGAGGGTCAGTGACACCCCCATAAGAGTTTTCTGCCCCTTGGTTTAACCTTAGCAATTTCCTCCAGCCATTCACCCATGCCCACTTTTTGTCAAAAGGAACAGGAGTCAGGACTCGGGTTTTGTCTGGCTCTAACAGGGTATGTCTACACTGCATCCCTCTTTCGAGAGAGGAATGCAAATGCAGACAAACGAAATTGCAAATGAAGCGCGGATTTGAATTTCCTGCGCTTCATTTGCATGATCACGTCTGGCTGCTATTTCGAAATACCCTGTTTCGAGATAAAAAAACGCCTTGTAGAAGCGGTTATTTTGAAAGAAACCCCTTCTTTCTAAATAACCCTTACTCCTTAAAAAATGAGGTTTAACGGTTATTTCAAAAGAAGGGGTTTTCTTTCAAAATAACCGTGTCTACACGGTGATGATCCGGCAAACGCAAGGAGCAAACCTCATTTGCCAGATGGGAGTAGAATGAAGTATGAAGCAATGAAAGTGGGAGTTCTGAATAAACTGAAGGAGTTGGACCCCCAAATCCTTGAAAATCCTGGCCTGACTTACTTGACAAAGATCATAGAAGTATTTGGCCTATTTAACCACGATCGCCCTCTCCCAGTGTAGTGCTGCACCAGCCTTTCTCTTGACAGTTAACAGTGAATCCTGCCTAACTTTGCCAGTAGCAAATTATTAATTCCTTTGACAAATCTATTTTGTACAGTTTCAATAAGCATCTTTAAGGATGACTGCTTTACAGGCATATTAAGATTTAATTTCCTCCGGAAACCTGCTCACTAGTAGCAGTGCTTACTATAGGTCTGTTCGTTTTCTGAAGCTTTCATTTATTTATTTTTACCCTTGCAACTTTATAACAATGTTTGGTTCCTAATCCCCTCAGTGAAACCAGAATGTTTCAGATGCGTTACATGAGCTTTGTTGTCCCAACCAGCAGACCCTTTCTGCTCTAAAGAGACCCTGAGATCCATCCATTGTACATGCTTTTTTTCCAGTGTGATAGAAAGAGATTGCTTTGCATTGTGTTCTATTATAGTAACATTTTCCAGTTGAACGCGCTCCACACCTGTACCCCAGAAAAAATATAAACGTAACCATGTCAACCATTGTCTGGTTGGCAATCAGCTCTTTGAGTTACAGACATACACCTGACCTCCTGTTACCCAGCTAGTTTGTTTATAACTGGTTTCTGAGGACTGTGACACTTCTTATAGCTATAAGTATCATGTCTCCATAGGAGCTGGTGAAAAAGTTTTGAGGCTCTAGGGATGGGTAACTTTCTGGCCACTTTTCCTGTGTTGCTGAAAGTTTATTTACTTTATTCAAAGGAAAGTAAGGGAAGGGGGAGGGAGGAGAGGTAGTTACCAGAAGAACTTAATCCTCTCGTGTTTCTATTCACATTAAAAAGAGCAGACAGAGGCCAAAAATGAGTAAATATTGTTGTTTGAATTGTAGGAACCTGTGGGAACTCCAGTCATGGACCAAGGGCCCCAATTTCTGTGCTGTACAAAGACAGAAAAAAAAAACAGCCTCCGCTGTAGAGCTGATGATAGCATTGGCATTTCATTATGGTTACTCCATGACGCTACCTCTGAAATCAAAGCTCAGGATGTACACATTGCTAGAGACAGCCTCTGGCCAATCAATGTACAGTGCCCTAGTAAAGCCCCCCTGAACTGAGTTAATTCAACAATTCAGTTAATTCTGCCCTATGTCGAGGATAGGGAGTCAAGAGATCTGAGTTCTATTGTTAGCTACACTGTAAGATCGCTAGCCAGTTTTTGGCAAATTGCGTCGTTGTGGTACCTAAGAATTATCCTGTGTAAAGTGGGGGAAATTGTATCCAACTTCATGCAGCACGTTGGTGGGTTTGTAGGTGTTAATTAACTCACCTTGGGCAAGTCCTCCGGCCTCTGTTGAACCCTCTGCGAATTGAGATTGAAGATTAATTGTCTTACAGGGATGGGTGCTGTGAGGCTGGACTGATGAATGATTGCAAAAACATTCTAGCTTCTTGGATGAAGGGAGTTGTACAAAGGCAAAGTATTGTCATTTATTTAGTCTTGTTGGAAATATACTATCGTTTGACTTCCGAAGTATGCAGGCACAACCTGTAGAATAAGTGGGTGTCTTATCAAATTCTATCAAATGCTAACCCAATGGTTTTGGGTAGGAATTTGACCAGAGTATTCCCTACTTATATCCTGGGTATTGGCTACTCCCACACTTGAACGTTAGAAAATGAATATTATTTGGCCACCTGTTTTTTTTATATTTTTATATTTTATACAGTGGTATCCACGTGGCTGAGAAGAAGGGTGACAGAGCTGGGTGGGATATTTTCTGACTCTGCTCAGCAATGCTGCCGTTACTTTTTGTTGTTTGTTGTTGAAGTAGTGTCTAGAGGCCACAATGTGCTGGATGCTGTACAATCCAAAAAGACAAGACAGATAAACTATGTACAGGAAAACAGAGGAGTAAGTGACATGCCAAATACCCAACCTCAGGTCAGTGGCAGAGATAAGAACAGAATGGTAGATTCTAGGGATAGGACCTATCTACGAGCTCATATTACCCCTCACGCTGCACTGGCTCTGATATGAGTTAAAGCAGACTAGGGGCTGGCTAAAATGATGATGGCTGATAGTGGTCCTGCCAGGGGGCAATTGTCAAATCACATGCTAATAATAGCTGCCCCTAATATGTCTCCAGTATTGGGCCTGCAAGCGATGGTGACATAGAAGTGACCAAGCCAACAGAGAATTCTGCTTTGCCTGGGAATCCACAACTGCTTAGCTGTACGTAGTTCCTGCTTCCTTTGTAGGGCAGGGAATCTGCCCCTTAATTTTGCTGTCTTCTCTACCTCTCTATCCTTCCAAATTTAGCAGAACCATCACTATTTTTAGAGTTTACCCCACTGCATGTAGGGGAGGAGGGTAGCTATAATTTGAATAGTCTTCACTTAAAAAGGACCCAGCTAAGGCAAGCTGATCCTTCAGTAGAAGATCGATTTACCTGTTTATTCTATAAATCCGACACATGTTCATCTTAACCAGCACTTCCCTTTCCTGTGTCTTCCTGCACGGAAGACATATTAAGTGTAATTTGTAGCTATACAGGTAATAAAGTAATGCTGACTTGTTTCATGCATCAGTTCACCCATGTGCAGAGTCTGGTTTACCGTTTGGCTATTGCAATGCACAGTAATCCCATAAACCAATTTTGCTCCTCATTGGCCTGACTATTATATATGATGCAGAAGGATGTGCAGAAACTGCCTGTGCCATCAACACTTTGCATTGTACACAGTGCAAATCATTAAGATAAACTGGCTCCTTTGGATTCATTATTTGTCTTTTGCGAACTCCTCACTTTGCCCGGTTACTTATCCACACCTTTAAATCGCTGCTTTTCTCCTCCCTGGAGAAATTCCAGGCTGGGTTCTAATTTACTCCATTCCTGTTTAGCGGGGGAGGTGTTTTTAACCACATTTGCATCTGTTTTCTGGGGTCAGGCAGAATTCCTCCCAGTGCCAGCTTCGGTGCTGCTCTGACTTTGCTTTGTCCCCCATGGAGCCCTTTGGGAAACAAAGAAGCCATAACACAGGGCACTCCAAGACCCCCCTGATCTTTTCCCCTGCACTCTGGGTTGGAAGCAGAACTGGTGGAGAACCCTTTCACTAGCTCCGCATTGTCTGGGGAAGCCCTCTGTGCAGGGGGTATTCCCACAGGGCTATTTCTCATTGTTTTATGCTCCAAATATAGGAGATGGGGCATTAGTGTAACTGAGACTCAGGCCCACAGTTCTCCCATATTCCTCTGCTGTTATTGTGAGGTCGCTGACTCACTGTTGCTCCATGTTCAGGTTTATGATGGGACTTGAGTCCAAACATTTGGTGTGGTCCAAATGTTGCTTTCTTTAGCATGGAGCAGCTTGGCAGGCAGTGTTGGGGGGCCATTGTATCCTCAGGGCTACAGTAGCAGCTACTCCAGACGTGGGGAGAGGAAAGGATTCTTCACCCCAGCATTCCATATAGCCGGTCTTCTGGTCTGCGCTCTGATTCCTGGGAGAGAGAGCCACTCTTTGGCAGGTTTCCCCCTCTTCGTTATCCCTTGGAGGAATGCAAACATCGCACTGGACCGCTGATGAAGCACCATCTGACTTGTTCAATGGGCATCCTTCCTCGGTGCTCAGCTGAGTGAAAGCTCCACTTCATGACCCAGCAGTCTGAAGATGCATGGAGAAAATGTAGAAACTCACTTAGCATATGTCTTAATATGCAGCAATTAGCAAAGGTCAAACACCTAGTTCAGGAGTCCAGAGAGCTTATGTCAAAGGGGCAACGGGGAGAGTGAAATCATAAGCTTGGGATTAAGGTACTGATTGGGACTCATGTGATCAGGGTCCGGTCCCTGGCTCTGCCAGTGAAATTGGGAGTGTTATTTAGAGCCCGTTTTTTACATCGCTCAGTCCCCACTTTGCAGAGCTTTTTGGAAAATCTGCCCCTCAGTCCATGCATTAGCTCCTAGATTTCCTGCTTGTTTGCTGGATTCTTTCTCTCACCCTATAGTGAGTCTGTGCTTTCTATTTAGCTCGCCAGCATCTCTGGGCAAGGACTGTCTCTCTCTCAACGTGAGAGCATTGCCTAGCTCCATGGAGTCACCGTTTTGTGTCAGGCCTCTAGGCCCTACAATAATAACAACAGATCTAGGTTGAGGGCTTATTTATCTTCAATTTTTTCCAGTCTGTTACACCTTTCTAGTTAGGGGCCTAGTTGTGATATTGCCTTGATCTTACAGATAAAATAGACATTGAGCATTTGTTCTAGGTGGCTGGAACTGGGATAAACCTGTCAAAGGGAGAGACCCCCCTTGCAGAAGGTTATTAACAGTTATGGCCTCCAGTTCCACCATTCCAGTGATGCACTGAACTAATAGAACGCGCACGCAGAAAACTGAATTGCTTTGTCCCTTTGCTGATCCTTTTTGACACACAAGGGTTACCTTTCCCAAACAGAACAAGTTTGAAAAACAGCAGAGTAGCTGGAGACGACTCGGTTCATGCCTGACTGATTTAGAGGCTGGTCAAGCAGCCTGTCCCTTGTTGACGCGTGCTGCAGACATTGCCAACAGCAGCTTCTTGTGTTTTCAATGCCTGCAGGGCTCCCAGGACAGGTTTTATTTCTTTGGCAGTATCTTTTCAGCCTAGTCCTTTTCATTTACTCTCCATCACTGCTGCTGAGCTCAAGCACAATAATGGTCTAAGCATGCAGCAGCTGCTTTGCATATCGATTTATTAACGTTGATTGTGTCAAAAGAGCTGCGAGGTTTTTTGCAAGGTTTACATAAAATCTCATAATGCACAGCGTGTAATGAGTCTGCATGCTGTGCACTAATTCCCCCTGCTGGATAGGATCAGAACTGCTGAACTTCATGTCCAAGGTCCTATACTTTAGGGTGACCAGATGTCCCTGAAAATTTCCTGATTTATCAGGGCTGGTTTCGGGCTTCCAGGCAGGCTTACACAACACAGATAATTTCCCATTTTTATGAGTACATTCTCTTACTACTGAAGTAATACCCTTATTACTGTGAAAAAGATCTGGGAGCCAAGAGACCATAAGTTAAAGACTTTGACAGACCATTGTTAAATACTTCCTGTACTCTTTATTACTGAAGGATACATATCACTCCCCTGGGTGGCAAGCAATTATTGATTTCATTTTACAGGAAGGCCTTAGCATGGTCACTTCTAGCAGAGTTGAGAGTAGAACAAGTTTTTGCTTTTGCAGCTCCAAGTCTTCTCTCATTAACCACACTACCTTTCAGAATAAAGGAGCCAGGTATATATTCTAGGCAAGTAACATTAACTCCGATAATAGGAGATCTTGTGCATTTGGTGTAAGATCTGAGTTATGTCTGATTTAAGTTCAGATTGCTGTGTATTTGGTACCATAAGGAAAGAAGGCCATAAAGTTGTTATGGTTTGTAGCCTGTAGGTTGGTAGACTGATTCTGATCCTCAGATGATGATACCGGTTTCTTCTCAGATCTTTTTCCTACTGGGCTTTAATAGGGCTACGTCTAGACTGCAGGCTTCTTTCGGAAGAAGCTTTTCCATAAGAGTCTTCTGGAAAAGCTTATTTCAAAAGAGAGCGTCCACACAGCAAAAGCACAACGAAAAAGCAATCTTCTTTTTCGAAAGATAGCGTCCACATTGATTGGATGCTCTCTCAGATTTCAGTTGTGATTACTGTGGACAGAATGGCTACCAGGGAACTTGTGTTTTTCCTTGGAGGCCTCTACTTTAAAAAAAAAACACTCTCTTCTGCATCCACACATGCCTTTTTCTGAAAAAGTCTTCATCTTCGTAGAACGAGGTTTACCACTGTCGGAAAAAATCTTCCTTTCTTTTGACTTTCTGTCAAACGAATGCAATAGCAGTGTGGACATAAAGATAGTTTTTCTGGAAAAAATGGCCTTTTTTCCAGAAAAACTGCAGTGTGCTCACAATTCCCAAAGGATGAAATGCTTCGTTTTTGCAGAAGACCAATGCCACAATTAAAACCTTGAATGGTTTGTGGGCTTCTGTTTGCTCTCTGCCCATGGGCACTGTCCCCTGCCCTGCCTGAGGCCAGCAAGTCCGTGACCAAGTCAGAAATAAAATCTAGACTTTTTTATTCAAAATTGTCAGTTCTGAGTGTTACCCACACACTTACTGGGTGTGATTCATTGGTCCATGTAATAACACTTAGGCTACGTCTACATTGCATCCCTCTTGCACAAAAACCTAGGCAAATGAAGCATGGATTAGCATATTGCTGCACTTAATTTGCATAATTAATTAAGGGCTGTTTTTGCACAAGAGGCTTTTGCGCAAAACCCCCCTCTTGCGTATGAGCCGTTCTTTCTGAAAAAAAGAGGACGGCCTGGGTCTGAAAATCAGGCACCCATAGCCAATTCCCTCACAGTCCTTGGACACCTCTGCTGAGCTGAATGAGGTCAGAAAATCTAAGACTATGTCTGTATGTCACTCATAGTGGCAGCGTAGTTTGGGCCCTGATCAGTGTTCCCTGTAAGCTGTGCTCTTCGGTGACCACCCAGGAGAGATTCAAATGCCTCCCCACTGATTAACAGAGTGCCCACAGCCGCCCACAGAAGGCAATATGTCTTTCTACTTGTGGTGCACATCGCAGTGCACATAATAAAATGTATTCTGCACATGCATGGGAAAAATTAGAGGGTGTTTTGGCCCTGATCTTGCATAGTGCAGTGCCAAGGTTGATTGCTGAACTAGCCCAGAATCCTTTTGGCTTCAAAGGGGGTTAGCATAGGTGCAGTAGCTGGCTCCCATACTGCATAATGCACGATTGGTGCATTAGACTATCTCAATGGGGCAGGATTGAAATCTTTTTAAATTGCCAAAGAATCTGTTGTTGCTCAGTAATCATTTTTACTCCTTTTGCTGTCATAGAATAACTTAATGGGTACACATAAAGGTTCTTTGGCTTCAAAGATAACTCCACTGAGAATATTTCCTGACTGATCTTTGTTTCAATCTTTTTGGGGATTTTGAATGTCTTTCGTGTTGATTTCCCTACATATTGTAAAACTTGCCCAGAGGAATGAAAAAATCATTTGTTTTTTGGAGAGTATTAAAAACACAATGCTATCATTGTGAAATATCCCCATCTGTAATGCTGGACAATCTTCCATTAATTTTCTGCTTGCTTGATCTCTGATATCTACAGTGTCTATAGAACATGAGTAAGGCATGAACCAAAGGGTTTTTTTTTTATTAATTTTCTAATATTGTTTCCTGTGTAATTTTTTCCTTTTTGTTTCACTTGACTGCCATTTTAGTAATTTGTTCAAAGGCAATAAGAAGTCCCTATTACAAGACATACATTTCGAGCTGTATTCTTAGTTTGGGAGAAAATCCTGGTCCCATTCAAGTCCAGGGGAGTGTTCCTAATACTTCGTATTTCTAAAGCACTTTATAAACCTTAATTAAAACTTGCATCACTTGTACAGTGCGCCTAATTACCACACTAATGGGTACATTAAAATACATAGGTAGGTGCGTAATGGTCTCTATTCATTGCTGGATAAATAGAGACAAAGACTGATGAAGTAATTTCTAAAGTTCAGACATACTGTCTGTACAGAAGATGAGACTAGAACTTGGGTGTATTGATTCCTCTAACTACTAGGCAGTACTATTTTCCAGAGTCAAGAAGAAAAACCACTGGCATTCTGATTCAGAACTCTTTGCTGTCTCTACTAAACCTTGCTGGCTTGCAAAGTGTGCAGTAGATATCAGGAGTCCTTATTTCCAACCCCAGCTCTAACAATTTGACAATACAATACTCCCTCCCAGCATGCGGCAATGAACCCTGATTCCTTGCTCTCTCCACTAGACTACACTCCCACCCACAGACAGAAATTGTGACTCTTATTCTCTAGCTCTAGACCTTCAAATCACACTTCCTCCCAGAGCTAGGAGTCCTGTTTTCCAGGGATCTATTCTAACCACTAGACCCCACATTCTCTTCCCTGTTGTTTGATGCTGCAGAACACGCGATTTCCCACCCTTTTCAGTGAAGCTGACGATTGATATAAACCCTCGCCCCAACGTGAGTCATATAGATCGGTACTTTTTTGGAAACAGCGGGGTTGCAGTCTCCTCTCAGCGTGGGCACATAGCTCCTGTTAGTGCTAATGAGAGTGACATATGAACGTCAAGAAGAGAAGCTATCCCTTATGGCGTCAGATTAATGTGCTTTTCAATATGTTTGTGCGGCCGTGCACGCTGATTTCCCTGCTAGGAGCAAGCGGAGGCAATTAAACTCTTGTAATTTCTCATGAACAGAGTCCCGCTGAGGCATGAAGGCCTAGAGGAAGTCCCTTTTGCATGCAGGAAGGAGGAGAATGTGATTTGTAATGCCTGTCGTTTCTTCAGTCTCCCTCGTCAGAGAGCCAGTCCTAGAGGAAACTGGCATATAAAACAGCCTCTCCAAGAAAAAACAACTAGAAAACAACCCTTGAACTCACTCAGTTTACAGTGTCGTTTTCCCCCTTTCACTTTCTCTTATGAATTTATTGAGTGACAGATTCAGAGACTAGACCGTTTTGTTGAGCCACAGAGCATGGTAGTAGCATAAGTAGACAGCAAAATGCAGAACAATGTAGCACTTTAAAAACTAACAAGATGGTTTATTAGGTGATGAGCTTTCGTGGGCCAGACCCACTTCCTCAGATCAAATAGTGGATGGATTTCCATTCCAAACGGCTAAATGTAGTGCCTTGCATGTAGAATAGTGATAGAAATGTAGCCGTGTTGAGTTTGCATGGCTTGGTCTGTACTAGGGGGCTACGTCTACACTGGCATGATTTTCCAGAAATGCTTTTAATGGAAAAGTTTTCTGGTAAAAGCATTTTTGGAAAAGCGCGTCTAGATTGGCACGGACGCTTTTGCGGAAAAGCGTCCGTGCCAATCTAGACACGGTTTTGCTCAAAAAAGCCCCCATCGCCATTTTAGCCATCGGGGCTTTTTTGCGCAAAACAGTACTGTGCTGTCTACACTGGCCCTTTTGCGCAAATGATTTGCGCAAGAGGGCTTTTGCCTGAACGGGAGCAGCACAGTATTTCCGCAAGGACACTGACGATCTTACATGAGATTGTCAGTGTTCTTACGGAAATTCAAGCGGCCAGTGTAGACAGCTGGCAAGTTTTTCTGCAAAAGCAGCTGCTTTTGTGGAAAAACTTGCCAGTCTAGACACTGCCGGGATGTAATAGTGTAGTGGATTAAACAATAAGCAAAAGCTTATAGGTTCATACTATATCATTTCCCTCCTCTCTCCCCTCAATCAGTAAATTTTTATCAGGCTGGCCAGCAGCCCAATTCAGTTCAGGCTCACACCAGGTCCGGGACCTCCTGCTACTGTGGCTCTGCATTTAAAGTGTATTAGGAGCCGGGCGGGCAGGCAGCCTGGCTCAGTTCCAGTTTGTTCCAGGTCTGGGAGCTCAGACCCCTTCCCCCTCCAGACAGGGGCTGCTGTCTCCCCCCCTCCCCCCCACACTGTTGCCTCTTTATCAGAGGCAGCAACACAGGGCAACAAGCAGCCAGTTTGCTAGAGGAGCTGGTTTTTAAACTGGTTCCCCTCACGGACTAGCTCCTGCCTGGCACCCCACATTGCTGCTGGTCCTGGCCCCAGGGACTATAGAATAGTCGACTAACCGATCATGAGGTTACTCTACTATTCAATTAACCCATATTTAACATCCCTAGTCTGTACTGAGAAGGCTAGCAGTGGTGCCACTTAGCAGAGAATATGATGGTGGTGGATGTGATGTGCGCATCTGGGGAGTCACTAACCTCTTTGTCCATATGGAATGCCAAAGATGCATCCTCTTGGGATGTCCAGCTTGGGACATGTTAAAGGAGACGAGTTTATCTTTTTTAACATCCTCATCTGCACCCACCCTCTGTAAATCAGGAGTCTCAGGGTGAACACCCAAAACTTGAACTTTGCGTTCCAAATCACAGCCAAAAAACTTGGTCATTATAGCTACTTTTGCTCATTGATAACCTGGAACTAGATTTGAACCTGAGGTAAAAGACTTTGTGTCCAGTTAACTATTCTGGTGCTGAACTCTTTATTTGCTTCAATAACACATTTCAATTAATTAGTACCAGTTGTTGGGTCAGTTTTCTGGACAACAGTTTACTCAGCTGAGACACATCTACTAATTTCACAAAAGACAGAGCAACCCTAGTTGTCTGGCCACTCTATGCTCAGGTTAGATTCAAACCAGTAATGTGCAGAAGGAAAAATTTGCATCATCTGTAAACAAGCACCTTAATTTACCCAGTCTTCCCTTTCTTGTAATATCTTGGATCTCTTGGCAAAATCTGCCATAGTCTCTGAGTATACCGATCCCGATCTTAGGGACAAACCATGATACATTTTGAATCATGTTTGCAACTTTAAGAAGTATTTTTCCCCCTCTCTGTATGCAAGTTTTCGATCTAGCTTTAAAAGAGTGTTTAAACCTGTTTAAGGAAACCATCAATTTCTGGATAGTTCTCCTGCATGCTATAAATTCTGAGCATATCTAATGGAAAGCCAATATTTAATACTAGACAAAGACTTATTTCACTCATTCTCCAATGCCTTCATTTGTCACCGTGGCAGCAACATTATCAAATGTTGGTATTAAAGACTGTACATATTTATTGTGACTAATGGATGGAACAGGTTGCCATCTTTATGATCACTGCACGGAAAAACAACTCTACCTTTTCCCTTATTGTCATAATTCTTCCTCGACAGAAGCTATGTGCTTGGCTTATCAAATGTTAGGAGGCAGCTCCACTTCAGCTACCAGGCTCTGTTTAATGTCATTTCAGAATGAAAATATAGGGCTAGCATCGCTCCTTGGCTGAAATGTGGTGAGGGCCAGTTAAAGCTGCTTGATTCTCTAGATCTCTGGCTAGGGCATAAATTAGAGCCGAGCATGTTTTCTGCTGCAATTGTGAGGGAGGTAGGCTGTACATAGGGATGGGGAAGAAGTGGCCATGAGGAGGTCTCTGCTCTCTCTTGCCTTGGACTCTCGGTTGTCCTTGTGCTTCTCTCACTTCTTGGGTTGCCAGTTTTCGATAGGCTTGTTTCTCGGGGTTTCATCACATGACAACCCTTAACTTAAAACATTGATCTTTAGTTGCTGGAGACTGCAGGACAATCCTGGAGTGTCAGACACCCTGCCTACATCACACTAACTACGAGCTGTGCTGGGATTTTCTGGTTCAACAAGTACAGTAGTCTTTACAGACACGCCATTGTAGGGCAGGCAGTCTGTTCAGTCTCCTCACAGACAACCTGGGAGGAATCTGCCTCCCACTGGGGCCTGCTCATGGCCATGCCTGAGCCTCTCCCCAGAAGAACGATTTTCCTATAGGGCAATGTAGCTAGGCAAAGGAACGATCAAGTCTCTGTCAATGAGGAGGTTGGGCAGCCCCTATTTCACAGGGTTAGTCATTAACCTTGAATCATAGAAGTGGAAAGAACATTGAGAGGCCCCTGCACTCATGGCAGGACTAAGCATTATAACAATCCCTGAGGGGTGTTTGTCTAACCCAGGGGCAGGGAACCTTAAGCCCAGGGGCCAGATGCAGCCCTCGGCTTGCCTGGATCCAGCTCCTGAGGCTCAGCTCCTCCCTCACCAGCATTGGGGAGCTCGTGCTGGTGCTACAGCCCGCCTGCTGCCATGCTGGGGGCTGGAGCACACAATCTACTAGGCCGCCCTCCTCCCCCCGGCTCTGGTGTGTGAGGGGAATTCGGGGAGTGTCTTTCTCCTTCTCAGTCAGGGGCCACAGTGAGGGTTTTTTCCCACCTCTCACTTGTGTGCAGCCCTTACTGAATTTTGGGGCATCAGTGTCCCCCAACCCAAAGAAGGTTCCCAACCCCTGACCTGCTCTTAAAAATCTTCAGTGTTGGAGATTCCACAGCCTCCCTAGGCAATTTCTTCTAGGCTACGTCCAGACTGCATCCCTGTGCCGACAGAGGGATGCAAATCAAGCACTTTGGAAGTGCAAATGAGCCCGGGATTTAAATATCCCCGGCTTCATTTGCATACTCACGTTCTGACGCTGTGCTGATCAGGCTCAGTGTTGAAAGTGAAAGTAAAGTGTAGCCGCGGTTCTGCCAACAGCAGGGAGCTTTTTCGGCAGATCCAGTACTCCTCATTTTTTTAAGTACAGGAAATGTACTACATGAAGCTTTTCTTCATGTCCAGCCTAAATCTCCCTTGTTGCAATTTAAGACCATTGCTTCTTGTCCCACCATTACAGGGTAAAGAATAATTTTTCTCCTTCCTCCTTGTAACAGCCTTTTAGGTACTTGAAAACCACTATGTCTTCTGAAGTTTTCTCTTTTACAGACTTAACCAACACCCCTTTTTTCAGTCTTCCCTAACAAATCATGTTTTCTAGACCTTTAATCAATGTTGTTGCCCTTCTCTAGACTTACTCCAATTTGTCTACATCTCTCCTGAAATGCAGCACCCAGAACTGGACTTAATACTCCAGTTGAGGCCTAATCAGTGCAGAGTTCTCATGTCTTGCTTACGACACTCCTACGAATATATCCCAGAATTATTATTATTAATTTTTTTTTGCAACAGTGTTACCCTGTTGTTGATTCATATTTAGCTTGTGGTCCACTATGACACCTAGATCCCTTTCTTCAGTCCTCCTTCCTAGGGCCATTATGAGTCTGTTCTTCAGATTGTAGCCTCTGCAAGTGTAGAGCTCTGGTGGACTTCTCTGGAATAAAATAAATAAATAATCTGATTGTCTAATAGTGCAACGAGAACAATTGCCACGCCTCTCTCGTCATACTTCCCAGAAAAGGATCCGCTTCTACAGTCACTCCATAAAATAAATAGAAAGCGATTAAAAAATACTTTGCCTAAGGAACAATAACGGGGGGTTGAAAGATTTTTCTCTTCTCCAGGAGTTTTCTATAGAGAGACTTACACTTACTGATTGAAAGATTAAATCTGCCCGCCGACAGAAGAGTAGAGTGTGTCTGACTGTCCCTCTCATAACTGGAAGTAGTATTCCAGTGAAGTCATCCAGTGAAAGATTTTTATTTAAAGGGGCAGGCACTGTTACTGTCTGGTTTGACAGATGGTCCCTTAGTTATCTTCAGACACAACCCAGTGAAAGAAAGAAGAGAATTCCAGTTTGCATATCGTACGCAATAAACTGACAGACATGCTAACAAGATGGGGGCTTGGAACCTGTAATATATCTTTGCAAGAGTGGAAGGACAACAATGGACTCGTTTTATATTCAATCCATAAACTATTTATGTACTATATGTATTGCATTATTATTATTTTAATAAATTGCTAGTCAGTTACTACAGGTTAGTGTTCAGCAGCACTGTATGTTTCCTTATAACCATCTGATGAAGTGGGTCTTTGCCCACGAAAGCTTATGCTCCTACACTTCAGTTAGTCTATAAGGTGCCACAGGACTCCTCGTCGCTTTTGCAGATTCAGACTAACACGGCTCCCCCTCTGATACTTGGTTCCTTATAACCATGGCTTTTAATAATCGGTTCCACTAATGTGCTTCGACACCTACTACTGATGTCTGTACTGTGCTTATCTCTCTTTTAACCCTTTATAAAATATAAACTTAACATGAAGTATGACCATGATCATTGTTGTTATAGCATTTTTATCCTGAATGACTCAAGGCTGCCAAGCCTCAACATTTTCCCTACTAATACACCTTCTCTTACCTTGCTGGGATCACACTTCTTTGCTGCTGCTTTACTGGTGAGATGCAATCTAATAAATCAATACAAATATGAATCGTGTTGTAAATTGAAATATTTAATCGACATCACAATTGCATATGTAAGGAGCTGGTCAGTGTGGTTGTGTTTCCAGTCCACAGAAAATGTGCGTCTGATATAGCTACCCAACCACCAGGCTCCTTAGCTGACGTTGTCGATATTTCTGCAATTGACCTGTGAGGTCCTTGTTCAGTCCTCAGTGCTGGCTGAGATGGCAGCCATAGCACATGCTGTTCACTGCCCTTGGCAGCTCATTTGCATTTGAAAGGTGAAACCTGCAAATTCACTCTGACACTTGCTTATGCGCCAACTTCCTCTCAGCACCCATATGGGAAAGGTTGCAAGACCTGGGCTCTGGGCCCATCCACCAGGAGTGGAGAGAGAGGAAGGGACATGATGATTTTGCATGTTGATCCGTTAGGATAGATATTTACATTGATGATGATGCATCAAACAGGAAGCTGCATCAGCTCAGAGCAGCATATGTGCAGATCAGCTCATAGGATTTTGACTTATGTGGAGTGAAATGAAGGTGGGGAAAGTAAGTAGAGAGATGGGGACAAAGCAATAAAGCAGCAGTAGACAGAGTAGATCAGAAAAGGAAAAAAATCATGTAAAGAAATATAAGGGAAATAAGATTAGAGAAAAGGATAGAAAAATTAACCAATAGAGAAAAGATGGAAACTGAACATTGAGATCTACTATATAGTGTTAGAGAGTTTGTCTGTCGGCTGTTTGTTCAAGAATTACTCCTAAATGGTAAGAGCTAGGACCACTAAATTCAATATTCAGCTTCCTCTTATCATAACTTAAAGCAAGGTCAGCGTTTGGTTGTGCCAGAAAAATGGGATGTGCCTGGAATTGGACTGCTTCTCATAAAACAATACAGAAAAGAGACAGAATCACCAGTCAGGTGAAAGAGACTGGCTGTCCCCACTCTCCCTGTCCAGGACTGCCTCAGCCCCAAACCTCCCAACCCCCAGGCACCTGTTAGGGGAGGGCTGAAACTCCCCACCACCAGATTTATACAGTGTCCTTTCTGGCTGTTCCCAATCATCTCTGTCAGGGAGCGAGGGATAAGTGCACAGTTTGCTGCATTCCTGACTCTGGCTGAGGAGATAAGAGTTTATAGGGACGAAGAAAAAAAAAAACTTGATGGAATTCCCATTAAAAAATACTTAAAACAATTAAATGGAAAATTTTCTAACAGCCCCTTTTTTAAGAAATCAAAAATAACTTCATAAAAATAACACTTGTGTCTTTGAAAATACAATCATTTAACTAGAGCATGTATATTTTTGTTTTATTTTTAAAAAAATCCTACCTTAATTGAATTAACGTCCTGAACAATGCCAGGTATATGTGCTAGTTAATAAATAAAGGATACATTTAGGCATCCAGAAGGGGAAGTGGCAAAGTCAAGGGAGATAAAGCACTTCATTTAGCAGTATGTTTGTTTTTTGCAGTATTTGAAACTATGGGCTATTAGCAGTTGCCTCATGCACTCAACCAAAGATTTTTCCTTTTTGAGGGAGACAAGGTGATACCCCCTCCTAAGATGTTGACCCTACATCCTGCTCTACACCCTGTCCTCATTTTCCTTGGGAAAGCTGACAGGTGCGATTCTCTGCCTGACAACTCGGGCCTGTGCTTTCTGTCTCTTCCAATCTGTGTCTGACTGCACAGTCCAGGCTATGCTGTAGTTTTGGTTTGTCAGCTGTGAGAGCCCGGTCTGCCCTTGCAGGCCGCTGAGTACCAGAGATGACTGGTTCCTGCGAGGGGACGGAGTGCACAGAGGGGCAACCGGAGGAACAGGGAAGAGGCATGAAGGAGCTACTCCATGTAGCACCTCGTGGGTGCTGTCACCAGTACTGAGTATGACTGGAGGGATTCTGAGTACATTGACCTCCCAGTGACTTCAGAGAGCTTTTTGCAGGCAGGCCTCAGCACCATGACAGCATCTTACTTAGTTCTGATTCCTATGTATTCTTTCTTGCCTGGGTCCTCTTCCTGTGAAGTTGCATAGGCTACTGACATGTCCTGGTGGGAAGTGGACAAAGGAGGCTAGAATAGAAACTGGAATGAGATAGAAACAGAACAGGAAATAACGAATTGATTAAGGAAGTCAAACTCCCCCTCGTTCTGTGAGATGAACTCTGCTCGGTGCCATAAACTTAATTCAGGTTTGTTCTAGACTCAGCCAAAGTTCCCTGTAGCCTTTGTGAACCTTGGCAAACCTGGAGGTGTTGTCGGATTTGGTGGCCAAGATTTTGAAGAACCGTAGTTCAGATAAGACTGGAGTTGAACTGTTTACCTCAAGCACATCCCCTTAAGCTGAGGCGTTTTCCATGAACGGGGTTTCTCGTGAGACTTCTCTGGCATTTCCTCGAAGTTTTTGTTTGATATTTTTAAATAAAATGTAGGGGTTTTTTTTTTTCAATCCAAATGGGTATTTCTGCAGGAAATGCCAGTGAAATTTGAGATGAGGGGGAGTTGTTGTTTTGATTACTGTAAATGATAATAGGGTCTCTGCACAGGTGTGTTGTGTTGATTAGCACAAGCGCAGGTGAAGAAATGTGCCTTACATTTGGAGTGTAAGGTGGTTATCGCTGTGGTGCTTCTTAGCAATTGGCAGACCGGCTGAAAGTCTGACGAGGACTGAGATCTGGAGACCAAGGGGTGGGCCAAATCTTTCCATTGACTTCCGTGGGCTTTAAGTCAAGTCCCAAGTTACTCTTTCACCCGCATTGGCCTTTTGGATCACAACTGGAGCACATTGCCAGGGCTGTGGGAGTCTGTACCTGTTCTGCGTGGCAACAGCCCTGACTCTGGAAAACACTGATTCCATTACACATTAAGCATGGTCTAACGGCTTGTCTGCATGAGCTATTAGACTGCAGTAAGCTGGGATGTTAACCTATCCTCTACTAAGCCTGATGCTCTTTAGCTGTCTGTGTGCAGTCTGCTGATGCACATTAATAGTTGGATGGAGTGCTTTGAGATACTGCTCTTTGAAATCGGACTAATTGTTCATGGTGACATGCCTTAGGTATACTTAATACTGCCTCTGTGCAAGGGAACGGACTAGCTGACCTTATGGGGTCCTTCCAGCCCTAAATTTCTATAACTCTATGATTCTTTTGGGTTCATTTGCTTTAATGGGTCTTAAGTAGAAGCTTAAAATTAAGCACATGCCTAAGTGCTTCCCTGAATCAGTTCCAAAGTGAGTTTCCAGGGCTGTCAACTCATCATTTTTCAATAGCCATGAAATTCATTAAATTTCCTATTGCAATTATATCTGACTCATGTATCTAGTCAATTTATCTTTTTCTTGAAGCTGTGTGTCCCACTAATCCTAAAACTATGACTTCATATCGTGCTTATTATTTTTTACGTCAAGTGATATACAGTGTAAATGTACTCTGAATTAGATTTAGCAGCAGACATATTAATTCAGTAACATAACCATTGTGTTCAGAGATTATATATTATTGCAAATGAGAACATATTACCTCCCGATTTCCAATGTGCCTGTGTTCAGGGAGTATGGATAACCTTTGAAGTTACATGTAATTTTTTTTTTCAACAAGCACCATTAGATAATTTGTTCCCCTAAACAGGCATTTAAGTGTAAACTAGTTTTCTTAATTACTAAGCACTATTGTGCAGACAACCCAAGCACTCACCTGGTTGAGAATTTTCATGTTCTATTTTTGTTTTCTGGAGAAGGAAACTCAGCTAATTCAATGGGATGATTATTGAACTATTGCATATGAGTGACAAGACCAGGTCTAGGAATATTTTTATAGGGTGCATCTAGACTGGCAAGATTTTGTGCAAAAACTTGCCAGCTGTCTACACTGGCCGCTTGAATTTGCGCAAGAGCACTGACTTTGTAATGTACAAAATCAGTGCTGCTTGAGCAAATACTTTCACGCTCCTGCTCGGGAAAAAGCCCTCTTGCGCAAGAATACTTGCTCAAGAGGGCCAGTGTAGACAGGGAAGAATTGTTTTGCGTAAAAAAGCCCCGATGGCTAAAATGGTGATCGGGACTTTCTTGCGCAAAATCGCGTCTAGACTGGCCATGGATGCTTTTGCGCAAAAGCACTTTTTTGCGCAAAAACATCTTTGCCAATCTAGACGGTCTTTTGCGGAAATACTGTTAACAGAAAATCTTTTCCGTTAAAAGTATTTCCGCAAAATCATGCCAGTCTAGACGCAGCCATAGTGTTTCTTTTCTAATTTAGACACATGAACAAACAGAATTGGAAATTATTAAATTACAGTGTGGCCTATACAATTTTCTGAAGTGACTAGTAATTTGGTGTGCCTTGAAATAGCTTCCTGTCTGTCATAAGTTACTTATCTGATCCCCAGCAATGTAACACATGCATGTCTCACACACCTCAGAGTATTTACCCACCCAATACCTCTATGAGGCAGAAAATCCCTATTATGCCTGTTCCATAGATGGGGGAACTGATGCACAGTGAAACTAGGTGGCCAGTCCAAGATCACACAGGAAGTCTGAGAGGAAAGGGTCTAACACCTTATCTACACTATATGGTAGATTGATGCTGCTATGATCAATCCACCAGCCGTTGATTTATTGAGTCTGCTTATATGTGATAAATTGATCTCCGAACATGCTCCCATCAACGTTGGTACTGCACCAAGAAGAGAAGAGTAGCTGGTGTTGACGGGAGAGCAGTCCTTGCTGACCTTACCACACTCAAGACACCATGATGTATTGACTTCAGCTGACTTTGTGTAGCTGAAGTAGATTTATGGCCCTCATTAATGTAGACAGTGCCTTAGAATCATAGATGATCAGGGTATGGAAGAAACCTCAGGAAGTCACCTAGTCCAACTCACTGCCCAAAGCAGGATCAATCCCAACTAATTCTCCACCTCACCTGAGTGGAGAATCACTTGAAAGTGGGTCTCCCAAGCTAGCACCCTCTTTGCAGAATCAAGTGTAGGTAATATACTAAAAGAGGAAAGAAAACAGCATGGATTACAATAGAGTCCAATCCAAAGCCCACTGTCGCCAAGGAAAACCCTCTCATTCAGCTCAACGAGCACCAAAACAGGCCCTAAAACATGCATCAGCGATAGCTGGTGAAAGTGAAGATTTAGGGTTTTGAGTTTTTTAATTTTTGTGGGCAAAAATGTACTTCTTGCCTTTTCTGCAGTACTCCTTCCCTTCAGAATGGGAACTACCACGAGTAGGGGTAACATTTTACTGCTGAGACAGAGGTAAATGTCTAGGTATAAATGGTCCCTGCTGTAGGAAGAGTAAGTCCAACTTGAATTCTAGCCATTGAAAGAAATTTTAAATACACCTTTTCTCATTAGACCAGCAGCACTAGCAGCCTACACTTTTCATCACAGCACTTTCTATGTTAGTTATTTCATGCTCTTGGCAGCTCTTTGAGGCAGGCGAGCAAAGCTACTGGCCCTGATTTTGCAGCTGCCTTTTGGCAATAAAACAGTGAGAGAGGACACACTGCAGTGTGACTTTTGTAGGAAAAAATGCCCAGTTTTGGGTCAAAAGACTTCCATCCCTACGAGAGACTTTTTGTTTCTTTTCCCCTCCCTTTATTGTCCACAAAAAGCAAGATTAGACACTGCTGTTTGTTTTCTCCACAGAACTGGCTTCCACAATGTCTGCCCTGATTGCTCTGCTCAGTGTTTTGATTGCTGCTGCCCTGCAAGCCTGCATCCTTCCCCTTTCAAAGCTCAGGGAAGGAACTTAACATTTCTTACGGGTACTGTGGCTACTGTCCTATTGCAACCCGGATCGCCGCCAGCTCTTTAAATTGCTCCCTGCTGGCTTTTTGCTGGCTACACAGCCCTTAATTCGAACTACTTCATTTGAACTAGGCATTAGTCCTCGTAGAATGAGGTTTACCTAGTTCGAATGAAGCGCTTCGCTAGTTCGATTTAAATTCGAACTAGCGGTTTGTATGTGTAGCCCCTATTAAAGTTAATTTGAACTAACGGGTGTTAGTTTGAATTAACTTTGTAGTGTAGACATACCCCTACAGTGTCGACATAGCCCATCTGTGGCATGAGGGAGCAAGTGTGAATACCATGCGTGGTGATTTTTGTTTTCAGCTTTTGGGTGTCAACATGTTTGTTGACAAAATTTAATAATGTGGACCGGTACCCTGGCATGCTGTAATGAATTTGGGGACCAATTGAGTGGAGAATCAGGCTCACTATTGAGCATTCAAGAGAAAACTGAACAAGCATGCAGCCTGGAGAGACGTATTGAATGCTGCCCCAGAATCTCATTTGGCGTCAGGTAGACTCCGCTTTGTTCTGCTTGTTTTCTGTGCAGTTGTTATTCAGCAATGAGGCTGTCAGCCATTAACCTCTCCGATGTTAATTTCACTCTGAAAGGATTTGCATTCCTAACTTTCACCCACTGAATCTTTTATGTTAATCCCTCAGATACAGGTTTATGTAAATGTTGCTTGTAATGGAATGTTTGTTTCAAGTGGGCAGCTGTTAAGACTGCAATGTTTAGACCATTTACTGGGAAGATCTACAGAGGTGAAGACTTTAGAATTAATACCTGCTAATTAATAAAGCCCATTTGCTCAAAACCTTACTGAACACTTAGTGTCTCTAACATAATAAGCTTTTTGGTTGACGGAGTAAAAGCTTTCTTCAAGGAACAGATAGCATTTCAATCATTTACTCACTGCAACATATCAGAGACAGTATATGGCCTGATCCAGAAATATTTTAAATGAATTTAGATCATACCTCTTGATTCCCAAAATTTATTAAAAGCTTTGTCAGTTATAAATATCCGTGACATCAGAGTATATTTCATTTTAAGGCATACTTATTTCCCTTTATGTATCAAGCTATCGCTTTAAACCTAAATACATATGATTAGACAGTACAACTTTTAGAAAAGAAAGTTCTTCAATTATTGCTAACGATATGTACTGGGAAATTGTCTTCTGGTAAATACCTTGGCATTCTTCATTCCATATCTCTGCCTCACTTGTTCTACTGGCCTGTGCTGTCCTGGACTGTGATAATGAATGAGTCCACTTAGCCAAAGACTGAATGGGATATTATGATTGATCATAAAAGAAAGAGGCACTCTCTGTGTCTATTGTACTCTTTCCCAAGCAACTCTTTGTCTTCATTATAATGTACTATGCTCCGAAGCCAAATTTAGAAACTTTTGTCGCCTAACTTGCAGCTATTACTGGTGGCAAAGTGGTACCACAAATAGAACATAGGCCGGGTATGATATAAGAATGTTGTTCCTCCCTTTGTCATTAATGTATTGGCTTTGTGACTCAGTTTACTCTCCTGCGCAGTGAGAATAACATACTTGTCTTCCTTTGTAAAGGGATCTGAAAATCTCAGGTTGAAAAGCCTGGTAGAAATGCTACACACTATTTTGTTTACTACAGTATTTATAGTAACTGGTCTTTGCTTTTGGAATGCTTAGATTGCCGTTTATTATTTGTTTTGCAGTAGCAATCTATAGGCTGTAACCAGCTGACTCAGCACCCTGTCACTCAAATCTCTAGCAATATAGGTTAATTGGGGCCTAATTAGAGGATCAATTAACAAGTGGAGCTACAGCTGAAGTGCTAATTAGAAGGGGAGGCAACCCCCAGGAGGTGGAAACCGATGAATGAAGAGGAAAGAAGCCCTGGAAAGGGGAAAGAGGAAGGCCAGAAGGAAGACTGGATTGGCGGGTAGAGGGTAGTATTGCTCTCTCCTTGAAAAGCAAGTGGGGGAGCTGGTTGGGGCTTGTATATATCTAAACAGCACTAAGCCCCAGTCAGCTAGAACAGCAGAATAAAGAATGGTAGTAGTGAACAATGTTCCCTCTAATTTTTCCATCTGTGTGGAATACATTTTGTTATGTGCACCAGGGCATGCATGGATGTGCACCTCCAATATAAACACATGCTGCAGGCTGTGAGTGCTTGGCTAATCAGCTGGGCATCATTTAAATCTCTCCTGGCTGGCCACCCAAGTGCTCAGTTCACAGGTAACACTGCTGATGAAGTAGACGTAGAGTGAGTATAAGAACATAAGGACATAAGAATGGCCATACTGGGTCAGACCAAAGGTCCATCTAGCCCAGGATCCTGTCTGCCAACAATGGCCAATACCAGATGCCCCAGAGGGAGGGATCACAACATGTAATCCCCATGTGATCCCTCACCTGTCACGCACCTCCAGAGAAACAGAGGCTAGGGACACCATTCCTATCCATCCTGGCTAATAGCCATTGATGGACCTAACCTCCATGAATCTATCCAGCTCTTTTTTGAACCCGTTTAAAGTTCTAGCCTTCACCACATCCTCTGTCAAGGAGTTCCACAGGTTGACTGTGCACTGAGTGAAGAAAATCTCATTGCAGGAGGAATAACAGCTCATTTGAGTTAGGGCTTTAATTCGGAATCCCGTTTCACTGCCGCATGTAGATGCGGGCAGTTACTTCAGGCTAGTCAATTTCTAAAATGGCAACCGGCCGGGAACATGCTAATAAAGCATGGGATATTTAAATCCTGTGCTTCATTTGCAATTTCGGCTGCCCTCATTAGCCTCCCTAGATCGAACTAGGGGGCTAGTGTAGACATACCCTACCTGAAAAAACTTACTCTCAAAGGGTATGTCTACACTACCACCCTAGTTCGAACTAGGGTGGTTAATGTAGGCAACCGGCGTTGCAAATGAAGCCCGGGATTTGAATTTCCCGGGCTTCATTTGCATGATGCCGGGCGGCGCCATTTTTAAATGTCCGCTAGTTCGGACTCCGTGCCCGCGGCTACACGCGGCACGAACTAGGTAGTTCGGATTAGGCTTCCTATTCCGAACTATCTGTACTCCTCGGACTACCTAGTTCGTGCCTCATGTAGCCGCGGGCACGGAGTCCGAACTAGCGGACATGTAAAAATGGTGGCGCCCGGCAACATGCAAATGAAGCCCAGGGAAATTCAAATCCCGGGCTTCATTTGCAACTCCGGTTGCCTATATTAACCACCCTAGTTCGAACTAGGCCAGGCATGGCAAGAGAATGCCAGGAGTAAGGGAGAAATCTATCCATTTGCTACAGATTGTTTGAGAAATAACTTGGTGCTTTTTTATGCTGTAGTTATTTGAACCAATGAAGCTGCAGTGGTTCAATCCACTGATTTGTAGCTTAGCTCATGCAAATCACTTTTTACATGGGTACAGCGCATCTGTCGGATTGTACCAATGTAGCTACATCATTGCAAAAATCCCCAGTCTAGACTAGCTCTCAGCGGGATCCTAGGAGTGTGCAAAGCTGTTTCTTTAACTAGCACTGTTCCTGTCTGCTGAAGAGGAATCCTGATGAGAGAGAACCCCTTGAATTGCTCAGTTTGGAAAAGTGCTTGGAATCGGTGGACAAGGAAAACAAGTGTAAATGCAAGTGAGAGCTATTGTGATTCTGATTCTTTTTCACTCCTGTTCGGAGAAGAGGGAATAAATGAGGATGTATGCAGGGGGGACCCAGCTACTACCTGTTAATGTGAACTCCAGAGGAACTTGTCGTGATGAGGCCATAGAATCACAGAGTCACAGATCTAGAACAGGAAGGGACCTCCTGAGGTCATCGAGTCCAGTCCCCTGCCCTCATGGTAGGACCAAACACTGTCTAGATCATTTATTATTATTTAACTACCCAGAGAGTTAGGAAGTTTTTTCTAATGTCCAACCTAAATGTCTTTTGCTGCAGGTTAAGCCCACTGTTTCTTCTCTTATCCTGAGAGGCTAAGGAGAACAATGTTTCTCCCCCCTCCTTGTAACAGCCTTTTAGATACTTGAGAACAGCTATCATGTTCCCTTTCAGTCTTCTCTTTTCCAAACTAAACAAGCCCAGTTCTTTCAGACTTCCTTCATAGCTCATGTTTTCTAGACTTGGACCTAAGGCACCACTGTGTCTCTGTCTCTCACAATATTTTTCAAGTGCCTTGCAGCAGATCCCTGTAGGTGCTGTTATCACTCAGAACAACATCCTGTGGAGCCCTACAACAACCATCTAGATTGCTCACAAAGCCACTCACAAATCATGCAATCAGATCCACCCTCCCCCCCACCAGCTCCATAGTCTTGCACCCCAGAGCAGTACCATGGTACCCTGCTCAGAAGCCTGACCAGTGTAAATGTATTACCTGCTCTGCCACTTCTTCAATGTGCAGAGGACGTGCACCAGCCTTTGTAAACTGATTTCTCAAGCACTTCAAGCAAAATACACTGTTTTAGATAAAGTACACAACAAACGAATTCACCGGAGAAAAATTTTAAGTGGTTATGAGTGGGAGGCATAAAAGATCAGAGATCATTACCACAGAAAATAGAAGATAAGCACACAATCTAAACCTTAAACTTCGTTTCATTAGGCAACAGTTAGATCAAGCCATTTTCTCACTCCCGCTGGATGCTACAGCTCTCAACGCGCAGGCCTGGACCAGTCTCCTCAGAGGAAGTTTTCATCTTGACAGCATTCTTGTTGCTTCCTGTCTAGAGAAGAAGGCTCCAGGCTTGCTGCCTCTCCTCCCGCTCTCACATCTTTAGTCCATGTGCCCAGAAGACAGTTGCCCAGGCATACTCTGATGGGCTTTGCTGAGTGACTGAGCAATGCCACTGAGGCTTTTGCGCAAAAAGGAGCTGTGTAGACGGCTCCTTTTTGCACAAAAACCCCCTCTTGCGCAAGAGCCGTTCTTCCTGAAAAAATGAGGAAGAGCAGCTCTTGCACAAAAGCCCCTTGCACAAAAAAGAAGCCTCAGAAACCCTCGTCACATCCCTACCATATGTATTTTGTTATGGGCAGCAATATGAAAGTGACGGGTCGCACATCAGCGCCATGCCATAGATTAGCTCCATACTGGGGCACATAAGAAAACATATTCCTCTTGGGGGTGGAAAAAATTGGAGGGAACACTGGTAACCAAGTCCTATTTTGAAGTACAGCGTGTCACATTCAGTCTACCACAACAGACATTATAATTAGCATTAATACCTCACTGTTTTATTTCATACCCGTCTGGATGAGGAACACCATGCAATGAAAACTCATGATGAACCAGCTCTGTCCTCTTCATTTAAAGTGTGGAAGGGAATATACAGAGGCATTTTTTACAAGTTAGGATTGCAGATAGCATATCTCCAGCGCTAATGAGTTTAGCTTTTCTCTCACTGCTGGAATAAACTGTAACTTGTATTTCCTGTAGATTCTCCCCTACTTCCATGGCACAAACTTTTCTTTTTTTTTCCAGTTTGATCAGCTTGTCTCCTGCAGATGATTAAATTACTTGCAAAGGCAGATAGGAAAATATTTGTATCTAATGTTTTGCTAATAATTATATTCATTTTTTGGATTAACATTAAAAAATATGGGGTATTTTTTAACGGGTGTTTTTGTTTGTTATGCTACTGTGTGATAAGATGTTTAGCAAGGAATTCGGATACAAGGGAGATATGGAACCCAGGCTAGGCCTTCGTAACTTGACATTTGTGGATGACACTAAACTATGGGGAGACATAGGGTATGTCTACACTAGCCCACTAGCTCAATCTAGGGAGGCTAATGAGGGCGACCGAAATTGCAAATGAAGTGTGGGATTTAAATATCCCGTGCTTCATTAGCATGTTCCTGGCTGGTTGCCATTTTAGAAATTGACTAGCCCGAAGTAACTGCCCGTGTCTACACGCGGCAGTGAAACGGGATTCCGAATTAAAGCCCTAAATCGAATTAGCTGGTAAACCTCATTGCAGGAGGAATATTTAAATCCCGCGCTTCATTTGCAATTTCAGTCGCCTTCATTAGTCTCCCTAGATTGAACTAGGGGGCTAGTATAGACATACCCAGATACACTGGAGGGCAGGGACAGGGTCCAGAGTGATGAAGACAGATTAGAGGATTGGGCCAAAAGAAATCTGATGAGGTTCAACAAGGACAGGAGAATCCCAAGCATTGTTACAGGCAGGGGACCGACTGGATAAGTAGAAGTTCAGCAGGAAAGAACCTAGGGATTACAGTGGATGAGAAGCTGGATATGAGTCAACAGTGAGCCCTTGTAGCCAAGAAGGCTAATGGCCTATTAGGGTGCATTAGGAGGAGCATTGCCAGCAGATTTAGGGAAGTGATTATTCCCCTTTATTCTGCAATGGTGAGGCCATATCTGGAGTCCTGCATCCAGTTCTGGGCCTTCCTTACAGAAAGGATGTGGATGCACTGGAAAGAGTCCAGCGGAGGGTGCCCAAAATGATTAGGGGGCTGGAGCACATGACTCATGAGGAGAGACTGAGAGATTTGGGTCTGTTTAGTCTGCAGAAGAGAAGAGGGAGGGGGGATTTGAGAGCAGCCTTCAACTTCCTGAAGGGAGGTTCCAAAGAGGATGGAGAGAGGCTGTTCTCAGTGGTAGCAGATGACAGAACAAGGAGCAAGGGTCTCAAGTTACAGTGGGGGAGATCTAGGTTGGAAAAACTATTTCCCTAGGAGGGTGGTGAAGCCCTTGGATGGGTTCCCTAGGGAGATGGTGGAATCTGCATCCCTAGAGGTTTTTAAGTCCCGGCTTGACAAAGCCCTGGCTGGGTTGATTTAGTCGGGGTTGGTCCTACTCTGGGCAGGGGGCTGGACTTGATGAATCCTGAGGTCTCTGCCAGCCCTAGGATTCTAGGATTCTACACGTATTGGGCCAGCCCCGCAGCTAGGATGTGCTGGTGTAGCTCCACTGGCACCAGTGAAGAGACTCTGGTTTGCATCAGCTGAGGCTGTGTCCTTGTGTTTGCCCTGGTGGGATTCTGAGGCAATGCTGGAAAACGGAGGAGATGCACACGGGCCCACTCTGTCAGCGACAGCGCGCTAAGAATACAAGTATAGGCTTGGGGTTGGGAGGAGCAGCTGTCTGCCTCACGTACTGTTCTGTCCCAGTCCATAGGCAGCAGGGTGGCCAACAGACTTTGCCAGGCACTGGGCAAGGTGTGTGTGTGGGCGGGCTGTTTCTAGGCCCCGGATAGGGCAGGGTCTGGGGCACAGGGATGGGGGCCAGCCTCCTCTAGCCAGCTCTTCAGTGCTGCTCAGCACATGCCCTGCCCCAGGCTCTGGTGGTGATTCCAAGGGCTCTGCCCGCTGCCATTTCTGCTGTCGCTTTGTCCTTTCCAGCCTCCCTCAACTGGCCTCCTCCTGCTTGAACAGCCACTACTATTGTAAAGGGCTCACTCAGAGCTGGCACAGCTGGGGCTCCTCGGGCTGGAAATCGCAGCTCCCGCTTGGGTGGAGACAGACCCTGGGCTGGGAGAGGCCACGGAAACCCGGGGGCCGTGGCTAGTAGTTCACAGCTGTGGCAAGAACAACAAAGCAGCACTCAGCCTGAAGGCTGGGCATGCTGTTGGCCCCGTATCCCAGCGCTTACTCGGGTGGGGCCTTCCCAGTTTTCAACACCCAGAATGGGGGCTCCGTTTCCCAAAGGTCTCCGTTCCCATTGCGGTGCTTAAAGAAGAGTGAGAGTGTCTAAAAAAGGGCTCAGAACTCATCAGCTCCCGTCAGGCCAACTAACAGAAGGGGGCAATTGCTCTGTGGCCTCCAGATTCAAAAGGGCCAGGCACTCCCAGCCGCTGCTCTCACTACTACAGCAGTGGTGGTAGCCAGAGCCCGGGCCCTTTAAATTGCCACAGGCATGCTCCAGAGCTCTGGGCTGCTCTGAGCAGGGAAGGGACAGTATGGCACCGTCTGGGTAGTGCTGAGACCTGGGGGGAGGGGTGGCATGGTGCAGTCTGGGTGGCACTGAGGGCTGGGGGAGGGGTGGCATGGTGCAGTCTGGGTGGCGCTGAGGGCTGGGGGAGGGGTGGCATGGTGCAGTCTGGGTGGTGCTGGGGGGAGGGGCGGCATGGTGCAGTCTGGGTGGCACTGAGGGCTGGGGGAGGGGCGGCATGGTGCAGTCTGGGTGGCACTGAGGGCTGGGGGAGGGGCGGCATGGTGCAGTCTGGGTGGCACTGAGGGCTGGGGGAGGGGCGGCATGGTGCAGTCTGGGTGGCGCTGAGGGCTGGGGGAGGGGTGGCATGGTGCAGTCTGGGTGGCGCTGAGGGCTGGGGGAGGGGCGGCATGGTGCAGTCTGGGTGGCGCTGAGGGCTGGGGGAGGGGCGGCATGGTGCAGTCTGGGTGGCACTGAGGGCTGGGGGAGGGGCAGCATGGTGCAGTCTGGGTGGCACTGAGGGCTGGGGGAGGGGCGGCATGGTGCAGTCTGGGTGGCGCTGAGGGCTGGGGGAGGGGCGGCATGGTGCAGTCTGGGTGGCACTGAGGGCTGGGGGAGGGGTGGCATGGTGCAGTCTGGGTGGCACTGAGGGCTGGGGGGAGGGATGGCATGGTGCAGTCTGGGTGGCACTGAGGGCTGGGGGAGGGGTGGCATGGTGCAGTCTGGGTGGCACTGAGGGCTGGGGGAGGGGTGGCATGGTGCAGTCTGGGTGGCACTGAGGGCTGGGGGAGGGGTGGCATGGTGCAGTCTGGGTGGCGCTGAGGGCTGAGTGCTCCAGCCCCTCTCCTTCTGCCCAAGGTCCCGTTCCTTCTAGGAACATGGAGCTGCTCCTAACCCCACCTTGCCCTGCGCCCGATAAGTCTGATGGTCTCCCTGGCTCTCCTTGTGACACTTATGACCAGTTTTTCAAGAGCACTCAGGACTCAATGTCCTGGGCAGTTTGGAACATCTGACCCCATATTTAGGTGCCTACATGAGCTGGCTAGCTCCAAAAATCTGGTCCTTTGTGTGAAATTTGCCTCCCTGCAATGGGTCAGCACAGATCTCTTCACCAGCTGAGCCCTCTGAACCTTTGTGCATTTCATCCACAGATAGTATCATAGGAATGCAAAGGCCTGGTCCACACTAATGCAGGCAGGTCAGGTTAAGGTACGTCATCCAGCTATGCAAAATGTGTAGCTGGATTCGACTTCCCTTAAGCCGAGTCGTCACAGCATCTATACTGCGGGAGATCCCATTGGCTTCCCTTACATCTCACAGAGTGACGAGTGCTGGATGCCAGCAGGAGCTGCCCGTGGCATTTGATATGGGGGTCTACACTAAACCCAGTAAATCCAACACTAGAAAATTGACCTCCGGAGGATCAATCTTCTCCATAGTGTAGACTTGTCCAAGCTGCCCACTAAGTGTGAGGCCTGTAAGGCCTGCAGAATCAGACCTTTTATGACAGGGACTCAGAGAAACTCTGAAAAGTGAGTGTGTGTGTGTGTGTGTGTGTGTGTGTGTGTGTGTGTGTGTGTGTGTGTGTGTGTGTGTGTGTGTGTGTGTGTGTGTGTGTGTGTGTGTGTGTGTGTGTAGTTAACATTTATATCTTGGTACTGCTAAGAGGCCCACCCATCCAAGAATCCATTGTGCTATGTGCTATACAAACACCTCATTAAGCATATCATTCATGTTTCTCTCTTTTTCTCTGCTCTCTCTCATGCAGGTCCCTCACCCCATGAAGACCTTGCCCTATTACAGCTATGACCAACCTGTGATTGGATACTGCCAGGCCCACAAGCCTCTCCATGTAAATAAGGCGTATGACACCATCTCCCGGGGGGAACAGGCTGAGACAACCAACCTGGAACTCAGTCGAGACCACAGCTTCATAGCTACAATTGCGCGCTCAGCTGCTCCAGCCATTTACATTGAGAGAATACCAAACTAATCATGGAGACCACTTCTTCGGGGATGGGTGGGGGTTGGGAATTCTTTTGAGGGACTTTCATCTCAGAAGAGAACAGTACAAGAAAAAAAGTCTACCATTCCAGTTGCAAATGTTCCAACACAAACAAAAGGAAAAGGGATAAAGAAAAGTGTGGAAATTCTATCTTGCAGTACAGTGCTGAGAACTTGAAGATTTTCTTTGCTTTAAAACTTTCAAACAAACTCCTTGATGTAAATATTAACGAGAGATTGTCAAGTTCTTATTAAAAATAGATTTCACTCTAGCTACATAAAGGGATGAATTAAGAGTTCTGTTTATATATTTGATTTTTCTACATTGCACGGTTCTTGAGGAGAACCACAGGTAAAAACGAGGTGTGAGGTTGCAAGGTGGATCACGTATAGCTTCTTTATTAGTGTTTATTACTCTTAAAAAAGCTTTGTTTAAATTGATTTTTCTTTTCTTTTTCAAACGAACAACAAAGCAATGGCTATTTTATTTTATTTTATTTTGGGGGGGAGGGGTCATTGGGTCAAAGCTAATATTTTGAACTCCAAACATGGGCATTACAGCTTGTGTTGAACCAAAAGGACGGTGGCAATTGATGCAGCAGAACAAAGAAACAAACAAACAAAAACCTTGGGTGCATGTACTTTTAAGACACATGCTATGCACTACGGAGGGTGCTTTGGATTTTTTACTATCTTCATTGTGCTTCATTGTTGATACTATACTTAACAGTTGGCCTCTAAAATGGGGAAACATGATGGACTATTAGTTCACACATTTACAGTCCAGAGATGGCATAGGCAAAAAATAAAGGATGTATGGGTACCTAAATGGATACAATGTGCCCAAAATGGATTGAAAGGAAATTCATAAAACAGGAGCATTTCAATGAAACTCAATGGCTGACACAATTTCTAAAACACAGGAGAATGTGTAGCAATGGTTTTGTTTTGTTTTTTTAATTAATTATTATGATGAGTTAGCTTTTGTGTAGTTTTTATCAATAAAAGGACAAAAAAGTGCTGGAAAAAAATAAACATATTATTTTGTGGTTGGAAAACCACAGCCAAGCAAACGTTTGAATGGTTTCTCTAGATGTGCTACATGGTCACTCAACTGATTTTAAGAGAAGAATCACCAAAGCCTTCTCTCTCCTCTTGGAAAAGAGTGATATGAGATGTGAAAAACCTGATGCTAAACAAACTCAGATTATTTAGTTTATCTAAGACAAAGTTAAAGGGTGATTTTTATCAGAGTCCAGAAGCAGCTACATGGGAAGAAAGTTTCTGATAGTACAAGCTTCTTTAATTTAGCAGACAAAATCCAATAGCTGCAAGGAGAAGCTAAACAAATTCAAAATAGAAAGAAGATGCACATTTTTAACAGTGAGGATGATTGGCTTGGGGGCAATTTACTTAGGGCTGTGGCTGAGTCTCTATCACTAGAAGTCTCTATGTCAAGTGTTGGTGTCTGTCTAAAAAGATATGTCCTAGTCCAAACTTACATTATGGGTTTGATGCTGGAGAAGAGATTCTGTCATTCAGGCTTTTCAGTCAATGCATTTTTCTGGAATGGCATGAGGAGTCTGCTAGCCTTCTTAATGATTTTATTTATGCTTCCAGTGTGCTAGGAGGCTTCCAGACATTCAGGAAAGGATGACTCCCTGCTCTGAAGAGCTTGCAATCTTGGGACAGACAGACAGAGGTTAGTGGAAAATGAACATTGAACAGGGAAATGTATGAGGCAGCTCAGTTCATTGTAGGCAGCAAGCCACAAGAGGGTGTCTCAGAAGGACATAAAGGATTACAGAATAAGAGATTTGAAGAAGAAGTTGCAGAATGAGTAAGGTACAGCCCGGTGAAAGGTCTATTATCCACGCTGATGGCCCAGAGGCTACAATAATCAGAGTGAAATTCAGTGCTGTGTAGAGGAACAGCACTAGAGTGTTGCAGCATTTAAGACTTCAAAATCAGATTTAAAGCTGTGATCCAAAGCCCACTGACATCACTGGGGACGGGTGACAGGGGATGGATCACTGGATGATTCCCTGTTCTGTTCATTCCCTTTGGGGCACCTGGCATTGGCCACTGTTAGCAGACAGGATAGATGGATCTTTGATCTGGTCTGTTCTTATGTACTCCTAGGCTACGTCTGCATTGGCCCCTATTACGGAATAGGGATGCAAATGTAGAACTTTGGAAGAGGCAAATGCGCGGGGGATTTAAATATCCCCCGCGGCATTTGCATTTTCATGGCTGCCGCTTTTTTCCGGCTTGGAGATAAGCCTGAGAAAAGCATCCAGACTGGCGCGTAGGAATAAGAGATCCTCCAGAATAGGGCTTTATTCCGGAGGATTGTGCCAGTCTGGATGCTTTTCTCCAGCTTATCTCCAAGCCTGAAAAAAGTGGCGGCCATGAAAATGCAAATGCCGCGGGGGATATTTAAATCCCCCGCGCATTTGCCTCTTCCAAAGTTCTACATTTGCATCCCTATTCCGTAATAGGCGGCCAGTGTAGACACAGCCCTATTGACTTCAGTGGACTTCAGACCTGGCCTTAAGAGGGATTTCAGTAGCAAATTGGCTGCCTGTTGGCAAAAAAAGCACAGGAGTATATTTCAGTGAGCTGCAAAGCAAACCTGCCATAGACTTGGATGGAAATAAAATCAGACCCATTACTGTCTGGGTCAAAAGAAATGGATCAAAAGAAATCCACCATTAACGATGAGTTTGTGGTAGTCACTGTTCTTATTACTGTGATATTTGGAACTCCCTGGCAACAGTCCAAAAAGATCTCTTCCTCCTGCTTTAAAAGTGCAGGCTTTTCAGTCCACTCAAGGAAAACCTCGCATGGCCTATGACCATAGTTGTATAATTCTGCCTCCCTCCAGTTCAAAGCAGTGGTGTATTTGTCAACCTACTCCTAGCAATATAAGACACAGAATAACGTGTTTTCTTTTATTCAATAGCAATTAATTCAGTATTGCCAACTCCCAGCATATATGATGTTTTTTTCAAGTCCCAGCTCCAGGAATTGTGTGTATACAAGAGAATCTCTACTTACTTTTTTTTTTTTAAATGAAAGCTTTTACCCTTCATGGTTGCAAAGAAAAGCTTGAACATGTGACTCAGGTGAACATTACAAGTTAAAAAAGGGAAAGTAAATAAATATAACCTCAAAATACTGTTGGCATGGATTTTCGTTTTGTTTTGTTTGTTAAATATTGTCATTTTAAACCAATCAAATCATTTGGAGGTGAGGGGAGACTCATAGTTTTTGAATCCCTGGGTTAGCAACAATGTTCTGTGTAACTTGTTCTATCCATGTGTGGAATAAATTGTGTTACGTGCACTGAGACATGCAGATGTGCACTACCAGTGGAAACACATTCTGCAGCTGTGGGTGCTGTGCTAATCAGCTGGGCTGCATTGGATCTCTCCTGGGTGGCCACCCAAGCACTCAGCTTACAGGGGACACTAGCAATACTACAACATCATGGGCCATATTTCTCACAATAGTCACATAGGAAGCTGCTCCTAACTGATATGAGTTCCTGCTGGCACTAAGGATTCTGGGCTGAGCAGCTATCACCTGTCTATGCAGCCTGCAGTCACCATGCAATCAGATACTGACTGAATGTTTTGTTCCCTATATAACATTTTATTTTCCCTCTTCTACTTGTGCGCTGGAGTCCTGCTGATTTGCTTTGAACTTTCTTTCTTCCTGGGCATATCCTGAAAATTAATTGGTTAATGTTTGTAGAGTGTGTTATGGAGAAATAGTGTCATTTAAATGCTGAGTGTAACAGAGTTGAATCCTTAGACAATCAGTGTTGCCAACTTTTCTGCTCTAATGATTAATTTCATGATTTTTTACATTTTCCTTACAGCGTCATCTCCTGCAGTCCTGTGAATATAGTACAATCACACCTTTTATCCTTAAATAATGTAAGTTTCTACCATTCATGGTTGCAGAGAAGAGCTTGAAAATGTGATCTAAGTATATTCTCAAGACTCAAAGACACAATCAAAAGAACCCTCCTTTTAAAATTAAATCTTGTGACTTTTTTCAGTCAGTCTCATGATTTTTTATTTTTCCTTAGACATCTGGCAGGTGAGTTTGGGGCACTTGGGCTTGGCAATACAGCAAACCCTCCCTGAGCAAAATCCTGTTCTTAATCAAAACTGTAACACTGCCTTCGGTGACTCAAGAGAATGAGTACTAACCTCAGGACAGGCTGTTAAAAACCAGAGCACAAATCCCAAACGGGTTGGGTTCCATATTTAGATTTTACTAACAAATTATTAAGTGTAAACTACCCCAGGTTCAATAAGAGTCATAACACAGAGTCACAGATAGATCAGAGTATCCAAGGGAACTATCTTAACACCTAGGTGAGCATACCTTTGTGATAGATGGTCCCTTACACCAAGAGTCACAGAGGTATTCAGGTTACTTCCAGATTACTCGTAAAGAATCATTCATTTACCCCAGTCAATTACATCTTAGATTTTACATCAGACAACCTTTGAAGCCAATCCTAGAATAAATTATACAAAGATTTCTTACACAGGTAAATGAGTTATTTAAAAGGTAAAGCAGGGAAACTTATATACACACAAAATACAGGACTATGTAGCACTTTAAAGACTAACAAGATGGTTTATTAGATGATGAGCTTTCGTGGGCCAGACCCACTTCCTCAGATCAAAACCATCTTGTTAGTCTTTAAAGTGCTAGATAGTCCTGTATTTTGTTTCAGCTACACCAGACTAACACGGCTACATTTCTATCACTATATACACACAAATGACTTAAAATCTTCAGTTTCAGAAAATAATTGAAGTTTCTACAATAAGTAGGATTGCAAGTTTCCCGACTACATGGACTGGACACCGTTGCTGTAAATAATGTCCGGTTTGCCCAGTCAAGAAGGCTGGTGACCCTAATGATAACCACAATCTATTTCTTCTTCAAGACTAACCCAGGCTAAGTACCAAGGATCTCTTGTATATGCCTAGTAAACCTTGTCTCCCAGAATCCAGGCAGTATAGAGGTATGCACCTTCCTGTTAGGTGTTTTAATCCTCTTCTCCTGTGTTTTGAGCTGCAGTCCAGCTGATTGAAGGAATCCACTTGCATGATCTGTCTTTGGTGGGAGGAGGGCAAAACAACCAAAGTCTTTTGTTCTTTTTAACATCTCACCATAGTCCATCCAGCGCCAATTGAACTTTTCTGTTGGGTAGGATGTAACATCTCTTGGGCTGTGTCTAGACTACAAGCCTCTGTCGGCAGAGGCATGTAGATTAGACACATAGGCAAAGGCAAATGAAGCCACGATTTAAATGATCGCGGCTTCATTTACATTTACATGGCTGCCGCGCTGAGCCGACAAACAGCTGATCAGCTGTTTGTCGGCTCGCGCGCTAGTCTGGACGTTCCCCTGTCGACATCAAAGCCCTTTGTCGGCAGCCCCGTCATTCCTCGTGGAATGAGGTTTACCGGGGCTGCCGACAAAGGGCTTTGATGTCGACAGGGGGAACGTCCAGTCTAGCGCGCGAGCCGACAAACAGCTGATCAGCTGTTTGTCAGCTCAGCACGGCAGCCATGTAAATGTAAATGAAGCCGTGATCATTTAAATCACGGCTTCATTTGCCTTTGCCAAAACAACAAATCTACATGGCTCCGTCGACGGAGCCATGTAGTCTAGACATACCCTTGGAGTTCAGCCCATCACACTAGTTAATGCCTGTTTTTTCTGTCTGGTAATTTACACAGTCACAGAAGCTCACAAGGCAATCTCTTCAATATTACCTTAAGATAAGGGATACAGATGTTGTAAGTGAGATTAACAATCATGCAATAAAGTATAAACACATTGTTATAATTCTAGCCCTGTTGTAGCAGCGCTGACACACAAGTGATTCTAGCTCTGCATCTGTAAGTGTTCAGTTGAGAAATGGGGACTTTGGCATGAGCTGGCACCTGGCTTGCTTGGCAATATCGGCAGCTGCTTCTGGGAAAAAGCCTGGTCCCCTCCTTGTTCTTACTCAGTCAAAGTAATCACTTGATTCAGCAGCTCAAACCCTGAAATCCATCATTAATTTTCTCAAAGGCAAAACATTCATGTAAGTCCATAGGAGTTTTGCCTAAACAAAGACCAGGGAAGTTCTCCAGAGTTTTCAAGGGCAGGATGAGCTCCTGATTGTGTTGGGTCTTGGAGGTGCAGAGTAAGGGGGTGCTGTGGAGTTGCACAGCCCCAAAAATGTTTGTAAATGGGCAGAATAGCTGCTACCAGACCCAGTGCTTTTTTTGTGATAGTACTGCCCAGTATGCAGTACCAGCACCTCCAGTCAGAGCTTACCTGGAAAGAACCTGGAGGCTAAAGGCACCTCTGTATGTAAATGTCTGACAGTTGGTTGGGGCCACGTCTCTTAAAAGGGCAGTGCTGGCCCCACCCTGGCTTTTTTTTTTATTTTGCTCAAAAAATTTTCCTGTGGAATACAGGTGCCTTTTTTTAAAAAAACAGAAAAAGCACTGACCATACCCATGTATAGGGTTCAGCTTCCTACTCTGTCTTCTCCCCATCCCCACCACAGCCAGTCTCCACTATTGGCAGGTACGCTGAATGGGTGAAGCCAAGTTCCCATCTCTCCCTGAACGTCTCTTGAAGCAAAGGAAGTGGATTTCTGTGACACACAGGCCCATTGGTGGTTCACAGAGCTGTGGACAACTCTTGTCAGGCCTGGCATATTCATTGGGTGTAACACGCTGTCATAGTACGTGTCTAAAAGGTGTCAGGTTAAGGTATCATATACAAAGTGGCAGCACGCTGGTCCCAAAACCTTTCCATGCCGTGTGTACAGGATATGTACAAAGACTTATACGTATGTGCTAGAGTCGCAAATTTGAAATGTATTTGGCAAACAATGTCTAACTCCAGCCTGCCTCACACAAAGGAATGTGCATTTGCTTGTCTAACTAACCAGGCCCACAGGCAGAGCCAATAGAGATATATTTGCATATTAAGTACACAAAGCTAACAAGACAACATGGGGTCAACACCCAGCAGGAAAGAGAAAATGTATCGGGGGATACACTTCAGAGGAACACGTTTAGAAGGTTTACTGCACGACACAGATATGGCATCTGAAACTCAAATGATAAATCAACTAAATATATACATAGGGTTGCGAGATGGTTTCAACAAAAATATTGGACACACCTGACATTACATCACAATCTACATTACATCTTATTTAGAAAATACTGGACATTTATATTTTCTCAATTTGTTTCATGAACAAAAAGCTCAAATACTGGGCTGTCCAGTTCAAAACCGGACACCTGGCAATGCTATGTATACACTGTTACTATATCATAGAAGTATATCAATAAGGTCTTTAATGAAAGCCTGTGATACACGGGTGATGAATAATACCATTTAAAATGTATGCATCAATATTATCCAAGGAATTATGGATACTCGCTGGTACTATGACCACAAGTTTAATGCAAACACAGCGAGAAACAAGTTTTCTCTCAGACAGGAGGGAAGATGGCTATCTCACAGGATCTCATGTAAATTAATCAGTATCAAAAAATGAGGTTTACAGGATCTGTCGAAAAAGGCTTTATTTTCAACAGATCCGCATCTAGACTGCTGGGTTTTTTTTTCGAAAAAACTCCATTTATAAAAAAAGGAAGCAGCCATGTTTATGCTAATGAGGCAAAGGATATTTAAATTCCGGCTTCATTAGCAATTTCGAAGTGCCTAATCTACATCTCTCTGTCGACAGAGACGTGTAGTCTAGACACATCCCTACATGGATCCTTGCCTTGTTATTTCGAAATAAAGGGAGGCATTTCGAAATAACTCCCCAGTGTAGACATTCTGGCTGGACACCATGGGAGAAGGCGGGGGCCTTTGGAGGAAATTCAGGACTGGAGGGGCTTTTGGCTTACCCTGAAAAAAGTAATGGCTGGGAAAGCCAGCATAGGTTCTGCATGTTTGTAGACTAGCTGTTGGCGTCAGGGCTGTGAGTATGGAAGTCACGGTATTTCATAGTTGCAGGGCAGGTACTGTGCTCATCTGGTTTGAATCCCAAAGCATTTCAGGCTGTGTGTGTAAGGAGGAATGGAGGTTCCTGGCTCACAGACCCTCTTTACTCATCCAGGTGAGACCCAGGCAACACCAAGCCTGCTACAAGGTTGTCAGTGATTCACCTCAGAGCAAACAGGAATTCACTGACAGGTTTCACTGCACTCTGCTCGGAAGGAGTGCAGTGAAACCCCTCCAAGGAGTTCCTGATGGTGATTCCACGGGGGCTGCCCCAGGTTGCTTTTATAGATTGCAGTTGGCTGTTGAATGCTCCCAGCAGCAAGAAAAGTTTTTGCTGCCTGCACCTGACCTCCGAAGCAGTGTTGGTGAAGGAAATCTTGTGTGCTTCAGCAAAGGACAGCAATTGACTTGATCAAATAATAGCTTATGTAAGGGGGAAGGGAGGAAAAGATTGACAAGTGGCTGTCTCCACAGTTGATAACTGCCTGGCATGTAACTTAAATATTCGAGTCAAGTGTTAGTAGGACACTGAAATTACAGTGTCAGCTAGTGTTACGGGTAGGATGTGCCAAAGGGAAAAAAGGGAGAGGGGGAGAGAAACGGATCATTACAAGAGCCAGAAATAGTTTGTGCTGAGATTTAGAAATCCGAATGGGTAAAATCATTTTTCCTTCAGGAGGTTGGGAAAAAAAGCCGCAGAGGGAAACATTGCGGTGGGTGTGCTCTGTGTGGCACAGCCTATTGGGGAAGCACAAAAGAATGTGAAAGAAAAGGGCCTAAATTTGCAATGAGTGATTTATTTTTAGATACATTAGTGCTAAGGAGTGTATCTATACTGCACTGTTTTTCCAAAATAACAGCCATTATTCTGGAAAAACAACTCTAGTGTCCACACAGCAGTTGTGTTATTTCAAAAGAAAATCAAAATAACGAAGGGCTTTTCCCGACTTTGGTAAGTCTCATTCCACAAGGAATAATGCCTCTTCCAAAAAAGCTTTTTTGGAAGCGAGTGTTTGTGGATGCTCCACCTCCACCATGTCGAAATAGTTCCTCACCAGGGCCATTCTAAAGTTATTCCTCCCCAGTGCCTCCTGGGGCTCTAAACTGAGATAGCACATCCACATTAGGGGAACCTGCTTCAGACTAATTTTGAGACTTTGTTGTTATATGGATGCTCTATTTTGAAATAAGATTTTTCAGAAGATATCTTCTGGAAAAGCTTATTCTTATAGAAGCTTGCAGTGTAGATGTACCCTTTGGGTACGTCTACACTAGCCGCCTAGATCGATCTAGGGAGGCTAACGAGGGCGACTGGAATTGCAAATCAAGCCCGGGATTTAAATATCCCTCACTTGATTTGCATGTTCCCGGCTGGTTGCCATTTTAGAAATTGACTAGCCTGAAGTAACTGCCCGCGTCTACACGAGGCAGTGAAACGGGATTCCGAATTAAAGCCCTAAATTGAATTAGCTGGTAAACCTCATTGCAGGAGGAATAACAGCTAATTCGATTTAGGGGCTTTATTCCGGAATCTCGTTTTACTGCCGCGTGTAGACGTGGGCAGTTACTTTGGGCTAGTCGATTTCTAAAATGGCAACTGGCTGGGAATATGCAAATCAAGTGCAAGATATTTAAATCCCGGGCTTGATTCGCAATTCCGGTCACCCTCATTAGCCTCCCTAGATCGATCTAGGGGGCTAGTGTAGACATACCCTGAGGGTGCCCAACCTAAGATGTCTCAAAATGAAGGGGACAATTTTTCAGCAAATGCTGACAAGTTAATCTATTTGTTCTAAGGCATCTCAAGGGTGTCTAAAACCAGGCCCTTAAAACCACTAATCAATCTGGAAACTTTAGGCCAAGAAAAGGGGATTTGATCAAAGCTTAAGGTCAGATCAAAACTACCAAACTATCTATTAAGCCGACAGCCTCTGAGGGACTTTGGGCAAGGTGTGTGGGGGGGAGACTGACTCTATGCTCTTAGAAGGAGCCGAGCCTTGAATGGAAGGGGCAGACCCAAGAAAGCTAGCTCTCTGCACTGTCCAGAGCATGGTGCCGCCCTCAAGCCCTCAGAGCCGCACGGAGCATGCGTCTGTCTAGCAATGATTTAAAGGCCTCAGGACCCTGGCCACTGCTGCTACCACACGAGCAGCTGCAGTGGCCAGGAGCCCTTTGAATTGCTGAGCCCCAGGACAATTGTCTCATGTGTCCTCCCCTCTTGGCAGACTTGTTTATCTGTCTGTCTAGCTAGCTATTTGGGCGTTTCATGCTGCTGCCCATCCCTATAATATCTAATCTCGTCCATGCAAAATCACCAGTAATAGAGATGGCTGCAGTGGAGTTCATCGAATCTTCAGGCATTACAGGACAAGATGAAAATCTCTCCTTATTCCCCATTAGCTGTTCAGTGCTGTATCAATGGGGGAAATTCCCTTCCCAGCCAGTACAGAGATCTTGCCCTGAAACTGAAGGATAAGAGATCTCTTATTGTAATGCGTATGCTGACAAATGTTACTATTGATCCCAGAACTAGCCAGCCCTGTAAACCTCCAGCCGTATGTGCCTCGATACCATTGGAAGATCTACATAGGAAAGTTCATTGATGGAGATGGAAGGTAGGAAGGGCAGTGAAGGGAGAAGGAAAAGTCAGGTGTTTCCAGCCCTGCACCCACATTCTGGGGGACATCAGTGAAATAGTGGATAGCTGTGTTCATCTTATCTCCCATGCTTGTTATACCAGTTCTTGATACCATGGTGACTGCCATATCAGAATATATAGGGCAAGTCGACACTGACAAGCTGCTGCACAGTAAATCAACGTCTCGTGTGGTTTAGCTGCAGCCCCCATCGGGTGGCAGGGTGGCAGATGAAGCCTGGGCATACACAAATCTGTGAAGCTCTCCAGGCCTGCCTCATCTCCTCCTTTTCCTCCCCCGCCTCCTTCCTCCCACTCGCCAAGTGCAGATGTGTCATGCTTCAGCGTGCTCTGCGTTTGTTGTTGTTAAGAAATGCAATTGTTATGTTTCAAAGCAATCTTTATTCCATGCCATGAAAGCAAGCAAGCAAACAAGCCCCAGCATAGCAATGGTCACTTTTGCACTAAATTCATTGCATGGACCAGAGTAACCTCCTAGCAATGCAGCCATCAAACTCCCATGGTTGGCAACAAATATTACTGATTGAGCATCGAATTGCTGCCTCAAGGCGTCCCCGATCCTTTGCTGACCTGCGCTGTGTTTCTCTAGTAGCCTCAGTCTTGGGCTGTTCAAACTGGCCTCCAGGGACTGTACCTCAGTGGTTCAGCTCTGAGTGAATCTTTCACTCTTCCCTTCGCAAATATTATGGAGGGTACAGCATGCACCTATAACCATAGGGATGTGATCAGCAGCCAGGTCCAGCTCCCCAAACAAATATCACCCGGGGGGCCTTGAAATGGCCAAAAGTCATTGTGCACATGCTCAGCTTTATTGCTCCTTACTGCTCGCAGAGCTTCTCATGCATGGCTTTATGAGCCACAGCATTAAGGGGCAGGCAGTGTCTCCAAAGATCACAGTGGGCATTGCCACTTCGCCCACAGTAATCTTCTAGTCTGGGAAGAAAGCCCCCCTTACAGCTTCCTGAACAGGCAAGTGTTCTGAAAGTTGTGTGCATCATGCATCTTTCTGGGCCAGAGACATACCAAGGGCGAGAGGGAGGGGCCACGCTAGGGTGAGTGCAGGGAGAACTGCGTGGACGGGTCTATGACCTCCATGTCCCAGCGCAGTAGCTGCTGCCATGTCAGACCAGCCCACACTGTTCTCCCTGCACTCACCCATGGCACCCAGGGGTAGCTGCATCCTCTCCCCTGCTTGGTACAGCCCTGTTCCAGGCCAGCCTGTATTAATGTCAATGAAATGGCCCTGGCGATCCACAACCACCTGCAGAAGCATGGGGAAATACCCCCTGGAGTTAATGTACGCAGCGGCTTGATGGCCGTGTACCAGAATTAGAACGTGCATGCCATCTATCGTCCTCCCCACCCCCATCATTTGGGAAGCCCGTCCACACAAAGCTGTCCACAATTTCACATGCCTTGCCCCGAGTTATGGTCTTTTGGAGCAGAATGAAGTTGATGGCCCAGCAGCTTCCATCAACACAAGTCCAGCGGTTGACTTTCCCATGCCAAACTCATTGGCAACTGAGTGGAAGCAGAGTGGAGTAGCCAGCTTCCACAGTGCAATTGCCTCATGCTTCTCCACCGGCTGGGGCTCTCATCCTTGACTCCTTGTGCCACAGGGGGTACGTCTACACTACATGCCTCTGTCGGCAGAGGCATGTAGATTTGTTTATTCAGCAAAGGTAAATGAAGCCGCGATTTAAATGATCGCGGCTTCATTTACATTTACATGGCTGCCGCGCTGAGCCGACAAACAGCTGATCAGCTGTTTGTCGGCTCGCCGCTAGTCTGGACGTTCCCCCTGTCGACATCAAAGCCCTTTGTCGGCAGCCCCGTAAACCTCATTCCACAAGGAATAATGGGGCTGCCGACAAAGGGCTTTGATGTCGACAGGGGGAACGTCCAGACTAGCGGCGAGCCGACAAACAGCTGATCAGCTGTTTGTCGGCTCAGCGCGGCAGCCATGTAAATGTAAATGAAGCCGCGATCATTTAAATCGCGGCTTCATTTACCTTTGCCTACAACCCTAATCTACATGCCTCTGCCGACAGAGGCATGTAGTCTAGACACAGCCAGGGTGTGGGAGAGCTCAGCCAACAGTCCCATGAAAGTGACTTTCCTCACCTGAATGTTCTGCCACTACTGTTCATCATCCCAGGCTTGCATGACATGATGTCCCCACCACTCAGTGCTTGTTTCCCAAGTCTAAAAGCAGCAACCACTGTGGTCAACACCTCCATGAAGGTTACAAGAAATGTCGTATCATATGCATGCTGCATGGACTTCTCCTCATCACTTCACAGCTTCAGGAATAACTCCACTGCCATTCACGATGGGAGGCCTCGCGATATTTTCTTCAACAGCTGTCGATCCAGTCCCACACACCAAGGAGGCAGAGTGTGCATCACAAAAGCTGTTGAAAGATGGTGCCAAATGCAAATGGAAGCACAGGGGTTGCTGGGATGTGAATGCACTGGAATGGCTGCACTGTTCCGAAAGGTATTGATCACTTTAGGGCACTGGGGTTGACAGTGTGGACAGCCCCCCACCACAAAAAGGATGTGGATGCATTGGAGAGGGTCCAGCGGAGGGCAACCAAAATGATTAGGGGGCTGGAGCATATGACTTATGAGGAGAGGCTGAGGGACTTGGGTCTGTTTAGTCTGCAGAAGAGAAGAGTGAGGGGGGATTTGATAGCAGCCTTCAACTTCCTGAAGGGAGGTTCCAAAGAGGATGGAGAGGGGCTGTTCTCAGTAGTGACAGATGGCAGAACAAGGAGCAATGGTCTCAAGTTGCGCTGGGAGAGGTCCAGGTTGGATATTAGGAAAAACTATTTCACTAGGAGGGTGGTGAAGCACTGGAATGGGTTACCTAGGGAAGTAGTGGAGTCTCCATCCCTAGAGGTGTTTAAGTTTCAGCTTGACAAAGCCCTGGCCGGGTTGATTTAGTTGGGATTGGTCCTGCCTAGAGCAGGGAGCTGGACGTGATGACCTTCTGAGGTCTCTTCCAGTTCTGTGGTTCTATGATTCTATGAACAGTGCTTTTCATCTGCCAGCGTAGACATGGCCGAAGAGTGCAAGAGTGAATTGTACTGGTCACTGCTGTAATCTAGCGATACGTTAGACCCTCATTTTGCTGATTTTATGGTATACTCTACCACAACATCTTCAAGCTTCAGTAAAGGAAGCTGCCTATGAGGCCTGGGCATATTCCATACATCTTTTCCTCCCGGCGAGCTAGCTCACAATTGCTCTGGCAGTGCTGACTCTGCAGTTTCCAGACAATCTTTGGCCTGCTAAGATGGATTTGCACATTATCTGCTAGCTACAAAGAGATGATTGTCTTCAGGAGCTCTAAAAACATCAAGCCAAAAAACTATTAAGGCAGCCTTAAGTTTTGAGTGAGCAACACATTAAGGGTGTGTCTAGACTACAGAGTTTTGTCGACAAAAGTGGACTTTTGTCGACAAAACTATACCTGCATCCATACTACCACTGAGTTCTGTCGACATAACGTCGACAGAACTTAGCAGTTTTGTCGACGCTGGTAAACCTCATTTTACGAGGCATAACGCCTTCTGTCAACAGAGTTTCTGTCGACAGAAGGTGTTATTGCATGTAAACTGTCCTTTGCGTCTACACTACCATGTCGACAAAGCAGCTTGCTTTGTCGACAGAACTCAATGTAGTCTAGACGCTCTTTGTCGACAGAAGTTTTGTCGACAGTATCTGTTGACAAAACTTCTGTTGACAGAAGCCTGTAGTTTAGACGTACCCTAAATGTGTTTGGTTTTGTTATATGAGTTAACTACAGGTAACAGGAGAGGTTTTCTGAAGAAGGTTCAAATAGAGATTGCAAAATAATTACTTTGTACTCTCAGGCCAAGTCTACACTGGACCTGGAAGGTTGGCTTAAGGTACGCCACTCCAGCTCAGAGCCTAGCACAATAATAATTGCCAGCTTTTACTCAGCATTTTTCACCTTTAAATCTCAAAGCAGAGGGCTGTATCATTATCCCTATTTTACAGATGTAAACACTGAGACCCAGGGAGGGACGTGACTTGTCCCTAATCATCCAGGTCACTGACTGAGGCAGAAATTGTATCCAGGGGCTCATAAGTCCTATTTCAGTGTCCTGTCTATAGTATGCCCTATATGTCAGCTAAGAGCATCTGTGTGTTACTGAAATATAAATAATAAGTAATACAAAATGTAAGCTTTAAAAATGTAATCTTCCTTTCAGTGCAAGCTTTAAAAAGATAGGTAAATGCTAATGCAGCTGCTAGGGGAATTCATGACTTCCGTTCAATCAGTGCTCCAGATTCCCCAGTGAACTGAAGCACTCTTATTTTCTGAGTGTGTGCTCTTGGAAGGCTAGGATATTAGAGGATATTGATGAAGAGGGAAAAAGTGTTTTGTTTCCAAGTCGCTTTGGGATTTTCTCTCCTTTAGTTAAAAAAAAGCAGTCTGCTGTAGTTAAAAATGTCTTAAAATAGCTTAAAAATGTCTAGCATAGACGTGAAAAACAATACATAATTCATTCCATCCATCCATGGTGGTATTAGGGGGGTTGTATTCATTCAAGCTGAATTTTCAAGGAAGCCTAAATTCAGTAAGATATAGTCATCTAACTCAAGAAAGGCTGTGGCACTGCGCTGCATTATGCCACTTGGCCTTAGTCTCTTTCTGCCCAAGGCTAGTGGATGTGTAGATATTGTTTCTGTCAGTTCACTGGCTCCAGGAACATCTTGTTTTGTTCTACTCCTCACACAGCCTGTCCGGCCAAATCTCTCTTCCTGATCTCAACATCTACTTCAAGTACGAGACTCAGGGTCACCTGCCCCTAAAGCATCCTTCTCCTGTGTCAGCGTCCCAGTTTCTAGTACTAGTTCAGAAAATTGATTTTACGGCCTGTGAAAAGTTTCTGTTGTTTTTTTTTTTTTAATCCTAAAGCAGGATGAAAAGGCAACATGCTGACATTTTTCACAATATGAATTTTTCTTCACAAATTTCAGTTGAATCAAAGCATTTCATTGGAAAAGCTTCCAAATGTTTGATTTAGATTTTGCTGCATTTTTATTTTTTTCAATTTGTATATCAAACTTCAAAATAATTAGTGGGTTTAAAATGAAAAAAATATCAACATAGTTGATTTCTATTTTTTTTATGAATAAAGTTTCATCCAAAATAATATTCTCCTCGCCCCCCCCCCCAAAAAAATCAGTTTTGTTAAAACATTTTTCTGACAGAAAACTGTAAACTAATTTTTTTTAATCTGGCTCTAGTCGCCATACATAACTCAGGCTTAGAAAATCCAGCAGTTAAAAAATATCTCACAAAAAGCACTGTAACTCCTCTTAGGCTATGTCTACACTACTGCAGCTGACAACGACACTTTAAGCCAAAGGGAGAGAGCTCTCAATAACTTTGGCCTCTAGAAGAGGCGGTAGTTATGTCCCTACAATATAGTGCTGTCCACACCAGCACTTAGGTCAGTATAATTTATGTTGCTTAGGGGTGAAATAGTTTGCAGGCACAGCACCCCTAGGGGCTGGAGGTATGAGCCCTGGGACACCTCACCTCATCCACACCAGTCCCGGTCCACCCTGCCCTTGCTCCATCCCCTGCCCAGCCTCTGCCTCCATCCTGCCTCTTTCTAGCTTCTACTCCCTCCCCTGAGTGACACCAGAGGCAGCAGGGTGGAATGGAGTGGGATGGACTGGGGCCAGATCGCTCACTGCTGTGGTGCCAGGCCCCCTGCTAATCCCACTGGTTGCCCTGGACCCCTCATCTTTCTGAAGCACAGGACCCCCCAAAGCATGGGTCTTGGGGTGGCTGCCCTAGTAGTTCATCCTATGGATGGGATGGTTCTGGGCATAGGCTTACAGCTGGGAGGCAAACACGTTCAAGATTTTGAAATCTGGCTTCTTTCTGAAAGAGAGTGAAACCTGAAAACTTCAACATTCTCTGCAAAGGACATTTCTTGAAAAAAGTGCTGTGCAGACGCAAGGGAAAAGCAAGATGGCCCCTGACCTAAAGCTGTTAGGGTGTGTCTAGACTACATGCCTCCATCGATGGAGGCATGTAGATTAGACAGATTGGCAGAGGGAAATGAAGCCGCGATTTAAATAATCACGGCTTCATTTAAATTTAAATGGCTGCCCCGCTCTGTCGATCAGCTGTTTGTCGGCAGAGCGGGTCAGTCTAGATGGTCCCCTGTCAACAGAAAACCCTTTTGTCGACCACCCCGTTATGCCTCGTGGGATGAGCTCCTGCTCAAGAGGGCTTTCATCTGTCAAAAAAAAAGCGTAGCTCTTGCGCAAGGAGCCCCCTCTTACCACGCCGTACTGTAAATTTACTTGCACAAGAACAGGCGAGCAGTGTGGACATTCTGCAGATTCTTGGGCAAGAACGGCCGTACTTGTGGAAGAAGCCGCGAGTGTAGACGTAGCCTAGGTGTGTGGGTTACACCTAACCATTGTCAGAAGGGAGTTTTAAGGAAGATGATGAGGGGCTTTGTGGGTGTTTGTGGGGAGACCCACCCAAAGATGAAGGGGAGAAAGTTTATTGGTGCTTATTTGAAAATATAGCAAGGCCCACAATGAAGACTGGCATCACGTGTGAGGAGAGGCCAGACTTGCTGATAGGGGACGGAGGAAACGAGGTCAAAGGGGGTTATTGCCTCAGGGCCTGGTGTTCACAGGTGGACGCAGCAGTAGTTGGAGACCCAGGCCCCTTTGAATTGCTGCCCTGGAGTACAGCATTATGTGACTCTGAGGGTTGGGCGGGGGGGCTGCACTGAGGTCTGGATAGCACTAATGGCTGACTGTCCTCAGCCCCACCCCTTCCATCTAAGGCCCCTCCACTCCAGGGGTGTAGACCAGCCCCTCACCCCTCACACACCTTGCCCTTGGGCATACGGTGGCTGTCAGCCCCTAGGAGAGGCAGGAAGGCACTATCCCTTTTATGCCATTAAACCCAAAGATGTTTTCGTCATTGTTACCTATGTGAAGAAAGAATGAATGCATGTACGCTGCGACTTACAGAGAACTTACACTTGCAACATATGTAGAGCACGTTATATAAAACAAACTGTTGGCAAACATTCAGAAAGTATTTGTTGGACATGTCACCATTTGTTCCATGATTTATAAAGCAAAGCTGCACACTACACTGTGGGGACAGCATTGCATATAAATCCCTTGCAAAATATTTGCCATTAATCAATAATTCTGATACTAATTAGTCTACAGTTTATCTAGTGCTATGGAGATAATTTACAGGTCACTTTCTCACCAGCCCAGGCAACTAGGGGTTCGAAGTATGAGGCAGATTTTGTAATGAGATTGCTAGTGTTTGACTTTTATTTCATTCTACAAGTGGGTAAACTGCCCCTAGGTTTGTATGTCAGAAGGGGTGTTTGCTAACTGTGCACTGTGGGCTCTGTTGGGCCTATGAAGGGATTTAGGCAGCCTGTAATGAATGGAGGCTGGATATTGAGGGATCTGGGGGTACGATTATTATTATTTGGACTGTGTTAGCCTCGGCCACTGACCAGGTCTCTGTGATGCTAGGCACTGTACAAACGGAGGTGTGTCTAGACTACATCTCTCTGTCAACAGAGAGTTGTAGATTAGGCACGTTGAAATTGCTAATGAAGCAGGGATTTAAATATCATTAGCATAAACATGGACACTGCTTTTTTCGACAGAGCTTTTTCGGAAAAAAAAAGTCAGTCTAGACACAGATCAGTCGAAAATAAACCCTTTTTGACAGATCCTGTAAAACTCATTTTTTGAGGAATACAGGATCTGTCGAAAAAGGGTTTATTTTTGACAGATCCGCGTCTAGACTGCCAGGGTTTTTTTTTTCTTTCCGAAAAAGCTCTGTGTTAAAAAAAGGTCATGTTTATGCTAATGAAGCATGGGCTATTTAAATCCCGGCTTCATTAGCAATTTCAACGTGCTTGATTTGCATCCCTCTGTCGACAGAGGGACGCAGTCTAGACATAGCCAGACAGTCTCTACTTCCAAAGAATTTGCACTGTAGGTACCAACATGGGACTGGTGAGGGCAGCTGTAAAGCATCTTTATAAACAAAGTAAAGCTTTCAAAAAAAGACCACAACCTTGTGTTTAAGGCTCTGAACTCAAATTCTAGAGATGTGGGTTTGAGTCCCAACTTTCTCTGTGATCCTGCCTAGTTATTTAATTTTTCTGTGCCTCCCTCCATTCTCCAGCTTTTAAATCAGTACAATGCCCTTTTTGTTTCTCCTCCAATTTGGTTAGCTTCTCTATTTATAGTGGAAGCTTCTCACGGAGGGAACTGTCTCTTGTGATGTGTTTTCTAACACCCAGACTTCATCCCAACTATATATACAATGTGATGAGGACTAATTTGGCTACAACTATTCAAGAAAAGATTTTGGAGTCATTGTGAGTAGTTCTAAGAAAACATTCTCTCAGTGTGCAGCAGTAGTGGAAAAAAACAAATAGAATGTTAGGAGTCATTAAAAAAGGGATAGAGAATAAGATAGAAAATATCTTATTGCCTCTATATAAAACTATGGTACTCCCAAATTTTGAGTACTGTGTACAGATATGGTTGCCTCATCTCAAAAAAGATATATGGATATTGTAAAAGATTCAGAAAAGGGCAACAAAAATTTTTAGGGGTTTGGAACATGTCCCATAGGAAGAGAAATTAAAAAGCCTTGGACTTTTCAGCTTAGAAAAGAGGAGACTAAGGGTATGTCTACACTCGCCCCCTACTTCGAAGTAGGAAGGCAAATGAAGCATACCGAAGTTGCAAATCAAGCCCGGGGTTTAAATATCCCGCACTTGATTTGCATATTCCCGGCCTGGCGCCATTTTTGAAATTTACAAGCCTGGACTAACTGCCCATTTCTACATGCGGCAGGGAAACAGGCGTTCAAAATAAAGCCCTATTTCGAACTACCTGTAAACCTCATTGCAGGAGGAATAACAGGTAGTTTGAAATAGGGTTTTATTTTGAACGCCCGTTTCCCTGCCTCATGTAGATGTGGGCAGTTAGTCTGGGCTTGTAAATTTAAAAAAAAAAAAAAAAAAAGGCACCCAGACAGGAACATGCAAATCAAGTGCAGGATATTTAAATCCCGTGGTTGATTTGCAATTCCGAATGCCTAAATTTGCAGCCCTAGTTCGAATTAGGCTGCAAATGTAGGCATACCCTAAGGGTGGATATGATAGAGATCTATAAAATCATGATTGGTATGGAAAAAGTGAATAAGGAAAAGTTATTTACTTATTCCCACAACAGAAGAACTAGGTGTCACCAAATGAAATAAATAAGCAGCAGGTTCAAAACAAACAAAAGGAAGTTTTTCTTCACACACAGCACACAGTCGGCCTGTGGAACTTCTTGCCGGAGGATGCGGTGAAGGCTAGAACTTTAACAGGGTTCACAAATGAGCTAGATAGATTCATGGAGGTTAGGTCCATCAATGGCTACTAGCCAGGATGGGTAGAAATGGTGTCCCTAGACTGTTTCTCTGGAAGTGGGTGACAGAGGAGGGATCAAGTGATCACCTGTTGTGATCCCTCCCTCTGGGGTATCTAGTATAGGCCACTGACGGCAGACAGGATACTGGGCTAGATGGACCTCCGATTTGACCCAGTATGGCCATTCTTCCGTTCTTATTGACATCTCTGTTTAATGCTGCAATAGAATCAATAAGCAATTAGGTGATCTGGGGAAGTGAACATATATGCTAAAACAATGTAATGATCTTTTCCTATACTTTTAATTTCCTCTCTGCAAATATGAAACTGTGCAGCTGCCTCTGTCTTTACTCCAGATCACAGAATCATATGGTTGGAAGAGACCTGAAGAGGTCATTGAGTCCAGCCCCCTGCCCCAAGCAGGACCAACCCCAACTAAATCATCCCAGCCAGGGCTTTGTCAAGCCAGGATTTAAAATTTCTAGGGATGGAAATTCCACCACCTTCCTAGGTAACCCATCCCAGTGCTTCATCACCCTCCTAGTAAAATGTTTTTTTCCTAATATCCAACGTAGACCTCCCCCACTGCAACTTAGAATCATAGAATCATAGAATAATAGGACTGGAAGGGACCTCAAGAGGTCATCGAGTCCAGCCCCCCGCCCTCAAGGCAGGACCAAGCTCCGTCTACACCATCCCTGACAGATGTCTATCTAACCTGTTCTTAAATATCTCCAGAGAGGGAGATTCCACCACCTCCCTTGGCAATTTATTCCAATATTTGACCACCCTGACAGTTAGGAATTTTTTCCTAATGTCCAATCTAAACCTCCCCTGCTGCACTTTAAGCCCATTACTCCTTGTCCTGTCCTCAGAAACCAAGAGGAACAAATTTTCTCCTTCCTCCTTGTGACACCCTTTTAGATATTTGAAAACCGCTATCATGTCCCCCCTTAATCTTCTTTTTTCCAAACTAAACAAGCCCAGTTCATGAAGCCTGGCTTCATAGGTCATGTTGTCTAGACCTTTAATCATTCTTGTCACTCTTCTCTGTACCCTTTCCAATTTCTCCACATCTTTCTTGAAATGTGGCACCCAGAACTGGACACAGTACTCTAGCTGAGGCCTAACTAGTGCAGAGTAGAGCGGCAGAATGACTTCACGAGTTTTACTTACAACACACCTGTTGATACAACCTAGAATCATATTTGCTTTTTTTGCAACAGCATCACACTGTTGACTCATATTCAACTTGTGGTCCACTATGACCCCTAAATCCCTTTCTGCCATGCTCCTTCCTAGACATTGGACTTAAGACCATTGCTCCTTGTTCTGTCATGTGTCATCTATGAGAACAGCCTCTTTCCATCTTGTTTGGTATCCTCATTCAGGTAGTTGAGGGCTGCTATCAAATCTCCCTCACTCTTCTCTTCTGTAGACTATAAATAAGCCCAAGTCCCTCAGGTTCTCTTCATAAATCCTATGCTCCAGCCCCCTAATAATTTTTGTTGCCCTCCGCTGGACTTTTTCCAGTGTGTCCACATTTTTTCTATAATGGGGAAGGAGGGGCAGAATTGAACGCAGTACTCCAGATGTGGCATCACCAGTGCCAAACAAATGGGAATAGTCACTTCCCTAGATCTGCTTTCAAATTCCTACTAATGCAGCCTAACATGCCGTTAGCCTTCTTGGCTACAAGGGCGCATTGTTGACTCATATCCAGCTTCTCATCCACTGTAATCCCCAGGTTCTTTTCTACAGAACTGTCACTTAGCCAGTCGGTTCCCAGCCTGTAACAATGCTTGGGATTCTTCTGTCCCAAGTGCAGGACTCCGCACTTGTCCTTGTTTGAACCTCATCAGATTTCTTTTGGCCTAGTCTTCCAATTTTGTTTAGGTTACTCTGGACCCTGTCCCTGCCCTCCAATGTATTTACCTCTCTCCCTAGCTTAGTATCATCTGCAAACTTGCTGAGGGTGCAATCCATCCCCTCATCTAGGTCATTAATAAAGATGTTGAACGAAACCAGCCACCGAACTGACCCTTGGGCACTGTGTTTGATACCAACCAGTTACTGATCCTCACTACTAATGGTTATCAAAGTTTCCAAATTATCTCGCAGACAAATAAGGTTAATAGTCTGGCCAGATTTCTACTCATCTGGTTAAATTATGTCTCCCTAAAACTCCTCCTGATGTTTAAACTGGATCTAGGCTTTTTCTCCTTCACTTTTTGTGCAGCCTTGGGCTATGTGTACACTGCAACACTATTTCAGGATACCAGAGTATCCCGAAATAGTCCATTATTTCGGGCTCGCTATTCTGACATCCCTGTAAACATCGTTCCATGAGGAGTAAGAGATGTTTTGGAATAGTGCTGCGTTTTGAAATTTGGCTCTGTGTAGACAGCACCAAATGATGAAATAAGCTATTTCGAAATAGCATCGAAATAAGATACACAATCTGAGTAGCTCAAATTGAATATCTTATTTCGAGTTACGGTGCAGTGTAGACACACCCTTGGTGTGCTGTGTTCACCCCAGAGATGGCTCTGTTTCAGTGGTGAGTAAAAGGATGAAATGCATTCCAAACATAGAAATGATTGTTCATATTGGCTGCGGCTTTAAAGCTGGAGGCCCCATTTAGCAAAGCACTGTCACAAATGTTGTATGTTCAGCATAGGCTTAAGATTCTTGATTTCATTGTGTAAATCAGTGGTCCCCAAACATTGTATCTCATGCTTCTCATTAACACTGATATGCTCCCCTCGCCCCATAGGAAGGGGGCCACAGCTTCGGGAGAGGGATGTAGACAGTGGTAAGAGGGCTGAGGATGGGGCTACAGCTGTTGGATGGTGGGAAGGCACCCTTGCTGGGTACCAGGCCCCAGGGACCAGTGCCAGGAGCAGAGGTGGGTAGCACTTCCTCCGTGTCCCCTTTTGGAAGCTGGGCCACAGTGACACCCCCCAAATGTTACTCCATGCTCCCCTGAGGGGATGCACCCCACAGATTGAAAATATCTTGGTAAAACTAAGAGCTTTGCTGAACAAGAGCTGGAAAGGCTACATTTTTTCCCCACTGTTATTCTCTTCTCCCCCAATTCCAAAATGAGCCACAGCAGCTCACTATTGATAACACCACACATTCAAAAATCTTGACTCAGTTTCCCTCTCTGCCCTAGATCATGGGATTTATTAACAGTCATACATTTGGGGTTCTTTTTTGTTCTCCAGTCTGTAGGAATGACATTTTCAAGCTTTTGTTTGAAGCCATATAAATTAGAAATCTAATATTATTATTCAATGGAAAGCAGAAACTCTCACAATCACATGACTGCAGGAGCAAGGGCTTGAAGAGAAAATACAGAACACCGCAAGACTCATAAAAGTTAGTAACACTTAGGGCCACCCCTCGAAGCGAAGTCAAGGTGAGGTTCACAGCTCCGATAAAAAATCGTCCTCCAAAAGCAGCAGCTCTCAACTTTCCAGCTTATTAGATGCCTTTTAGGAGTCTGATTTATCTTGTGTACCCCCAAGTTTCACCTCACTTAAAAAAAACTTGATTACAAAATCATACATAAAAATCACAGGATACTATTGCTAAAAAATTGGGTACTTTCTCATATTTTTTTTTACCATAAAATTATAAAATAAATCAATTTGAATATGTGTTCTTCCATTTCAGTATACTGTACAGAGAGCAGTATAAACAAGTCATTGTATGAAATTTTAGTTTGTACTGGCTTTAGTAGTGCTTTTTATGTGATTGTTGTAAAACTAAAAATCTCTGTGTACACCACAGGGGTACACATCACTGCCCTAAAGTTTTTTCTGCACCTGTCTCAGGGTTTCCTATGGCCCCCAACAGGGCCTTAGAAACTAAAGTTGTGAACTGATGTATGGGTCACAGCCTGCAACTACTAAAAGGTTTGAAACATATGTGGTAGCATTAAAAATCTTAACTTTGAAACTGACTATAAAGAACACTGAAAGTGGCTTTTGTTGGTTTTTATTGCCCAGGCTCAGAGAAATGTAAAAAGGCAAAGAAAGAGCATAAATAGTGGCAGGTATGCTGGCATATTAAATGTTTTCCTTTAAAATTTTAAGGCATTGTTAGAAAGAGGAGAAAGACATCTGTTTGGTTACAACATCCAGGGTGTAAATCAGCATCATTCCATGGACTTCAATCAGTTCTGTAGAGGAAGCTCTGACCCAGCATTTTTAAGTATCTCTGAGTATGTCTTTAATGTGAAAATCAACACATTACTGCACATCTGAAATGCAAATGATACCATCTGTAGCTAAATTGGTGGAAAACCAGCAACGCCTCTCCTTGGCAGGTGGTATATCAGTTCAGGCTAGAAACTATATTAGAGTGGTTCAATTCTGGCTCCTAGTCCTACCGATCTCCATGGGTGCACCTACGCAACGGGGGGAGGTGTGTCTTTAAACCACGTTAACAAAGCTGAGTGGGAATGGACATTTCCAGCCCTCACAAAAACTTGTATTTCTGGTGGGGGCAGGGAGGGAACCACTCTGACTCAGAATGGACAGCCACAACTGCAAAATGCTGTGCAGGACTGACATGGCAAGACAACCTACTTTTGTAAGGAGGGGAGGGGAGTTTTTAAAATGTTCTGGTCCAAGGTCCCTGGCTCTGTGGCCTAGCAACTGGCATGATGTGGCCTAGCAACTGGCCTAGCAACTGGCAGAGACCAAGGAGCCCTGGAGCTTGGTACCTGGGAGAGTCCCAGCGACTAAGCTTCCCTGCCAGGTGAGTGGCCAAGCGGCCTAAGCAGTCCTAGTCTGACAGGAAACCATCCTAAGTGTCGTGTCAGGGGAAGTATGTGCTCCTGTTCATAGAACCACAGAGCTGGAAGAGACCTCAGGAGGCCATTAAGTCCAGCCCCCTGCCCAAGGAAAGACCAATCCCAACTAAATCATCCCAGCCATGGCTTTGTCAAGCCAAGACTTAAACACCTCTAGGGATGGAGTATTTCTCCTCCCTATAGTGAAATGGTTTTTCTTAATATCTAACCTAGACCTCTCCCACTGTAACTTGAGACCACTGCTCCTTGTTCTGCCACCTGTCACTACTGAGAACAGCCTCTCTCCATCCTCTTTGGAACCCTCTTCAGGAAGTTGAAGGCTGCTCTCAAATCCCCCCTCACTCTTCGCTTCTGCAGACTGAACAGACCCAACTCCTTCAGCCTCTCCTCATAAGTCATGTGCTCCAGCCCCCTAATCATTTTGGTTGCCCTCTGCTGGACCCTTTCCAATTCATCCACATTCTTTCCATAGTGGGGGGCAAGAACTGGACGCAATACTCCAGATGTGGCCTCACCAGAGCCGAATAAAGGGGAATAATCACTTCTCTGGATCTGCTGGCAATGCTCCTCCTAATGAACCCTAGTATGCCATTAGCCCTTTTGGCTACAAGGGCACACTGTTGACTCCTATCCAGCTTCTTATCCACTGTAATCCCCAGGTCCTTTTCTGCAGAATTGCTACTTAGCCAGTCAGTCAGTCCCCAGCCTGTAACAATGCTTGGGATTCTTCCGTCCCAAGTGCAGGACTCTGCACTTGTCCTTGTTGAACCTCATCAGATTTCTTGTGGCCCAATCCTCTAATCTGTCCAGGTCACTCTGCACCCTGTCCCTATCCTCCAGCGTATCTACCTCTTCCCCTAGCTTAGTGTCATCTGCGAACTTGCCGAGGGTGCAATCCATCCCCTCATCCAGGTCATTAATAAAGCTGTTGAACAAAACTGGTCCTAGAACAGATCCTTGGGGCGCTCTGCTAGAAACTGGCCAGCAACCTGACATTGAGCTGCTGGTCACTACCTGTTGTGCCCGATAGTCTAGTCAGCTTTCTATTCATCTTACAGTCCATGTATCCAATTCGTATTCCCTTAACTTACGTGCAAGAATATTGAGGGAGACTGTATCAAAAGCTTTCCTAAAGTCAAGATATATTACATCCCCTGACTTTCCCGTATCCACAGAGCCAGTTACCTCATCATAGAAGCTAATGAGATTGGTCAGGCACGACTTGCCCTTTGTGAATCCATGTTGACTATTCCTAATCGCTTTCCCCTCTTCCAAGTACTTCAAAATGGATTCCTTGAGGATCCCATCCATGATTTTTCCAGGGACTGAGGTAAGGCTGACTGGTCTGTAGTTCCCTAGATTGTCCTTCTTCCCTTTTTTAAAGATGGGCACTGCATTTGTCTTTTTCCAATCATCCGGGATCTCTCCTGATCTCCACGAGTTTTCAAAGAAAATGGCCAAAGGCTCCGCAATGACATTTGCCAACTCCCTCGGTACCCTCGGATGCATTAAATTCAGGCCCATGGATTTGTGTATGTTTAGCTTTTCTAAATGGTTCCTAACTTGTTCTTTCCCCATCAAGGGCTGTCCACCTCCTTCCCATACGGTGTTGCCTAGTGCATTAGTCTGGGAGATAACCTTGTCCGTGAATACAGAGACAAAGAAAGCATTGAGCACTTCAGCTTTTCCCACATCATCTGTCACTAGGTTACCTCCCTCCTCCAATAAGGAGCCCTCACCCTCTCTGGTCACCCTCTTATTGCTAACATGCCTGTAGAAACCTTTCTTGTTATCCTTCACATCCCTTGCTAGCTGCAATTCCAATTGCGCTTTCGGCTTCCTGATAAGTCCCCTGCATTCTCGAGCAATGAATTTATACTCCTCCCTAGTCATCTGTCCAAGTTTCCACTTCTTTTAAGCTTCCTTTTTGTGTTTAAGCTCACCTAAGATGTCCCCAGTAAGCCAATCTGGTCGCCTACCATATTTGCTTTTCTTACTGTGCATCGGGATGGTTTCTTCCTGTGCCTTTAATAAGCCTTCTTTAAAATACTGCCAGTTCTACTGGACTCCTTTTCCCTTCATGCAAGCATCCCAGGGAATCATAGGCATGCGCAGGACATTTCATTAGGGTGTGCACTCAAAGAATTTTAAAAAAATGTATTTTGACCCCCATTAGCCACACCCCTGACCCTGTTAACCACGCCCCCTGACCTCCATTGGCCATACCTCTGGAGGTAAGACTCTCCTGGCAAGATGGACACATGACCAGAAATAAAAGGTGTCATGTGACCCCCCTCTAAGGACTTTTCCCACCATCTTCCTACCAATAGGGATTAGTTTGCGCCCCCCCCCCAAACTCCCCTCATGCAACTATCCTGAATTTGCATTACCCCAATGTGTGTGACATTAACTCGGGGGCAGAGGGGGTGGAGAGGCTGGGGGAAGTGTTCCCTCTAAAACAAAAAACAGGACTATGTAGCACTTTAAAGACTAACAAGATGGTTTATTAGGTGATGAGCTTTCGTGGGCCAGACCCACTTCTTCAGATCAAATAGTGGAAGAAAATTGTCACAACCATATATACCAAAGGATACAATTAAAAAAATGAACACATATGAAAAGGACAAATCAAATTTCAAAACAGAAGGGGGGTTGGGGGGAAAGTAAATGTCTGTGAACTAATGATATTAGAGGTGATAATTGGGGATTAAAGTCACCCGTGAGAAGCAGGGCCTGCGATCAGCTGTCCAAAGAAAGCCTCGTTTACTTCATCTACCTGTTGCATTTGTCTATTTAGTTTAATTAACGTTTTTCGATTTTCCACAGGAAAATTTCTGACCAGCTGTCATGTTAACAACCTAACGATCCCCAAGAAATGTATTTTATGTGCTCACTGAGAGGAGTCAACTCTCCTGAGTATTCTTTTTTTAACAAATGATAATTAACACGCTTCCCCCTCCCCCTGCCCTTGACAAAGTCCTTTGTTAAAATCTCTTTTAGGATGAAATTCACTCCAGTGCAAAGGACATAAGAATCATTTAAGCATACTCAGGAACCCAGGACATAGGAACCATTTAAGCATTAGACGGAGGATCCAAGTACATGATTTTTCCTCTTAAAATGCCATTTCTTCAAGAAAAGCTTTAGAGAGGGGTAGAACTGCTTTAGCACTGAATGGCCAACTAGGTGCCTTGTATCTTATTTATATATACAGACTGACTCACTTTACTACGTTGCTACCTCTAAAAACTCCTGTAGATAATCGGATAAACTGACAACAGCGATGTAAGAGGCATGTTCATAGCTGATATGCAATATATTAGTTTCCTGCTGGCAACAGCTGTCCAAAAATATGTTGACGGACAGTCTTGGCTAGGAATTAAGAAATGTCAGCTATCCAGGACAGGGAAATTATCCCCAAAACTTGGAATAGTAGCAAGCAGAGCTTCAGGTATCCCTGCTGGAAGACATCCCTATATGCTGCGTATCTACAAACTTTCAGCAAGTGCTTAGGTATTACAGTGGTGAACTTACTACCAATGCAGAGCGATGGAAGGGCAATGAATGTATCTCCTATCAAATACCATTTGTTAGACTTCATATGACAAGTGCAAATTCCTTTTCAGATCATGTCTCACTTTATCTTAGATTGCAATCTCTTCTGCCTAATGCAGGTACCTGCAAGAGAGATGCCGGGCATTTGAAAATATAGTTAAGGATCCACCCAGGTATAAAGAACTTTTTGCCTTATTAGGGCCCAAGACAATCTTTGTGTCTTGCTGAGTGTGTTGTCAGTGCTTAATAAATAATGCATGTGACCCAGACATATCATCTGTCAACTTGATAGTCACATAGGGTCAAATGGTAGAAGTCTGTGCTTGTGGTCATGCTGTTTCAAGGCTGCTATAAATGCTCATGCATGTTAATGTGGGGGAGAGTTTGGTGCAGCTACTAGAACAGGAGTGAGGAAGGATGGCCGTAAGGCTGAGGATTATGACTACGGAGACGGGAGCTTGATTTCTGCTCTTCCACAGATTTCCTAGGTATCCTTGAGCAAGTCACTTAGCACCAGAGTTCCCTGTAAGTTGAGCATTTTTGTGGCCAGGCAGCAGAGATTCGAATGCAGCCCAGATGATTAGCAAAGCGCTCACAGCCAGCAGCATGTATTTCTACTGGTGGTGCACATCTGCACATGCCTCGGTGCACATAACAAAATTTATTCTTCACATGGGTGGAAAAAATTAGAGGGAACATTGCTTAGCACCTCTGTGGCTCAGTTCCCAAACTGTAAAATGGGGATAATAGCAGTGCCCGGCATCATGGGCTTATGAGACTATATTTATTATTGTGTGATGCTCAGGTGATGAGGGCAATGCAGAGTACTGGAGAGAGAGATGCCAGGCATTTGATAATAGAGTTCCATCTAGGCATTAGGACTGTGTTGGCTTAATAGAGCTCTATCCTTCTGGAGGCTGTAGGGCTTCTTTTATCATCACTGAGTTCTTGTTGGCCATTTTAAATACTTTTATCCCTTGTGCACTTCAAACCCAAGGGCTGCAAATGCAGGGCTTTCCTGGGTCAAACCAACAGTCCATCCAGCCCAATATCCTGTCTCGAGGCCTGCCAACAGAATTGCCAAGCCCCTGGGCAGGATAGTGGGGCCTGGCTCGAAGACCCTGGAAGGGGCGGGGCCTCATGTGGAAGAGGCGGGACTAAGGGCTAGCCTTCCCTAACCAGCCATTCAGTACTGCCTGGCTTGCGTCACCTGGGCTCTGACAGTGATTTAAAGGGCTCCAGATACTGTTGCGATGGGCAGAAGCCCTGGGCCTTTTAAATCACTGGGCACTGGGCAGTTGCCCCTTTGGTCATGCCCTCTATCAGTCTTTGAGGCGTGTCTTTGACAGTGGCGAGTAGCAGAGCTTCAGGGGGAGTGTGCAGAACAGAGCAGCTGGAATGAGCCATCCCTGCTTCTGGCAGCCAGGGGTGTAGTGTCACCTGGAGCACTGGGTTGCAACTCTGACCGGATTGGATAATAGTCATGGATGGACCTATACCCCAGGAATGCATCTAGCTCCTTTTTGCAATCCAATGAGACTGCACTGGACACAATATTCATGGTGTGGGTGTGTCGGGGACCAAGACTGAGGCTAGAATAGTAGCCAAAGAGTGCCGCTCTGTCAGTAGCCAGTGGGATGTTATTGGGCACTGAATTTAAGACTGAAGTGCGAGATTCACACCTGTTCAGGGGCCAGCCTGAAACCTATGCACCACCTCCATCCTCCTGTCATTGGTGAATGGGCATTACCTGCGAAAGGCTTTCATTTAAGCCCCCTGCACAGAAGTGAATTGCACCTTAAGGGTATGTCTACACTGCAGAGGAAGATCAAAGCCACCACTGCCAATCTTCCAGGATTTGAATTAGCAGTCTAGTTAAAACAGCTGATTCAAAGTCAGAAGGGCACTCCAGTCGATGCTTTCACGAGGAGTAAGGGAAATCGAAGGAAGAGTGTTCCTCCTTCGACTTCCTGCAGTGTAGACAGTGCCAAAAGCTGAGTTAAGCTACTTCAACTTCTGCTACACAACTAACATAGCTGAAGTTGCGTAGCTTAATTCGACTTTGTCCTTTAGTGTAGATGTACCCTTTAGGAGAATAAACTCAAAGTACCTAATTCTGCACTGCTGCTCAGCATGTTCACTGCATGTCAAATGCTGCTACTCTGATCAGTTGCTATTTTATATCTGCTTTCCCCAGATGCAAATGACTTTGCAAGCTGCAAGGCAGTAAACACTCAAGCTTGCTACTTTTTTAGTCCAGGAGCTGAAATATCCTTTCGATTTTTATGATTTTTTTTTCTATTACATAATCTATCAAAAAGGTCTTCAAATGGGTGAATTTTGCGTTATCTGAGAAACTAGATTGTGGTGCACTTCACAAGGTCAACCCTTTTCTCTGTTGATTCCGGAGACTGTCGGAACCCATCTAGCTCAGCCGTCTTTAAAATTCAGCTGAATATATGAATCTTAACAGATTTGGGGAAAGAATCAGATCTACAAAAGGCATTAGTGCCAAATATCTCCCTTACTGGATTCTCAAATGCTATCCAGCCTCAGACTTCAGACCAGTCCTTGTCCAATTCCATCTAGCTATACTTGGTTCTCCCTCAGTGCAAAGGATGAACTAGATGACCACCTGAGATCCTGTAAAGCCCTGCATTTCTGTGATTTATTTAATATAAATTCCTATTTACTCACATGCGTGGTCCTGCTAATTAATCTCAGTGCATACCATTGGGAACGTGGATCCCTGGATTATCTTCCCGGCTCTACTGCTGACATGTTCTTTGACTATGCAAATCCACAGCTTTATATCCACGAGTGTCTGCATCCATAGATGTAGATATCCACCGCTCATTTTTGCAGATATAGATGCAGATGTGGATACACACTTTGTTGCTAGAGCCTTGCAAATCTGCAGATATCACTTTGACATATGTGGATGTAATGCAGATAGCCAAAGCTCATTTTTGCAGATACAGATGTGGATACAATTTTGTATCCATGCAGGGCTCTAACAGTGGGCAAGACACTACTAGAGTTGGATGAATTATATATATTTTTTCAATTTGGCTATGTCTAGACTGCAGGCTTCTTTTGGAAGAAGCTTTTTTTGGAAGAGATACTGTAAAAGTGCATCGAAAAAACAATCTGCTTTTTCGAAAGAAAACGTCCAGACTGAATGGATGCTCTCTCGCATGTAAGCTGTGATTGCTATGGCCACTAGGGCACCTGTGCTTTTTCCTCTTTTCTCTTCTTCCGAAAGAACTCCTTCTCCCCTGTCCACACATGCCTTTTTGCGAAAGAGCTCTTTTGCAAAAAGGCTTCTTCCTCATAGAATGAGGATCACCAATGTCGGAAAAAAAAACCCCTCTGTTCTTTCGATTTTCTTGCGGAAGAATGCAATTACAGTGTGGACATTCCTCAAGTTTAGTCAGAAAAATGTCCATTTTTCCGACAAAACTCTGTAGTGTAGACATACTCAAAATGAAAACATTTGAAGTTTTTAGCAAACCAAAACACTTTTGGGTCCAACGAGCTATTTCAGTTAGGTAAAACCAAATGGTTTTGTTTCCACCATTTTAAAATGTATTTGAATTTTTTAAAAATAAAGGACATTTTGAAAAAAATAAGCATTTTAAACTGTTGGCATGAAACATTTCATCTTGAAAATGTTGGAATGAAATGTTTCAATTTGGGTAGGAGGGTGGGTTTTGGTTTGTTTCCAAACAATTTGCTAAAACTGAAATGACATCACAAAATATCTGTGTTTCTAATTTGCATTTCCTCCCCTCAAAAAAGTTTTGAATGAAAAATGTCACCCAGTCATAGTTATGATAGCAGTTTGTGCCTTGGTTTCCCCATATGTTAAATGGGGCCTTCCTTCTATAAATAATTTGAAAGTTCTTTGAGAACCACAGTGGAAAATGTTATAAAGTGCTTATTCTCATTACTTGCATTAGTAAAGCAATTATACATTGAAGATATTAAATCCTAAAAGTCCTAGTCCAACCTCCTGAATAATATTTGACATCATAAGTTCAAGGTATCTTGCATCTTTACTGCTGTGAATAATTATTTGTAGTTGGGTCCTTTGGTGCTATTAGGTGAGGATCAGGGGTTAGGGATATAGGGTTGCATGTTTTCTTCCATGACTTTATTAATAATCAAAAAAACTGAGAAAATACTTTGTCACACAGAAGCCAGTATCAGGAGCCCGAGAGGAAGGGGCAAGAAACTACATAGGCTGTGTCCAGACTCAGGGGTTTTTTCGGAAAAAGTAGCCTTTTTCCGAAAAAACTTCACCTGCATCTAGACTGCAGCCGAGTTCTTTCGAAATTAAATCGAAAGAACGCGGCTTTTCTTTCGACGGTGGTAAACCTCATTTCACGAGGAAGAACGCCTTCTTTCGAAAGTGCTCTTTCAAAAGAAGGCGTTCTTGAATGTAAATAGGGCTTCTTCGAAAGAGAGCATCCAGACTCACTGGGTGCTTTCTTTCGAAAAAGCGGCTTGCTTTTTCGAAAGTTCCGCGTGCAGTCTAGACGCTCTCTTTCGAAAGAGCCTCTTTCGAAAGAGGCTTGCAGTCTAGACATAGCCATAGTGGATAACTATGGAATATTCTACTCAACAGTTAGTGGATGGTTTGTGCCCTGAAGCATATAGGTTAATATCCATTATAATTTGTTCATCCCCTGCTGGACCTGAACAGATCTATATAGTCTGGCAGTCTCTGTTAATGGTCAAAACTGGATTACTCAGAAAATGATGTAAAAAAGTTAAGCCTGGTTCAAAATTGTCCACCTCAGTGTGGGGAGACGGGTTTTATGAAAATTTATTTCTGAATAATTCTTTTTAAGTACTCCTCCTGCTCCCATTGAAGCACCGCAATGTTTCCTGCTGGTGTCTGTGGTAGTAGGGTTGGCTCCAATTCGATGTTTTGTGGCCTCTGCACAACAAAATCCAATTTCAGAATATTAATGAAAATACATTGTGATGGGTGCCTTTGTTTCCTGCTTAGGTGATATCATCAAACTGTCACAATGTCTTGAGAGCAGAATCTGACGCTGAACAGATAGGGAAATGGATTTTTTTTTCTGGATAATTTTATCAGGATGCTCCAAATTGAGACCAGGACTAGATTCTACTTGATATGTACAGCAAGAAATGTTTCTTTGTCTCTTGTAAGCTCTTTGTGAGAGAGACAGCTTTTGTGTTCTGTTTGTACAGCTCAGTAGTGTCTTAGCGGAGGCCTGGGGCACGTAGGTGTTATTCTTTACTGTGTTACAGTACCAATAACAATATGGTTGAATTTTTCAGTACACACAATACTATTAGATAGCATGTAACTGTTATAAGGGATATTAATCAACATGCTTCAGGATATAAACCAGCCTCTAACTGATGGGGTCAGGTATCAACATCTCCGCACTGCCCCCCAAGGCCAATTATTCCATTTAAATGGTTTCTTGTAATTTTCTATAAACAATAGTTAAAGAATAAAATCAGTGGTCTTTTTAGCCCTTTGTCCTACCTGGCACTCCCTGTGTTTCTACTCATTGGCTACGTCTAGACTGGCATGATTTTCCACAAATGCTTTTAACAGAAAAGTTTTCCATTAAAAGCATTTGCGGAAAAGAGCGTCTAGATTGGCACAGATGCTTTTCCGCAAAAGCGCTTTTTGTGGAAAAGCGTCCATGCCAATCTAGACGCTCTTTTCCACAAAAAAGCCCCGATCGCCATTTTCGCGATCGGGGCTTTTTTTGCACAAAACAAATCTGAGCTGTCTACACTGGCCCTTTTGTGCAAAAGCTTTGCGCAAAAGGACTTTTGCCCGAACAGGAGCAGCATAGTATTTCTGCAAGAAGCACTGATTTCAGACAGTAGGAAGTCAGTTTTCTTGCGGAAATTCAAGCGGCCAGTGTAGACAGCTCAGATTTGCAGCTGCTTTTGCTGAAAAAGTTTGCCAGTCTAGACACAGCCATTGTGTAATAAGAAATGGAGTTTCTGAAAAGATAAGAAACCCCTCTGAATGAGAGAGAGAGTGATACAAAGTGTAAAAGTTTCAGGGGGAATGAAGTTCAATGAAGATCAGCTCATAAGAGAACTGTGAAGGTCGTCATGTCTATTACAACAATTCATTGTTTTTTTCTCTTGTATAGATTAAACTGTAGCATTCTAAGCCAATGCACTTTATACATGGAATTGAGATTTACAGTGGAATTCTCTGCCTTCAAAAAGGTATCAATATTTCAAAAGCACAAGAAAGTTGGTTTACAAAATGTTCCATCATGTTAAATAATGTATAGCTGCTTGGAGAAAAAACAACAAATCAATCACTGTTTCAAGTTTATCTCTCAATGAGTCCTGAAGAAAAGTCGACAAATCTCTTCTTGGTGCTGTTTCTATTATACACCTTGAATGGTTTGGATCTTTTTTTTAATACATTTTTCGTTTCTGCTTTTTCCCGTCAGAGCGAAACTTTGTGCACAATGGTCTTGGAGACCAAGTAATTCCAAAAGAATGTTTGATGCTCTGTAATGCATTTAGAGAAGTCCTTTTAAAATTTCAGAACAGTAGCAACAATGGCTGATGAATCACAGCCTGCGTCTCTGTGTTGCCAGATAAAGATCTCAGTAGGGCAGTGTTTCTTAAGCTTTTCAGGATGGCGACCCCCTTATTCAAAGTCAAAAACTTCTGTGATTTTTTTCCCCTCCCTTACATTTACTAGGAAAATAAGAATAAAAAATTGATTAATAACCAGGATAAGCCTGTATTACTTGTGTGTGTGTGTTTCAGAGGCTGACAAAGAATACTTCACCTTGAGGGTAAAGAAGCAGGGAAGTAAGAACCACTTCAGATTGTAATAACATTTTCAAAGTCTCACAACTTCCTTATTGCCGTTTGTGACACTCGGCTGGAATCATGCCCTGCCCATTGAGCAACACTGCTTTAGGCTATTGTTAGGAAGCACGAGGAGACCAGCTGGCCCTGGAAACAATGTTCTGTTCTAAATGGTGGCTTTGTCTAGGAGCAGAATTATCCATAAACGCTTGAGCATCGCAACACTGAAGGGCTGGATTTCATCATTCTCACTCCTGTGGGAAACGCTCAGTCCTGTGCAGAGGAACCACATGTTGACCGTGCATCAAAAATACAGCTTAAGTCAGGCTTAGGTGGTGCAAGATCCTTCTACTGACCTTCTGCACAGAAGTGAACGTCATTGTGGCTCTGAACGTGTTAGATTCATTTAGTACTTAGTATGCAAGTACTCCTATTGACTTCAGTGGCGTTACTGCAGGGTAAGTAGTTCTGAGGGCAGAATGGACTCTTAATTTTGCCAATTTAAGACGTTCAGATGAAGACCTGAAGTTCTGAGGAGCCATGTGACATGGATTCCCCAAAGGCAAGTCATGCCTGACCAATTTGACTGCCTTCTGTGGCAAGATAACTGGCTCTATGGACATGGGAAAGGCGGTGGACATGATATCCCTTGACTTCAGCAAAGATTATGATACGGTCTCCTGCAGTATTCTTGTCAGCAAGTTAAGGGAGCATGGATTGGATAAATGGACTGTAAGGTAGATAGAAAACAGGCCAGATTGTTGGGCTCAATAGGTAGTAATCAATGGCTTGATGTCTGGCTGGTGGTCGGTATCAAATGGAGTGCCCCAAGGATTGGTTCTGGGTCTGGTTTTGTTCGATATCTTTATTAATGACCTGGATGAGGAGATGAATTGCATCTTCAGCAAATTTGCAGATGACACTAAGTTAGGGGGAGAGGTAGATACACCGAAGGGCAGTGATAGGGTCCAGAGAGACCTAGACAAATTGGAGGATTGGGCCACAAGAAGTCTGATGAGGCTCAAGAAGGACACGTGCAGAGTCCTGCACTTGAGATGGAAGAATCCCAAGCATTGTTACAGGCTGGGGACCAAATGGCTAAGTAGCATTTCTGCAGGAAAGGACCTGGGGATTACAGTGGATGAGAAGCTGGATATGAGTCAACAGTGTGCCCTTGTAGCCAAGAAGGCTAATGGCATATTAGGATGCATTAGGAAGAACATTGCCAGCAGATCTAGAGAAATGATTATTCCCCTTTATTCAATACCCCAGATGTGGCTGGTGAGGCCACATCTGGGGTATTAGGTCCAATTCTGGGCCTCCCACTACAGAAAGGATGTGGACACATTGGAGAGGGTCCAGAGGAGGGCAATGAAAATGATTAGGGGGCTGGAACACATGGCTTGCAAGGAGAGACTCTGAGCTTGAACCTCATCAGATTTATTTTGGCCCATTCCTCCATTTGTGTAGGTCACTCTGGACCCCATTAAAAGGAAAATGTACATACTTTATTTAAATGATGGCGCTCAGGGCAGGGGGTGGGTGGTGCAGGAGGCGGGGAAGAGGGTGGATTTGTAACCCACGTACCTATGAGGAAGATATCTCTTTAAGAGGTGCCTGGGGGGAGGTAGGAGTGAATAGTGTCTGGGTCATTGTTGCTGGCCTGATTTAGCACTCCACACCCAGAAGCTTCTGGAATTGGGGGTGATAGTTTGGGGTCTGCTCCAGCAGGGTCTGTCTCTGTGGCTGGGTCAGACTCCAGGAGTCAGCAAGCAGGGCAGCTGCTTTGTTAAGGGCCTCCAGCCCTGGGTGAGCTGGGAGAGGCAGAGCCAGGAGCAGAGAGCAGGCTGCTGTCCCTCACTCTGTGCCCTCCACCCCCAATACTGATGTTACCCCCTATTAGGAACAGGGGCCATCTTAATTATAGCCAGTGGAAACTGGGAGGGAAAAAGAACTTCTTCTGATGTAGTTGCATGCTTGGAATGTTGTTTTGACTTTAGCCAAACTGCTCTAGTGGATTTCTCACCTGGTGTGATTCGTCAGCTCCTCTTTAAATGTAGCCGTGGGGAAAAAGTCATTTCTAGTTTATCTCAGTTTTTGTAGTTTTTTGGAACAGGGTTTTCTCTAAGGCTATGTCTAGACTGCAGGCTTCTTTCGAAAGAGGCTCTTTCGAAAGCATCTTTCGAAAGAGCCTCTTTCGAAAGAGAGCGTCTAGACTGCAGGCGGATCTTTCGAAAGAGCAATCCGCTTTTTCAAAAGAGAGCACCCAGCGAGTCTGGATGCTCTCTTTCGAGGAAGCCCTATTTACATTGAAGAACGCCTTCTTTCGAAAGAGGAACTTTCGAAAGAAGGCGTTCTTCCTCGTGAAACGAGGTTTACCGCCATCAAAAGAAAAGCCGCGTTCTTTTGAAATTATTTCGAAAGAACACGGCTTGAGTCTGGACGCAGGGGAAGTTCTTTCGAAAAAAGGCTACTTTTTTCAAAAGAACCCCTGAGTCTGGACACAGCCTAAGTCTGTTCACTTGTGACTTAACTACATGGTTAATCAGTTAGGGTGCGTCTGGACAGTGGCACTATTTCGGGATACTTCTGGTATCCCAAAATAGCTAATCTACATCTTTTGAACAGGTCTGTTATTTCAAAATAGTTTTCAAATAAAGGGCTCGCTATTCTGACGTCCCTCATCCACGAGGATTAAGGGAGCATTTTGGAATAGCTCTCTATTTTGAAATTTACTCAGAATAAGCTATTTTGAGCTATGGGTGCAGTGCAGATGCACCCTTAGCTAGCCGTCTAGCAGTGATCCATCACAGGGGAAAAGTCTGCCTGGACTCCAACTGAGGATCCCTACAAGCAAGTGGAGAGAGGGTTCATACTCTGCATATGATGCAGATTTGATGATCAGAGACACAGAGGGCATGTCTACACTACCCCCCTAGTTCGAACTAGGGAGGCTAATGTAGGCATTCGAAATTGCAAATGAAGCCTGGGATTTAAATATCCCAGGCTTTATTTGCATATTCCCATCCGGTCACCATTTTTAAATCCCCTTAGTCCGAACTAACTGCCCGCGGCTAGACATGGCAGTTAAACTCCATGAGGAGTAACAGTTAATTCAAACTAAGGACTTAGTTCGAATTAACGTTTAACTGCCACCTCTAGCTGCGGGCAGTTAGTTCGGACTAAGGGGATTTAAAAATGGTGACCAGATGGGAATATGCAAATAAAGCCCGGGATATTTAAATCCCAGGCTTCATTTGCAATTTTGAATGCCTACATTAGCCTCCCTAGTTCGAACTAGGGGGCTAGTGTAGACATACCCAAAAAGACTTTGGTGAATTCAGTATCAGCTTTTGGGATCTCTCGGTTTCTTCTTCTTGTGCTCTGCATTGCTCTTGAAATTTTACTTTTGGTTTTCTCTTTATTATGTTTGTTGCAACTGTGAAGACAATGACGGCGGGTTATAAAATAGTGATGTTGTAAAAATTAGAGATATTTGTTTATCATACGATTTAATAAAGTGATTTAATTACATTAATTTCTTTATTTTCTTTTGGGACTTGAATGTAGGAAGGCTGACACTGGGCAGCCTTGCTGAAATTCCTTAGAGATGGAACTCTGGGTCTCTAGCTACTTTCTATGGGAGTTGGGGGTTTTGTAGACACTGAAAAAGGGCAGTGAAGTCTAGCCCACCAAAGGTTAAACATTCATCTGACAAAGTGGGTCTTTGCCCATGAAAGCTTATGCCCAAATATTAGTCTTTAAGGTGCCACAGGACTCCTTGTTTTTTTCAGATACATACGAACAGGGCCACCCCTCTGAAACTTGCATCCTACTAGAGCAGGACAGGGAACAAAAGTATGTGTCAATTCAAGTTACAATATTTTCCTTGAATTATACTAGGTTTCAGAGAGACAGGCTGTGCATTTCATAGTGTATAAGGCTATGGCACTAGTGTGGCACTTTTTGCCTCATGAATTTGAACACAAAAGTGCCAGTGATCAGGTGCCCATTAACATGTAATTATTTTATTTGAAAAATGAAGTTGACATAAACCAGTGATTTACAAATGATTTGTAAATATCTAGTGTAATGACTCAATTAAAGCTCTGTAAATATTTGCAGATTGGGGTTTGGAATTAACTTATATAATGCATGCAAGCTATGTAATCTTCCAATTTACTCACCGATGTCAACCTTAATTTAAAACTTCTGTTAATACTAGTTTACATAATTTTACTTGCAGAGAAAGCAGTGAAGCATGCAGTCACATGGGCTCTTAAAGTGTGGCCTGGAAACATCTGCACATCTAAAATAAGGCCCTGGTCCTTCAGTCTGATCTGTGTAGCTGTGCAGAATCTCACTAGCTGATATAGGATGCTCGGTGGATATGAGGCTCCATCTATGTTGAAGTCCTATGGGGACCGCATTCATGTGGAACATGCCTATGAAGATCAGGTTCCCAGATGAGTGTCTAAAGGTATGTCAACACCACGGCTGGAAAGGTATCTTTGAGCTTGTGTAGATGTAGGAATGTTACCTTTGCTCAAACTAGTGCACTAAAAATAGAAGCGTGGTCACATTGGGATGAACAAGACACTCTGAGTTCTGTCTCACCTAGGAACCTGTGACCATACTCTTGTTGGCTAGCCTGTGCTGGCATTGCCATGGTAACACTGGCCAGGCTGTATCTCCTTGATCTGGGAATTATGCCTCCAGCTGCAGTGTAGTGGATGGTAGCTGGGTAATATTGTGTTAACTGAGATGAAGTGTACGATGTCAACAGTCAGCAGTATTATAGAATCATAGAATCATAGAATTATAGGACTGGAAGGGACCTCGAGAGGTCATCGAGTCCAGCCCCCCACCCTCAAGGCAGGACCAAGCTCTGTCTTCACCATCCCTGACAGATGTCTATCTTACCTGTTTTTAAATATCTCCAGAGAGGGAGATTCCACCACCTCCCTTGGCAATTTATTCCAATATTTGAACACTCTGACAGTTAGGAATTTTTTCCTAATGTCCAATCTAAACCTCCCTTGCTGCACTCCTTGTCCTGTCCTCAGAAACCAAGAGGAACAAATTTTCTCCTTCCTCCTTGTGACACCCTTTTAGATATTTGAAAACCGTTATCATGTCCCCCCTTAATCTTCTTTTTTCCAAACTAAACAAGCCCAGTTCATGAAGCCTGGCTTCATAGGTCCTGTTCTCTAGACCTTTAATCATTCTTGTCGCTCTTCTCTGTACCCTTTCCAATTTCTCCACATCTTTCTTGAAATGTGGCGCCCAGAACTGGACACAGTACTCCAGCTGAGGCCTAACTAGTGCAGAGTAGAGCGGCAGAATGACTTCACAAGTTTTGCTTACAACACACCTGTTGATACAACCTAGAATCATATTTTCTTTTTTTGCAACAGCATCACACTGTTGACTCATATTCAACTTGTGGTCCACTATGACCCCTAGATCCCTTTCCGCCATGCTCCTTCCATGGCCATGACCCTATCCAACGTTTATGTTTCAAACAAGTTTAAGGGTTCACTATACATAGGTACCTGCTTACTAATTTTACCTCCATGAAAATCCATTTTTACCTTCTATTTAAGATACAGAAAAGAAGAAAAACAGGTAAAGCATTTGAAATGTAAAGTATTAAGTAAGGCTTAGTAAGGCTTTAGTGGCAGAAAGCTTTACAAGGGGGAATACACACACACACACACACACACACACACACACACACACACACACACACACACACACACACATATTTCTGTGGTTTCTCACACATGATCTTAGCACAGTTGGCCTGTTTGTATAAATTATACCTCTGTTTCCCTTTGCATCTACAGGCAGTCCCCGGGTTACGTACAAGATAGGGACTGTAGGTTTGTTCTTAAGTTGAATTTGTATGTAAGTCGGAACTGGTACATATTGTAGGGGAAACTCTAGACAAACATTTCTCCAGAGCTCAGTTTTATTCTCCCACACCTCACTTCCCTCAGTCCTTTATTCTCAAGCTGAGGTGTCTGCTGAGAAAAGCCGCTCCGCATCTCCCTGGTCTGCTGGGGGGAAGCAGCTAGTGCGGGGTTGCCTCACCCCGTTTATAAGTAGGGATCCGATGTAAGTCGGATCCATGTAACCCGGGGACTGCCTGTATTCCCATTCATATTACTTATAGGTTTTTTCATTATATTTTATAAGCTTTCAGGCACATCTTAAACTTTAGCTCACTATTAGGGTAAATGTAGAGGCCAATTACCACATGAGTAAATTGGAAAACTGAAAGAAAGAAAATATGACCTGTTAAATAGGGGTACAGGAGAAGAAGCTGGGAAACTGGAGTTTTATTTCCAGCTCTGCTCCTGACCTGCTTATGCTGGCCTGTTCCTCTCTCTGTAATTCCCTCTCCTTTTCTTTGGGTACAGCTACACATCCAACTTAAGCTGCAATTCCCAGCTCAGGGAGAGAGATCCCTGCTATCTCTGATCAAGCTGGTTTACTAAATACATTGCATAGCCATGAGATGGAGGGGATCTGTAATGTTCTGGACAGGTTCATCCTTCTGGCAGCTTGTCTCTGCCCACTGCTCGTGCTGTCACAGCACATTAAAAACAGGGTAGCTAACGTCATAGAATCATAGAATCCGAGGGCTGGAAGAGAACTCAGGAGGTCATCAAGTCCAAACCCCAGACTTGATCAGAGCTGGTGCCATTTTGTTTTCTGGAGCTGAGAATCATACCCTGTCGAGGCTGTTCCCCACTCTAGCACTTTGCCTGTGTCTACACAGCAGCATTATTTTGGAATAATGTCAGTTATTCCAAAATAGTATAGGCAGTTTAGTTAACAGCATGTCTGGAATGCCCAGGAAAGGGTTTTACCCCTCCCTTTCATTGCACACCCCCATCTCAAAGCGTAGCACTACCTTTAATCTGTCTTGCCTACTTAGCTTGCAAGCTTTTTGGGACATAGACTGTCGCTCCCTGGGTGTGTGTTGAGTGCCTAGCTCAATTCAACCACAATTTGGGCTGGAGCCTCTAGGTATTCCTGTTGTACAAATAATGTTACAGTTGCTAATTTTATTTTAAGACTCTATTTTTCATACAGCTTCTTCATAAGCAGCTCCACAATCTTTAGAAATACTTAAAACATATTTTTTTATGTCCCAGTGGGGAAAAAAGCTCTCACATCTTGTTCCAAATGCATTTTTGCCTAATGTTTAGCGCATAATTTCCTTTTCTTTGCACAGAAATCTTTCATGAAACACCTTTTCTTGGCCTTTTATATTTTTCCCTGTTCCGATGCATTTGATCCCAATCTCATGTCATACATAATCCATGTGACTCAAATATCCAAGTCCCTTTGATGTAATGTAAATATTATCATAATTGTAAAGGGAAAATCATTGTTGCTCAGAGATGCTGTCTTTAAATTCAGAGACTATTAGTCAATAAGATGGTGTTAAAATAAAAGGGAAAATGGAATCCTGTTGTCATTTTCTAACAGTTGGATTTGTTGAATTTGCACATCTGCTACCATGGGAATTTGAGTTATGCTAGTTCTGGAGGTTGTCTCTGTAGCGTTGTGGTGAATAGTTAAAATAAGTACATTCATGTAATACCATACTACAGTTTTTCAGGTATAACAGACAAATTGCTTTTCAATTTAATTTATTTGGTATTAGCCTTTATTGAAATGTAACCCTATATATTAGTTGGATTATCAAAAGTGACTCAAAGAATAAAATCTTTTTGGATAGTTCTGTAGACCAATGTTCAGACTTTTTCAAATGGGTTATATTAAGCTCCTTGTAAAGCCAGTGTGTCTGAAAAAAGTCAGAGATACCACAAAACCTTGCATCTTAGATTCCACAATTTCAAGGTCTTCCTGTTGTTGTTCTTGCTTTCTATTTTCATGCCCCATCTGATTTTTTTTGCTGTAACAGATATGAATTGCCTAACCCTTTCCATTGGGAAATGGCTTTTCTTATGTATGTCCTACTGGCTCATGAATCCAACTCAGCAGAAAATTGTCTCCTGCAGCCATACAGTAATATCAACAACAGTATGAGCTCGATAAATGGAGCTATACAAGGAAAAATAGCCCTTTCTCTGTGCTGCTTAAAATTAAGTGGAAGTAGTTTGGTTTTTGCTGTATTAACACACCAGAAAACTGGCTGAAGAACCAGAATCTGGGACATTTCATGAGATCTGGCTTGATGACTGAATGACCTAGCATGATTTATGGTTGCAGGTGGGAACTCAGTGTTTTGGGTGTTTTTTTTTTCCTGACTTTAGCTTTTTGGGTTAATACCAACTTTTTGGGCACCATGGTGATGAGGGACATACAAGTGCCTAGACAGAACTTAAGGGGGCAAGTTTTACCAATGCTGCTGGGGACAAATACAGTAAAACTCCATTAATCTGGCATCCAATGCTCCGGGACTCCTGATGGTTCGGCACCATCAGGAACCCGGAAGTGCTGGGGCTGCCAGACAGGCTTCCCCCATTCAGCTGCTGCTGAAACTGACCAGCAGCTGAATCGGGGAAGCCGGGAGCAGAGCAGCTGGTGTGCTGCCGGGTTGGTCCCGTAGCGCCGCCCCTCGGCGCTGCGGGACCAACCTGGCAGCACTCCAACTGCTCTGCCCCAGGCGTCCCCAAGAGCAGCTGGGGTCCTGCTGGGTTGGTGCCGTAGCGCCGCCCCTCGGCACTGCGGGACCAACCTGGCAGCACCCCAGCTGCTCTATTGCAGGCATCCCCGATTCAGCTACTGCTGAAACTGACCAGCAGCGGCTGAATTAGGGACGCCTGGGGCAGAGCCAGATTATCGTAAGGGGGGGCTATGAGGGTCTGGGGTGGCATCCCCTCCCACCCCACTCCAGACCCCTCATAGCCCCCCCTTCTGATAGTCCGGCATATCTGATAATCCGGCACCCCCTGGGTCCTAAAGGTGCTGGATTATTGGAAGTTTACTGTACTCAGTATGGAGTTATTGTTGATTTATCTATCTAGACTATGTCATGGCTATGTCATGGTATGTGTGCCTGGAGTCGAGGGTTTACAAGATCTGTCGAAAAAGGCTTTCTTTCTCGACAGATCCCCCTCTAGAGTGCCGCTTTTTGTCCACAAAGTGCGGAGTCAGCAAAATGTGGCGGCTATTTTTATGCAAATTAGGCACAGGCTATTTAAATCCCTGCCTCATTTTCAATGTCAGCCTGCCTAATCTGCATCTCTCTCTGCCGACAGAGGGATGCAGCCTAGACATACCCAGTGACTTCCTGAGATCTCTTCTAACCATAGGAGTCTATGATTCTGTGTTGGCCTTAATTCTTGTTATCTCTCAATTTTCTTATCTCTAAAGAGGAATAATTCTTACATGCCCTAGAATGGTGTGGTCAGACTTAATTGACTGATGTATGTAAAATGTGTTCAGATCGCTTGGATGAAAGAAGCTCTGTAAATGCAAAATGGTGGCATTAGGATTTAACAGCTGACATCCGTGACCAAGGAAATGAAAAAAGGTCTGTACACAAAATCTGTACTCACCATCTAAGATCTATACAGGTCAGAGATTTGGAAGGGAGCTATTGATTTGCTGTTATTTAGGAGAGTAGGTTCCTACAAAGACAAAAAGGTGTTCTGGATGCTGTATAAAATAAATCTGTCAGAATGCCCAAATGACAAGTGCAATATGCTGGCCAGTTAGGTTTGCTTGGAGCAAACAGACATCTCTCTTTGTGCAGCTAAAGACAGGGCAGTATGCTGAGCACATGCAGCACGGTTCTTCTAAGATTGGTGTATTAACATAGTGCTGAAAATAGCATTTTAATTAAGGAGCTAAGGAAGGACTCATCCTAATGATAGTAGGCACCGGGCATGCCCGGGCACATAATGGTTACCTCTCTTGGTCTCAGTCCGTTACTTTCTCCAGCTGGTTATTGTCTTATTATATTAGCTCAGTAAATTAGTCAGTGTACTTCTGACCTCTCAGAGGCTCATGTCAGGTCATGTCTATTTCACTACACCGAGTGAAAATTGCGGCCGTGAGAGGCTGTGCCAATTGCAGTGCTTCTAAGTGGCGAATTCATAGGGATGAATGGGGAATTACCTTGAAATTGGAGCAGGACAATGTGAAGCTAGATTCAGGTTTGGAAGGTTTTTTTTTCCTCTTTTGTTTCCCAGTGCAAACTATCTAATTATAAAAAAATCAGAAGATTTACCTAGTGTTGCTGAGGTCCTTAACTCAAATAAGTTTTAAAAGTCTCAGAGGGGTCTCCATGCTAGTCTGTAACTTTAAAAACGACTAATCCTGTGGCACCTTAGAGTACGTCTACATAGCAACATTAATTCAAAATACAGGTGACCCCCGACTTACGACCCCCTGACTTACGACCCCCCACATTTACGACCATTTTTTTCATGTGAGATAGCTCCTAACTCTTCCCCCCCCCCAATTTATATCTGCAGCTCACAGTTAAGACAACGTACAATGCAGACTCCACAGGTCATCCCAAAACAGGAAATGCACGTCAGGAGGTTCAGAGTTCTTCCATAAATGAACACCCAGTGTGGCCCTCATTCTTGTGGGAAGAGGCCTGAAGTTGGTGGGGACCCTCATAAGCACTGGAGTTCATTTACGTGACAGAGGGAGAGCCAGTTGACCCAGGCTAATGTGGGGAAGGTAGCGCAGGGTTTAGGGGAAAAACATGGCAAGGCCTTCTGCAGCTTCTTGAATCAGGGTTTCTGCACTTGTTCCAAGAGCAAGGAGTCTCTCAAAGTTTTGGAACCAGAAGCCCTGTCACTAGAAAAACTGGGGGCGGGGAGGAGAAACAAATTGACATGGGAAGCAGAGTGATCAAGTGATTTGAGCACTGACCTGGGGCTCAGGAGTCTGCCTTGTATTCTGTCACTGGTCTGTCGGGTAATCTAGAATGAACCATTTCATTTCCTCTTGCCTCAGTTTCCCTATTTATAAAGTTAGGACAGTGGTACTGATCTCCTTTGTAAAGTGTACGGAGATCTGCGATGAAAGCAGCTACATAAGAGGGGTGAGCTTAGATGGCACATTACCAGGTATTGCCACAGATAAGTCATTAAAAGCTGTCTTTACAAGTGTGCGCTTTAAAACTGCAAAAGCGACGAGGAGTCCTGTGGTACCTTATAGACTAATTGAAGTGTAGACGCATAAGCTTTCGTGGGCAAAGACCCACTTCATCAGAAGCATGCCTCTGACATGCATCTGTCGAAGTGGGTCTTTGCCCACAAAAGCGTATGCTCCAATACATCTGTTAGTCTATAAGGTGCCACAGGACTCCTCACCACTTTTGCAGATACAGACTAACACGGCGACCCCTCTGATGCTTTAAAACTGTATAGTTAAAAAAAAGATCTCTTTGCAGATGATCAATAGGTGTAGATAATGTGCTGCTTTTAATGATGAAAGCATCCAAAATACAAATTCCCCAAGAGACTTTCCAAACACGGTCTAATAATGTTCATGATCTGTGAAGATTTTGTAACTCCCTGCTGTGTTCTGCATGGTCTAATGGACTGAATACTGGCCTAGGATTAAGAGACTTGGTTTCTATTCCTGTTCCCGCCATTGACTTGTGGTCTGACTTTGGGCAAGTCACTTAACCTCTCCATGGACACATTTCCATGGCCATGTTTGGTTTTGGTGACGTTTTGCAATGTAGCTGCACCGGGTGCCTTTGTTCCTCTTTTCCTCTGTTCTCTAAGTGGCATGAGACAGTCTGTACCTTGGACAGTTTCCGGTCCACACAAAGTGCCCAGGACAATAGGTCCCTCATCTCAGCTGGTGCCTCTAGACTCTAAGAAAATAATGAGGGTTGTGGAGATCACCCTTACTTCTGCTGCTCCAAGTATTGAAATAACCAAGTGAATACAGAAGAAGACCCTGGACACACTGTAGTTAGACACCCACAGCTGGCCCATGCCAGTTGATTTGGGCTGGCAGGACTCGGGCTTTGAGGCTGGTTAATTGTGATGTGGACATTGCAGCTAGGGCTGCACCCCAAAACTCTAGGACTGTCTCGCCTTTCAAGGCTGGAACCCAGATGTCTACATTGCAAATAAACAGTTCTGCACCCAGAGTCCTCTGGCACAGGCCAGCTACAGGTGGCTAATTGCAGAGCAAATGTACCCTGTAAGGGTGAACCAAAGATTCCTTCATCCCATTGCACCTTCAGCCCTACTCCTCCCCCCCACTTGTGGTGCCCTCGTAGCATGGAAAGCCCTTGGTTAAACTCTCCATTGCTTTTAGTAGTACCGTCAGAGCTGGGTGTGCGAAACTTACGAGAGCAGCTTAAAAATGAGGAGCTGTTAGAAATAACCCACGTTGATGGCCTTTTTTATTTGCCATCTGCTTTTGGAGCCTTTGGGGGTCGTGTTTCCAAGCTGGAGGGCTGGAAATGTTAAAAAAAAAAAAAGCAAGCAGCTGTCTTGGTTAATCACCTGACTGCAGGAACCTAAAGAAAAACACTCAGCGTGGTGAGATTGTTCAATAAAATGATGACAGTTGGCTGAGTTGCTTCAGCATTGTGGAAATTGGCAGGGAGGGGCAAAGAAGGCAATTGCCTCAGGGCCGGGGGCTTCTAAAAGACCCGGAGCCTCAAGACCTTTAAATTGCTACCAGAGCCGTGCGACGAGTGCACCAGGCAGCTCTAAGGGCTGGCGGGGGGCAGTGCAGCTTGCTTGGGCAGTGCTCTGGCTGGCTGTCGACAACCCCGCCCCTTCCTCATGAAGCCCCGCCCTTTCTGAGAGTCTGGAGCTTGTCACCTTCCCTGTTGCCCAGAGTCCCGGTGTGGCTGTTGTCTCCCCTGCTGCTGGGAGAACCAGACAGTGAAACAAAACCCTTCAAGCAGCCAGTGGATCTCACTCCTGTGCACTCAATGGGGGAAGGGTCAGTTGTTGTGTTTCCCCCTCTTATCGCTTGTGTGAGTCTCATTCATTTTCAAAACTGCCCTCAGAATTTAAGCAGTGTAGTGTCTTTGTGCTGGTGCTTCACCCTGGAGTAAAATTGTCCCAATAAAAGCGATGAGGAGACCTGTGGCACCTTAGGGTGTGTCTAGACTACAGAGTTTTGTTGACAAAAGTGGACTTTTGTCGACAAAACTATACCTGCGTCTACACTACCGCTAAGTTCTGTCGACATAACATCAACAGAACTCAGCAGTTTTGTCGACGCTGGTAAACCTCATTTTACGAGGCATAACGCCTTCTGTCGACAGAGTTCTGTCGACAGAAGGTGTTATTGCATCTAGGGTTGTGTCTAGACTACAGGGTTTTGTTGACAAAGCAGCTTGCTTTGTCGACAGAACTGAATGTAGTCTAGACACTCTCTGTCGACAGAAGCTTTGTCGACAGTATCTGTCGACAAAACTTCTGTTGACAAAAGCCTGTAGTCTAGACGTACCCTTATAGACTCCGGCTGTGTCTAGACTGGCAAGTTTTTCCGCAAAATCACATGATTTTGCGGAAAAACTTGCCAGCTGTCTACACTGGCCGTTTGAATTTCCACAAGAACACTGATGATCTCATGTAAGATTGTCAGTGTTCTTGCGGAAATACTGTGCTGCTCCCGTTCGGGCAAAAGCCCTCTTCTGCAAATCATTTGTGCAAGAGGGCCAGTGTAAACAGCACAGTACTGTTTTCCGCAAAAAAGCCCTGATCGCGAAAATGGTGATCAGGGCTTTTTTGTGGAAAACCATGTCTAGATTGGCCACAGACGCTTTTCACAAAAAGTGCTTTTGCGGTAAAGCATCCTGCCAATCTAGAGGTGCTTTTCCGAAAATGCTTTTAACGGAAAACTTTTCCGTTAAAAGCATTTTCAGAAAATTGTGCTAGTGTAGACGTAGCCTCCCAGTTTTATTGGAGAGGGCAAAGACCCACTTCGTCAGATGCATGCAGTGGAAATTCCAGAGGCGGGTATAAATATGCAGGCATAAGAAAAGAGTTCCAATCAAGAGTAAGGCTAGAGATAACGAGGCTAGAGATAACGCTTTTGCAGAGTCAGACTAACACGGCTACCCCTCTGATACTTGACACCAATAGAAGCGGGATCTCTGAGTGGTTTTTCTTCCCATCCCACAGCCACTTCTAAACCTGGGTTTTCTTACTGCGATTCCAGTACCCAGGAATGAGAGGCAGAGGTGCCAACAGAGACAGATGAAAAAAGGCAAGTTTGCGCTGCAAAGAACAATGTGCAACACTGAGGCCACGTCTCCACTACATGGAAGATCGACACTGCCACGGTCGATCTTCCAGGGTTTGATTTAGCAGGGCTAATACAGACCCCCTCAATCAAACTCAGAGGGGCTGTAATTAACGTAGCTGGGAATGCATATCTTAAATCGACCTTCTGCTGTAGTGTAGAAGACCAGGCCTGACTTTCAGGGGCTAAAAACAGCAGTGTAGACATTGTGGCTTGGGCTGGAGCGTGGGCTCTGAACCCAGCGGAGGAAAAGGACTCAGAACACATGCTCCTGCCCGAGTGGGAGCATCAGCCCATCTAGTGGTCATCCTGCAGCCCAAGCTCACGTGGCTGGAGCTGAGATTTGTTGCTGAGTGCTTTTCTGTACAATGCAGCCATGCCCTAGGCAGGAAAACCTGGAGACGGGACGTAAAACAAATGCAGCTGCGCAAGTGCCCAGCAGCCTGGAAAGGAGAGGAACATCAGGGTGAAGCATTTATCTCCTTGGCTCTGAATGACAGTGGCAGGTCAGTCTGCTCTGTGTGCAGAGCTGCAAACCCGCGGAAGCCAGGCAAGCTTGCGGGAATGACTGCTGGAATAAGGCATCCGAGAAAGGAAGCAGGCAAGAGTGTGAAACAGCTGTGCCCTGTCCAGAGCAAGCAGGAAGGGGGGAGAGGCAGGCATGGCTCAAGAAAGAAGCGCCACAAAGCAAGGAACAGTTGCTCCTTTCTATCCCTTGACCTATGCTGCTTCCCAGCAAGCCCTAACAAAGCAGCAGGGCTCGTGCCGCGGGTAAGAAGGGATGCGAGTGAGCGCTCCATCAGATGGCAGAGCCTGCTGGAGAAAGAAGCATTTCAGGAAGCCACAGGATGCAGCTGAAATCCGCCCACGGGCTGCCTATTAACACCCACTGAACGTCCTTGGCATGAGTGGTGCAGCAGAAGTGCTGAAGTCACTCTGGAAACCCACCCTCTTTCATGTAGGAACTCTCCTCTTTTGCCCGCATCTGGAAAGTTTTGTTTTCCTCGTCACCGGCTCAGCACTGCAGATTTGAAAGGGAGTCAACAGCCTCACCCTCTACCCAGGGCCGGATGAAGGGAGGGGCTAGCCGGGCAGCTGCCCGAGGCGCTAACCTAGGGGGGGCGTCTGATGGCAGCTGTAAGGGGTGCCGCATGCCCGGCTGTGCGGTGCCCCTTAGAGCTGCAATCAGGCGCCAGGCGCCCGGGACCGGGAGCCACACAACGCCTCTTACAGTTGCCATCAGGTGCCGCGCACCCGGGCCTGGGGGCTGCATGGTGCCCCTTAGAGCTGCCATCAGGCGCCACGTGCCCGATTGCAGCTGTAAGGTGCGCAGCATGCCAGGGGGCAGGGCTGCACATGCGCCGTGTGCCAGGGGGCAGAGCCATGCATGCGTTCGCACCCGCTGCCCGGGGCACAGAAATGGCTCGAGCTGGCCCTGTCTCTACCAAAACTGGGGTGGCAGCAAATTGAGGGGTCTAACAGGTCTGGCACTAAAGTGGGACTTCGGAAGCCTTGGGTTCTACCTGACTGCTGCTCTGCTGTCTGACTCTCAGCAGGTCACTTCCTTCCTGTTTCCCCCTGCCCCTTGCTTTGACTCGTCTGTACTTACTCAACAAAACTTTTGTCCTTCGTGGTGGGGAGGGTGTCACGCACCCATGAAAGACAGAATTTTGCCTCGGCAAGCGGAAGCATGAATGCTGCTTTGTCAGCAGGAGCGCTGTCCTAGTGTCAAAGTGAAACCCCCTCAAAGAGGGTGGAAGTATTTTGTTGGCAAAAGTGCCAACAAACAGTGTCCACACGAGCTGGCTTTTAGCAACAAGGCTATGAGAATAGAGCCTTGTGCTAAAAGCTGCATAGTGTAGACATACCCTCAGATTTGAAGGCCCAGACTGTCTCTGGCTGTATCTACGTACAACACATAACACAGTATAGTATTCACAGCCCTGATCTTGGTCGATGTCACTAGATGCCCCTTAATAAGAAGGAAGTAAGGCTCTTAAGACATATTTAGGGTTGGTTTAAGGTACATCATCCAGCAATGCAAAATGTGTAGCTGGATTAGGCTTATCTAAAGCCAGGCTGCCTAGAGTCTACACTGCGGGAGGCTGACGGGAGCACACGCTTCCATCAGCTTCCCGTACTCCTCACAAATCAAGGAGAAATAGACGCCAGTGGGGGTAGCATTCAAGGTTCCATTTTGGGGTCTGCACTAGACTCACTAAATCGAACACTAGAAGCTCAACCTCCGGAGGGTCAATCTTCCCCGTAATGTAAAATGCCCACAAGTATTTGTGCAGGAAATTTTAAAATGCTTGATGAGCCCTGCCCTTGGCACCGGTAGCTCTCCCTCTCAACTCTGTTCCATGACTCTGCATATCTGCTGTAAATAATTCTCAACAGTAAACAGCTGGATAAAGTGCAAATACCCGGAGCAGACACAAATTAGGGAACTAAACTGAGTGGCGTCCCATACAGTTAGGTCTATCCGAGAGGCCAAGAATACTTCCTCCTCCAGCACAATCCCATGTTGAGCAGGGCCTTTGCAATGAATTGTTCTCACTGTAGAGCAGGGGTGGGCAATAATTTTCAATGGGGGGTCACTCCAAGAATTTAGAAAGTGGTCGAGGGCTGCACTCTTCCATGATATTAATGGAGGAGGTGCGGGGTCTGCGGTGGAGGTTGGGTGCAGAAGGGAGCATGGAGTAAGGGGTTGTGCTGCAGAAGGCAGTGTGGGGTCTGTGAGGGAGTTTGGGTGAAGGAGACGGTACTGGACTGGGGTGCAGGCGTTGGGTTGTGACCTGGAGTGCAGGGGTTTGGGATATGACCTAGGGCAGGGGGGAGGACTGTGACCTAGGGCAGGGGGTTGGGGTGTCAGATATGGGAGGGGATATGGATGCAGGAGGGGGCAGAGGGTTTGGGTATTTAGAGTATTGGGGCAGGAATGGGGGGCAGAGGGTTGGGGGAGTGAGGGGCTGGGGTGCCAGGCTCTGGCCAGGAGACCTACATAGGTGGCTCCCGGCCAGCAACTCAGCACGTTTCTCAGGCATGAGCCTGCCCTGCCCCTGCACAGGCTGCAGGACCATGTGCGCGTGTGAATAACTACGAGCCGGAGGGGAGGGGGCATGGTACTTCGTGTTCTGCTTGTTATTCTAATAGGCAGCTCCCATTGGCTGGTTTCTGGCTAGAAATTGGCCAATGGGATTGTGCTGGGGCGGGGGCAGCATCTGAAGCGTTCCCCGCCCCCGCCCCCTCCCCCTCCCCCAGGCTCACAGGTTTGAAAGAGAAACAGCCTGGCAGCTTTTCTGAGAGGCATGTGGGTGGGACAAGGCAAGCAGGGACCCTACCTGGGGCTCCCCGCTGTGTCTGCAGGATGGATCTGGTGGCTTGACTGGCCGGATCTGGCCCGCGGGCCGTAATTTACCCAGGCCTGCTGTAGAGGGTTAATAGAAGTCTTTTGTAATGGGCATACAAGCCTCCCCACAAGGCAGAAAGGGGTTAATAGGCCATGGATGGGCCAATCAGGAGTCAGGCTTCCAGAGAAGGCCTAAAAGAGCTGTGCTCAGTGGGAGGGGGACAGACAGATGGGACGTTCTCATTGTGGGAATAAAGGTGGGTCTGAGGGATGTGCCAGAGGAAAGGGACGTGTTTGTCTGTGTCCTTTCATATTTGGTTTGGACTTTGCCATGGGCGAAGTCGAACTGTAAGGTTCTGTCTACACCACATTGCAGCCCTGGCCTGTGGGACCACACTTGTGTCCTCACTGCATTGTAAACCTGATCTTGCAATGGCTGGACTGGGTCTCAGCTGTGCTAACCTAGCAAGACTGCACTCCTCAGACCTGGCTCAGGGCTTGAGTGTGTCCACGCTGCAGAATGACAGCCTGCTGGGACGTGAGCTCGGGCAGTCTCCCAGCTCTGGTTCCTGAGTGCTTGCTGACAGATTTGTGTGTGGACAGAAGTGGAGCTTGGGCTTGGAGTATGTCTATACCCTCCGCATGCTAAGTGACCTCGCTGGCAGGGTAGGAGCTTGTGTATGCAGCACACACTAGCAGGGTGTGAATTCTGAAGCGTGCCAACATGTTTCACACCTTCTGGCTCAGGTGGATCTGGTGTGTATTAAAAATTCTCGAGGTGGCAGAGTAGCCACAGACCAGCTTGGAAACAGAGGATGAAGGGCTGCTGCACCTTACCATGCTGGAGGAGGGTGCTCTCGTAAGACTATGTGCTAACCCCTGTGTTCTCTGACACTGTCTGATGAGGCTCGTGGAAGAGCAGCACTGAGGGACTAGAGGGGGCTTGTTTGCCAGGGTCACTGAGGCTAACAGTCATTCTTGCTTTATGCACCTGACATGCGAGGCAATGCTGGTGACTAGCCCCTTCCGCGCTCTCCTCCACAAACGCTGCAGCAGCGGAGAGCAAATATTTTAGATCCCAGTTGGCGTAGAGGGAGGGGCTGCAAAGTGGAATTGGCGCAGCGATTCTAGAGAAGGAAAACTTTGACCACAGATCAACGAACTCACCTTTCACTCCAAGCTGCATCTCCCAGGCTCTGCTCATTACCTGCTCCTTCCGGAAAGCTTCATTTGCTCTTGTTGAATGATCTGAACAGGCGAGGAAAAGATTTGAATTGATTAGTACATTCCAGCTCCAGTTTGACACTCTGCGTCAGCAGCTGCATGTAGGTTGTTGGCTTCTATTTTTTTTTATTATTTTTTTTAATTTTCCCCCAGGGCTTTGGTGAACTGTGAATTCATACTCCATAAATTCATCGTCTCCGAACGTGTAGAGCTAGTTCCACCCATCCTTCCAGGCTGTCTTTTTATTATGACCCATTGTAAAACCTGATGGTGTGTGTACTGTAAACACTGGAAGGGCTATTGAATAAATGAGCCAAAACTCCTATTTAAAGTCGTCCCCCCCCTTATGGTCAGAGACTTTTAGTTCTGCAGTAAACGATGGGGGAAGGTTGCTTTTGGGTTTAGAACATTGAATGAGGACACAGGAAATCAGAATTCAGTTTGTATTTTTTTTCCACAATCGTCCCATGTAACCTTGGGCAATGTACTTCAGTGTCTTATCTGTGTATGTCTACCCTGTGATTTAAAAAGCCATGTCTGGCCTCTGTCATCTGAATTGGTCTTGTAGAGCTGGTGCAGGGGAGGCTATGCGGTTTTAGCTGGGCCGGGCCAGGAATTCACTGGGCAGAAGGTCACAGCCTGAATGTCTGTATCCCACCTAAGTCAGCAGACATGGGTAGCCACAGGTGTGTGACAGCGGCGCATACACAGGCTAAGATCTGTTCACATTGGTACATCTGAGTCTGTGGCATAGTTCCCTCTAAGCTGCGTGGCAGCCCAGTCCTGCAGCTGCTTAATAAGCCCCTCCCAGCCAAGGACTCAGGACTTGCACACGGAGCTGCCTGTGTAGGGGAGGGGCGCTTATCTCTTGGCAACAGCAGCAGCTCCCTGCTGAGGACAGAGCAGCGAGTCTCTCCCAGCCAGAAGGGAGGGGAAACGGTCGAAGTTGTAGAATTTCCTGTGAAATGGAAAATCCGGTTCTGGTTCCTGCTCCAGCTTTATTCAGGAAACTTGAGTTAAATTCTCACTTCTGCCACAGACAAATTAAGGCACCACCATGCTAGGTTCTGGACCTGCCCTGGAAATTTACAATCTAAATAAATAAGACAGGTGACAGGAAAGGTTAAATTTTCACTTGACAAAGAGTTAAGCAGAGCACAGAGAGGCTAAGGTAACATTTCCGCAAGCACCCAAGGGAATGTTCACATTGGACCAGGCCCTGACTCAGGTTTGGTCCTAAGGTCCCTTCTGTCCACATACAAATCAGTCTCTTCTGGGTCGGCGAGCACTCAGGACCCAGGTCCCAGGACACTGCTAGGGGAGGGGAGTGATAGCCTGAGTCGTTCTATGTCACAGGTCCAAGCCCTATCATTGTGCAGTGCAGTCAGGAGGTCTGCATAGCACAGTATGGACATGTGAGCAGGGATGCGAGACCTTGGTCCAGCCATTGCAAACTCAGGTATGCAATGCGACGTGGATGCGTAGACGGGATAAATCGATCTCTGAGCACTCTCCTGTCAACTCCGCTACTCCACCAGTGCGAGAAAAGTAGGCAGAGTAAATGGGAGAGCAGCCCCCACCAACCTTACTGTGCGGAAGACACAGTGCTAGGTGTATCAACTTCTGCTAAAATCCCTTGTCCAAGCCTCCACTATTGGGAAGGCTGACCTTTTTGTTTCCTAGAGCATATATCACATGAGCTTTCCTTAAACCAGTGTGTGGAATAGTTATAGAGTTCCTAATCCTTCACAGCTGCTGGAAGGAACCAAGACCTGTTTCAGGAGGAGCTTAATAAATGGTGACAATTCTATTTCTCCAGTTGCTGCTTGAAGCAAAAGCAAAATGCAGGACAATGTAGCACTTTAAAGACTAACAAGATGGTTTATTAGATGATGAGCTTTCGTGGGCCAGACCCACTTCCTCAGATCAAATAGTGGAAGAAGCAAAGTTCTTGTGAGGACAAACCTCAAGTACACAGTGCACTGCACTGAAGGATATGTTAAATCATTCACTGGAGGTGTAGGGTGTTTCTTTAAATGTCCTACAGAAGTTCTCCAAGAGATAAGAGAGAACCTTGAAGTATCTCCTATCGCTAATTGCAGTTGGGGGAGGGGAGAGAGGATTTTTTTCCTCACAGATTTGTCAATTTTAAACATTCTTAAACAGGTCTAGCTTTGATTTTGGGAAAGAACATTTTATTATTAATTCAGAGATAGGGCCATCTATAAGGATACTTGGGACATGCCAAAGTACTTTAAAATCAATTTGGGTAGTGAGAGATGTGAGAGTAATAAAATGCCTCCTCCTTGAATGGTCTCTGGCAAGGCAGGAAGGCACTTTGTTGGATGGCACAATCCACTTTTTGAAGCCCCAGGACTTAAACCACAATTCTATTCTTTCGCTTTCTGCTCCCCCTCCCCTCCCCGTCCCCATCTCATATCCTTTCTCTCTCTCACACACAACTTTTGTGCCTTTTACTGCTTAAGAGAAAACAAAGGCACAGCAAGATGTGACGTGACATAATCAATACAATCACTTTTCAAGCTTGCCAAGATGTTGCAATATTTAAAAACTGTCTTGCTATCTGTCAGTATGTGCTAATTGAGCCTATGTACCCAGATGGCATCCACTCTCCAGAGGAATATTTTCCAACTGTCCTGTTGCAAAGAAGATATTAGGGAAAAGCATGCCTATGAATATTCTTCTTTATAAAACAAATTTGGATTGTTTGAATCTGAAAAGCACATATATTTGTTTAATCCAGACCTTTGGGTGCTTTTTGGGGTGACCATTATTGCATCAGTATTCCTAGGGGCACCACTCATAGACCTACTGTGTTTGTATAACACCTAACACTCCACACAGAGTCAGAATATACAGGCACTCCCCGCTGACTTACATAGGATCCCTACTTACAAACGGGGTGAGGCAACCCCGCACTAGCTGCTTCCCCCCAGTAGACCAGGGAGACACGAAGCTAGCCCCCCCCCACCCCCAGCAGACCAGGGAAACGCGAAGCGGCTTTTCTCAGCAGACACCTCAGCTTGAGAATAAAGGACTGAGGGAAGTGAGGTGTGGGAGAATAAAACTGAGCTCTGGAGAAATGTTTGGCTAGAGTTTCCCCTACAATATGTACCAGTTCCGACTTACATACAAATTCAACTTAAGAAAAAACCTACAGTCCCTATCTTGTACGTAACCCGGGGACTGCCTGTAATTGCAAGACAAGAGTATATCAGGCCCACAGTGGGACCCCAAGGAAGGTATGCAACAGAACTGACCAATGGGTCTGCATCCCTTGAATAACGTGATTGAAACCCACAGTTTGTGAACAAGCTTGGATGTTCAGAGGCAGTGTGGTCTAGTGGATAGAATTTGGGCTTCCAGCGGCTTGGGTTTTAGTCCCTTCCTGACTACTGCTGCTTCACCCCATTTTAGTCCCTTCCTGACTACTGCTGCTGCCTCACCCCAGTTTCCACATCTATGAAAACAAAAAGCTGGGGGTAATAATGGTGGCCTCCTTTGTAAAGTGCTTGGAGATCCACAGATGGATAAAAAATGCATATCGCTTTTATAGCCCTTACATTGACTCTGGGTGTCAGACGTGCAAGTTGCAGCAGGTGAAATTCACCCTTGTGCCAAAGGCTCTTGTCTAACCCTGTGTGGCACATCATCCTCCCACTCGTTGCTGCATATTTGCTTCTGCCTCTGAGCTTGTGGGCTTGGTCCTTCGACCTTGGAAGTAGACTTACACTTTTAGATCCGGGATTCAGTCTCAGCAGGTGACATGCTCAAAATAGGGCTTACGTGTTGGGTGGGACCAGTGCTGGCCTTCTGTTTCATCCACTGTGAACTAAATCGCTTTATCGCCGGGGCAATGGTAGATAGATTCTCTTCTTTGCACGTAGGTAAACCAAGAAGGAAAATGAGTTACCCGAAGCCTCATACTGGGGGGAAAGGAAGAGGAAACATCACACATGTAAAGAAGTATCTTACTGATTAAAATGAGATATGGTCTGGCAGCTAGAGCAGATGACTAGGCATTGGGACTGAATGGCTTTTTATGTGGGCCTGGGCAAATCGTTCTACCCTACGCCGTTAGTCACAACTGGGTGTCAGCCTGATTCCTCTGATCTGTCTTACTACTGTTGCCTACACACACTGTCCTACTTGAAGGGAAGACTGACACCTCCAGCCCAATCCTTCCTGGCCACCTGGCGGGCTGGGGCTGCCATATGGAGTCAAACACCATTGATAAATATTGAGGGGAAGAAAAATCCTCCTTCGGTCGGTCCTTTCTTTCACGATTCTCATTTACACTTTCCTGTAAAGAGTGCAGCACGTTTCACTATTTTGCCTCAGCAAAGACAATGTTTGCAAATGATCTGCGTGTTTAACAAATAATTCCCCAGCATCCAGATTTCTCGCAAAGCTAATTTTACTGCCAACTCAGTCACCAAGTCATTAAATCATGTTGGGTGCAATAATGAGGATAATATAGAATTTTAGACATATGACTCCCTAAATCCTTCTACTGCTAAATTATGTGAGTGCCAGCTATTTTTTTTTTTTAAGATTAATTTCTCAAGGTAAGATTGGTGCTGTCCCACTGGTGTAATTACTGCACTGAAGTCATTGGGTACTACTGGTGTAAAACCAACAGGAGATCAGAATCAGGCCTAACATCTTTTTCCATGTCTCAGACTGCACCAAGCCCAAAGCTGGTGCTCAGCAAATAATAATAATAAAAAACAAAAAACAAAAAATGATTTGCAGATGTCAAAAGCAAAATATGCACAGAGGCCTCGGCTGAATGGAACCATAGCTTCCAGATTTGCTCCTCGCTGTGCATGGCCCCTGGTAATGTGAGTAGGAGTTAGGCTTATGTATTCGGTGCAATACCTTAACAGCCCAAGGGTTATACTTGCTTACTTTGCCTGAGCATCTCTGAATCCATTGTAGGGAATGGTGTTCTTGTCCATCCTCCCTGTTGAAGGGAAAGGATTGGGCAGGGATCGTTGAACTGAGGAAGTAAATACGTGGTTGCACGGGTAGTGTTGCAGAGAGGGCTTTGGTTTCTTCGACCATGGGACTGTGTTCCGGGCACAAGGATTGTTAGGAAGAGATGGGATCCACCTAACCAAGAGAGGAAGGAGCATCTTCGCAGGCATGCTTGCAAATCTAGTGAGGAGGGCTTTAAACTAGGTTTGTTGGGGGACGGTGACCAAAACCCAGAGGGGAGTGGGAAAGTTGGATACTGGGAAGAAATGCAAAGAGAAACAAGCAAGAAAGGAGGACCCCTGATTTGAATGGAGAAGATAGGGCAATCAACTGGTTATTTGAGATGTTTCTACACTAATGCGAGAAGCCTGGGCAACAAACAGGGAGAATTGGAGGCCCTGACCCAGTCCAAGAAATATGATTTCATTGGGATAACAGAGACTTGGTAGGATGACTTGCATGACTGGAGCACTGTCATGAAAGGGTATAAGCTGTTCAGGAAGAACAGGCAGGGGAGAAAAGGAGGAGGAGTTGCATTACACATAAGAGAGCACTATGATTGCTCTGAACTCCAGTATATAGAGGGAGAAAAACCTGTTGAGAGTTTTTGGGTTAAGTTTAGAGGTGCAAACAACAGCAGTGATATTGTGGTTGGTGTCTACTACAGGCCACCGAATCAGGTGGATGAGGTAGAGGAGGCTTTCTTCGGACAACTGAAAGAAGCTTCCAGATTGCAGGCCCTGGTTCTCGTGGGGGACTTTAATCACCCCGACATCTGTTGGGAAACCAATATGGTAGTACACAGGCAATCCAGGAAGTTTTTGGAGAATGTTGGGGAAAACTCCTTGGTATAAGTGCTGAAGGAACTGACCAGGGGTCGTGCGCAGCTTGACCTTCTACTCACAAACAGGGAGGAACTAATAGGAGAAGTAGAGGTGGGTGACAACCTCAGAAGCAGTGATCATGAGATGGTAGATTTCAGTATCCTGACCAAAGGAAGAAAAGAGAGTAGTAAAATACACACCTTGGACTTCAGAAAAGCAGATTTTGACTCTTTCAGGGTATGTCTACACTACAAAGTTAATTCGAACTAACGGACGTTAGTTCGAATTAACTTTGATAGGCGCTACACAAGCAAACCACTAGTTCGAACTTAATTCGAACTAGCGGAGCGCTTAATTCGAACTAGGTAAACCTCATTCTATGAGAACTAACACCTAGTTTGAATTAACTAGTTCAAATTAAGGGCTGTGTAGCCACTTAATTCGAACTAGCGGGAGGCTAGCCTTTCCCAGCTTGCCCTGGTGGCCACTCTGGGCACCACCAGGGAAACTCGTCTGCCCCCCTCCTGGCCCCGGAGCCCTTAAAGGGGCACGGACTGGCTACGGTGCCCGTGCCAGGTGCAAGCCTGCCAGCACCCAGCCAGCAGACTCTGCACCTGGCATGGCACGAACAAGCTACTCGCTACCACCCAGTCCTCCACCTCTTTCTGGGACCAGGCTGGAGGCTCCCGGAAGCCTGCCCAGGTCCACAAGAGGCGGGCGCCCACCTGGTCTAGTGCAGACATTGCGGACCTCGTCCACAACCTCCTCACTAGGCATAGGAAATTGGCCGTCTAGGGCAGGATAGCTGCCAGCCTGGCCACCCAGGAGCAGGTTTGTATGAAAATCAAGGTGGTCCTGTGAGACCCCTGACCCTGAACCCAGAGCTTCGAATGGTCATACTGGGTCAGACCAAAGGTCCATCTAGCCCAGTAGCCTGTCTGCCGACAGCAGCCAACACTAGGGACCCTGGAGGGGATGGACCGAAGACAATGACCAAGCCATTTGTCTCGTGCCATCCATCTCCAGCCTTCCACAAACAGACCAGGGACACCATTTCTACCCCCTGGCTAATACCACTCCATGGACCCAACCTCCATGAATTTATCTAACTTCTCTTTAAACTCTGTTATAGTTCTAGCTGTCTCCTGCAGCAAGGAGTTCCACAGGTTGACTATTTGCTTTGTGAAGAAGAACTTTCTGTTATTAGTTTGAAGCCTGCTACCCATTCATTTCATTTGGTGTCCTCTAGTCCTTCTATTATGGGAACTAATGAAGAACTTTTCTTTATGCACCCTCTCCACACCACTCATGCTTTTATAGACCTCTATCATATCCCCCCTCAGTCTCCTCTTTTCTAAGCTGAAAAGTCCCAGTCTCTTTAGCCTCTCTTCATAGCCTCTCTTCACCTGTTCCAAACCTCTGATCATTTTAGTTGCCCTCCCCTCTTCCAACCTCTCTCTTCCCCTCTCCCACCTCCTTTTCCCAGTCTCCCCGAGTTTTATTCAATAAAGAGAGTTTCTATTTTTGAACACACGTGTCCTTTATTTTGTACATCAGGAAGGGGGGCTAGGGAGGGGAAGTGGAAGGAGGTGAGGGAGGAAAGGGGTACGAGCCCCCGATGGGGAGGACTGGGGTGGCTCTGCGGGCTCCTCGGGGTGGAAGCTCTCCTGCAGCTCCCCGATTGATCCCCCTCCCGGATGGCAGCCTGCGGCAAGTGCAGCTGGGCTGATGGCTGAGTGCTGTGACTGCTTTGTTGTCCCTCATCGAGTTAGACAAGCAAGCAGGGAACCCCAGAGAACTGTTTCAGGTGGGGGTCGGGTCCCTTTAAGCACAGCCCTCGGCTAGCCTGAGGCAGCACCTCCATGCTCTAAGTCCTAATCTGATGCCCTGCTGGCACTGCTTCCGGCCATCCTTAAACTCGCTTCAGGGTCCACTCAATGTGGACATGCTAGTTCAAATTAGCAAAATGCTAATTTTTAGGTCTAGATGCACTAGTTCGAATTAGCTTAGTTCGAATTAACTAATTCGAATTAAGTTAGTTCGAATTAGTGCTGTAGTGTAGACATAACCTCAGAGACCTGATGGGCAGAATCCCCTGGGAAGGGGAAAGGAGTCCAGGACAGCTGGCAGTATTTTAAAGAAGCCTTATTGAAGGCACAGGAAGAAACCATCCTGGCGCGTAGCAAGAGAGGCAAACATGGTAGGAGACCAGATTGGCTTACAGAGGAAATCCTTGGTGAACTTAAGCACAAAAAGGAAGCTTACAAAAAGTGGAAACTTGGACAAATAACTAGGGAGGGGTTTAATTGTATAGCTCGAGAATGCTGGGGGTTTATCAGGAAGACAAAAGCGCAAATGGAATTGTGACTGGCTAAGGATGTGAAGGATAACAAGAAAGGTTTCCACAGGCATGTTAACAAGAAGAAGGTGATCAGAGAGGGTGTGGGGCCCCTACTGGATGAAGGAGGTAACCTAGTGACAGATGATGTGGGGAAAACTGAAGTACTCAATGCTTTCTTTGCATCTGTATTCACAGACAAGGTCGGCTCCCGGACTAATGCGCTAAGTGATGCAAGATGGGATGAAGATGGACAGCCCTTGGTGAGTAAAAAACAAGTTAGGAACTATTTAGAAAAGCTAAACGTACACAGATCCATGGGTCCGGACTTAATGCATCCGAGGGTACTGAGGGAGTTGGCAAATGTCATTGAGGAGCCTTTGGCCATTATCTTTGAAAAATCATGGAGATCGTGGATGGTAAGATGGATAGAAAGCTGGCTAGAAGGCTGGGCCCAGTGGGTAGTGATCAATGGCTCGATGTCAGGATGGCAGTAGGTTTCTGTCGGAGTGCCCTAAGGCTCAGTTCTAGGACCGGTTTTGTTCAATATCTTTATTAATGACCTGGATGACGGGATGGTTTGCACCCTCAGCAAGTTTGCAGATGACACTAAGCTGGGGGGAGAGGTAGATATGCTTGAGGGCAGAGATAGGGTCCAGAGTGTCTTAGACAAATTGGAGGATTGGGCCACAAGAAATCTGATGAGGTTCAACTAGGATAAGTGCAGAGTCCAGCAGTTGGGACGGAAGAATCCCAAGCATTGTTACAGGCTGGGGACCAACTGGCTAAGTAGTAGTTCTGCAGAAAAGGACCTGAGGGTTACAGTGGATGAGAAGCTGGACAGGAGTCAACAGTGTGCCCTTGTAGCCAAGTAGGCTAACAGCATATTAGGTTGCATTAGTAGGAGCATTGCCAGCAGATCCAGAGATGTCATTGTTCCCCTTTATTCGGCTCTGGTGAGGCTACATCTGGAGTATTGTGTCTAGTTCTGGACCCCCCACTACAAAAAGGATGTGGATGCATTGGAGAGGGTCCAGTGGAGAGCAGCCAAAATGATTAGGGGGCTGGAGCATATAACCTATGAGAAGCGGCTGAGGGAGTTGGGTCTGTTTAGTGCGCAGAAGCGAAGAGTGAGGGGGGATTTGATAGCAGCCTTCAACTTCCTGAAGGGAGGTTCCAAAGAGGATGGAGAAAGGCTGTTCTCAGTAGTGACAGATGGCAGAACAAGGAGCAACTGTCTCAAGTTGTGGTGGAATTGGTCCAAGTTGGATATTAGGAAAAACTTTTTCACTAGGAGAGTGGTGAAGCACTGGAATGGGTTACCTAGGGAAGTAGTGAAGTCTCCATCTCTAGCGGTGTTTAAGTCTTGGCTTGACAAAGCTCTGGCCAGGTTGATTTAGTTGGGATTGGTCCTGCCTAGAGCAGGGGGCTGGACTTTATGACCTTCTGAGGTCTCTTCCAGCTCTATGGGTCTATGAAGATGCAGATAAATAAGAGCTATGTGAAGAATGGAGGACAAGAATTGCCATACATGATCAGAGACAAGGTCCTTTTCACACTGTCTTCTACCTTTATTCTAGTGGCCACTACTAGATTGCCTCAGAAGAAGCATGAGGTTTAATATCCCTTACAGACTTTCCCCCATTATTTATGGTAAGTAATTATTTGTAGCATCCATAAAGAAATCCAGTCTCGTTGCTAAATCTTGTGAAAGTTTTGTCCTCGATGACTTCTTATGACAAGTTCCGCCGTGTGAAAGAAATATTTCTTTCTGAGTGTCACAACTATGAGTAGTTATTTCACTGGAACAATGTGTTACTATCATGATGTGGGAGTTTTGGTGTTATCTGAAGTGTAATATTCAAAGGGAAAAGTTTTCATATATTGAAAGAAGCACCAGCATGGACAGTCCTGAAATATAATCGACCAGAAAATCTGATACATTTCATAGAATTTGATAGACTTTCATTCTAGAATTCTTTCTACATTTTCTAGGTGGAATGATTTAAGCCTCCAAGAAACCTGGGATGGAAGTATTCTTCTTTGAGTGATGTCCCCATGGAGGTGCTCCGCTCTGGATGCTGGGACATCCTCACACTGGTGACCGGAGAATTTTCTAGCGGTGCCCTGCTGCACCGTGCATGTGCTGTAATGCCTCCTTGTGCCATTGGTGTTTGTTAGGCGCATGCGCGGCACTGACCCTCAGTTCTTTTTCTACCGTCTTTGGCAGCTGACAGAGATCCTCCTACTTGCCCTTTTCTCCTCAGAAATGACAAAAAAAATCCATTAAATCTCCTCAGTTCTTCTTCACTTCTGAGTTTTTGAACCCTACCCATCCCACTCCTCATCAAAACAAACAAACACTCAGAAACTGCTTTTCCCAAACTCACCTCCACAATGCGGAAACTGCTCTGTAGTCACCCAGAGGAGCACCCAAGGGACATCACTTGACGCAGAAAGGAGAGTTACTCACCCAGTGCAGTAAGGGGGATTCTTTGAGATGTGTCCCCCTGCGAGTGCTCCATTACCCTCCTTCCTTCCTTTACTTAGGAGTCTTTTGGTGGCTTACAGCCAGTTAGAGAAGGACCTGAGGGGTCGTGCCATGCGCACGCCTAATGGACACCAGCGGCATGAATCGGTGCTACGGCACATGTGCAGCATAGCAGTGTACGTCTAGAAAAATCTCAGTTCACCAGCGTGAGGACGCACGAGCACCCAGAGTGAAGCCCCCACAGGGACACACATCCCGAAGAACCCCCGTTACTGCACAGGGGGAGTAACTCTCTTTTTCTCTGTTTAAAACCTTAGAGGAGAAACACTAAGATAAAGCCCCTGCTTTTGCTAAATGGGGCTTACTCTTAATCCATCATGCTTGTTTTTTTGTAACTACAGAGATTGCTCACATTGCCACAAGGTGAGTCTTTGACCCCCTCTAGTGTCTGGCTCATGGAAGAGGCAGATGAAATTGCTTCACCTGTTAACTGGGTGAGTTAGTCCTTCATCTTTAGCAATAGAGAGAATTCCATTAATAATATGGACATCTTTTTACCCACAAACCCCAAAGTGCTGTTCAAAAACTATCATTATCCCCATTTTACAGAAGGGGGAAACTGAGGCAGGTCTTCCAGCAGGGTAGAGCTAGGAATAGAGCCCTAATCGCCTAAGTATCAGTCCAAGCCAGTAACCGCTAGACCATGCCTACACCCGTAGGCCTCTGGGAACCGGATCTGGCCTGCGGAGGCCTGACCACTCCTCCACCCCAGGTCAATTAGGGCTTGGGGTCACGGGGAGCATACAAAGTTTCCTCCGCCCTGCCCCTGCCCTGCAGAGTTGCAGCAGGGGTAGGTCCTGGACCCATCGCAAGCCAGGAGTGAGCTGGGTTGCTGGCCATCCTGATAAAAAAGGTGACAAGGGGAGGGTTAGGGAAATGTGTGTAGTCTATAGCATTAAACTACAAGCTTTGCTTATCGGTTTATTGATTAATCGACTATACTATTGCATCCTTAGTCTTTGGAAAGCAAAGCAAAGCGCCTTGTATTAATTAACTCTGCACTTCAGCAGTTTCTCCCATTTTGTACTGAGCCATACACACGAGCCTAAAGCTGAAAATCTTTACTCAAATGAATTGCTCCTTTGACTTCAGTGGGCGTTCGGTGTGTAACTCATCTGAGCAAGGGCCTGTAGGATCAAACCTCCTTCCCATTTTTACCTTGTCCTCAATTAACCCGTGACATCTGCCAACCTTGCCTGGATACGCTCTAGCCTTTCTGCCTCCGTCGCCCTGGGGATTTCCCTCAATTACAGCCAACGATGCTGCTGAACCTGTGAAACCCTCTCTGCGCACAGCTAGAAGTGTCATTTGCTGGATGCAGCTCAACCTGGGCGAATGTCACCCATCCGAAAGCAGCTTTGCACTGTCTGCGCTCAGGGGCGCCATTTTAGATTTTGGTAGGAGGGGGCTGACTGTTCATGCGGTGACGGGGGGAGGAGAAGAGCGTGAGAGCATGGGGCAGGGGAGAAGACTGAGGCTTCAGCAGTATTACTGAATACTGCTGAGCACCAAATAGGGAGGGAAACCTTCCCCATCCACCCCCATCCCTACCAACACACACACACATCCTCTCTACCCAGAGGCTACTAAAGCTCTGGAAAACTCTACTTTTTTGGACAGACAACTTAGCAGTGAGCCTTAAAATTGTAATGTATATTTGTACTTTGTTATAGGGATGTAATAGTATCGTCGATTAATCGATTAACCAATACACATTTGCTTATCATGCCAGGGACTGGCCCAGGAACTCCAAACCATTCCCTGGTCAAGTCCTTAAGTTTGGGGTGTGGTCCCAGATAATAGTTGGGGCTTCTCAGTACGTTCTCCCTTTTCTCCAGAGAGGCAGGGTGGGGGCTTACTTGCTTCCACGGCTGATGAGCAAACAGGCTCTAGTTTATATCCTCACACTGCTAACCAGACACCTGCCTCCTCGCTAGTCAGCCCCAAACTAAGCCTGGCTCCGTTTTCTTCCCCCTCCAGGCCTGGCATTAGCTGCAGGTAAAGCAGGGCAGGGCTAGCTGGGCTTAGAGGCTTTCTTTAGTGCCAAGGATGCTGGACCTTCCTTTCTCCGCTCTCCTACATAGGGGTACCTGATAACAGCCTTCACATACGGTAGGGGCTCCATGTACTCTGAAGGTAATCTGCTTAATCCGCGGTCAGGGAGATAGGGGTTAGAGATTAGGAAACACGTTCTCACTGTGGGGGTAGTTGAACACTGGATGAGCTTATCCAGAGAGTTCTTGAAACTCCATCATTGCTGGTTTTTAAGAAAAGGTGAGAGACGACACACCTGTCAGGGATGGCCTAGGTAGACTTTGTCCTGCCTCAGTGGGGACAGGACTAGATGGCCTCTTCTGGCCCCTTCCAGTCCTACATTTCAATGATTCTAAGTCCCAGGCTTTTCCTTCCCTCTCTACCAAATCCCCACTTCCTGTTCTTACCCGACTACAGGCAGTCCCCGGGTTACGTACAAGATAGGGACTGTAGGTTTGTTCTTAAGTTGAATTTGTATGTAAGTCGGAACTGGTACATATTGTAGGGGAAACTCTAGCCAAACATTTCTCCAGAGCTCAGTTTTATTCTCCCACACCTCACTTCCCTCAGTCCTTTATTCTCAAGCTGAGGTGTCTGTTGAGAAAAGCCGCTTCGCGTCTCCCTGGTCTGCTGGGGGGGGGGGGGGCGCTAGCTTCGCGTCTCCCTGGTCTGCTGGGGGGGAAGCAGCTAGTGCGGGGTTGCCTCACCCCGTTTGTAAGTAGGGATCCGATGTAAGTCGGATCCATGTAACCCGGGGACTACCTGTATATTCTTTAGAACAGGAGCGGGGAATAATTTTTTGCCTGGGGCCACTTCAGAAATTTTTGAAGTGGTCCCGGGTCGCTCCGGAAGGGGCGGGACCTCAAACAGAAGGGGTGGGGCCAGGATACTTCTAGGCTTCCCCACCCACAGAACATGATTGGGTTGGGGTGGGAGAGCGCCTTTGCCTACACGCCCCCAGGTTCCCGCTAGAGGTCCATGCCTCTGGCAGTGGAAGGAGACATCTAGTGCTCCTCTGCCCCCAGGCCAATCAAGACTTGGGGAAGGAGGAGTGCTCAAAGACTCCTTCCGCCCTGCCATGAAAGCGAGGTGCTCCTAAGCGCCGCATGCTCCTCACAGGGCGGCGGCAGGGAAAAGGGAACTTCATGCTCTCTCCCGGCCCTCACGGGGCCAGGGGAACATGCGAAGCATCCTCCTGACCTCCCAGGATCACGTGGTACTTAGCAGAGCAGCATGCTCCTCGCAGGGCAGAGGAAACTTTGTATGCTCCCCCACCCCCAGGCCAATTAGCACTTGGCGGGGGGAGCACTCAGCGCTTCTAAGCATTATGTACTCCTGGCAGGGCGGAGAAAACTTTGTGTGCTTCCCCCTGACCTCAGGCCCTAATTGACCTCGGGTGGAGGAGCAGCAAAGCCTCCGCAGGCCAGATCCGGTCCACAGAGGCCCGTTTGCCCACCCCTGCTTTTGAAACAGGCAGCAATTGCATCCTCATTGATCTCTGGCCTAATATAAGCCAGTGATGTGGCTCTGTGTTTTTCAGCACTTCAAATACACATTCCAGAGGTGGCAGCATTTAGTTCTGCTTTGTGTATGTGGATGAGAAGAGCTTTCACATAATATAGATTTCTGCTGAGAGTACAGGCTTCCCCCGACTTGCGACGTGATCGGTTCTGGGAATAGCGTCGCAAGTTGGGGGCAATGTAACTCGAGCCCGCATTTATGACAGGCATCGTAAATGCGGGGCTGAGGACGTAAGTCAGGGGATTTCGGCCCCTTCCGCACTTACGGAAAAGGTCGTAAGTGCGGGGGGTCATAAAGCGGGCCGTCGTAAAGCGGGGGGCCTCCTGTATTTTCTTCTTCTTCTCTCATTTTGGCTGAGCTAGAAACAGGAACACCTGAAGGGGTTTATTCTTATGTGTTCACAGCAACTTGTTGGCGTTTGTTTTTGTGTGACCTGTACTACACAAACAAAGAAATCTTCAGTCAAACTTTGCCTCATTGTCTCTCCCATCTCTAGTAGTAGGTAGCATGAATTTAAAGTTCCTGAAAAAGCCAGACTCCATGAACCACTAGAAACCTGGCTATTTCCAACCAGTTTTACATAGAAAGCACCCGATGTGATGTTTGAGGTTGACAGCATAAGATCGCAAGAAACCTTACAGGAAATCTTTTATGGTGTCATCACATGCGGACAGCTGGTTCAGAAATGATGTTATGTTGTTGCAGTTTTGGGGATCCAGGCAAGGACTACGAGATCAGATACTGATCCTGCTGAAACCAGGAGTGTGGGAAAATGTGTGTGATCATTTCCTGAATCAGAGAATTTCTCACAAGTGAGGATTAAGCACCTGAATTGCTGAGGAAGTATTTTTGACTCTATAGAGCCACAGGCCTTGACAATGGGACGTGTGGGGAGCTCCCATTTCTGCCACCAACTGGATTTATTCTTATTGGACAGGACACATCCCTTGTGCCTCAGTTTCCCCAGCTGAAAATGGGATGCTTACCATGATACTTCTTTAAAGTCTTTGAACGCCTATGGTGGCTTCTCTAAAAAACCAGACTGCCTAACCAGGCCAACATCTTCACTTTGCTTTCTCTCTAAAGACTATAAATAGTGTAATTGCCAGCATCTATCAATTACCACAGGCTCTTTCTAAGCAAGCATATTTATTTTTAAAGTGGCAGCATTACAGAAAAAACACATTAAAATCAATATAGAAATGTACACACATGCTTAAAAAGAGGTCATTCAGCTACATCTTCAAGCTTTTGTGTAGGTGTCAATCCTTCACAACGACCAGCTCTTTTTTCTCTTCATTACAAGAGAAGTGTCTTGGATGCAGAACCAGGACAGTCCATGAATAGTTCAGGCTTTTCTTTTAATACAGCGTGGGTCTTCAGTCTTGGCTTCATGTAACAGACAATGGCTCACTCCTCAGAAGGTTGGGTTTTTACAAAAACACAGGTAGGGTATTTGTACTCAGCCTAGCTAGCCTGTAGGAAAACCACTCAACATGTTTTAATCCAAGAATCCACGCTTGTCTGTCACGTGGCTCAGTGTAGCTTGCTGAACTCCTGATGTCACATCTTCCCCCCTGAGGTTATACACAATCCCAACCTACAGTAATATAGGAAGGACCGCAAAGATAGTGGAAGGTAATTCAGTAAGGTCTCCCAAGGGTATTGAAAGAAATTGCAACACCTGTCGTTGTGTATTCCAGTACAGCCTATAAAGATAAGAGCTCAAATAGGAATATAAATATTGGTCAAAACAGCTAGCCGGTTAAATCTATATCGTTTAATCGGTTCACCATTGGGGGGCCAGCACAGGGCCTCCAGGGCTGCAGTCTGTGGGACACGCATGGCGGGGGCTGCTCCAGGCCAGCCTGCCCACTGCGGATGAGGCTGGGGCCACTGTGGTACGGTCATGGCTGGGGCCGTCCGCTGGGGTTCGGAAAAAGGCCCAATTAACCAGTTATCCTGGTAAACCTAATGCTTACAGGGTAACCAGTTAAACATTTACATCCCTAATCTCAACCATGTTCACACTACCGGCGCTATGGCAGCACAGCCATTGCTATGCCACGGTAGCACTGTCGTGTGGAGACTCCCTACTGCAAGGGAAGGAGATTTTCCATCTCGGCAGGAATGGCAGGCAGTGGTAGCTATGGCGATGGAAGCCATCTTTTCTCAGCTCAGGGCCTGTCTGCAGGCGGAGAACGCCCACTATAGCTAGTCTGCACTGGCTGCTCTACCGGAGCTTCCCTCGTGGATGGCCTTGCAGGGCACAGAGAGTGCCTTCGTTGGCTGGAGTGTGAGGTGTATTGTAAGTGTGCAAAGCTAATCTGCCCCAAGGCCGGCCGTGCCCAATAAGGCTCCGTCTGCCCCGTGCCCCTTCCAGCTGCCACTGTGCCATTGTGAGGCAAGTTCAGCCCCTTCCTGTTGCTTTGCCAGTGACAGAATAAAACCGCCTCCAGTGAGAGGTGGTAGTTTCATTGATGGGGCAGCAATTCCAGCTGACGAAGCGCTGTCCACGCCTGCGCCCTCCATCACTCAGACTCTTGTCATTCACAGGGGTGGTTTTTTCACACACAAGTTTTAACAAAGGAACATTCCAGCATATACAAAGCCAGAGAGAATATGAAGCTGAAGTGTGAATCTGAAGTGCAGTAGCTACCCCACTCTGTCTTCCCTGCGTAGGCAATCCTTTTGTCACTGCAAAATCCGTAGGGAGAGTTTCCTTTCAGCTATTCTCAGTCGTACTCAGGAGACGGTAATTGTCCATTAAATAATAGCCCTTGAAAGATTTGCACTGTGCTAAGTAGCACATTAATCTGCTCTGCTTGGGCTTCCAGACACTGTATGTTAATTTGCACTGACCCTGCATTTCCAGTGACATATTTCCAGCAACTTGGTGCTCCACTGATGACATGGTTGTCACAATGTATGTAACTTGCCTAACCTAGTTAATGCCTGGTATTTAAATGCCAGCTGTTGTAAATAATAAAAGGGAGGGGGTGGCAGGTTGACTATTTCTTTGTCGGACTAAATGTTTTATCCCCTGGTATTAACAGCAGTTGGAGAAACTGGATGAGCTGACCTATCATCCTGAAAAACAAACCCTCCATGTCCCCAGTCTGTCATGTCTAGGTTTTCGGATCCCCTTAGGAAGGAAATGTTACCCAATGGTTAGAACAGAATTGGCCATCCTTTCTTTGCATCTTTCTGTGCTGGGTTTGTATAGCACCTAACATAATGAGGTCCTGATCCTGATCCCCGGCATGACCACAACACAAGTGAGTTCTGTTCCTGGCTTTGCCATTCATTTGTGCAGTTTGGAGCAATTCACCTCTCGATGCTTTTTAGCCTTGAGGCTTGCTGTGAAAGCAAAATGAATGATGCAAAGCCGTGTTAACTTGTTCACTCAAGCACCTTACTTTCCCATATTTTAATTTGTATTATTTTTTCTATTAAGCCAGGTATTTAGACCAGGTGGGCAAAAGAGCCTTCGCAGATCGGATCTGGCCCACCCGGTGGCTTGATCTGGCTAGCAGATGCCCTGCCACTCCCTGCCCCCAGGTCAATTAGGCTATGTCTAGACTGCAAGCCTCTTTCGAAAGAGAGCGTCTAGACTGCACGCGGAACTTTCGAAAAAGCAAGCCGCTTTTTCGAAAGAAAGCAGCAAGTGAGTCTGGATGCTCTCTTTCTAAAAAGCCCTGTTGGCATTCAAGAATGCCTTTTTTCGAAAGAGCACTTACGAAAAAAGGCATTCTTCCTCATGCAATGAGGTTTACCGCCGTCGAAAGAAAAGCCGCGTTCTTTCGATTTAATTTTGAAAGAACGCAGCTGCAGTCTAGACGCAGGTGAAGTTTTTTCGAGAAAAGGCTACTTTTTTCGAAAAAAACCCTGAGTCTGGACACAGCCTTAGAGTCTGGGGACGGGGGAGTGCGCAAAGTCTCCTCCCCTGCCTGGGGCATGTGGCACTTAGAGTAAATGGTGAGCTGTTCAGATGGCGGTTCACTCTAAGCGCCACATGCTCCTTGTGTAACCCACACACCTAGGCTACATCTAGACTGGCATGATTTTCCGCAAATGCTTTTAATGGAAAAGTTTTTCTGTTAAAAGCATTTGCGGAAAAGAGCGTCTAGTTTGGCATAGAAGGAGGGCCCAGGGACCTAAGCACATAAAAGGACCTGGGGGTTACAGTGGATGAGAAGCTAGATATGAGTCAACAGTGTGCCCTTGTAGACAAGAAGGCTAATGGCATATTAGGATGCATTAAGAGGAGCATTGCCAGCAGATCCAGAGATGTCATTATTCCCCTTTATTCGGCTTTGGTGAGGCCACATCTGGAATATTGTGTCCAGTTCTGGGCCCCCCACTACAAAAAGGATGCGGACGCATTGGAGAGGGTCCAGCGGAGGGCAACCAAAATGATTAGGGGTCTGGAGCATATGACCTACGAGGAGAGGCTGAGGGACTTGGGTCTGTTTAGTCTGCAGAAGCGAAGAGTGAGGGGGGATTTGATAGCAGCCTTCAACTTCCTGAAGGGAGGTTCCAAAGAGGATGGAGAGAGGCTGTTCTCAGTAGTGACAGATGGCAGAACAAGGAGCAATGGTCTCAAGTTGTGGTGGGAGAGGTCCAGATTGGATATTAGGAAAAACTATTTTACTAGGAGGGTAGTGAAGCATTGGAATGGGTTACCTAGGGAAGTAGTGGAGTCTCCATCCCTAGAGGTGTTTAAGTCTCGGCTTGACAAAGCCCTGGCCGGGTTGATTTAGATGGGATTGGTCCTGCCTAGAGCGGAGGGCTGGACTTGACGACCTTCTGAGGTCTCTTCCAGTTCTGATTCTATGATAAGGGGATGGTTGGATGAAATAACATGATCTTGGTAACTAATTGACCATTCATTACCAGTTGGAAATAGGTCAATGGAGGGATGATAGGAGTTGCTATAGGGAACTTTCTGGGTGTCTGGCTGGTGAGTCTTGCCCACATGCTCAGGGTTTAGCTGATCGCCATATTTGGGGTCAGGAAGGAATTTTCCTCCAGGGTAGATTGGCAGAGGCCCTGGAGGTTTTTCGCCTTCCTCTGTAGCATTGGGCACAGATCACAGCTGAAGGACTCTCTGCATGTTGGGGCCTTCAAAGTATTGGAAGGCTTCAATATCTGAGACATAGGTGAGAGGATTATTCTAAGAGGGGTGGGCGAGATTCTGTGGCCTGCACTGTGCAGGGGGTCAGACTAGATGATCATAATGGTCCCTTCTGACCTTAAAGTCTATGAGTCTATGAGTCTATGAGAACCATAGAGCTAGAAGAGACATCAGGAGGTCACCAAGTCCAACCCTCTGTCCAAAACAGGCCCAACCCCAACTAAATCATCCCAGCCAGGGCTTTGTCAAGCTGGAATTTAAAAACTTCTAGGGATGGAGATTCCACCACCTCCCTAGGTAACCCATTCCAGCGCTTCACCACCCTCCTGATAAAATAGTTTCTCGTAACACAGGGTGTCCCCGCTGTAAGTTGCCCTGCTATACCTCTGTTACGCACTGAAGTTGTTGACGCTTGTAGGAACTGATGCATTACAAGTCCTCCCATTCCTTGCTCTTAAATTGTGCAACCCCCTTCCCTGCCACCAAAAAGAACCCCCAAACCAACAATTTGTGCAAATGGAAGTCAGCCCCAGGGGAAAAAAATCCCCGCTTTAAGTTGTTTCGTTATAAGTCCAAGTTTTTTGGAATATATCTTGGACGAGGATGGCCTGTATCTAACTGAGACCTCCCCCACTTGTTAGAGGAAGAAAAAGAAGAAGGGAGAGGAATTCTGAGTTTCTAATAGTCTCTTATTTTGTTCTAGATTTAAGTCAGTCATTTTGGTAAACTGAGTAAGCTTCAGTAGCTCTTAGCATTAGCTTCTGCACCTCCCCCCTGAGAGTTGGGAAATCTGGACCTGAACTATCTTGATTATTTGATTCCTATTCCATATATTTGCATTAAGTTTAAACTAATTTATCTCAATGTGAACTTTCTGTAATACCCCCGAGTATATACTCTGTTCAGCCTGATTCTGGGACAAGAACCGTATGAATTTCTGATCAGTTTAACTGGTGAGCCTACAACTCAATTTATCCCAATTAATAATAGTAACTTTCCTAATCAGGCTACATGGTGTGGCTGATGTGGCTAGATCCTGTGACAGTGGCACTAAGTCAGGTGTGTGGACAGAGTTGGCAATGGAGTTTGTTGCAGGGATGGTTCCCGGGTTAGTGTTTTTGTTGTGGGATGTGAAGTTGGTATTTGTTTCGGGTTGGGGGGCTGTCTGTAAGTGCAGACTGTCTGTGAGAGTGAGGGATGATCATCTAGGATAGGGTATATATATAGATCCTTGATGATGTGTAGGAGAGGTTTTAGCTAGGGTCTGTAGGTAATGGCCAGTAGAGTTCTGTTGCTTTCTTTGCAGGGCGTGTCCTATAGTAGGTGACTTCTGGGTACCCACGTGGTTCTGTCAATCTGTTTCTTCACTTCCCCAGCTGGGTACCATAGTTTTAAGAATGTTTGGTAGCGATCCTGTCGGTGTTTGTCTTGTCTCTGTCTGAGGTGGACTTTTGTCAACAAAACTAAACCTGTGTATACACTACTGGGATGTGTCTAGACTACAGGGTTTTGTCGACAAAAGTGCACTTTTGTCGACAAAACTATACCTGCGTCCACACTGCCTTTGAGTTATGTCGACATAACATCGACAGAACTCAGCAGTTTTGTCGATGTATGTAAACCTCATTCTACGAGGAACAACACCTTTTGTTGACAGAGTTCTGTCAATAGAAGGCATTATTGTATCTACACTGTCCTTTGCGTTCACACTGTTATGTCGACAAAGCGGCTTGCTTTGTTGACAGAACTGAATGTAGTCTAGACGCTCTTTGTTGACAGAAGCTTTGTCGACAGTATCTGTCGACAAAACTTCTGTCGACAAAACCCTGTAGTCTAGACGTACCCCCACTGAGCTCTGTCAACAGTAAGTCAACAGAATGCGGCAGTTTTGTTGACAGCGGTAAACCTCATTCTACGAGGAATAACGCCTTTTGTCGACAGCATTCTGCCGACAAAAGGCACTATTGTATTCACACTGTGCTTTTTCAAAAAAGAGCATCCAGACTGTCGAAAAAGCGGCTTGCTTTGTTGACAGAACTGGCTGTAGTCTAGATGCTCATTGTCTACAGAGGCTTTGTCGACAGTGTCTGTTGACAAAGCCTCTGTTGACAAAAACCTGTAATTTAGACGTATCCCCAGAGTGGATCTCTGCTTTAATCCCTTAAGACTCCAACTCTGAGAGGCACTTGGCTAACTTTAAACATTAGGTAGTAATAACATTGGTTAAGGGGATCAGAATCTGGCCACATGGGTGAAATTCACCCTGTGAAGAGGTTCAATGCAAGGCCTATGAGCTGCTCAGAACCTCGCAGGGTTTGAGGGATGATTGGCCCTCTCCTCAGAGGTGAGTTTCTCCCTTAACTTCTTTCCCAGCTCATGGATCTCCCACATTCGGAGCTAAATCACCCATTGGAGGTGCCACAAATTAGCTACCTTGTCACTGTGCAGTGAAAGAAAATCAGAGAATTGAACGAGCCAGAGAGAGCTGTCCCTTGCTGAACAGGACAGAGCTATCGTGCAGGATCTTGCTTCATCTTTTCCAGTCCTGTGCTGAGACTCCCTGGAAGATTTACTTCTCTCTCCCTGTGTCTCTACAGCTGTCAGTCTAACACCTACCGCCAGTGCTGTACTTGCTAATAGGAAAAGACAGTGCTCGCTGAAAGCCAACGCTCTGAAATGGCACCAGCTAAAAGCCTATTTTTGTTTCCCCCTGGAACTAAGAGAAAGGGTCACTCATTTGCCAGAAGAAGCACAAGGCATTAGTTGGGAATCTTTTTATTTTTAAGCTGACTGAAGAACTATCAGAAATGGGTTTTGTGCCAATGATTATTCACTGATGTGAACGATCGGTTCATTTACAATGCTGGGTCTGAACCCTTGCTATGTACAGTCTTACATGTATCAAAATGCAGGACAATGTAGCACTTTAAAGACTAACAAGATGGTTTATTAGATGATGAGCTTTCGTGGGCCAGAGGAAGTGGGTCTGGCCCACGAAAGCTCATCATCTAATAAACCATCTTGTTAGTCTTTAAAGTGCTACATTGTCCTGCATTTTGCTTCAACTACCCCAGACTAACACGGCTACATTTCTATCACTATTTTACATGTATCAAGCAGTGTCAAGATTGACCCTTCTCTGAGTACAGAAGGTGGGGGCCCGCCAAGACCTTAAATATCTTAAATATATAGGCTCTGCTTACCAAAAAACCCTCCCCAGAGTCACAGATGCACTGGCTCTGGTGAAAAAAACCCCCGAAGCTGCCACCAGCAAGTGATTTTACCCTAAAAAACAGGAAGGAACACTTGATTTCCTTCCCCAGGGGATTTCTTTCCCCTTCCCCAAAAGAGTTTGAAAAAAGAAAAGAGAGAAACAAGCTGCGGTCTCTAGTAGCTGATGGTCCAGTCTAGGCAGGTAAATACACACAGAGACCCCCAGTTACTTTTCAGGACACAAGAATCAAATCGTCACCTTAAAAAAATATATTTTTATTAACAAGCAAGATATATACTTGATAAAGCATACGTGGTTGCTAGGTGTACATGGAAAATCTCTGGGAACAACTCTTAGATAGTGAATGAGGGACGGAAGGCATGGATTCACACAGAGCAGTTCAAACCAAACCACAAAAATAAAGAAAAATGCCCTAATTGCAACTAAATACACATTTCTCTTTGTTTACTCATGATCTCTTCCTGGTTGAGTCCACTTTCATGCTCCAAATTCCTTGGAGTAGTTCTTCTGAGTTTAAATCATTCTGGCTGTGTCTAGACTGAACCCCTTTTGCAGAAAAGGGTTTCAGATTAGACATAGCACAATTGCAAATGAAGCAGGGATTTAAATCTTCCCCGCTTCATTTGCATGAACATGGCTGCCACTTTTTTCCAGCTCAGGGCTTTGCCGGCAAAAAGCGCCAGTCTAGTCGGGGATCTTTCGGAAAATAAAGCCTTTTCTGAAAGATCCCTTATTCCTTATTTTAAGATTTAAATCCCCGCTTCATTTGCAATTGCGCTGTGTCTAATCTGCATCCCTTTTACGGAAAAGGGGTGCAGTCTAGACACAGCCTCTGTGCCTCAACTCCTGGTTTAACTTCCCCCCCACAAAGAAAGCAGGCAAGGTGTCCTATACAATTCAAATTTCAGCATCGTATCCCCATTGGTTCTTCTGGCCCCCTGTTAACACCCTTGCTCGTTACCTGAGTTTAACCCCTTAGTCACCGGGTGCTAGCCAGCACTCTTTCTTTCCATCACAGGCAGTAAGAAATTGTCTGACCACGAGGTACTTACATAATGTTGGGGGGCTGATACACCCCGTTGCTATTTTGCAGCAGGGAAGAGCCAGATCACAGCCCAGTGGCTAAGTTTGGGGTGGGAGGTGACCCGTGTCTTGGGGCTATGCAGCTCAGGAGCCTTTGGTAGAGCAGAACGGCCTATCAGCCAAAGTCATTGCAATAGTGGCAGGAGTCAATTCTGCAGCCCTGTTATCAGAGCAGTGTGATCCAATGGAAAGGGTCAATTCAATAGCGTCTGCGATTAGGGCAGTGCAGCATCTCTCTTCAAAGGATCCCAGGGCAGCTGTGCAAACGTTCACCGATTAATTTTTTTGTAATCTCCCTGACAGTGTCATGCACATTAAATAGAGCACAGAGAAGTTAGGTGACTTACCTGAGGTCACAGAGTGAGTCAGTTTAAGAGACCAAGAAGAGACCTCAGTTCACATGATCTTCACTGTTCTGCTTTAGCCACTATATTTTGCTTTCCCCTCGTTCCATTACCCACACTTATGAGTCCTCGCTCAGCTTTTTAACAGTCTGTATCTCCTGCCTATGCCAACCCAGCCTTCCAAGTTGATACAGCCATAAACGGTGTGTCTAGACTACATGGCTCCGTCGACGGAGCCATGTAAATTAGTTTATTTGGCATAGTCAAAGAAGCAGGGATTTAAATAATCCCCGCTTCATTTAAATAAACATGGCCACCATGTTTCACAAGGCATAAGGGATCGGTAGGCAAAGGCTTCCCCAGCCGACAGATCTGTGTCTAGACTGCCGCACTGTGTCAGATCAGCTGATCGTCGGCACAGCACAGGCATGTTTATTTTAATGAAGCGGGGATTATTTAAATCCCCACTTTTTTTACTATGCCGAATAAACTAATTTACATGGCTCCGTCGATGGAGCCATGTAGTCTAGACATACCCATTCTGTTACTGTCATAAAAACTTGAGCACGAGTTTAAAAGAGACCATTTCCTGTGTCGTACAATTTGCGAACGGCTTCAGCCATGGACATAAAAGGATACACTATAGGGAAGAAAAGCACCAGGTGATGCAGTGTTAAGAATCTTCTAAATTCCTACTGCCACAGCTGAGGGCTAGGTGCCTGCCATATCCCATGATGGACATAGAAATGAGTCTTGAACTTGAGGGCCCTCAAACTTCAAGTGCACTGAAATCTGGTATTGTCGTTTGGCTTGATGATACTGAACGGGGCCAGTGACAAAATGCATATGCGGGTCTGGGTTTAATATCTGGCCTCCCTCCACCGCATTCAGATCATTGAGGGAAGAACTGTCGGGGGCAGGTTTGGGTTGAAATCTTGCTGAGCTGAAGGTGCAAGATTGTGCTAAGAAAGTGCTACAAATAGGAAAGCCTTAGTGTATTATATTATTAGGAGTCCATAGGATAGGTTGCTTTGGTGGTCATGTATAATAGCAGTGTCTCTCTCTTGCTTTCTCTTCCTGGGTACTTCAGGCTTTTGTGATAGAATGACTTTAGTGGGACCAGTATTTCTAGACATATTGGACATCTGACAATTGAGATATAGACTTAGGTTTAAGCCATGGGTGGTACAATTGAGGGAAAACTCTGGGGTCAGTGATATGGCAATATCAACATTACATTCAAAGTAATATCCAAACCCGGAGCACCAGACGCTCCCTAGAAGTGTGGAGGGAGGGGGGTGTTACTAGTGCCCAGCCCTACTCTTGCTTCTTCTTCCAAAGGCCTTTCCCCTCACTCCATCTCTCCCTCCCTCCTCTCACCTTTAAGGCAGGTAAAAGTGATGGGGCCATGGCTCCCTACCCACCTTTCTTCTGCTGCTCCTGGCCCATCCCATCCTCCTGCACAGTTGCCAGAAATTGCCTAGTCTGGGGATCAGCATTTGGGGTCCATCAGAGACAGGGCCCATGAAGACTTCAAGTGCGGTAACAGGGTTGCTGAGGCACAGGTCATCTCTACAGTGGCTTTTGAAAGGGGTTAGCAGATAAAGATCACCGCTGCAATCTGTAGAATCCAAGGTGATCTAATATTTGTTATCCCGAGGAACACAATGTTTGTATTTCCCTCTCTTCTGTTAAACCTTTTCCTTCCCTTTTCTTTAACTCCCCCTTCCCCCCCACCCCCGCCCCTGAATATCTATCTTTATCCTCCAGCGAATGCACTCTTAGCTGCTTCATGCTGTGTGTTTGGAGAACTGATATGTGCTCATGGAATGTATTGCGCTCACTTGAACAATTTCAATAACTTTGCCAAGGTCACTTCTGCCCTCCAGCTGTCTCCACCCACAGACATGCTTGGATAAGTATGGTGCAGAGTCCTATTAATACATAGTGCAGAAAATAGCTATACGTTAACATTATCCAGATTTAACGCAAATGGCCACATGCATCACTGGTATACAATCCACCTGATGTGAGCATCTTCATATTTACCAAAGATGAGTTTTGGCTCAATGTCAGTAGCATTTTCCGGAATTAAAGGTGGATTCTAATGTGGTTTATACTTTAGGATGGATGCTCATTTAGGCTGAATTTAAGCCACATGCTTACATGAGAGTATTACCACTTGAGCCCTCAAAATTGTGCTTAAGCTTTGACTTGGTCCTCTGAAAAAGGGGCAACTTTCACCTCTTAGGACAGAAAACCTGGCTCTTAGTTTTATATCCAGGTATCAAGTGGTCAATTCTATTGGGAAACAGGATCCTACAGGTGCAACATTTCTTGAGGCTGCATCAAGAACTGAACTCATCTTCAACATTTCTTGAGGTTGACCTCAACATTGGATGTAGACTAGTCCATGAATTAACCACAATCGTGATCTGTTGAACTTTCTTGATTCCTGTTTCAGCCTGGAGTGGGGAGTGAGGGGCATCCATATTTTAAGGCCATTTCATGAGCAGATAATGGGCATCAATCCAATTTTTAGGTTCCATCTGGTCCTTCCATTTAATTCTGTTCACAAAGCTTCATTAGAAAATGTAATAGATTCCAAATACGTCAACACTGGATGTGTCAAGAAATACTAATTTGATGTGGGTATATACTCCGGGAGTTCGGGTGAAGGAGTTTGGAGTGCAGGTGGTATTCTCTTCTATCCTTTCTGACGAAGGTAGGGGCCCGGGCAGAGACAGGTGCATCCTGGAGGTGAATGCCTGGCTGCAAGGATCGTGTCACCAGGAGGGCTTTGGCTTCCTCGACCACGGGATGCTACTCCAGGAAGGACTGCTGGGAAGAGATGGCGTTCACCTTTCAAGGAGGGGGAAGACCCTATTTGGACACAGACTGGCTAACCTAGTGAGGAGGGCTTTAAACTAGGTTCAATGGGGACAGGTAATCAAAGCCCACAGGTAAGTGGAGAACATGGAGACCTGGGAGATGGGTTGGAAATGGGAGGGAGTGTGGGCTATAATGGCAGAGAGAAAGAAGGGACAATGCGGAACTGGGAGGCAAGGTCAAATCAGTATCTTAGATGCCTATATGCAAATGCGAGAAGTATGGGTAATAAGTAGGAAGAACTGGAAGTGCTAATAAATAAGTACAATTATGACATTGTTGGCATCACAGAAACTTGGTGGGATAATACACGATTGGAATGTTTGTATGGAAGGGTACAGCTTGCTCAGGAAGGATAGACAAGGAAAAAAGGGAGGAGGTGTTGCCTTATATATTAAAAATAAACACACACGGAGTGAGGTGGAGATGGACATAGGAGATGGAAGTGTTGAGAGTCTCTGGGTTAGGCTAAAAGGGGTTAAAAACAAGGATGATGTCATGCTAGGAGTCTACTACAGGCCACCTACCCAGGTGGAAGAAGTGGATGAGGCTTTTTTTAAACAACTAACTATATCATCCAAAGCCCAAGATTTGGTGGTGATGGGGGACTTCAACTATCCAGATATATGTTGGGAAAATAATACAGTGGGGCACAGACTATCCAATAAGTTCTTGAACTGCATTGGAGACAACTTTTTATTGCAGAAGGCTGAAAAAGCTACTAGGGTGGAAGCTGTTCTAGATTTGATCCTAACAAATAGGGAGGAACTGGTTGAGAATTTGAACGTGGAAGGCAGCTTGGGTGAAAGTGATCATGAAATCATAGAGTTCACAATTCTAAGGAAGGGTAGAAGGGAGAACAGCAAAATAGAGACAATGAATTTCAGGAAGGCAGATTTTGGTAAGCTCAGAGAGCTGATAGGTAAGGTCCCATGGGAATCAAGATGGAGGGGAATAACAACTGAGGAGAGTTGGCAGTTTTTCAAAGGGACATTGTTAAGGGCCCAAAAGCAAGCTATTCCGCTGCGTCGGAAAGGTAGCAAATATGGCAAAAGAGCGCCTTGGCTTAACCACGAGATCTTGCATGATGTAAAAATAAAAAAGCAGTCCTATAAAAAATGGAAAGCAGGACAAATTACAAAGGATGAATAACAACACAGGAATGCAGGGGCAAGATAAGAAAGGCAAAGGCACAAAATGAGCTCAAACTAGCTACGGGAATAAAGAGAAACAAGAAGACTTTTTATAAATACATTAGAAGCAAGAGGAAGACCAAGGACAGGGTAGGCCCACTGGTCAGTGAGGAGGGAGAAACAGTAACAGGAAACTTGGAAATGGCACAGATGCTTAATGACTTCTTTGTTTTGGTCTTCACCGAGAAGTCTGAAGGAATGCCTAACATAGAGAATGCTAGTGGGAAGGCAGTAGGTTTAGAAGATAAAATAAAAAAAGAACAAGTTAAAAATCACCTAGAAAAGTTAGATGCCTGCAAAAATGCATCCTAGAATACTCAAGGAGCTGATAGAGGAGGGATCTGAGCCTCTAGCTATCAACTTTGGAAAATCATGGGAGACAGGAGAGATTCCAGAAGACTGAAAAAGGGCAAATATAGTGCCCATTTATAAAAAGGGAAATAAGGACAACCCAGGAAACTACAGACCAGTCAGTTTAACTTCTGTGCCAAGGAAGATAATGGAGCAAATAATTAAGGAAATCATCTGTAAATACTTGGAAGGTGGCAAGGTGATAGGGAACAGCCAGCATGGATCTGTAAAGAATAAATCATGTCAAACCAATCTGATAGCTTTCTTTGATAGGATAACAAGTCTTGTGGATATGGGAGAAGCAGTGGATGTGGTATACCTAGACTTTAGTAAGGCATTTGATACGATCTCGCATGATATTCTTATAAATAAATTAGGCAAATACAATTTAGATGGGGTACGATAAGGTGGGTGCATAACTGGCTGGCTAACTGTACTCAGAGAGTAGTTATTAATGGTTCACAACCCTGCTGGAAAGGTATAACAAGTGGGCTTCCACAGGGGTCTGTTTTGGGACTGGCTCTGTTCAATATCTTCATCCACAATTTAGATATTGGCATAGAAAGTACGCTTATTAAGTTTGCAGATACCACCAAGCTGGGAGGGGTTGCGACTGCTCTGGAGGATAGGGTCATAATTCAAAATAATCTGGACAAATTGGAGAAATGGTCTGAGGTAAACAGGATGAAGTTGAATATAGAGAAATGCAAAGTGCTCCACTTAGGAAGGAACAGTCAGTTTCACACATACAGAATGGGAATCGACTGTCTAAGAAGGAGTATGGCAGAAAGGGATCTAGGGGTTATAGTGGACCACAAGCTGAATATGAGTCAGCAGTGTGATGCTGTTGCAAAAAAAGCAAACATGATTCTGGGATGCTGTGATGGTCCTGGCCCGTCCCCCTCCTGGGTCCGGAAGTGCGCGAGGTTCCTGGCCCGGGATCCGGCCAGCGTGACCCCCCCCCCCCCCCGGGCACTGTTGCGCTTGTGCCCTGAGCTGCGCGCCACATTCCAAAGCGGTGCCGGCTCAGCTTATTGAGGTGGAAGTGGTCAGTGGGCGCACCAGAGCCGCAGGGGAGGAAGCCACCGGAGGCGTTGGAGCAGCGGGTGAGAGATCCTCCGGATGCACTGGAGCAGTCGGGGAGGAAGCGGCTGGACACGCCGGGGACACCGGATTTGGCCGGCTCGCGGAGATGGACAGATCCAGAGGCAGGTGGCGAGACTCCCAGACAGCAGAAGCGGGAAACCGACCTCTGAGCGGGGACACCCACGGCCAGTGCTGGAGCCGCAGTCTCTGTACCCTGGAAGGAGCAGCGAACGGTGGAGGACCTAAGCCTGTAGGAAGTGGTCCCAGGACGGGGGGAGTTGTGGAAGTCGGCGACAACCCCCCCGAGAGGGGTGGTGAGTGGCTAATCAATGGTTCACCATTCAGGTAAGGACCCTGCGACCTCACCTTAGGATCCTGGGGCTGGAACCCGGAAGTGCCCGGGTTCCCCTACCCTACATAAACTGATACCGGCAAGTTCACGAGATAGATGCTAATCGAGGCAGATTGGTGCGGCACAAGCACCACGGGACTCTGGCGAGCAATGGGTAGTGGGACGCCTGATTCAGGCGGGAACATTAGCCCAGTAGCAGGGAGTCGTGGGGGGGGACGAGCAACCCGCCGGGGAAGAGACCGCCGCGCGGGCTGCACAGCCTTAGTGCATGTGCAAGCCTCTCCCCAGAACTTGGCGGGCCTAGAGTAAGCTTGGGGATCAGCACCCTTGGAGTTAGCATGGAGGATGACTCGATCCTACATTCCCCACAGAAGCGGGGGTCAGTATGTGACAGATGCATTAACAGGTGTGTTGTGAGCAAGACACGATAAGTCATTCTTCCTCTCTACTCTGCCCTAGTTAGGCCTCAGTTGGAGTATTGTGTCCAGTTCTGGGCACCGCATTTCAAGAAAGATGTGGAGAAATTAGAGAGGGTCCAGAGAAGAGCAACAAGAATGATTAAATGTCTAGAGAACATGACCTATGAAGGAAGGCTGAAAGAGTTGGGTTTGTTTAGTTTAGAAAAGAGAAGATTGAGGGGGGACATGATAGCAGTTTTCAGGTATCTAAAAGGTTGTCACAAGGAGGACGGAGAAAACTTGTTCATATTGGCCTTTGAGGATAGAACAAGAAGCATTAGGCTTAAACGTCAGCAAGGGAGGTTTAGGTTGGACATTAGGGAAAAGTTCCTACCTGTCAGGGTAGTCAAACACTGGAATAAATTGCCAAGGGAGGTTGTGGAATCCCCATCTCTGGAGATATTTAAGAGTGGGTTAGATAAATGTCTATCAGAGATGGTCTAGACAGTATTTGGTGCTGCCATGAGGGCAGGAGACTGGACTCAATCTCTTCCCGTCCTAGTATTCTATGATTTACATCTGCAATTGCTCAAAACTCTTCTGCTCTTTTTTACTCATAAGTGCTGCAAATTATCTACTATTGTTTGTAGAGAGTTTTTCTGTCTGTCTGATCAAGAACAGTGAGAGCCAGGACAACCACACTTAGTATGCAGCTTCCTATTATCCTAGCTTAAAGCAACGTAAGGGTTTGGTTGTCCCAGAAAAATGGGATGTGCCTGGAATAGGACTGCTTCTCTATAAATCTTACAGAAAAGAGATAAAATGGAGAAATGTAGAGTGCTGCTCTGTTTTGGCCCAGCTAAATCTACATTTAAGGTTTGAAAACGAGAAGAAAATATTACTGGAAACCAAATTGACTAGAGCCCTTTTTTATTAAAACATAGCAAGTGATAATGAGTTTATAGGGATGAAGGTAAAAATACACTTGATGGAATTCCCATTTAAAAAAATTTACAAAAAAAATCAAATATCAATTTTAATAATTTTTTTTAAGAAATAAAAAAGCTTCATAAACATACAACTCTATTTTTTTTCCAAAACTAAAAATTGAGCTAAGGATCCAATGCTAGGTAAATCTGTTAGTGAGTCATATTTTCAAAAGAACTCTGCTCTTGTTTAAGCACCAGGTAAAGACTAGATCTGCAACACCCTAAAGCACATGGGTGATGCTAATGGCCAATAAATTCAGAAGAACTCAGGACTGTAGGTGCTGTGGTCTTTGGAAAATCTGGTCTTGGCTCAGCTGCCTTTCCTCTAAACTGCCTTTGGTTTCATTTTCACATCCTCACTGTGTTTTTACCTCCTTGGGAGCAGTCAGTGTCTGTGTCTAGACTGGCCAGTTTTTCAGGAAAATCAGCCGCTTTTCTGGAAAAACTTGCCAGCTGTCTACACTGGCCACTTGAATTTCCGCAAAAGCACTGACTTCCTACTGTAAGAAATCAGTGCTTTTTGCGGAAATACTATGCTGCTCCCGTTCGGGCAAAAGTCCCTTGTGCGCAAAACTTTTGCACAAGTGGGCCAGTGTAGACAGCTGAGATTTGTTTTGCGCAAAAAAGCCCTGATCGCGAAAATGGCCATTGGGGCCTTTTGCACAAAAGCGCGTCTAGATTGGCCATGGATGCTTTTCCGCAAAAAGTGCTTTTGCGGAAAAGCGTCCATGCCAATCTAGATGCTCTTTTCCGAAAACGCTTTTAACGGAAAACTTTTCCGTTAAAAGCATTTCCGGAAAATCATGCCTGTCTAGACGTAGCCAGTGAGAATATCTCCTGTGGCTTCTCCTCCTCTTTTCTTGCTTCTGTTTTCCTAGGAGTTCAGTGAAAGTGCCAGGGGAATTTATAGTAATGAGAACAATAAAAATGCCTGTAAATAAATGTTCTGCAGAATTCACAGGGCAGGGCAGGCAGAATTTCACAGCTCGCAGTTGCAGAGTCAAATTTATTTTGAACAGGTGACCTGGAACATCCTGTATACAAATTGGCTTTATACATTAAAAAAAAAAAAAAAAACACACAAAGAAACCAACAAAATAGGTAAAATGGTGGTGCTAGCTATAAAGACTGTTTTTTAAAATAAATATTTATGGGTTGCTCCTGTGGTTCTTGTTCACCTGAAATATATTTTGACTTCAGTGGACACTTCAAAACTCTAAGGACTAGACAAACACTTGGCAGTGTGAGATAATATCTAAAGGTGGACTTTGACCATCCTCTGTTTCCAAACACTCTGGCCTCCCAGGTCCTAAGGCAAATAGGCTCAAGATTATAACTGAAAATTTTCCTTGGAAAATGTCAGTTGATTGAAAGCAAAACTTGTTGTGGAGACTTTATTTATTTTCACAAAACTTTCATTGACAGTGTTGGTTTCTCTGGTCCAGAAGGGAGAAGAGTGAGAGATGGATGCAAAAAGCCCTAACATGCTACCTTATGTTGTTTTCTAGTTAACTCTTTATTGCAAAATGCATGACTAACCTAGTGGTCTCCTTGCTCACTCCATCCCCCCTCACTTTCACCAGGCTGGGGCAGAGGGTTGGCCTACAAGCTTTGGTCTTGGATTAAAGGATTTAGAGTGCAAGAGGGGCTCTGAGCTGAGCTTGGGGCAGGCAGTTGGGGTACCAGAAGGGGTTCTAGGTGCAGACTCTGGAAGGGTGTGTGGGTGCAGGGGTGCTCAGGGCTGGGGTAGGGGCTTGGGGTACAAGAGGAGTTCCATAACTGGGATAGGGTTTCAGGATGTGGGCTCCAACTGGGCCCTACTTACCTCAGGTGGCTCCCGGGTGGTGGTGCAGTGAGGCTAAGGCAGGCTCCCCCCTGCCCTGGCCCTGCGTCACTCCCAAAAGCAGCCAGCAAACTCCCTCCCCTTCTCTGCTCTGTGGAGATGGGATGCAGGGAGGGAGAGGGGGCAACTTGAGATCAGCATCCCTCTTCTCCCTTCCCTGTCCTGCGCAGCAAGCAGGAGGATCCAAGGGTTGGCGGAGGCAGCTCCAAGGCAAAGGGTAGGAGATGCACAGCAGTAGGGAGAGGAGCATCTGAAGTGCTAGCACTTGGTAGCCTCTTGGCCAAACCAGTCAGGATCACCTGTGAGAGGCTCCAAGTTCCACCAGTAGATCCTGATCAGTGACCAGTTGGTGACCACTGCACTAAGCTATCACAAGATACAGTGCCTGGGTCAGGCCAGAGAGCTAGATTAGAAGGAGTGAGAAAGGCAGCTCTAAAAAGCAGAAACAGCCCTGGCTAGTTAGGAGAGGGTTACTTCAGGACAACCAGGAGCAGCTGACGCAGAGTTATCAGGGGAGGAAGTGGGAGCTGCTATAAATCAATTAGGGCCAGCTGATTTCACTTGAGGCTGCCATGGGCCTTTTTTAAAAAGCCTTCCCTGCCAGGGGAAGGTGTGGAGAGTGGGAGAGGACATTGGAGTGAGGGGGAGAGGATTAGAAGGGATAAGAAAGAGCTGAAAAGGAGAACTTCAGCATTTCCAAAGACAGGAGGGGAAGGGAGGAGCAGAGCTCTGACAGGGAATGTTTGAGCTCCCTTTCCAAGTAGCCTGAGAATTCAGCCAGTGGCTGGGGATGATTGTTTACCCAGCCCAGACAGGTGACAGGGAAGTGACCTGGACAGATTAGAGGATTGGGCCAAAAGAAATCTGATGGGGTTCAACAAGGACAAGTGTAGAGTCCTGCATGTGGGATGGAAGAATCCCAAGCATTGTGATGGGCCGGGGGCTCACTGGCTAAGTAGCAGTTCAGCAGAAAAAGGACCTGGGGATTACAATGGATGAGAAGCTGGATATGAGTTAACAGTGCGTCTTTGTAGCCAAGAGGGCTAAAGGCGTATTAGGGTGCATTAGGAGGAGCATTGCCAGCAGATCCAGAGAAGTGATTATTCCCCTTTATTTGGCTCTGGTGAGGCCGTAGCTGGAGTATTGTGTCCAGTTCTAGTCTCCAGACTATTGAAAGGATGTGGACGCATTGGATGTGGATGTGGACGCATTGGAGAGGGTCCAGCAGAGGGTGACCAAAATGATTAGGAGGCTGGAGTGCATGACTTATGAAGAGACTGAAGGATTTGGGTTTGTTTAGTCTGGAGAATAGAAGAGTGAGGTGGGATTTGATAGCAGCCTTCAACTTCCTGAAGGGAGGTTCCAAAGAGGATGGAGAGAGGCTGTTCTCAGTAGTGACTGATGGCAGAACAAGGAGCAATGGTCTCAAGTTACAGTGGGAGACGTCTAGGTTGGATATTAGGAAAACCTTTCACTAGGAGGGTATGTCTACACTAGCCCCCTAGTTCGAACTAGGGAGGCTAATGCAGGCATTTGAAGTTGCAAATGAAGCCTGGGACTTAAATATCCCGGGCTTTATTTGCATCTTCCCATCCGGGTGCCATTTTTAAATCCCGTTAGTCCGAACTACTTGCCCGCAGCTACACGCAGTAGTCAAACGTTAACTCGAACTAAGGACTTAGTTCAAACTAGGGGGCTAGTGTAGACATACCCGGAGTGTGGTGAAGCACTGGAATGAGTTCCCTAAGGAGGTGATGGAATCTCCATCCCTAGAGGTTTTTAAGTCTCAACTTGACAAAACCCTGGCTGGGTTGATTTAGTTGGGATTAGTCCTATCTTGGGATCTCCTGAGGTCTCTTCCAGCTCTATGATTCTATGAACCTACCCCAATGTCCTTTTAGCTGTGGTACAGAAGCACAAATTGTGGCAAGGGCAAGAAAGACCCATGTGCCACAGGACCTAAATTTTCTATGAGACTGTGAGTTGAAGGGGCTTGGGACCCAGGAGTGGGACTGATCTTGCCACAATATATTTGGTTTCATTTTATCACCTGAGGTTAACCAGGTATCATTCTTTAACCTTAAATCCAGCACTGAATACCCTTGCTGCCTTATGCCGGTGACCAACTTCTCCTTTGCCTCTTAACCTCCTAACGCTTAGGTCTTAAGACCTATAGTCAGACACATTTTAATACACATTTGGGTGGCTCTACTCCCAGTTGCAATTCAGTAATGATCATTATTGTTGCTATAAGCGTCCTTAGCAGAGAGAATCTATCTTATCTGTAATGACAGACCCGCCAAGGTCAGGTCTTGGGTCAGGAGTACAGGACCCCCCTGCTCCAGCACCCTTGAGACCTGAGTGATCCTGAATTAGGCAATTTGCTGGACTCGGGAGCTCAGGCCTCAGGCTCTCCAGGTGCTTCCCTCCTGGCCACGGTCCTGGCCACTGCGCTACCTCCAGCCCATCTGCTAGGCTCTGCTGTCCCAAATCCACCAGTCGGGCTTCTTTGTGGGCAGCCGGCCCCATGCTGAGGGCTCTGTGCTCCAGCTGGAGTTACATAAGAACATAAGAACGGCCGTACTGGGTCAGACCAAAAGTCCATCTAGCCCAGTATCCTGTCTGCCAACAGTGGCCAGCACCAGGTACCCCAGAGAGGGTTGACCGAAGACAATGATCAAGCGATTTGTCTCCTGCCATCCCTCTCCAGCCTCTGACAAACAGAGGCCAAGGCACCATTTTATCCCCTGGCTAATAGCCTTTTATGGACCTAACCTCCATGAATTTATCCAGCTTCTCTTTAAACTCAATTATAGTCCTAGCCTTCACCGCCTCCTCTGGAAAGGAGTTCCACAGGTTGACAACACGCTGTGTGAAGAACTTCCTTTTATTAGTTTTAAACCTGCTAGCCATTAATTTCATTTGGTGTCCTCTAGTTCTTCTATTATGGGAACTAATAAATAACTTTTCTTTATCAGCCCTCTCCACACCACTCATGATTTTATAGACCTCTATCATATCCCCCCTCAGTCTCCTCTTTTCTAAACTGAAAAGTCCCAGTCTCTTTAGCCTCTCCTCATATGGGACCCGTTCCAAACCCCTAATCATTTTAGTTGCCCCTTTCTGAACCCTTTCTGTCGTAGCTGGTATTACTGCAGTATGTTGGGGGGGGAGAAAGAGAGACTCTGTAGCCCGCTGCTTAGGGCATGCAGGGGGAGGTGGCGGAGTAGGTACAAGCCCTGTATTCTGAGTTCAGCAGAGCTTTGAATCTGTGTCTCCCACTTTCCAGGGGAGCTCTCTACTCACTCGGTTTCAGTTTTGTTCTGGTGCAACTCTTTTCCCAGCCAGCCCTAGGCCAGATTTTAATTCGACAGTAGCCACCTGTCTTCATGATCAGGCCCAACAAACATCTAGGTTCTAAATGCCCCACACTCTCGGGGTTGCAGAGGGTTAGGTTGAGCTGGGAGTCTGAAGTCTGGATTTTTTTTTTTTTTTTGCTTTGCTTTGCTTTGCTACCCATGCCCTTCTTTCTAAAAATACTACATGGTGGCAAAGCGAACCTTCTGTGTCCCTCTGCAACGAGGTCATTTCTGACCTTTTTTTTTTTCTTCACTTGTCTTGCTGCAAACCACTGCAAGACTAACAAGATGCTGCTTGTTCTTTGCTTAGTCATTTTTCCTGAAAGTGTAAATTAAAGACGACAGCAGCAGCAATGACAGCCTCTGAGAATTAATTTCATCTGAGAAGGCCCTCCAAATTCAGGAAGCTAAGCTGGGAAGTTTCAAGTAACTTTGGTTGAAATGTAGCAAATTCCCAAAGTAATTTTACCCTCTCACTGGTACCTGAACCAGGATGTATTTTTATCCAATATTCGTAAAAACAAGCATAGAATTAAGAGGGTCAGAGGAATATTCAAGGAGCTCATTTGCTTTCTACTACTGCGTACGCTGTATTGGACTTCGATGCAGCTGAGGATTTTTGGATTTCACACTAGAACCTGGATCATCCTGAGCTGCAGGAATGAGGAAAGTGGCAGTTCAGAGCAATGTTCCTTCTCATTTTCCCCTCTTTCTGTGTGGAATAATTTTGTTGGGTGCACCAAGGCATGTGCAGATGTGCACCACCAATAGAAACACACACTGCTGGCTGTGGGTGTTCTACTAATCAGCTGGATTGCACCAGAATCTCTCCTGGGCAGCCAACCAAGTGCTCATCTTACAGGGAACACTGGTTCAGAGGCATCAGCAGGAGACAAATGCTTCCCACTTCCACGTTGCTGTGGGGAACCTATGAGGATGGGGTTGTGTCAGTATCACTTGCCCTTAATGTAAAGCCCTGGCTGGGATTTTCAAATGAGTGCAAGGAAGCTAGGTGCCCAACTTCCATTTAACATCAACAGGATTGGGGTGCTGAACCCACTAAGCATGCGTCTATACTGCACCATAGCTCGAAATAAGCCATGCAGTTTGAGCTTTGCAAATTGTGTATCTTATTTTGATCTTATTTTGAAATAGCTTAGTTTTTAATCACCCGCTACTCCGAAACGTCCCTTACTCCTTGTGGAATGAGGTTTACAGGGACGTTTGAATAGTGAGCCCGTTGTATTTCAAAATAACAGGCTTGCTGTGAAGACGCAGGATAGCTATTCCGGGATAGTCTGGTATCCTGAAATAGTGTTGCAGTGTAGACGTAGCCTAAAGGTCCTTCAGAAACCCTGCCTCAGTAGTTGTGTAAGCATTTAGAGGCGTGGACTTTGTGTGAGTTTTTCACACATTTAGTGCTGGGCTATCTACCCTCATTAAAATCAAGGGGAGTTTTTTCCACTAGCTTCAGTAAAGTTAGACCACCCTGACCAGACCATACTGACTATTCCATACACACAGAGAGAGTTGTGAAGTTTCAGTGCTTAGGAAATAAATCTTTATTATTTGTTTTAGTGTCAGCTTCAGCTGATTGTATTCTTCACTCTATAAATAGTTGAGGTGAACTCATTTCCCCCGTGGGTTTTTTCATGAATTGGTTGCTCACAGGGATATTCATTATTGGCCTTATGATTATCATCATATTACAGAGGTGTCTAGGGGCCCGAACTAAAGCTAAGACCCCATTGTGCTGGGCCCTGTACAACAACTCATTCGAGCCTGGCTTTTTCTACAGTGGTAATTGAGCGACCCTCCTTACCTCCCAAAATGACAAAATCTTTGCCACGGCAAGTTTTAGGCCAGGTCTACACTGGGAGAAAAAGTCGACTTAAGAGATGCAGCTCCAGCTATGAGAATTGCCTAACTGGATTCTTTAAGTACCTTAAGTCAAATTTCTGCATCGTCCTCATTGTGGAAGATCAACAGGAGAAACTCTCTTACTCCTTGTGACCCCATTAAATATCGGGGACCAGGGAGACACTATCAGCAGTTGGTTGAGTGGGTCTATTAGACCTGGTAAATCAAACCTCAAAAGATTGATCTCTGGAGTGTTGATCTCAGGGTAAGCGTAGTCCTGAGTGTTTAAACAGTGCTTTGCGGACAGGAGTTCTCTTCTCTTCTACCAAAGCACATGCCACTTCTAGGGGGTGGAAGATTTTTGTGAGCAAAAGTACCAACCGTTTTTACACTGCTTGACTTTTAGCGACAAGGCTGTGTCAACACAGCTGAATTGCTAACAAGTGTGTAGTGTAGTCAAAGCCACTAGTGTCTGTCTAACTGGATAAGACAGACAAAGGATGGAAAAAATGAAAGTAAGGAGAGGTGAAATGACTTCCAGGAGGGTGTACAGGTAGTCAGTGGCAGAGCTGGCAGTAGAACCTAGATCTCCTGCCCTCCATTCTGGTGCCCTAGCAACTAAACTGTGCTCAGCTTTAAGTTGCAACTTGTTTCTTATGCCAGTTGTGTCATCCCTACAGAAGCTCTGTACATTTACAAGGGTGAGTAAAATCCACAACATCTTTACTGTGGTAATTGGAAACTGTCTAGGGTGCATCTACACTGCACCGTTCTTTCGAGATAACTAGCGTTATTTCGAAACAACAATGCGAGTATCTACACAGCCATTCCGTTATTTTGAAATAATTTCGAAATAACAGACGGCTTATTCCAAAATCTGTAAACTCATTGTGTGAGGAATAACACCTATTTTGAAATAGCTATTATGAAATAAGGCGTGTGTAGACACTTCACTGTTGCTATTTTGAAATAGCCCCTCACCAGGGCCATTCTGAGTTATCCCTACCCAGTGCCTCCTGGGGCTCTAAATCGAGATAGCACATTTACAGGGAAGCCTGCCTTGGACAAATTTTGAGGCTTCCCTGCAGTGTAGACATGCTATTTCGAAATAAGCACACAGTGTAGGCGTACCCAAGTGTCTGACTTGCTCTGAGCCTTCCATTTCTTCCACTGCTTTTTAGAACATGGGTTCATTCTTTTTCAACCCTGCAGCTCCTTGTTCTGCTGAGATACTGTTTCTCCTCCTTTTGTGCACCTGTCATACAAACAGTAAGCCCTGTTTGTTCTCTCTCCCGCCCAGCTGACAAATCAGATTCCCCGCAAGCTCTGAACTCACCTTGTCCTCCTCACATACCAGGGACAAAAGCAGAAATGTGAGAGAGAAAGCAATGCTGGGTGACCTTTTATGAAGAGAATGCAGTTATGGTGTCAAGCAAAATCTGCTTATTTAAAGCCTCTTCTCTCATGTCTACAAGTTTCCTGCTGGTAAAAATATGCCTGTGAATTTAATTGCTCAAATGACATACCATTCTGTGTTTCAGATGCCCTAAATAATCTTAATTTCATAACTTATTAGTTTTGTACAGGAATGTTTAGATATTTTATGTTTTAGAACTGGCAACTGATTTTTATTTAAAGGTAGAGTTTTTAATGAAGATTCTTGGCAATTTTGTGTCTGCCACTGAAATTGTGTATTATATTCACATGTAAACACACACTTTAAAATGTACTATTGTTCTAGGATACAGTTTTAAACATTTAGGATATTAAATCCCACTATTTGTTTTAAATGGCATTTAAAGAGTTTAGAAAATGTTACCTGTAGAGCCTTTTATTTACATGCATATATATATTTAAGGGTACATCTAGACTGCAAGGCTATTTCGGGATACTAGAAGTATCCTGAAATAGTGACCCCACATCCAAAGAACACGTCCGCTATTTCGAAATAACGGATGCGCTATTTCAGTATCCCTGTAAACCTCATTCCACGAGGAATAAGGGGTGTCTCAAAATAGTGCTTTATTTTGAAATTTGGTGCTATGTAAACATGCCAAATTTTGAAATGGCCTATTTCGAAATAAAATCACTTAGGATACGTCTAGACAAATTACGTATCTTATTTCGATTTTAGAGTGCAGTCCAGACGTACCCTTAGTGAATTTGGGTAACATTGTCTAAAGCATCTCAGACATGTCCAGGAGAATGAATATGTAGTTAGGGCATGTATAGGTATGGTTCATCTCTGGCTGCAGCAATGGGTGCCTGGGAACTATTGAAAACGGCTAATCTTTTCACCCTAGCCTGTGCCTACTACCCCTGGGATTGAGAGAAAGATACGTGGAAAGGTGCCTTTAAGCCTTCCCCACCTGGCTTTGTTCTGAATACATCAGCTGGACCTGGGAATGTGTCCCAATATGAGCATGTGCATTCCTCCATGTGTATCTGTGCTGTTTGCCTTCTATGCCTTGGGTGATGCTAAAGGCTGGGGTCCATCGCTAAAATGTTATGTCCATACAACCTCACTGAAGTCCAGCATTCCAAATGGGTTACACAAGTCCTTGTTGGTGAATCTGATTGCGTGCTTCCTGGACTTTCCATGGTTCTAACTCTGAGCCGCTCACTTCTCTACCTTTTTATTAGGGGGGGGACTGTTCTCAACGCTGCTATCTTACTATATATTTTAGAACTAAGTGTATGTCTGTCTGTCCATCTGAGAGTCTGCTTATTCAAGAACTCCTACTAACCAGTAGGAGCTAAGATCACCAAATTTGGTAGGCAGTTTCCTTTTTCTCATAACTGAAAGCAAGGTCGGGTTTGGTTGTGCCAGGGCAATGAGAGATGCTGGGAATTCAATTGTTTCTCATAAAATGGATGGGAGGGGTCTGGCAGGAGGGGTAGTTATACTGCAGGATAACCACAGGGGCAGCAAGAGGACAGAGACGGGGGCCAGGACAGCTATAACTGCACTGGGGCAGCAGAGGGCAGGGGTGGAAAAAGGGACAGCTATCTACTATATATTTGAGAGAATTTGTCTGTCTGTGTGTCTGTCTGTCCCCCAGCCGGGGGACATGTACCCCTTCCCTGGCTGTCCCCAGTGCAGCTGCAGTGGCCATGGAGAGGGTTGGGGTTGACCCTAAGTTGCTGTGATGGGAGAGGGTTGGGGTTGTCCTCTCTCCAGGGTCAGCCTCCATCCTGAGCCTTCAGCTCCAACCCCGCCCCAGAGCAATGATTTCAATGAGGAAAAACAGCTCTTTTTTGGGTATGTCTAGACTACATGCCTCTGCCGACAGAGGCATGTAGGTTAGGCTACCCGACACAGTCAATGAAGCGGGGATTTAAATAATCCCCGCTTCATTAAAATAAACATGGCCGCCGTGCTGTGCCGACGATCAGCTGATCCAGCACAGTGCGGCAATCTAGACTCAGATCTGTCATCTGGGGAAGCCTTTGCCGACCGATCCCTTATGCCTAGTGATCCCTCTCCTGTTGCCTGTTTCCCTCTCCTGTTGCCTATTTCCAGTCTCTCTATCTCTATTTTCATGGCAATGTCTAACCTTGTAGGATTTGGGAGCCCAGTTTTAGACAGGGGATGTTCTAGTGCGAATCTGAACTCACTCGGGTGCTTTTCCTTTACTGAGACACTGAGGCTGTGTCCAGACTCCATGCCTCCGTCGACGGAGGCATGTAGATTAGCCAGCTCGGAAGAGGGAAATGAAGCCGCAATTAAAATAATCGCGGCTTCATTTAAATTTAAATGGCTGCCCCGATCTGCCGATCAGCTGTTTGTCGGCAGATCGGGAGAGTCTGGACGCGATGCCCCGACAAAGAAGCCTTTCTTCATCGACACAGGTAAGCCTCGTGAAACCAGGTTTACCTGTGTCGATGAAGAAAGGCTTCTTTGTCGGGGCATCGCGTCCAGACTCTCCCGATCTGCCGACAAACAGCTGATCGGCAGATCGGGGCAGCCATTTAAATTTAAATGAAGCCGCGATTATTTTAATCGCGGCTTCATTTCCCTCTTCCGAGCTGGCTAATCTACATGCCTCCGTCGACGGAGGCATGGAGTCTGGACACAGCCTGAGTGCCTTGAGGTTCACCAGTTTTGCTATGTACCCAGCAAAATTCTGTGCTGAAGAGCTACGGCAAGCAAGGGCTTGTTGATTTGACCGTATCTTGATGACCTTTAATTCAAGCCCTTGCCGTGCAAGGAGAAGTTAAAAAAAAAAATCATGGCACAGCTCCCGGTGCAGATGGTTTCACTTTTAGACAGTGCCAGAGATGAGAGGGCCTTTCCCCCCTGCTGTGCATGTCATGTAGAGCACTTCTGATAGAACACGGGCAGCAGCGGCGGCAGATGTAACAGATGGGTCAGCTATAACTTCCCTTTACAGCTGAGTCCTTCAGTTCCCACCTTTCCAGTGTCAGGATAGAATCTCTTTGTTGTTAACAAAGGAAGCTGGAAGAAATTTTTCAAACACAATGTAAAAAACCAGAAAAAAATGCATATTCGGGTCAACTGAAATGTCAAATTTGCCAAATTATTTTGGCCAAAAAAAAGCACAAAAATATAATCAGGAAAAATCAAGTCTTTGCTTTCAATGTGCATTAAACAAAATATTTTGATTTCTTTTCTAATTCCAAATGGCTATTTTGCTTGTCTGTTCACCTTATTCAATGTTACTTAAGTTTGTATTGGAGAAAATCATTTCTAAATCCTCGAACAAAACTAGATGTTTTCAGGTCAGTTTAACCCACAATGAAACCTTTTTAGACCGTCCTTGGTTTGGCCGCTGAACTGAAAATCAGATATTTGTGGAATTACAGAGATCAGCACAGTTAGTCCCTTGATCAATTTTAACAGAGAATCCCTGCAGTCTGATATTTATAGCAAGGTCTGCTTTGGGTGATGATACGATGGACAATTTTTATTTTTCAACTCTTCTCTCTCATCCTGTTCTTGCATCTAATGGCTGCTGTGAAATCTTCCTCCATCTTTCCTGCATTCCAGATAGATACCATGTCAATGTGTGCATAAGAGTTACAAGTAATTTTCCATGCTAGAGACCAACACTTGAGGGCGTAATCCCCATTGTGTCAACCCAGGTTTCCTGTCACTTCCAGAACAGAAACTTTTGATCCTTCTAATTCAGAGTCTCGCTAAAATCTACCAAGAAGAATAACCTGGGAACATTAACATTTAAGAAAGACGCTGCAAGGACATGAAAATCTACAACCTCCACTCCCCTTCTGTGAAAACTTGCACAGAGGGAAACTTTTCAAGGACAGTAAAATAATCTCAGTGTGGACAGGCTCTGACTAACCTTTTTCCTTTTGAGGGACAAATTAATTCAACTCAATACTAAGTCATTTTTTTAATGGTGTGACTTTCCCTGTACTATCTGGCATCAATTCCGCCCCGCCCCCTAAAGTGGCTCCAATTTTGACAAGCTCACTGCCAGATTCTATAGATGCTGCCCACTCACAATGGTAGTTGACTTCATTAGGAATACCAGATGCTTAGTGCTTCTAAAATTCAGATCCCATAGGTCTCCAATGGAGCAGAGCAAAAGTTTAGACTCTAGTGAAAACACAGGCTCCGTGTGCCCGCACTACAGAGATTGCCACTGCAGTAGATCCTGCTCTTGTAAGTCTCAGAAAACATGCCAGAGATGGAATGTTTTACTGGAGGCTCTAAATCCTCCAAGACCCTAAAGATGTTCTGTACATTAAAGATTATACGTGTAACCCTTCTGCCGGGTAGGCCTGGCAGTAACCAGGGCTGGGTTCAATATCTTGGGGTCCATCTCACACAGAACCGGCTTGAGCCCCCACCCAGTAATCTGGGAAATTCACGCACCCCTGGGTGCCTCTGAGAGGCAATGCTTCCCCACTCGCAAGCACTGAGTCTGAGTGTAGGAAAGACACATTTAATGAAACACCAACATCACCCACTTCAGCGCCTGCTTTGGTGGTTTGTGGTCCCTGGCAGAGGGAAGGGAGCTGGCATTGCGTGCCAACCTCGGCCTTGATGGACTTTCTGAATGTAGGATTCAGTCCTGCAGTACCTGGACCAAGAGAAGCAGGCCCAGCCTATTGAGTGCATCGAGTCCCCTGTCTCTAACCTCCTTCCCTTCCGCTCTTTCCACATATGTGGCTTCAATGGACAGAAATCTCTTTTGCCGTTTCCTGTCCCTTCTTCCTTTATGCAACAGCCTGCCCTGCACATCTATGCACCAACCAGAGGTTAATGCCACAATAAATGGCACAGCCCAGATAAGAAGAGCCACGATCAAATGGGCAAAGCAAAGTAGCCCAAGAAAGCGGGAGGGGTAGAAAAGATTCACTGGCCCAGATAAAAAGGCCTGATGCAGAGTCCTGAAGACACCACTACAGAGGGAACCTCTGAGGTCACAACCGTCAAAGGCTGACCCAGAGCCTTGAAGACACGGCTTCAAAGAGGGACCGCGGGATCCACCCGGCACGGAGTTCTGTGGCCATGCTCCTTGAACTGAGCAAGGCCTTTCCCAGATGAGCCTTGGAACACCACGACAAGAAGAATCTGGCTGACCCCAGCAGCCTCAAAGGGGCACAGGGCAAGTGAGATAATCACGGAGGTTCAGAAGCCAAGGCTTGCTCTATTATCAGGCTCTTGTTGTCAGTAGCAGGTAGCATGTGTGCTGGGCGTGGCTGACTTTGTGTCCAGACGCTGCAGCGAGTTTTCAGGTCTCCTTTATCAGGTTCTTTTTCTTTTTTTTATCTTGAGACGCACAATGAGTTGGAAGCTTTCTGAGGCATGAAAGTCTGGATGTAGCATCCAGTGCATGGTGGGCAGTGTTAGATTTCCCCAACGTGCACAATTATCAGCTGTAGAGTCAATCAAAAACCTGAGAACTTTTTCCCTTTGAAAAAGTCATTTCCCCTAAGTCATATGTCATATCGGGTTTAATATGATTTTCTCTGGAAGGTTTCTCAAGGCCAGGATGGAATTTCTGGTCAAAATGAGAGAGTTTCCCCTTTTCTCTCTGGACCACTGAATGTAAATATGCATACACAGTGGAGCAGCTCTAGGAGAGAGTGATTCTATAGCTCAGCTCGATGGGCAAGGATGTGAATCTGGGTTTCTCATATCCCCGGTAAGTTCCCTAACCAAGTCAGGGAGATTAGAGGGTTCAGTCTGTCCAAGGAAAGTACCACTAATTACTGGGCTGTTATCAGTTTGTTTCCTCTCTCTTGTATGTGGTTTTCTTTCTGTGTTTTATTTTTGTTCCCCATCAGAACAAATGCTAATTTTGAATCTTGATATTTGCAGAGAAACAGCACAGTTGTTTTCTGGCCAGCCCTAAACAGCAGGTTTTAGGTTCTCAAGCGCTGTTTGATTTTTGTGTGCTCAGTATCAAAGGGATCATCTCATCATTCCTGTTTTCCTGAGACTCTTGGAAACATCTCAAGTTCATTTTTTTCTTTGAACCACAGAAGTAACAGGTGGCTGCTAAGAGTTGTACCCTTGCCAAACTCTGGTTGGTTGTTTATTTTTGTTTATACTTACTCCTTCTGTGGTGGGAATATTGTTTAGTGATGAACACTGATTTATCAGCGGCATCACTTACCCACTGTTCAATCTTAAAAGTCATATGACCTATCTATAACTCAGGTTACCCCCCTGTAAAATGGGTATAAGATACAGCATCTGTAACACTGACGTACATGGCCACGCCCCCCCCCCCGGCCGTGTACGTCAGCGCCCCGCCCCCTTTCCCTCCCTCCATGGCATGCTGCGCTGCTCGGCTGGGCCCCAGCGGGGCAGCAAGCAGTGGCAAGCAGCCATTTGGGGTCCTCACTCCCCACTCAGCTAGGCCCCGATGGAAACGCTGCTCAGCTGGGCCCTGGGTGGCAAGCGGCCGTTTGCCGCTTGGGGAAAGCATGGGGAGTGTGGACCCCAAATGGCCACTTGCCGCTGCTTGCTCCCTCGCTGTGGCCCAGCTGAGTGGCGCTGGCTCTGTGCCGCTCAGCTGAGCCCCGGTGGGACAGGAAGGGGGGGCGGGGCGCTGACATACATGGCCCGGGGGCGGGGCCATGTACGTCACCGTCCCCTCTTCCTCCTCCTGCCGTGGTGCTGAGTGGGAGAGGGGAAGGGGGGGCGATGATGTAGATAGCCCCGCCCCCTGGCCGTGTACGTCACCGCCCCGCCCCTCCTCCCCTGTGGTGGCCAGGCTGAGCTCGCAACACTCAGCCAAGCCGCCAGAGAGGGAGGGGAAGGGGGCGGGACGGTGATGTACACGGCCAGGGGATGGGGCCATGTACGTCACCGCCCCCCTTCCCCTCCCGCTGTGGCACTCAGCTGAGTGCTGAGCCCCTCAGCTGGGCTGCCAGGCGAGCCAGCAGCACAAGGGGCCGTTTGGGCTCCCCTGCGGTGGGAGGGGAATGGAGGGCAGTGACGTACATGACCCCGCCCCCTGGCCGTGGACATCACCACCCCACCCTCTTCCCTTGCAGCAGCCCGGCTGAGCAGACAGCACTCAGCCAAGCATGACGGTGTGAGGGAAAGAGAAGGGTCACGGGGACGGGGAGAGATGGAGGGGAGAGAGAGGCAGGAGGAGGAGGAGAAGAGAAGGGGAGAGTGAGAGGCAGGAGGGGGAGAAGAGAAAGAAAGAGACAGAGAGAGGCAGGAGGCGGAGGAGAGCTGAGAAAGGGGGGAGGCAGTAGGAGGAGAGAGAGAGAGACAGAGCAAGAGCACTCAGGAGAGACGACCTGAAAATCCCATCGTATGACTGGCTAATTGGCTAGTTTCAAAATAGTGTTCGTTTGGATGCTCCGCTGCTATTTCGAAATAACTACTCCTCAGAATAATTTGAAACAATTCTTCCCCAGTGTTTCTTGGGGCTCTAAGTCAAGACAGTGCATAAGAGAGCCTGCTTCAGACTAATTTTCAGGCTCCCCCAAAGTGGGGACATGCTATTTTGATTTTGTTATTTTGGGAGTTATTATTTCAAATATAATTATTTTGAAATAATTTCCTAGAGTCGACATGCCCTTATATATGCTGTGAAAATATAATAATTTTGTATTATGGTAGCGCCTAGAACCCCAGTCAGTCTCAGGGATAGTACTAGGTGCTCTGTATAACACCAGAAAGGGGTAGCTCCCCCATTGCTTACAAGCTGAAAGAAGTACAGAGGATAGCAGCAAGAAAGTAATGTTATTCCTATGTTACACATGAGACAGATTAAAAAAAGCCTTTCAAGATGACCCAGGAATTTTGCAGCAGAGTTGGGAAATGTACTTAAGTGTCCCAAGTCTCAATTCAGTACTTTAGTCACAAGACCATCCTTTCTCAAAACAAACAAACAAACAAAAACCCACCTTAATTAAAGAAGGCGGGATTGATGAGCTGTCCTGAGTCCATTATAAGACTTGTTCACCTTGCTTTGGAGGGTCCAGGTTGGAACCATTTGCAGTGCGTAAATTTTTGTATCTGGCATTGGTGTGTCTCCCTTTGGTTGTGCAGCTCACCGGAATTTAGTTTGGATTTTATTTTCCAGCTGCCGGATTCTTTAAAGCAAGCTGAAGCCTGACCTTTAGAGTTTCTGATGCGGCTGTCATGTTGCAAGGTTGTCACAGCTGCACGAACAACTGGGTCTATAAAAGAAATGAAAGGGTTATAATGTCAGGCACCCACATCGTGGCAGCCATGGCAGTGGTAGTAACCATGAGAAAGCAATCCTGACACCCTGAATGCAGCTAATGTTGACAGTGATGACCTTGCATTTATATAGCTTCTTTAAGTCAGATAGGCCCTTTTATCATGTGTGTATGATTAGTGATCTGGGCTCAGCTGGTATTAATAAAACAGTCAGACCAAAGTAGTCAGGCTTGAGTGCCTTATTCATAAAGTTGCCTTTATTATTTAATAGTAGCACATAAGAGAGATACAATCCTCAATCCTCAGGAAATCAAGTTTGCAGCCAGTGGCTATCAGATCTGTCTGGTCCAACTAATAACTTAAATTTCTCTCATTTTATAGGCTGTCTACAGGCAATCTTTAACTTCCCTTTTTTGTGACAATTACGAATTTCCTTCTGTCTGGTATATGTTGCAAATTTCAGAGCACATAGGACACTATTCAAACTTCCTGTACTAATCCAGAGAGAACACTTGTGCTGATAAATAGGAAATGATATTAAGCGCTAAGGCTGTGTCCAGACTCAGGGTTTTTTTCGGGAAAAGTAGCCTTTTCCCGAAAAAACTTCCCCTGCGTCCAGACTCAAGCCGTGTTCTTTCGAAATAATTTCGAAAGAACGCGGCTTTTCTTTCGATGGCGGTAAACCTCGTTTCACGAGGAAGAACGCCTTCTTTCGAAAGTTCCTCTTTCGAAAGAAGGCGTTCTTCAATGTAAATAGGGCTTCCTTGAAAGAGAGCATCCAGACTCGCTGGGTGCTCTCTTTCGAAAAAGCGGATTGCTCTTTCGAAAGATCGCGTCTAGACTGCAGGCGGATCTTTCGAAAGAGCCTCTTTCGAAAGAAGCCTGCAGTCTAGACATAGCCTAAGTGACCAAGCTTTCGATTCTCACTCGCTGAAAGTTGGCATTCTTAATAAAGATTAAACAATGTAAAATTATTATTGCAAATTACTCTTAAAGCTTGGTGCAGAGTTGATTCAATCAACAATAAGCTTTTACTTCCCTGTAGGCCCTTTGGCTTTAGTGGCCAACAACCCCAAAGCCATTTGGACGGACAAGGCTGGGGATATTCCTCTGCAGTGCTGAGTTCCCTCCATTCCCATAGAGTCTAAGAAACTTAAAGACCCAACTTTTGTTGTGTTAGAGATTTGGTTCCTCTGAACATGGTGATATTACTGGCCTTCATTGTAACTCTACATCTAGTCTCATACCCATCCATGTTCAGATAATTCAAATCTCTCTCTCTTTGAGGCAATAAACACAGAACATCGATGGATGTATGAGGAAGCTGAGTTTGCAATCTGCTGGGGAGCCAAATACAAGGCAGCTTTAGGAGCCCTGGCTCCCAAACTCCTATGTTCCCAGGCTCCTTAACTCCTCAGTTCTCCTGATAGGATGGTGAGCCAGGAATCTGGCAATGCTGGCTTCTTGGTAGCCTAGGCTTCCAGGCTATTAAAGGTCTGTGGTTCTGGGGCAACCCACCAGAGGGTCTGCCCTGGAGCTGGTTCTCTATTCCCCTTCTTAGAGAATTTCTATTTGGGGAGAGGGGCGGTTGTTCCAAATCAAAAGGAAACTGATTTTCAGTGTATCAAAATCCTCCACGAAACATAATGGCCTTTCTCTGCACACTTCATCTTGGAATGGGTTTTCAGTAGTTTGGCTTCCTTAGAATTACTTCTGTGGTTTCAGCTCTATATAGGTTTATTCTTCATTTCTGGTCCTAAACTGTTACTACATAGAGACACTACCTGTTAAATAGCTGTCATAAACTATCCCAGAGGTGCTACATTTCAGTGGAGGGTTAAGTATGTTCTCTGTATATAGATATAGATATATACTCTGAACTACCACTAGCATCATATATGCAGTTGATAAATCATTTCATAAAATTCCTTGGATTCTTTCAGAAGAAAATGAGCTGTTTTGCTGTAAGTCATTGGGCTAAATATTGCTCTTCCTCAAACCATGGTAAATCCAATAAAGTAAATGGAACTATTCTGGATTTACACTGATGTGGAAGTTGGCCCATTACCAGTACTTGAGGGAAAAATTATGACAGGGCTGCCTTTTTAGGTGAGCATTCCTGAGCTGAAACAGTTCAAATGCAGCCCATTGGGGTAAATGATAATTTCCCACTTGTGTCCCTTTCACACTTAAGGGCATCTGCAGGTTTATCCTGCAGTCAGAGCCAGTCTTAGGGGCGGGCGAGCTGGGTGGTCGCCCAGGGCCACCATATTCAAGGGGTCGCTGACAGAGCCCAACGGAAGCCCGTTCAGGACATGCAGCAATTAAAGGGGCCATGACCACATTTCAGCCCTTTTATGTATTTATTTTGCTTGACACATTTTCCCCAGCAGTCGCCCCGGGGCCTCCAACTGGTTAGGACCAGCCTTGCCTGCAGTGATCCAATGCTATTCTTGAGGTGTTGATGAGGCTTGCTACCAGCATTGCTGGCCATCCACTCGCTATTTCCCAGGAATAGAGTAATGTCACTAGATAGTCAGGGTTTATATTCTACCTTCAAGTCACTCGTTGGGTGCTATGCAACCACATCAGAAGGTAAATTTTAGCCCCTAGGGCCTTGTATATTTTGTCTTCTAATTCCTCTTGAGATTTTTTTTCCCCTCTCACTGTGTCTGCTCATAATTAAAGCGGAGCATAGAAATTACATACAGTGAGCTGAATTCTGATATCAGTTACACTTGTGAAACAGACTAATTGTTAGTAAAGAAGGAGTTACTCTGGATTTACACTACCACCACTCTGGCCAGTATCTGTCCTGATGAATGTCGTCTTAGGTCAAAGCTCAATACTGCAGTAAGGCCAGAAGATAGGAACCATATTTCTTTCTATCATAAAAATAATATTTAAAATGAAGCGATATTTATTCATCTGACCATCACAAGACCGTAATCTCTCAAGATGCCACATCCAAAATTCCCTGCATTATTCCCATAAAAGGAGAATTATTGACTTTCCATCGTTGCTTAACGGTTGCATTTTTTTGTAAGCAGCCTTTTCATATTTCACAATGGTGCTAACAGAACTGAAATAATGGGAAGCTAAGAAGCAAAAAGTCTGTTTTACTGAATTTGCCTGCAATACTGCCCTCCCATGATATAGCTTTTCAGCTATTCTTAATATATCTAAATACATCCTGCTGTTGAAGGTAACAAATGGATTTTGGAGGTCTAAAATTGTGGTAGTAATGATACTTTTATTGTTTCCTAATTAGCAGTGGAAGTGACATTCTTGTTGCAAAGAGATTCTACTGACAAAAGGGTTGCATTATAAATGAAAGTGGTTCATTTGATCAATTCTTCTCTTTCTCCCTCCTCCCCCCAATATATCAGATAAGGTCAGACTGCAGAAACAGTTACAATGCTGATCAACTGAACGCTGTAAAATCCGAATTTACACCTTCATTCCATATAGTCACCAATGCTAACATGACGAACATGTGCATTGCAGAGCTACTCAGATAAAATGAGCAATGTTTGTTCTCATTATATTGCTTGGGTTTCATATTTCAGTGAAAATCCTGCCCCGAAGGTTGCACTGAGAATGAATTCTCTCTAAAGAGCATGCCCTGACTGGAAGCAATGGCCAAACTCCCACCAATAAAGAGGAGTGGAATTGAACTCCTTTTTGCCTCCTTTTGTTTTTCATTATTCCATCTTTGTCCCGCTCAAGGATTTGACGTGCAACTGGTAAATAATTGAAATGCAACTTTTTTGTGGCTGTTTGTCTAAAAAAACAACTAAACCACTGCATTAATGTATCTGCCCAGTGCCCAGTCTTATCAGGTGCAGAGTTCTCTCAGCTCTCATTGAGGTTACTCAGCACTGTGTGGGATTGGCCCTTTAGCAATATAGCATCTGAGCTTCTCTAGAAATGCTATCTTGACATGGCTGCTGCGAGGAGATAGAGAAGAATTATTATTATTATTCCCCCCTCCCCATTTTTACAGATGTAAAATCAGGGCCTCATTGTGCTTAAATGCTTCACGAATGCAAAAAAGCCTGCCTCTTTGTTGCCTACGCACCGTTTTATCAGTCACACTGTGTTTGATTGTTGGCTTTTTTCTTTTGCTTGTTTCTTAAAGATACATCTGCTGATGTCAAAAGTGATTAGTGGGACCAAGTTGCTTGCCCTCGTGAGAAAAGCTTGGAAATGTGAAATGCGTGTTCTTTAAATATTCAAAAACCAGGAGTCAAATAAGAAGCACCCCAAATCTTACTAGTTTTAAGAAAAAAACTCATGATTTTGGGGGTCCTGACACCATTTTTTTGACTGCAGGGGACTGGCAATAACAGGTGTAATCGATGCCATGGTGCAGTGGTGCTCAGCCTTTTTTAATTCGCAACCCCCCAGGGCCGGAAAATTTTTGTTGAGAAAAAAAACACATTCATTTTGTTGCTGCCCCTTTAATTTAAGGCACCAGTCCGTTCCACCCACCCCCGTGGCGTGTATGTTGGGCGCTGAGCCAGAAAGACAGCTGCAACCCCCAAGAGGGTCATGACCCACAGATTGCACACCACTGGTCTAGTATGTGCTGCTTCTGCAATTTCACTTTGCAGCGCTCAGTATACCCACACAAATCTCCACCAGGCTGATATTCTGTCCAGCCCTAGGTCCCAGTGGTACATTACACAACAGGCAGGAGGGTCACCCTCTCTGCTGGGCTTGACCAAATCTTGCTCACCTTCTACGTAGTGGAATGCTTCTGCTTCATCAGTGACCCATCCGGAGCTGCGTTTTGCACGCCCCCTTCTTAGCCTGCAAGCTAAATATCACTTCTGTGACTGGAAGCCCGCGTGTCTGTGATGCCACAAGTCTCTGTAGATTAGATAAAATGCATACCTTGGAGATATTGTTTTTTATAAACCGCCTGCAGCGAACTAGATGAATAGCGGTACTCAAGATGTTCCTGTTTGCAGATCAAAAGGCAATATGGAAATACGTAATTGAAGAGATGCTTTCCAGACTCTTTGTATGTGACTCTGGGGAGAACTAGTCAGGACCACAAGAAATAAAAAGGAGTTGGAGCCTCAGCTGGTGTAAATGGATTTAGCTGCACTGGAACAGCTTTAGTTTGTACTGTCTCACATTCTGGCCCATGCAATCCAAATCAAGGCTGCTGTTGGTCACCACAACAAGATGTTGCAAGAGGTTAAGCCTCAATAACGATTATCAGCTGTTGTTTTCAGAGGTCAATGAATTTTTCAGCCATTGGAGTTTGATAGATGGGAGGATATAGAACTCCATCTTGATCCAATGAATTAAGGGATTGAAATGGATGAGATGTAAAGTTTGTCCCGTTAGTGTGGATGGGGCTGGAAGGAGAAGCAGGGATAATCTGCATTGAGATTCTAATTCCAGGCTAATGATCTGGAACTGAAGCAGCTAATCCCAGTCTCACAGGTTGGACCTGTTTCCATCTCACCCCGGTAACATAACCAATACAGTGATGAACGTGCCTTATTGGGTAATTAGCAGCAGCCTATGTACCCTGAGCAATGAGGCAACCTCCAAAGCTTTGAAGCCAGTGCATGCATCTTTGTCGTGTTGGGTGGAGACCCAGAAGGCGATGGAAGGAAGAGAAGATTTAGAGCTGCCTCCCAGTGGGGGGTGAGGGGGTTGTGAGTTAGGGGGCATGCACAGCAGAAGGAAGACTCTGGGAATCTTTCTGGAGCTGCACCAGTGTACACTGTGTGCCACATTGGCCCCCATGCGGTGCAGAATTAAAAGGCTGGGTTGATATAGCAAAGCCCTGGCTGGGTTGATTTAGTTGGGATTAGTTGCACAGGGGGCTGGACTTGATGACCTCCTGAGGTCTCTTCCGGCTCTGTGATTCTATGTGTCCAGACATTTTAAAGCTCCTTTTTCTGTAGCCTTAAGGCATAGAGTTGGTTCATTAGAGTGTGGGTATGTCTTCACCTGGAGGTGTAATTTCCATCTTAGGGAGGCACTCCCATGCTGGCTGTGACTGAGCCACCCCACGAAAAATAGGGTGAAACTCAGATAGGCACTAAGGGCAGCTACCCCTTCCCATTGCCACTTCAGGGACCCTGAAAAATTGTAGTGAGCTAGTTTTATCAACATTAGCAAGGTGTATGTCTACTCAAGCTCCTGTTACACTTCTTTCTCCAGGGTATACTTGTGTGTGTGTGTGTGTGTGTGAGAGAGAGAGAGAGAGAGAGAGAGAGAGATCACATTTGCTAAAAGGGCCATTTGAATGGCACTGAGCACTTCTACAGTCAGAACTGAAAACTGGCCATGTCAGTGTGATTTTGAGCACCTCACATTCTGGTGCCCAGTTGGGAGTCCCTTAAGAGCCAGATTTTCCAGAAAGCGCTAAGCATTCTCTTCCTCCTCTGAAAACCAGACTCGTTTAAGGTGTCTCACATTGGGGTACCCACAACCAGTAATCACTTCGTAAAAACCTTGGCTTAAAAGATTTTTGTTTTTCCTTTACATCTGCATCCCTGCTGTTTGCGGAGGCCAGAACAGATTTCAGCTGCAGCGAAGGGTCTGTCGAGCCAAATCAGTTTCTGCATCTGTTCCCTCCTCGGTTAATAGCATCAGGCTGGAGATGTAAAATAAAAAAAAAAGGAGGAAAATGTTTGATTTGTATCAAGCTGACGTGCGTCGTTCGGCTTTCAGCTGCTACTGCTATGCAATGGAATGCTCCTTGCACTATTCTCAGAAGCAGCTTCTGAGACCTTCATAGAAAGACCATGAATAGTGTGTAGAAAATTTAAAAGGACTTTGCAATTCAGAGCAGCATTTTTTTTCTCAGCTTATCTTGCTATTATGTCTATTTTTCTGATGTGTTTTTTAAAGGCTTGACCTGTACATTTCACAGATGCCCAGGAACTAACAATACACCTCGAGCCTGGTTTTTCAGAGATGCTGAGTATTTGCAACTTCAACTGAAATAATTGTGAGCCGTCGCTCCTCAGCATTTCCATAAACTAGTCCTTTGTGTCTGTCCAATCCTCCTAAAAACACTTCCAGTTAGGTGACTGCTGGATGGGTTTTGATCACATCAAATCAGACAGGTAAATAAAGTATTTGAATTAGATTTGCTGCTTGCCACAGGATAAGACTTCACCTGGCCGGGAAGGTGTAACGAGTTGTGGGTGGATAAACTGCTGAAAGTAAGAGAAATAGTTGTAGTAATTAACCATTGAAAGAATCATGATTATGGTGGATTCTTCATCATTGGAAGTCTTTGAGATTGAATGTTTTTCTTTTTAATAGTCATGCCCTCACTAAGCCAGGAGACATGAGTTTAACTAGATCAAATTATTTGACCTGTGTTATAAAGGTGTTCAATTTAGCTGTTCGTAAAGGTCAACTGATGAAGTGGGTTTTACCCATGAGATGCCCAGATAAATCTGTTAGTCTTTAAGGTGCCACAGGACTCCTCGTTGTTTTTGCAGATCCAGACTAACATGACTGACCTTCTGAGACTAACCATGGAATAATCTTTCCTCTGCTTTTACTGAGAGAATGCCCTCCCCCCCCAAAGAACTCACCTTCTCAATAAAAGAAAGATGAGGACAGAAACAGAGGTCAAGTGACTTGTCCAAAGTCACACAATGGGCAGGTGGCAAAAGTGGGAGTGAAAACAGGGTTCCAGCCCATAGCCTTATGCACTAGGCCATGCTGCTGCTGGAAACGTGAACCATTAGCAAACATAGATTTGACTAACATCCAGCTCGCTGAAGCATTAGGTCTCAGAAAGAACAGATTTCCAACCAGTCATTCTATTAAGTCTTTGTGCTGGGAGTCAGCAGTTTTTCCAGTCTAGGGGAAAGACGAGTTTTCCCCTGCATATATATATGAAATTCATTTGTTGCTTGTCAGAATTCTACGGGGAGGTGGCTCTGAGGCTGGCCTGTGGGTGTGTAGTTTGGATCACAGCTGTTACACTTTGGGTGTGTAGTTTGACTGTGGGTGTGTAGTTTGGATCACGGCTGTTACACTTTATTGTGCTTGTGTGATGGCCTCACAGATGCCTGGGTCATATTTTCGTGAGCACGCTCCATGCAGCCAGCTGAACTCTTTTGCTACTGTTAAAAAATACCCCTCCCGCTAGTGGGATACAGAAACTTGCTTGGGCACCGTGAGGAATGTGGAGTGTTCTGAATGTCATCCTGCCTTTAGTGGAAAGTCTGTAATGAAGCGGGTGAAGTGAGCAGATTAATTAGTTGATTCTGTTTTGAATTTGCACTTTTTCTTGGTCATGCCTTGTCCCCAGCTCTCTAGTCCCTGTCTGGGTTTTCTAAAGGTGTCCAATTACTCAGTTTGTGTGTTGATAGAACCTTTCCCCTCTCCCCATGTTTGTCCTTTCTGTTTAGATTGTAAGCTATTTGGAGGAAGGACTGTTTGCTTCTCCACACTTTGTAAAGCACCTAATGTAATGACATGAGAGCCTGAAACTAGGGTTACCATACCTTGTTTTTTCCTGGATATGTCCTTCTTTTCACTTATTAAATCTCCGTCTGGTCAGGATTTTTAAATAGCTGAAAATGTCCAGCATTTTTACCTGTAAAGGGGATCAGGAAGGGGGCGGTGGCACATAACTGTCACTCAGATTGAAAGTTTGGAGCTGCACACTTGGACATTAACAGCCGCTCTGCGCACGCACCCCAGTGCCTGGAGGGAAAAGTGTGTGGCTGCAGCGGTGGCAACTCTGGTGAAGTCCAGGGCAGGTCTGATGGGGGGAGGGTTGGCTCCTCTGACAGAGTCACCGCATTACCCTCCGCCCCGCTAGGTTATGTCCATGGCTCAGGGGGAGGGGAAGGGTACTGTGTTAGGGCAGGGAACTGGGCGTTAAAACTTCGGTCTTCTTCCCTTTCCTGTCGCTGGGCAGTGGGACTGTTGGTTAGATTTGGGGGTTCCGGTCTCAGCTCTGAGAGGACTGTGGGAGCTGGTGCTTGGTGGGCAGGCAGGGGAAAGGAAGGGATTCTGGGAAGCAGGATTCCTGGGTTCCTATTCTAGCCATGCCACTTCTCCCCTTGGTGCCTTTCACTTCATGCCTCAGGTTGGGCCCCAGCCAGCAGCCTTCCTGGCCCCCCACTCTCTCCTCCTGGCCCTGCAGCAGCCCGGGCTGCCGGCTAGTTGGCAGTACCATTGGAGCCCACACTGCTGTGCGTCTTGGAGCAGTGCAGCGAGGAAGCGGAAGCCCGGCCAGTGAGGGAAGCAGCAGCTCCAGCAGCAGCAAGGTGGTTGCCAAAGCCCCAGTCTTGGCATGCACGGGGACGAGTTTGTCAGCTCCTGAGCCCGGCCTCCTGTGCGAGTGGAGCAGCTGCCGCTGCAGCAGCCCTGGCAGGCACCAGGTGTCCTCTTTCTTGAATGTTCAAATATGGTCACCTTACTGAAACATAAGCCCAGGTGAGAAACATTTGAATGTTCAAATATGGAAACCCTACTGAAACATAAGCCCATAACTGACAGCATGATAGAGATGAAACCCCCATGACCAAAGTAATGGGTGGTATCTCAGTAACGTCAGAGGATAATAACCAGATACATCAGGAGCTAAGTTCCCTGTAAGTTGGGCACTTGTGCAGCTGCACAGCTGTTTTCTGAGCCCCACTCAGAGGGACAAAGCTCCCATGCAGGAAGGGAGCTCAGCTGAATGGCAGGGGGTGGGGCATCTTTAAGCAGCAACTTAAATTCAGGAGTTCGCAGAGTAGGTAAGCACGTGAGATAAGGGCTATGGCTACACTGTAGCCTTCTTCAGGAAAAGCTTATGCAAAAGAAGCACAGCCTGAAAAAAAGAGGAAGAATGGCTCCTGTGAAAGAGGGAGGTTTTGTGCAAAAAGGAGACATCTACAAAGCTCTTATTTGTGCAAAAGCCTCTTGTGCAAAAGCAGCTGCTAATTAATTATGCAAATGAAGCTTTTCCGGAAGAAGGCTACAGTGGTGCCGTAGCCAAGGAGAGAATAAGTGGCTGTGGGGGGAGTGAGTGAATAATTAATTGGCTTGGGGGAAAGTCAGAGGGGAAGGGAGTTTAGAGAGTCTGGTCTACTCAAGGAGAGACAAGCAGAGGGAGAAACCCAGTACTCTCCTCAACCCTCGTGGACTAGGAAGGGAGGTAAGGGGCTGACTGCATGGGGTCGATGGGGGAAAGAGAGAGTGGGTGGGTGCTGGCATTGGGGAGAGGGGGAGGAGGAGGAGTTTGCTTGTGCTATGTCCTGAGGTGTGGTGGGGAAGATGTGGATAATTTGTTAGTAGTGTGTCCTGACTCTCAGCTAGTCTACTGGTGCCTGCTAGTGTGAGAAGCAGATTTTATCCTAGCCCCCAGCTGGGCTGGGGGCAGCAAATTGCACAGGGGCAGGCAAGGGAAAGGGGGTGGGTGGGTACTAGCCTCTCTGCAGTGAGGTGGAGGCAGGGGGCAGTGTGTTTGGGATGTCCTCCTGACTCACCTAGTCCTCTCTATCTGGCTGGGTTGCAGGGGTGTTGTTTTAAATGCAAATTGCCTTTTCTCATATGGACAACACTAGGTACCTACAATAAAAAGGAGTGTGGAGAGCAAAGCAAGCGGCATGGGGTGGGTGTTTGCCAAGACACTTGCATGATTATATTTCAAACAAAATGTACAAAGGTGTTAATGGTTCAAGGAAAGAAAGAAAAAAATTCTTTTAACCAGTTTTTTGTAGTGTTGCAGATATCTAAAACTCTGATCGTAATGATTTTTACAAATCCTGTGTTCCTAATTAATGCATGGTATATTGTATTGCATTAAGGCTAGACCTTTGATTCGCAGTAGAGTTCTGGCTCTTATAAGTCAGAAATAGCAAGTACTAGGTGTGATGCTAGTTGTTTTGTAGGCTGAAACCTTATTTGCAATCTCTTTGAAACATGCATCTGTCTACAAACCCTTAAGCCATGTGTTAATTTGTTCTGGGGCATCAACTCTTGGAGTTGGTGATACACACAAGGTGAAAGTTTCAAACTCGGAGAACATTTATCTGTTTTTACAGAATGGATCCTAAACATTCCCCAGAGAAACTGACTCTTACAAGCCTTAGTGAATGCCTTTTATCCTTTTTTCCAGTGTCAGTAAATATTGTATGAGTCGTGCTTTCCTTGCAAATACTGTTTCTAGTTGGCTCATAGATTTGTTTAGCATCTTAAAGCTGAGCTATGTGTGGCTAATATGCAATATTGGTGTTGCACATAAGAAATTTCAACCCACCCAAAAGGAAACTCAACCCGCCCAAGGATAGAAAATGTTAGAGGGAACAGTGGTCACGAGTAATGTGTAACTTGCTTGTCCCTATGTATAATAATGTACCCCAAGAGAGTTGTCTCTACCCAGCCTAGGGAGCAGTGGTGCATTCCTGTCACTGACTGAGTTGAGTCCATTCTCTCAAGCACACATGTATTAGCCTAACTGGAGACATCTGATCTGGGGAAGCTAGGAACCTGCTTTGTTTTCAGGAAACTTGGCCGGGTTCCTTCGATGCTTATCTGATACTGTGATATTTGGAGGCTCTCTCGGAGTCTGCTGTGTTGGCTACTTACGCAAAGGTAGCACACCACACAGAGGGGACACATATACAGCCGAAAAGATAGCATCATTGGATAGAGCTAGAGACCCATCAGGACACCACACTGGTGACCTCTGGCAACCACTCTCACCACAATGGCGCCACATTCTTGGCTGATCCCTAGGCTTATTACCATCATAGTTTATCTATAATCACTGGGGCTCATGAATATTTTCGCCCATGTTTGGATTCAGTTAATTATAGTAACTTACCCTGGAGATCAAGTATGTATTAGCCTCAGCATATGTACTGTGCATGTGTTGGGCTCAACTCAGTTCCATTCTTCAGTCAATATCCAGCATACTCAAAGAAGTCATTGTGAGATAACTTTCCTCATTCTTGTAATTAACATTCTACTCCTTTTTATTGTAGGTACCTGGTGTTGTCCACATAAGAAAAGGCAATTTGCATTATAAAACAGCAGTGTCTGTTCTGATTAAGAACAACATTCCTCCCCAATACTGTTTCCATGAATATTTAAATTAATTAAACCCAGCAAAGATTTTATTTCACCCTAATGACTTATAAATGTATCTTCTTATGCCTGTGTAAATGAGTGAAACGCGACAGACGCAGTTCTTAATACACCTAATTAGTAAAATGATGCACACTGAGAGATAGGGGAACGCATTATCATCTTTAGGAGCCTTTCATGTCTGAGCTATTGTTAGCTAGCTTGTAGCTTTCAAAGTGCTGTTTGTGTGTGGGATTTTTCTCCTATCTGCTTTACCGTTAAATTTATTTAGACTCTACTTCAATGCTAAAAGCCCTCAGTTCTGAGGGAATTGTCCTAATAAAACAATGCAGTATGTTACAAAAGATATCTGACACACTTCATGAAATGTGTGTTAGAGTAATCCTGAGACCAAAACAGGTTATAAAGACCCATTTCTTCTGTACGGTACTAAAAATCACTCAGCGGTTAGCTGTACCTCTGCTCCAATGTGCTTTGAGAGGAATATGTAAGGAAAACTGGAAAGGGATCAGACATACTGGATAGTCGTAGTGTTCCCAGAGTGCAGTGGTTTATAAACATCAGAGCTATGTCTACACTCGCAGCTTCTTGCGCAAGAACATCTTGCGCAAGTGTTCTTGTGCAAGAAGTCTTGCGCAAGAAAATGTCCACACTGCCACGTGCGCGCTGTGCTTTTGCGTAAGCGCTCCCATGGCAGTGTGGATGCTCTCTTGTTTAAGAAAGCTCCGACGGCCATTTTAGCCATAGGGCTTTCTTGCGCAAGAAATCCCTGCCGAGTGTCCACACTGCCCTCTTGCGCGAGATCTCCTGCACAAGAGTGCTTACGCCTGTTAAAAAAGAGTGTAGCTCTTGCGCAAGAAGCCCTCTCTTACCACGCCGTACTGTAAATTTCCTTGCACAAGAGCGGGCGGGCAGTGTACACGCTCTGCAGATTCTTGCGCAAGAACAGCCATACTTGCACAAGAAGCCACGAGTGTAGACATAGCCCAGGAGTGGGGAAAGATACTTGTGTATTTTACCGGGACAGCAATTCCTATTGTAATGAACTGGATAGAGTTGCTCTTCTGTATCCTAGACCCTGTTCTGCTGATGAGCCCCTGATTCAGGAAAGACCTTAAGCACGTGCATCAATCCCATCAATTCTAGCTTTTGTTCATGCCCTGGGTTTTATGCTTGTTAAAGGCCTCCGTGACAAACTGGGTAATTTAAACATCTACACCAAGATTGCCTGATTAGTAAGTGACTTTGTATCAGGATTTTTCAGCACATGATTGGAGAAACCTTAGGACAGTGCTAGGCACATGTGTTGTGAAAATTGGCTCTTTCTGTGTCTCACATGGGTCACCTCAAAATTAGTGCTGGCACAATCATTGGTTGCTTTTGAAAAACTTGGCACTGCTCTCTGATTTGCATTAAATGAGCAAAATCCTCTGGTGCCCCCTACCTCAAAGCAAGGTAACTGTCATTCATGTTAAAATTCGACACTTGCCAACAAGGACTTAACAAGAATTTGAACTATCTCACCCATTACCAAGACAGTTTCCCCAATTATCACCTGTAATACCATTAACTCACAAACATCCCACTCTCCCTACCTTTAATATCATCAATTCACAGACACTTACCTTCCTTCCTCCCCCCCCCCCCCGCATCTCCCTTCTGTTCTGCAATGTGATTTGTCCTTTTCATATTTGTTCATTTTTTTAATTGTATCCTTTGGTATATATGGTTGTGACTACTTTCTTCCACTATTTGATCTGAGGAAGTGGGTCTGGCCCACGAAAGCTCATCATCTAATAAACCATCTTGTTAGTCTTTAAAGTGCTACATTGTCCTGCATTTTGCTTCAACTATCACTTAGGTAAGGATCAGATGTGGAGCTTGTATTTATCAAGATAGCCCTATTGATGTCTAAGGGACCACCGTTCCAGTGTTATGAATGTTAGTGGGATTACACTAGCCACAACAGAGAGCAGGCCCCCAATGTACTAGGTACTGTACATAGTCGTGGCAAGATTGTCTTCCTTAAAGAGCTTTGCACTCTAAAATGAGAAGGCCCACAAAGGAAGGATTATTATCCCCATTTGACTGATGGTAACCCAAGACACAGGTAGAGTGATGTACACAATCTGCTAGGGAAAAAAATCTGAGTCAGAGGTGGGAATTCAACCCAGCTCTCATGGACCCACAAGTGGTTGCATTATCCACAAGCTTATTCTTACTCCCTTTAGAAGTTTTACTTAGTTTGTAAGGGGACTCCTTCTTTAATGGACTTCATCCAAGGGGCAGGAAACCCACTCTGACTGATGGAATTCTAGACCTCCAGGACTGTGTTTGCCCACATGTTTGCAAGCCTTGCAGGATGTAATGGCTGTTTTCATGCACAAATGTGTGATGTGCACCAGCAATAGGAATCTGGTTTTATTTCATTTGCTCTGAAGCACTGGCACTAAAAATTCTAGGTTTGCACTTGGTTCTTGGGTATGCTTACAGAGGGATTGAGTCATATACAAAGTGGGAGAACTGGGCAGGTGAATCAGCCTGATACGTTCTAAATTCACAAGTGTTCTCAGGTTGTAATAACATGATTTTTCACTTCTGGAAAACATTACGTGGGGGGAAAGGTACAATTGTGTCCTAAGCGAGTTGGTCTCGATTCAATTTAAATCCAGCTATGAGTGGTAAATTGATGTGTAAGGAGGTGAGTCAAGTGCTACAGAATGAGCTGCAGATGTGTTGCAATTCTAATTTATTTTTAAGACTCTCTAATGGAATAAAGTACACAGGAGGGATATAAATAGGTGGGTCAGTAACAAGAAGGCGATGGGATATAGATTTAACTGAACCCCGTGTCCCTGTGATGTGAGAACTGAAGCTGGGGAAGCCTATTAGAGAGATGCAAACATCTGATAGGTGATCCCCTGGGTAAATCACTGAAGGGAGTGAGGAAAGCAATTTTCTATTAACAGCTGAAATCAGTGGATCTGGAATCCTCCCCTTCCCCCGTAGCTGCAACTGAAGTAGCTGTATGACGTGGGGTGAACTGTTTGATCCTTCGTTTCCCCGTCTGTAAAATATGTTGCCCCTTCTTCCACCGCTGCTGAGACCATCATCACCCCTCTGCTAAGCATGCGTAGGATTCTGAGGCCATGCAGGGCAGCTTCCCAAAGGGGGATGCATTTCAGAACTGCCTTTGCAACATGCTTAGCTTGAGTTAGCAACTCAATCCCACTGCACTCAAGCTGAACAGGAGCGAGTGTGGCCGCAACAGGACAATGTTGCAGTATGCACAGACTGACAGGATTGGCAGAGTGATTGGAATAGTTGCTGGTTTGTTGTTACAATCAAACCGTTGCTGTGATTCCCCCCGGCATTACCACCTCCAGCTTCAGCTCCACTCACGTTTCAGTCCTTCACTGAGGACTGATGGGAGAGCTAGTTTGAGTTCACACCACCGCTTAACCCAAGCTAGAGTTCTCTGTGTGAGGATGGGAGTCAGGTTGATGATAACACTTGTGTTAGAACTCAGGCAAACTGTGCTGTAAAGACAGACTCAAAGGCTTCTTCTACACTACAGGGTTTTTGCGAAAAAACCCACGGACCATCCACACCTCGAGTGCGGTTTGGGGCAAGAAAATTTACAGTAGAACAGCAGAACAGAGGGCTTTTTGCAGGGTAGGTATACCTCTTTCTATGAGGAATGACTCCTTTTTGTGCAAGAGTTCTTGCGCAAAGAAAGTGTGTGTGGATGCTCAACAGGGGTTTCTTGTGTAAAAAGAGCTTATTAGAAAAAATACAGATGCTCTGATGGCCATTCTGTGAATGGCCACAGAGCTTTGTTGCACAAGAGTGTCCATGCCGTGTGGATGATCTCTTGCGCAAAAGCACATCACTTTTGCAATGCGCTTTTGTAGTGTGGACGCGCTTTTGGCAAGAAGTTTTGCAGAAGATCTCATGTGCTAGTCATAGAATGGGGGCAATGACAACAGCACGGGGGGAAGAATAGAAAAGGGGAATGATAGAACTCTAGAACTGGAAGGGACCTCAAGAGGTCATCAAGTCCAGTCCCCTGCCTTCATGGCAGGACCAATCACAGTCTGTGTCATCCCTATAGATGTCTGTCTAACCTGCTCTTAAATATCTCCAGTGATTATGGAGCTCCCACAACCTCTCTACGCAATTTATTCCAGTGTTTAACCCCCCTGACAGTTAGGAAGTTTTTCCTAATGTCCAACCTAAACATCCCTTGCTGCAGTTTAAGCCCCTTAGTTCTTGTGCTATCATCAGAGGCCAAGGAAAACAATTCCCTCTCCCTCCACACACACACTTTTCCAGATGACACCCTTTTAGGCTATGTCTAGACTACAGGCTTCTTTCGGAAGACATTTTTTTCTGAATTCACACTGAAAAAGTGATCTGCTTTTTTGAAAGAGAGTGTCCAGACTGAATGGACGCCCTCTCACACTTAAGCTGTGATTGTTATGGACAGAATGGCCACCAGGGCACCTGTGCTTTTTCCTCTTTCTTCTTCTTCCAAAAGAACTCCCTCTTCCCCATTCACACACATCTTTTTGCAAAGCAGCTCTTTCGCAAAAAGGCTTCCTCCTCATAGAAAGAGGAAAAAAACCCCCTCTGTTCTTTTGATTTTCTTGTGGAAGAATGCAATTGCAATGTGGACGTTCCTAAAGTTTTATTTAAAAAAAATGGCTATTTTTCCGACAAAACTCTGTAGCGGAGACATACCCTTAGATACCTGAAAACTGCTATCATGTCTCTTCTCAGTCTTCTCTTTTCCAAACTAAACAAGCACAGTTCCTCCAGCCTTGCCTCATAGCTCATGTTCTCGAACTTTAATCATTTTTGCTGCTCTTCTCTGGACCTTCTCCAATTTCTCCACATCTTTCTTGAAATGTGGTGCCCAGAACTGGACACAACACTCTAGTTTAGGCCTAATCAGCTCAGAATAGAGCAGAAGAATGACTTCTCGTGTCTTGCTCACAACACACCTGTTAATGCATCCCAGAATCATGTTTGCTTTTTTTGCAAGTGTCACACTGTTGACTCATATTTAACTTGTGGCCCACTGTGACCCCTAGATTCCTTTCAGTGGTACGCCTTCCTAGACAGTCACTTCCGATTGAGTGTCAGATCACTCTTTAATTGGGTCCTTAAGATGGCTTGGCTGGGTCCTGACAGCAGAGATGTGAGATGAGATATGGAATTTTCTGGTTACCGTGGATTCTCCCAGAAGTAAACTGCCTAAATCCCTGTGGGGAGATGTGGAGAGGGTAGCAGTGTGGGGAGACCTGCTGGAGAAGTGGTTTGCCCCAAGAGGAGATGAAGAATAATTTTGACTTTAGATTTGCTAGGACTTCCATTTGTTGCTTTGGAAGGGGTGTGCATTTTATGTGACTTGGCTGCAGATATGCAAGAGGCAGATGGCCAGCAGGAGGCACCAGGGATGATGACCCCTTGCAGCAACCTACCCTGACACAACGTGAGAGCCCCACATTGCACAGCTGTACAGAGATGGCCTATTCCGGCAAGTGCACAGACACTGAAACTATTCACTCCTTCCATTCCCAGATGATGTCTATCTGCGTAATTCCACCAATTTTAATGCAGCTACGCTGATTTACACCAACGGACAATGTGGCTCATAAAATGGAATAGAGACTGTGAATGTTTCTATCGTTTATTTTTTAAACTTACACTATAGAATTATCTATTGAATCCTATAGGCATGCTCAAAATCCTACAGATGTGCAATTACTTTCTATTAAATCCTATAGGGACTTTTCATAAGGGCTCATTGGTTGCTCGAATGCCTTGTAAGACATAGGGCAACATTTCATGGTTTAAATTTCATAGTCAGTGAGGCCTAATGTGGCATATCTGCCTGCTATGAGGCATTCGTTCATGGCACAAGGATAAGGGTTGGGGGTAATTTCAAAGGAAACATTAAACAGTTAACATCTTTCTGCTAATGTGATTACACGTATCTTTTAATAACAGTCAAAGGCTCATTGCAGTCTACTGAATATTGCAAATTAGCACGTTAAGTGGATAAACATAACCAAAAATAAAACTCAAGGATGTTGCATTATAAAATATATTCTGGTTATTTGTTTTGACAAGTGTAGCTTAATTTTCCTCACAGGGCAATGTCTCCAGCCTCTACTCACATTAGATGTCTCGCTGATTATCCTACAGGCTGCTCCCCCCCACTAAAGAAGTGCTTTTATAGGTCTGTGATGGGGGGCACCGGAGTATTTAGTTGGGACCGCGTGTGTGAGTCACTATTTGCTGACGGGAGCAGAGAGTTCATGATATTGTGCATATTGGGCCAGAGCATGTCCCTAGGAGGAGCATTGCCAGCAGATCTAGCGAAATGATTGTTCCCCTTTATTCTGCAATGGTGAGGCCACATCTGGAGTATCGCGTCCAGTTCTGGGCCTCCCACTACAGAAAAGATGTGAATGTGTAACCCACACACCTAGTGCGGTTCACTGTCCATGCAGTGGCATCTAGACCACAGCAACAGCTAAGACCAAGAGACTTCTACAGCATGGGCTGGAAGCCAGCTGGCTTTCAGCTCAGAGGATAGAGGCTCCCATACTAAACTTCATAGGTCCCATTCAAATCCGCCTGGTGGTGCTTACAGCTGCACTGGAGAAAGTCCAGCGGAGGGCAGTCAAAATGATTTGGGGACTGGAGGACATGACTTAGGAGAAGCTGAAGGATTTGGGCTTGTTTAGTCTACAGAAGAGAAAAATGAGGGGGGATTTGATAGCAGCCTTCAACTTCCTGAAGGGGGCCTCCAAAGAAGATGGAGAGAAGCTGTTCTCAATGGTGACAGATGGCAGAATGAAGAGCAATGGTCTCAAGTTGCAATGAGGCAGGTCTAGGTTGGAGATTAGGAAAAACTATTTTACGAGGAGGGTGGTAAAGCACTAGAGTGGGTTACCGAGATATGTTTTGGCATGTCCATCTCTAGATATTTGACAGAGCCTTAGCTGGGATGATTTATTTGGGATTGGCCCTGATTTGGGCAGGGGGTTGGACTCGATCACCTCCCGAGGTCTCTTCCAACCCTTGGATTCTATTATTCTAATGGGCAATTCCTCCCTTGTATTCCACCACTGGCTCTGGAAGGTGGAATTGGGGCAGTATCATGGTGCCTGTCTTATTTGTAGAGATCTCTCTCCACAGCTTTCACATAAGCTTCTCATCGGGGGGTATATTGTAGTCATTTGAGTTTGGTTAGACCCTGCTCCGAAGCACATTAAGTTAATAGAGAGACTTCGACTTCAGCGTGCTTTGGCTCAGGCCTTTCTCCACAGTGTGCTCTCTTTGGGGAGAATTAGCCCTACGGGTCCTCTCCTATAAAGATTTCTGACCAAGCCTAATGTGTTACAGAACAATTTACCTGGCCAGATCTTCCACTGGTGTAAATAAGACTCACTCCAATTTACCCCAACTGCCGACCAGGTCCACTGATTCTTACCAGCATGTTATACCCTAACATCTCATAAGAGTTATTTCTTGGTAGGACTATGACTCACTCCTGAAGGCATCTCAAAGCATTGCCACTCCAAGTATTATTAGCATCTTTCCTTGGATTCAGAGGAAAAGATTGTTTCCCTTTAATGAGAAACAATATGAAATATTATGCCAAGTTAAGAGGCTGAAATAAATATCTGCAGTCATGTCTAGAAAGAGAAAGACTGCCCTAAGAAGGAGCTGTTGTATATGGGGTTTGCGTTGATAACCAAGCACCACCACATCTATAAAAGATTAGGCTTTGTTCATGCAAAGTCGTTCAGGGCTCCGTTATGGAATTTTTATGCAGAGAACACTTCATCAGAGTTTGAATTCTCTTAGGAGAGCTACAACACTTGGGCTACGTCTACACTGGCCCCTAATTCCGGAAAAGTCATGCAAAGCAGGTAAGTCAGAATAGGGAAATCCGTGAGGGATTTAAATATCCCCCGCGGATTTAAATAAACATGTCCACCATTTTTTTTCCGGCTTGGGGAAAAGCCGGAAAAAAGCGTCTAGACTGGCGCGATCCTCCGGAATAAAGCCCTTTTCCGGAGGATCTCTTATTCCTACTTTCAAGGGCTTTATTCCGGAGGATCACACCAGTCTAGACGCTTTTTTCCGGCTTTTCCCCAAGCCGGAAAAAAAGCGGCGGACATGTTTATTTAAATCCGCGGGGGATATTTAAATCCCCCGCGGATTTCCCTATTCTGACTTACCTGCTTTGCATCACTTTTCCGGAATTAGGGGCCAGTGTAGACGTAGCCTTGGTGTTTATGATGATGCATTTGTTATGAGTGGCAGCTGTATGGGAGAACAGAGAAATCGAATGAAGGAAAAAGCAGTGTTCTGCTGCTCCCCTTTTTACCTCGCTTCACTGTGCACGCTATCTACACAGACTGTTGTGCATACGATAGGGATCTTGGATTTAGTAAACAGCTCCAACTCTTTATCAGCACTGAAAGATTTGTTGGCCTCTTGTGTAACCGGTGCTGCATATTCTCCTCCTTAACATCTGGAGTAGGCATACTGCACTCGGTTTAAAGACTGCGGTTTGCTCCTTATCAGAGAATGAATAGGCATTATCCTCCCTTACTCAGTCATGACAAAAGTAATTTACCTACTCTGTGAAGATCAGAATGCGATAACATTATCAGAACGATGAATACATCTTTTGCTTCTCTCTGGTAGAAAAGATCTTATATGGGGCTACATAAAGCCTTTTTGCAGCATGTTTCAGAGGGGTAACCCTATTTAGTCAGTTTCAGGAGGTAGTTTTTAAGGTGCCACAGGACTCCTCATGAGTTTTGCAGCAGGTTACATGTGAGGGTTTTACTATGGATTGTCTCATAGCTGCAAAATCTTGAGCTAAATTTAGATGATGATGAGAAGGGGAAGGAAGAGGAACCTAAGGTTGAGACTTCCAAAACTCGTCCAGAGGATTTAGTCACATGATGCCCACTGACATGAATGGGATTTATGTGGCTATGTATCCTTTAGCCAGTTGTGGAAATCTCAGCATATTTGCCTTGCTCTGATTTGCGTTTTGAGAAGAGAAGTAGGACTAGAAATCAGTCGAGAAGTAATTCAGACACACCGCGTTGAGAGCGCAAGTGTGCGTGACGTGTCCGTTGTGGATACTGAGAATATGTTCTATCTGGGGAGCGCAGCAAAAGAAGATGGTTGACTGCGAGATGGCTCTGTACTACCTATGATATCTCTTATTATGTCAGTGCAGCTATGCAGTAGTCTGATTCTCTTGAATGATGCAAATTTTTCAGGCCGTGATTATTTGCTACAATGTATTTGGAGCCAGTCCTGGCTAGTATGATCAGATGAAAGCTGGAATTATCGCACATAGAATTATTCCTCAACTAGGTTTTCGGCAAGTGAGATCCGCAGTAATTTTGCTTCATGCTTCACGTCAAACCTTATCAAACCATTCTACCTAAATACATAACTACCGAGGATAAACAGAAGCACTTGAAGATGCTTCTCTCCTCAGTTCTTCTGGGGGGGTTCAGCATGTGTCTGCAATCCCTACACAGACTGAGAGGGCTAGTCAGTCTGGGTAAAAGCTGTAGAATCTGGTTCAAAGTGAGTTTAATTTGCCTTCATTGGGATGTGTCATTCATGAATGCCTGCTTCATATGGGATCACATCTTGTTTGCCTTTCACAATGTGTAGTTCTCATGGGGACGGTTGTCCTTGGGTCAAGGGCTGTTGACTAATCATAAGCACCTTTCATAGGTTTGGTTGGTAGTTAAAATCTACGCGTGTACTCATAGGCTATATCTACACTATAGGTTTTTTATGCAAAACCCACCATTTTTGCGCAAAAACCCATAGAGCGGCCACACCTCAAGTGCATTTCTGCTTAAGAAAATCTACAGTCAATCGATAAAACAGAGGGCTTTTTGAGGTGTAGGTATACCTCCTTCTACAAGGCATAACTCCTTTGAGTTCTTGCGCAAAAAGGTGTGTGTGGACACTCAACAGGGGTTTCTTGCGAAAAAGAGCCTATTAGAAAAAGTACAGGTGCTCTCATGTCCATTCTATGAATGGCCATCAGAGCTTTCTTGCACAAGAGTGTCCATGCAGCATGGATGCTCTCTTGTGCAAAAGTACATTGCTTTTGCGATGTGCTTTTGAGGTGTGGATGCACTTTTGCACAAGAAGTTTTTGTGTAAGATCTCTTCCGAAAAAAGCTTCTTGCATGAAAACCCTGCAATGTAGACAAATCCATAGAGTCCTCGGGTTGGAAGAGACCTTAGGAGGTCATCAAGTCCAACTCCCTGCCACAACAAGACCAACTCCAACTAAATCATTCCAGCCAGGGCTTTGCCTTAAAAACCTCTAGGGATGGAGATTCTACCACCTCCCTGGGTAACCCATTCCAGTGCTTCACCCCTTCCTAGGGAAATAGTTTTTCCTAATATCCAACCTAGATGGCCCCTACTGCAACTTGAGACCATTACTCCATTGAGAACAGACACTTTCCATCCACTTTGCAATCGTCTTTCAGGGAGTTGAAGGCTGCTATCAAATCCCCTCTCACACTTCTGCACACTAAGGCTGTGTCTAGACTACATGCCTCCGTCAACGGAGGCATGTAGATTAGACAGATAGGCGAAGGGAAATGAAGCGGCGATTAAAATAATCGCCACTTCATTTAAATTTACATGGCTGCCACGCTGAGCCGACAAACAGCTGATCAGCTGTTTGTCGGCTCAGTGCGCTAGTCTGGACACTCCCCTGCCGACATCAAAGCCCTTTGTCGGCAGCCCCGGTAAACCTCATCCCACGAGGAATAACAGGGCTGCCGACAAAGGGCTTTGATGTCGGCAGGGGAGCGTCCAGACTAGTGCGCTGAGCCGACAAACAGCTGATCAGCTGTTTGTCAGCTCAGCGCGGCAGCCATGTAAATGTAAATGAAGCCGCGATCATTTTAATCGTGGCTTCATTTCCATTTTTCGAATACACAAATCTACATGCCTCCGTCGACGGAGGCATGTAGTTTAGACGTACCCCAGATAAGTCCAGATCCCTCAATATCCTTGTAAGTCATGTGCTCCAGACCCCTCATCATTTTTGTTGCACCTCTGCTGGACTCTCCGATGCGTCTACATCCTTTCTGTAACAGAGAGCCCAGAACTGGACACAATACTCCAGATGTGGCCTCACCCGTGGATAAAGGGGAATAATCACTTCTCTACATCTGCTGGCAGTGCTCCTACTAATGCACCCTAATATGCTGTTAGCCTTCTTGGCTACAAGGGCACACTGTTGACTCCTATCCAGCTTCTCATCCATTGTAATCCCCAGGTCCTTTTCTGCAGAACTGCTGCTTAGCCAGTCGGTCCCCAGCCTGTAACAATGCTTGGGATTCTTCCGTCCCAAGTGCAGGACTCTGCACTTCTCCTTGTTGAACCTCATCAGATTTCTTTTGCCTCAATCCTCCAATTTGTGTAGGTCACTCTGGACCCTATCCCTGCCCTCCAGCGTATCTACCTCTCTCCCAGCCTAGTCTCTTCTGTGAACTTGCTGAGGGTGCAATTCATCCCCTCATCCAGGTCATTAATAAAGATGTTGAACAAAACCAGCCCTAGAACCAACCCTTGTCTCACTCCACTTGATACCAACTGCCAACCAGACATCAAGCCATTGATCACCACCTGTTGAGCCCGACAATCTAGCCAGGTCTCTATCCACCTTACAGTCCATTTATCCCATCCATATTTCCTTAGTTTGCTGGCAAGAATACTGTGGAAGACTATATCAAATGCTTTGCTAAAGTCAATGAATATCTTGTCCATCACCTTCCCCAAATCCACAGAGCCAGTTATCTTGCCATAGAAGGCAGTCAGATTGGTCAGGCATGACTTACCCTTGGTGAATTCATGTTGACTATTGCTGATCACTTTCCTCTCTTGCATGTGCTTCAAAATGGATTCCCTGAGGATCCCCTCCATGATTTTTCTGGTTACTGAGGTAAGGCTGACTAGTCTGTAGTTCTCTGGATTTTCCTTCTTCTCTTTTTAAAAGATGGGCACTACATTTGCCTTTTTCCAGTCACCCAGGACCTCTCCCAGTTGCCACGAGTTTTCAAAGATAATGGCATATGGCTCTGCAGTCACATCAGCCAACTCCCTCAGCACCCTCGGATGCATTGTATCTGGCCCCCAAACTTTGTGTATGTCTAAAGTTTCTAATTAGTTCTTAACCAGTTATTTCTCCACCGAGGTTTGCCCACCTCTTTCGCATACTGCGTTGCCTACTGCAGTAGTTTGGGATCTGACCTTGTCTGTGAAAACAGAGGCAAAGAAAGCATTGAGTACTTCAGCTTTTCCCACATCATCTGTCACTAGGTTACCCCCCTCCATCCAGTAAGATCCCCATCTCTTCCCTGACCACCCTCTCATTGCTAACATGCCTGCAGAAACCTTTCTTGTTACCCTTCACATCTCTTGCTAGCTACAATTCTGATTGCACTTTCACCTTCCTGATTTCTCCCCTGCATTCTTGAGCAATAAATTTATATTTCTCCCTAATGATCTGTCCAAGTTTCCACTTCTTATAAGCTTCCTTTTTGTGTTTAAGCTTGCCAAGGATTTCCCTGGTACATCAATCTGGTTGCCGACCATATTTGCTTTTCTTACTGCACTTCGGGATGGGTTGTTCCTGTGCCTTCAGTAAGGCTTCTTTAAAATACTGCCAGCTCTCCTGGACTCCTTTCCCCTTCATGTTAGCATCCCAGGGGATCCTGCCCATCAGTTCCCTGTGGGAGTCAAAGTCTGCTTTTCTGAAGTCCAGGGTCTGTATTTTGCTGCTCTCCTTCCTTCCTTTGGTCAGGATTCTGGAATCGACCATCTCATGCTCACTGCTTTGATTAGATCCCTTTCTATTTACAGGGTTAAGGTGGGTAACTTAGTGTTTAGTATTTACACTTGGGGGCTGTGTCTAAACTGCACCCCTTTGGCGGAAAAGGGATGCAGATTAGACGCAGCGCAATTGCAAATGAAGCAGGGATTTAAATCTCCCCCGCTTCATTTGCATGAACATGGCTGCCGCTTTTTTCCGGCTCGGGGCTTTGCCGGCAAAAAGCGCCAGTCGAGACGGGGATCTTTCAGAAAATAAAGCCTTTCCCGAAAGATCCCTTATTCCTCTTAAAATCAGGAATAAGGGACCTTTTGGAAAAGGCTTTATTTTCCGAAAGATCCCTGTCTAGACTGGCGCTTTTTGCCAGCAAAGCCCCGAGCCGGAAAAAAGCGGCAGCCATGTTCATGCAAATGAAGTGGGGGAGATTTAAATCCCCGCTTCATTTGCAATTGCGATGTGTCTAATCTGCAACCCTTTTCCGCAAAAGAGGTGCAGTCTAGACACAGTACTCAAGTATACAGAAAATGCTCCCAATGCAGTTTCCTTAGACCAAATAACTGGGACTTAATTAATATCGCCATATCTTTGCCTTTTAAACTTATTTCATGTAGGTTTCATGGCTTTCTTTTCGTGTAGTTGTTTGCAGTGCAGATGTAGCCATGTTCATCCTAGAATATTAGCGGGAGAAAAGTGGAGGAGGTAACATCTTTCATTGAACCTATGAAGAGAAGTTGGCCCAAAACCAGACAGTACCTCACCCACCCAGTGAGGCCAACAGACTAAGTGGGACTCTGGGCAAGGTGGGAGGAGACAGCTCCACATCCTGAAAGGGGTGGGTCTTGGGCAGAAAGGGTGGGACTGGGCCTCCCCCAGACAGCCCTCAGTACTGCCTGGAGCACTTTGCGGGTGGCTTCAGCGGTGATTTGAAGGCCCCAGGGCTCCGGCTGCTGCTGCAGTAGCCCAAGCCCTTTTGAATCACTGGGTCCTGAAGAAGTTCCTCTCCCCTCCTCCCCCTCAGCACCCACCTTATCTTGCTTGTCCTCTTAATGTGTCAGCTTTTGCTTTCAGTTCTTGATGAGGGCATTTTACTCTTCTTTTGTACTTTATGTGTAGGCAGGAAATTACAATCTCTCTCCGACTTACGAATCGGTGATGGGCCAAGCAATTGGTCGTAACCTGGTTTGTTCATAAGTCAGACCCCATAGAGTTACACACGACCACGCTGTTCATATGCACGGATCGCGTTCGTAACTCGGCGTCCGCCATTTACGACAACTTCAGTCGTAACTGCGAACGGTCGTAAGTCGACCATTTGCAACTCGAGGACCAGCTGTAATATTTTCCCAGCTGCTGCTATTTCAGTAATAAAAAGCAGGCTTAACAAAGACTGGGTAGCTGCTGGACAGGCTGGACAGGTAGAAATACAAATATTATCAGTTCCTTTCAGTTGGAAGACACAGGTCAATTTACCATTCTCATGCCATTAGTTCATTAGAAGTTAAGTGATTTGTGAGATTATTTATCTCAGTCAATTAGGTAGCTTTCTTTTCGGTTCCCTTTTTCAAACTAAACTTTCCTTCATTAGGAGTGAATTTCTTCCTCATGCAGTGTTGGCAAGAGACGATCCCAGTATTGCCAAAACTCACAGTATTTTGGTGTTTTCCTTTAAAGACCCGTTTCCTGGAGTCTTATGAATATGTAAGAATATCAGATCGTCTGAGGAAGAGGGCTGTGCCCACAAAAGCTCATAATACCATCTACATGTTTTGTTAGTCTATAAAGTGCAACAGAACTATTTGTTGTTTTTTAAGCTTTTTTAATGGAAGTTTCTAACTCTCGTGATATGAGGGGGGAGGCTTGGAAATGTGAGCTGAATGCCCCCTGAAGATTCAAAACCCTGAAAGCAAATAAAAAGAACTCAGAATGTGATATTTATCGTTTTAAAGTCAGTCTTATTATATTTGGGGGGCCTAGTTTATGATTCCTGAATGTTTGGGGTTGGTAGATCTACAGTCCTGGAGATCTTTGCTCCTTAAGCCAATACAGCACAAACACTGACAGGCCACACTTCGTCACTCTAGTCTTGAATTACTGCTCCCCCTGTGGTGGTGCCGCAGTTCCTATTTATTTGTTTCCTGGTTGCACCTAGGGATATGTCTAGGCTAAAAACACTGCTGCAACTCAACTGCAGCTGTGCCACAGTAGTACAGACACTAATTACAGTGACAGAAGAGAGTCTTCCATTGATGAAATAAATCGGCCTCTCTGAGAAGGCAGTAGCTAGGGGTGTGTCTAGACTACACCTCTCTGCTACTGAAGCAGGGATTTAAATAAAGCCTTTTTCGAAAGATCCTATAAACTTCATTTCGCGAGGGATAAGGGATCTTTCAAAAAAGGCTTTATTTTCGAAAGATCAGCCTCTAGACTGCCGCTTTTCTCCGACAAAGCTCCATGCCGAAAAAAGCGGCGGCCATTTTTATGCTAATGAAGCACGGGATATTTAAATCCCCGCTGCATTAGCAATTTCGATGTGCCTAATCTACATCTCTCTGTTGGCAGAGAAGTGTAGTCTAGACACACCCTAGGTGAGCAGATCTCGAGGTGACATCAGTGGAGCTATACAGATTTACACTAGCTAAGGATTTGGCTCATTTGAAGGCCAGCTCATGCTCTTGTTGGCATAGAAATAAAAGGAAAGCAAGCAAATCACTGATCCTCAGAGGAACATGGGTTATGGGGAGGACCCTAAACAGGTTCTAATAAAAACAACCCATCTTCTGCATCACATTCATGCTTTCCACAGCCGCAATGTTCTCCCTTCACTCTCTGTCAGCCACATTTTTTTTAATGTAATAGGTGATCACGTAGTTTACTATATGGCTCCAATCCAGCAATTGGAAGTACATTATGTGCTATGGCACTATCCCCAGACAACCCGGGCTGGGGAGTGGGGGGAATTAGATCACATTCAATTATCTCCACAACACTGCTTCTCTCTCCTCTTTGTGGGTCAGAACAGGCAGCATTCTACAACTGCTAATGTCCTAAAAGTGAAATGGCGAGAGAGATTTTTGCAAATAGGCATATGAATGGCAGGGCGAGGCAGCTCCCTGTGGGAAGCAATGACCTCACAATTAAACCAGTGAGGGGCTTGCCCCTTCATTGTGGAGTGGCCACATTTTATGGGATTATTTATATACATTTATATGGTGTATGTATTGAAAAGGACCTGGCCATGGCTTCTGGTACCTCTGGCATGTGATTGCTATTGATATTTGTATTGTAGTATCACCTAACAGCTCTACTCATGGACCAGGGTCCTGGTGCTAGGTGCTGTACAAACACAGGGCCTTGGTGCTAGGTGCTGTGACCCAGTGTGCTTGGGGTAGCCCTCACTGGAAATGCCAACATCAGGCTGTAAAAGATACTTCCAAGACTGGTGGGTAACACTTAAATTAAATCCCCCAACCAATCACAAACTGTGTTTCTGATCAAGAAGCAACACACACACACTAATTACATCACTAATTACATTTTTTCTGGCTCCTAATCAACACCTAGTACAGTGAGAAGTAATTTTAATAACTCTGCAGTGCTAACATATGCAAAATATTCTTCTGACCATAAAGGGTCAGCCACATTACCACGTCGATATGCGTTTGGATCTTACCCAACATACCATGCTGCCAACCAATCCTTTAGCATCTAAAACTAAAGATTTATTACAAACAAAAAGGAGAACAAGAGGAGTTTGTTGAATGGGAAAGCAGTCACATCCATATGAAGATTTCCAGGTCCATATATCAGGTTCTTAGCAGTATTGGCCAGTTTGTCAGCTTGAAACTCCCTTTGGAACTCATCCAGAGCTTGTTGGATGGGTCATTCAGTCTTTTGCTAAGAGCTTCAGTTCGTAGCAAAGTTTTCCAGAGGTAAGAAGTGAGGCTACATCTACACTACGAGTTTTCTCGGCAAAAAATATGCTAATGAGGAATTCATGTGCATGAGTTGTAATCTCATTTGCATATTTTCTGCCAATCTATTTTTGCACTAAAGGTTTTTGTACAGAAACAAGCAATGTGGACTTTTTTTGGTCCCCAAACTCCTTTTTCCGCAAGATCCTTATGCCCCAAAAAAGGAGGTATCCCGATCTTGTGGAAAAAGGGGGTTTTGCCAAAAAGAAAACGTCTACACTGCTTGTGTTTGTGCAAAAACAGATCTGCAGAAAATATGCAAATGAGATTGCAACTCATGCAAATGAGTCCCTCATTATCATATTTTTTGCTGAGAAAACTCGTAGTATAGACATAGCCCAAGATAAGAAGCAGGACTGAAGACAAAACGGAAATGATGAAGCTGCCCTTTGCGTGTCTGGTATTTCCTTTCTTCCAGACACCATGGAAGACCTTTGAGATCTCTCTGCCAGCATGCTCCTTCATGCCTTGCTAAGTCTTAAGGTGCAGTCTGCTTGCCCTGTCAATGGTTCATTGTATAGTTGATGTCTCTTGATGGGCTATCAAGCTGGCCTAGTGCTGTAGGGGACCTGTCGGGGGGGGGGGGGGGGAAGTCACCCAGAAACAGCACAAGTTTGGAAACAGAGACATTATACTTACCTAAAACTTATAATACAAAGGGAACACAAACATATAAACAAAATAATCTGATTTGGCAAATCCGAACATTTTCGCAGATACGTTGCATACCGCTTCTTTGGTCCGAGACCTTGCAATTTTATAATGTTGGTATGTGCACCATCGTAGTGTCTCCCAGATACCATATAGTGTGGCACCTTCCCCAAACAGTTACCACACCAAGCCTTTTGTCTGTGCACCCAGAAAAATGTAAAACAAGTTTGCCGCAGGAATTAATTTAAAGTAGTTTAGTTTTTAAATAGCCTGTTCTGGATGCTCTTCTTTAAAACTGAAGTGGCCTGAATCTGGATTAAACTACAATGAATTAAGATTACTTTCTTTTTCTGAATAAAAGCATCCATACAAACAGCTTATACCACCTTAAATTCAGAGCTGTGGTTAATTAAGATTAACATTCTGGAGTGTCCCCGTGTAGACACATCCTAAGTAAAAACTCCACCTGGAAACCACTAAAACAGGAAAGGCAAATTTCCTCTGCTCATGTTTGATTGAGAAAGTTGGGGGACTCAAAGTGACATCAGGACATATTGGGCCAAGGAGCTATGGTACCATAATATATTCTGTCAACAAAGCCAAAAGCAGGCACTACTTGTAGCTAGAATATTGTACATAATATGAAAATGCACATGAATTTTGTCTTTAAGGCTACGTCTACACTATGGCTACGTCTACACTGGCCCCTTTTCCGGAAGGGGCATGTTAATTTCAGCTATCGTAATAGGGAAATCCGCGGGGGATTTAAATATCCCCTGCGGCATTTAAATAAAAATGTCCGCCGCTTTTTTCCGGCTTTTAGAAAAGCCGGAAAAGAGCGTCTACACTGGCCCTGATCCTCCGGAAAAAGCGCCCTTTTCCGGAGGATCTTATTCCTACTTCAAAGATAAGATCCTCCGGAAAAGGGCGCTTTTTCCGGAGGATCAGGGCCAGTGTAGACGCTCTTTTCCGGCTTTTCTAAAAGCCGGAAAAAAGCGGCGGACATTTTTATTTAAATGCCGCGGGGGATATTTAAATCCCCCGCGGATTTCCCTATTATGATAGCTGAAATTAACATACCCCTTCCGGAAAAGGGGCCAGTATAGACGTGCCCTATGGGTTTTCCGGAAGAGGCAATACAAATGGAGCACTGATTAGCATTTTCAAACACTTCATTTGCATAATCGCTTCCAATCTGTTTTTGCGCAAGGGGTTTTTGTGCAAAAACAAGCAATGTGGATGAAAGGCATAAGGCTCTTGCACAAAGAGGGGGTTTTCCACATAACAGAAATGACCACATGGCTTGTTTTTGCACAAAAACCCCTTGCGCAAAAATGGATCGGAAGAGATTATGCAAATGAAGCATGAGAAAATGCTAATCAGCACTTCCATTGCCTCTTCCAGAAAAACCTGTAGTGTAGACATAGCCTTAAAGAATCTCTCATCTAATGAAATACACCTGGGTGTGGTGCACTGTCCCATCTACTGGTACCCAAACCCCTTATGAAGAGAATAGTGAGCCTTAGCTATTAAGTAGTTCACTTTTAGTTCATGAAGTGGAGGGTCTACACTGAGCTCCCAGAAGTCCTGGGTTTGATTCTGCCCACAGACGGTGTTACACAAACACATAGCAGGACCTCACCATTACATAGACAAGACAGCCAAAGGCTGGAAGGGGGGACAGAAGGGAAACTAGCCCAAGGTCACACAGGAAATCGATAGCAGCGACAGGCATTAAAGCCCAGGCTTCTGTCTACAGTGCCACACTGCAATCCTGTAACTTAAGGTCTCTAAATCTTCTAAGAAAAAACCTTTGACATAAGAGCTGAACAATTTGGCTACTCTAAAGCCTTTTGAGCTGAGCACTGGCTGCAAGTCAACAGCTTGAGTGCAATTCATTTTTCCTCTTTGAAATTGGACGTTCTATATCAACATATGGGCATCATCTATTCAAAAGGCGATGCCCAGATGATGGATCCCCCCTTTAGAGGAGATCATTTTGAGATGCTTTATAGCCCTGTTACGATGGTCCAGGTATGTTTTTATACAGTGAGTGCAGTGGTGGGCTATAAAATACAAAGTTGGTACATAAAACCAGGTTAAAAATACAACCTAAATTATTAAAGCTGTTTGTTTTCCCTGGGTTGTAGCTATCTCTTCAAGCTTCTCTCCTAGAATTTAACTCTCCCCTCCCCATTTAATTCAACCACCATCTTATTCCTTTTATGAATGACCCACATAAAACAGCAACTTTGCCCTAAACACCACTTTCCCTGGGGTCTGAGCACACTGTCTGTGGCCTCCAGCGATATTGCTTTATGCTGTTAAGCAGGGTCAGGAAGGTTCAGAAATTGGATGAGACCTCCAGAGTATTGCAGAATGTGATTTTGGTGGTTCAGTAAATGGCTTCCCTCTCCCCCCCACCTCCTTGGGTGTTACTACAATACACATGATAAACATCAACTGAGAATGGGGCTCCATTTTGCTAGTTACTGCACAAACAGACTAATGCAGTCTCTGCCCCAAGACGCTAACAATGTAATAGATTGTAATAACCTTTTAGGAGCCAGGGCTCAGGCAATGTCTCAGCATAGTGTTAGGAGGTATGCTGTGCTTCTGCTCCTCAGAAGAGAGGCTGTGTGGTATGCTAGCATGGCACTGGATTGAGAGCAGGGCTGTGTTCCCATCTCTGCCACTAACCTACTGTTTGACCTTGGGAAAGTCATTTCTCCTCTGGCTTCTCAGCTTAGAAAATGTAAATAGGTTGGGTCAAAGATCATTGCTTGTCTACAGGGGGAAACGTCACCTGTTCTACTAGCATTGTTCACATAATACCCAATTCTGGGATGACCGTTTTCAGCCGACAATGAGCAGGATGGACAAACGTCCTGACTTTGTAGGGACAACTCCCGATATTCAAGGCTTTGTCTTACATAGGGATTTATTATGCCCCATCATTCCGATTCTTCACGCTAGCTATCTGACCACCCTAAGTATAATTCTTTTGTTTGTTGGTTTGTTTTTAGTTTAGCATAAGACTCTTCCTGGCAGGCTCCTGGGAGCCCTGTATACGCTCCCTGGGAGGGCCTCTGGGCTCTTGGGAGGCTTGTGGCTGGGATGTGGGTGCTGGCAACTGTGCATCTGGCAGCCGTGCGGTAAGTTGCAGCTCCCAGGGCCGGCTTCCTGCCACAAGCCCTGTCCTGGGTGTCTGCGGATTTAAGAGCTGCCGGGAGACAGCAACTATAGAGTTGTGATGAGTGTTGACAGAGTGGCCAGCAGGGCACCTGTGTTATTTCCAGGAGCCTCTTTTTTCAACAGAACTCCTTCTTCCACGTCCTCACATGCCTTTTTCTGAATAAGCGTTATTCCTCGTAGAATGAGGTTTACCGCTGTCGGAAAAAGCCGTCCGTTATTTCGACTTTTCCTCAAAATAACGCTATTGCTGTGTGGACACAAGTATTGTTTTTCCAGAATAACGGCCGTTATTCTGGAAAAATGCTGCAGTGTAGACGTACCCTTTGTGTCCAATGGTTGTCCAACTTTGTAAAGAACTTTGAAATCTTGGACAGAAAGTATTGCCTTAATAACAATAGAAATGAATATATGATGTGAATCCAATTCCAAATGCCACCTCCTGAGTCTATGTTTAGTCCAGCACAGTTTTTGGCTACAAACATTCAATTGCAATCCAAAAAGGTGTCCAGAAAACTGGTATGTCAAAAGTAGTCTGTGTTCCTTCCTCCACATCAAACTAGAAAGAAAAGAGGAAGACCCAGTGATTCAGACACTAGTGCAGGACATAGGAGATGTGGATTCAAGTCCCTTATCTGTTATGTGTTTCCTGTATGATCCCACTGAAGACTCTTGTGTGCCTCAGTTACTCGTCTGTAAAATGGGTGTAACAATACTGTACTTACCAGGGTATTGTGAGTAAAAATATATGGTAGATTCTGAGACTCTCAGTGTAGTACTGGAGGCCATATAAATACCTAAGATAGATGGAGTGAAATGCAGAAGCCCCTACATAACGGCAGATTGTTTGATAACTAGACATTTGTGGCTCAGTCCTGGAGGTAACATTGAGCTATTGAATGAAGAAATGTGTGTAACAGCCGAGTGGTTAAAATACTCAATAAAACAATTCTGCTGATGTGAAAATTGCATGCAACGGGATAATTTTTCAATACTTACATCAGTGCTAATTGCTGGCTCCATATGTGGGGGTCAGCATGACGCATTCTTGCTGTTCCTGGGGGCTAAGTATCTTTTATCTCTCTGCAAAATGCCAGGCATGGCTGTGGCTCCGTATAACTAGCCAATAATAATTCTGATGAATCATGCGACAGATCCACCCTCCAATGGGTTCCTTATAGCATACCTTAGAAATGCTTTGGGCTTGCGGAAGACTGTGGGAACAGAAAATCTCAAAGTGCTGTACAAAGGCTATTTATTATCAGCATTTCAGATAAAGATCTGGTCAGAATTATTTTCCCCTGCAGAAGATTTAGGGAGGGCTTTTCATCACAAATTTGGGGGCAAACAACTGCAGAAATAAACCCACTTTCCAGTTTTTTGACAGAAAATGAAAATATCGTAGAAGCAGACCCTCCTCATTGTGAAACATTTAGTCAAAACCCAAGTTTTCCCCCTAAAATATGTCTGGATGGGCAAGATGCTACCACTCACATATTCCACCCCAGGCTATGTCTACACTGCGCATTGTTGCTCAAGAATATATGCAAATGAGCCGCAGCAATGAATATCGCCATGCCTCATTTGCAGGGCTCGACAAACAATGTAATCTACTCGCCCGTGGCGAGTAGATTACACCCCAGAAGAGCCAGCACAGAACCACGCGGCTGGCGAGCGGGGCTCGTCACTGCTCAGCGAGCCCTGCTCATTTGCATACCTAATGAGCTTCCATTTTTGCAGAAGGGGCTTTTGTGCAAGAAAGAGCCGTCTACATACATTGCTCCTTCTTGCGCAAAAAAACCCCCCTCTTGCGCAGGAGCCATTCGGCCGCTTATTTTCAGATATTTTTGCGCATATCTTCTTGTACAACAATGCGCAATGTAGATGTAGCCCTACTGAAAAGGAATATTATCCCCACTTTTGGAATGGGGAAACAGAGGCAAAGATACAGGAGCTTTGTGTAAGCCTGTAGTAGCACCGATAACTAGAACCCTGGTTCTCCCAGCACTCTGCTCTAACCATGCTAGGGCATACTGGTGGCATTTCAGTGGCTCAGAAGTAGGCATTGGTGATGGTCTGTCACAACCTGCTGTGTTGCAGGGTGGAGAACATTAGAACCACACCATGCTGCATGTTGCCTTTACGGCAGCAGAGAAAGAGCAATAATTGTTGGGATCATATGTTGGAATGAGGAGAGATGGTGAAGGGTGAACTTGTCCCCCATCATCGGGATGGACATTGGGCTAATGGCTTCCATGTCTCTGTCCATTGGAAGAGAGGAGATTCTTGGGATGCCATTTGGTGTCTAAATTGTGATTCCACTTCTGCTACTTCAATAGGGAATCTTAAAATCGTAGAAGACTAGAACTGGAAGGGACCTTGAGAGGTCATTAAATCCAATCCCCTGCCCTCACGGTAGGACCAAGCACCAGTTTGTGTTGGGGTGGGATAGCTTAGTGATTTTGCTTGCTAAACCCAGGGTTGTTAGCTCAATCCTTGAGAAAGCCACTTAGGGATCTAGGGCAAAATCTGTCAGGGATGCTATTTGGTCCTGCTGTGAAAGCAGGGGACTGGACTCAATGACCTTTCAAGGTCCCTTCCAGTTCTAGGAGATAGGAATCTCCATTTATTTATCTCTGACAGATGCCTAGCTAACCTGCTCTTACCGATCTCCAGAGATGGAGATTCTACAACCTCCCTAACCAAATTTATTCCTGTGTTTAAGCACCCTGATCCCCTGACAGTTAGGAAGTTTTTCCTAATGTCCAACCTAAACCTCCCTTGCTGTAAGTGTGAAACTGATTGTTCCTTCCTAAGTAGAGTACTTTGCATTTGTCCTTATTAAACTTTATCCTATTTGCCTCAGGCCATTTCTCCAGTTTGTCCAGATCATTTTGAATTTTAACTCTATCTTGCAAACTACTTGCAACCCCTCTGAACTTGGTAACACCTGCAAACTTAACAAGCGTACTCTCTATGCCAATATCCAAAATGTTGATGAAGATATTGAACAGAACCAGTCCCAAAACTGACCCCTGCAGAACCCCTCTTGTTATGCCCTTCCATTAATAACTACTCTCCGAGAACGGTTATCCAGTCAGTTATGCACGCACCTTATAGTAGCCCCAAGATCTCGTTTGGAATAGGTAGAAGCCACCGAGGCTGTATGGGGCTTTGAATTGCCTTTGTCAGCATGGACGCTACATAACATAGGAGTCACTCTAGTGAAATGCAGCATCCACAGAACAAAGGTAAGCTCAATTAGTCTGGAACCTTTATTCATTGTGTGTCCCAACCCCAAGATTATTTTAAGAATGGTGGGTTTTTTTAATGATATAATATGAGTTTCATTATACTGTGTATTGATTGCGCCAGATGATTTATATGTTCCCCAACATGAATTATATCCCTAATAGCATCTCATAATTTTTTCTTTCTAACTAATCCACTACAGTCTAAGAGAAACAGAAAGAAGAATACCCTACATCACTCCTTAGTGTTTGCACCTATTATGACTCAAACGCTGAAATTCACCTGTGACGTAGTGTGGGTACCTTGCTGGTTGCTAGGCGTGGGTTGTGGGTGACCTCCACTGGCTGCTGGCTGCAGCACGGCCCAGCAGAGCGGGGGATGAGTCATTATGCAAGGGGGCTTCAAACCTGTCTGAGCAGTGATCTCTGAGGGAGCAGAACATGGGAAGAAGGGGAGTGGAGCCCTGGCTGGGAGCAGGGCTGGAAATGAGTGAGTTAGTTTCTGTCTGGGAGCATGGAGGAGACAGCCTAGGGAAAGGGGCTGGAATTTAGGGGCCCAGTATCCCCCATCTCAAGGGGGGCTGAGGCATCCTAGGCCTGCCCTGTAACCAGATTACATCTGTGCTGTGCTGTATCCTGGAAAAGAAATAAACTCCCTCTATTCTACTGGCTGGGGGAGTCTGTTCGTGCCATTACGGGGATTCAGGAGACAGGAAAACCCCAACGCGCCGCCACATCACTACCGCGGGCTCTTGGTGTAAATGAGTGAATTGATTCAAATTAAATCTGAAATGGAGGTCAGAAACGTATGTTAGCACCTGGATTTGAGTGGGCTTAGGCTGTGGAGGGGAAGTGGGTGACTCAAATTTCGATGCGGCGTTCAATGGCACCAAAACCCTCTTAGCTGATTTCAAAGGATTTCCTGAGGTCTGCTAACCTCACACGATTTTTACTCATTCTCAACGGAAGATATTCTACCACATCTGCTGCTTCATGGAATTCTTGTCATCTTGGCTCAAAATCTCAACAAAACATTTTTGGGAAAAAATGGCAACATTCAACCTATGACTAGAAAATTTGTCCCTTTCCAGTTTGTTGCCTCCATAGGGTTTGAAGTGTTTCAGATTCAAGATTGTAATTTTGATTTATTTCTAGGCATAGGTTCAATGAAAGGATTAAAATACTAATGAGGTTAGCTGTATAACTTCAATAGGCATAAATCTAGTTATGAGTTTCACATAGGGCTAAGTTTAAGAAGGATTTTCCTCGGTTCAGTTCTTGGCTCTCACACCTTTCTTGGATAACCTTGGCCAAGTCACTTAACTTCACTTATTTCATTATCTTGTGAATGGGACTGACGATACTCCCCATCACCAACTCTTTGTCTAGAATAGATTATAAGGTTTTCAGAGCAGGAACTCTCTCTTAGGGTATGTCTACACTACCCTCCTATTTCAAAATAGGAGGGTAATGTAGGCATACCGCAATTGCAAATGAAGCCCGGGATTTGAATTTCCCGGGCTTCATTTGCATAAGCGCGGCGCCGCCATTTTTAAATCCCCACTCGTTCGAACCCCGTGCCACGCGCCAACACGCGGCACGAACTAGGTAGTTCGAACTAGGCTTCCCAGTTCGAACTACCGTTACTCCTCATTCCACGAGGAGTAACGGTACTTCGAACTAGGAAACCTAATTGGAACTACCTAGTTCGTGCCGCGTGTAGCCGCGTGGCACGGGGTTCGAACGAGCGGGGATTTAAAAATGGCGGCGCCCCGCTTATGCAAATGAAGCCCGAGAAATTCAAATCCCGGGCTTCATTTGCAATTGCGGTACGCCTACATTACCCCGCTAGTTCGAACTAGCGGGGTAGTGTAGACATACCCTTATTGTTTTGGGGGCCATATTCTGCTCTGCGCTGAACAGTCTCAGTTGCTACTGGAAAAAAACGCCTGCTTAACACCAGTACAATTGATTCTTACTCTGTGCTTCCCATCTGAGTTTGGAACTGAAAGGGATGCAACCAAGGGAGCTGACTTTTTGGCGGGTCCCTGGGTAAGATGGGGAGGGTAGCTTCGGGAAGGGACAGTATCTTGGACAGAAGGGGTAGGGCTGGGATCTGCCAGCCCTCCACACCTCATGGAGCATGGTATTCCCCACCGTGCAGCTTTCAGAACCTCATGGAGGTGCCTCACGATGCTCTGGTGGCACTTTAAATGGATCTGGGCACCAGGTGCCGCAATAGGTGGCCAGAAGTCCCGTGCTCCTGAGTAACTGCCTCCTTTGCTCCCCCTGTCCACAAGCCAGGATGCAGCAGCATGAGCTGCCATCTTCCTTCAGTATTTGCAAAATAATTAAAGTAATTTTTTACCACACATCCTGCCTGAATGGGAGTTTCCTGTCCCATTTTGCAGGGGTCAGTTCAGACAGCGCACTCTAGGCTCCAAAGGTCATCCAAACATTAGGGTATATAGCCAAAGCCAGCCAACACTTCCGAAGCTTTGGAGGTTTCCTCCACATCGTGTCTCCTTTTTCTCTTCGGATTCAGCAAGCAATTAGCAACAAGACAACATAGCTTGTGGGAGCACTGATAGAAGCACGTGTAGGACTCTTACACTGAATTTTACTTTCAAAGTAGCAAAGATAACTATTAGCAAACAATGAAAACAGACTTTATTTGTCCTGTATTGCGGATGATAAATTTCTGGCCTTGATACTTTCAGCTTTCAGTTCTACTTACATCCCTACAACTCACATCTGAGGTTGTTGTGTGCAGGGTGAACCTTAGAGTTCAGTGTAGTTCAGGGCTACTCAACTTTGGAAGCCCTGGGGACCACAAAGATACTCACATCACAAGCTGAGGGCTGCAACTTAAGTGTGGTTGCATATACATATAAATATATATGCAAATATATGCAAATAGCTTTTTTCACACTAACAGGCATGAATACAAAGATTAAGGCAAGACTAAGCAACACGAAGGCCTCATTTAAATCAGTTGTGCTGATATTAATAAAATGCAATATCTACCTGATTTCCACCCATATGACAGCAATTTTAACGAGCAATGACAGTCCAGGAATTTAACTACTAAAACACATATCAACAGAAGACCATTATTTTGACTACTTTTTTGTTTTGGCTCCCACCCGTGGGCCCCAAACAAAAGGGCCGCAGGGCACATGTGGCCAATGGGTCACATGTTCAATAACCCTGGTGTAATTGGACAGCTTTGGAAAGAAGTGTGGTGTCCCCATGCGAGTGGGTCAAGAAAAGTGTACAACAAGGTGTAAGATTCTTATTTAAAAATAATTGGGGCAAAGAACAACTCAGCATCTAGAAAAAAATGAAGGGAATTTCAGTTAATGTGACAAGGCACTTTTAATGCCTTGGAGGAAGTGGAAACAATAAAGAACTTTGGTGATTTTAATCTTGTTTGTCGAATAATGTGTCACAGCTGTTTTCTTAAATCTCGGAGATAATCAGCATCCATGGCAAACAGAAGCCAGACTAAACGTGAACAATAGCATCATTTTGTTAAACTGTGTTGTAATGTTGCGACATGTCAGCTCCTCATCGGCTGCAACACAAGGTGACACACACTCATAGGGTGCGTCTAGACTACATGGCTCCATCGACGGAGCCATGTAAAGTAGTTTACTCGACATAGTCAATGAAGCAGGGGTTTAAATAATCCCTGCTTCTTTAAAATAAAAATGGCTGCCACGCAGTGCCGACAATCAGCTGATCTGGCACAGCAAAGCAGTCTAGATGCAGTGCGGTCAACAAGGGAAGCCTTTGTCAACCGCTCCGGTATGCCTCATGAAACACTCCACCCATGTGCCTATGCACTTCACCACAAAGGGGGAGCAGCAGAGGTGGCATGTAACTGTCCGCTGCCTGGTGCCTACTTGCTCTCACTAGCCTGTGGTAAGTTCTGGCCAGAAATGGGACATAGGAATGGGGCCCTGCAGGCCAGGATCCTCCCAGTGGGGACCAGCAGAAGGTGAAATCGGCCCCGTGTGCTGCATCTTCATCTCGATGCCAGCCTTGCACACCCACCTGTACTGTCAGCTAGTGAATCCCCCACGTGGCTGAGGAGCAGGGATCTGAGTTGCAGCTAGACCTGCAAGTTACCGGTGGTGGTGGGGAGACAGAAAATAGGGGAATAATTTGCCCATTTTTAATAAAAAGTTGGAACACTTGCAGAAGGGTTTAAATGTGAGACCCTTTAAGAACGGTACAGTAGGAGGCTCTAAAAAATGAGCTCAAACTAGCTACGGGAATAAAGGGAAACAAGAAGACTTTTTATAAATACATTAGAAGCAAGAGGAAGACCAAGGACAGGGCAGACCACTGCTCATTGAGGAGAGAGAAACAGTAACAGGAAACTTGGAAATGGCAGAGATGCTCAATGACTTCTTTGTTTCGGTCTTCACCGAGAAGTCTGATGAAGGAATGCCTGATGTAATGAATGCTAGTGGGAAGGGGGTAAGTTTAGAAGATAAAATAAAAAAAGAACAAGTTAAAAATCACCTAGAAAAGTTAGATGCCAGCAAGTCACCAGGCGCTGATGAAATGCATCCTAGCATACTCAAGGAGTTGATAGAGGAGGTATCTGAGCCTCTAGCTATCATCTTTGGAAAATCATGGGAGACAGGAGAGATTCCAGAAGACTGGAAAAGGGCAAATATAGTGCCCATTTATAAAAAGGGAAATAAGAACAACCCAGGAAACTACAGACCAGTTAGTTTAACTTCTGTGCCAGGGAAGATAATGGAGCAACTAATTAAGGAAATCATCTGTAAACACTTGGAAGGTGGCAAGGTGTTAGGGAACAGCCAGCATGGATCTGTAAAGAACAAATCATGTCAAACGAATCTGATAGCTTTCTTTGATAGGATAACGAGTCTTGTGGGTAAGGGAGAAGTGGTGGATGTGGTACACCTAGACTTTAGTAAGGCGTTTGATACGATCTCGCATGATATTCTTATAAATAAAGTAGGCAAATACAACTTAAATGGGGCTACTATAAGGTGGGTGCATAACTGGCTGGATAACCATACTCAGAGAGTAGTTATTAATGGTTCACAATCCTGCTGGAAAGGTATAACAAGTGTTCCACAGGGGTCTGCTTTGGGTCTGGCTCTGTTCAATATCTTCATCCACAATTTAGATATTGGCATACAAAGCACGCTTATTAAGTTTGCAGATGATACCAAGCTGGGAGGGGTTGCGACTAATCTGGAGGATAGGGTCATAATTCAAAATAATCTGGACAAATTGAAGAAATGGTCTGAGGTAAACAGGATGAAGTTTAATATAGAGAAATGCAAAGTGCTCCACTTAGGAAGGAACAATCAGTTTCACACATACAGAATGGGAAGTGACTGTTTAGGAAGGAGTACGGCAGAAAGGGATCTAGGGCCTATACTGGACCACAAGCTGAATATGAGTCAGCAGTGTGATGCTGTTGCCAAGAAAGCAAACATGATTCTGGGATGCATTAAGGGTATGTCTACAATAGCCCCCTAGTTCGAACTAGGGAGGCTAATGAGGGCTACTGAAATTGCAAAGGAAGCGTGGGATTTAAATATCCCGCACTTCATTAGCATGTTCCTGGGCGGTCGCCATTTTGGAAATTGACTACCCCAGAAGAACTGTCCACCTCTACAAACGTCAGAGATGGGCGATTCTGAAATAAACCCCTTACTTTGAATTAACAGTTAAACCTCATTCCATTCCGCTCTACTCTGCGCTGGATAGGCCTCAGTTGGAGTATTGTGTCCAGTTATGGTCACTGCATTTCAAGAAACATGGAGAAATTGGAGAGGGTCCAGAGAAGAGCAACAAGAATGGTTAAAGGTCTAGATAACATGACCTATGAAGGAAGGCTGAAAGAATTGTGTTTGTTTAGAAAAGAGAAGATTGAGAGGGGACATGATAGCAGTTTTCAGGTATCTAAAAGAGTGTCGTAAGGAGGAGGGAGAAAACGTGTTCATCTTGGACTCTGAGGATAGAACAAGAAGCAAGGGGCTTAAACTACAGCAAGGGAGGTTTAGGTTGGATGTTAGGAAAAAGTTCCTAACTGTCAGGGTAGTCAAACACTGGAATAAATTGCCCAGGGAGGTTGTAGAATCCCCATCTGTGGAGATATTTAAGAGTAGGTTAGATAAATGTCTATCAGGGATGGTCTAGACAGTATTTGGTCCTGCCATGAGGGCAGGGGACTGGACTCAATGACCTCTCGAGATCCCTTCCAGTCCTAGTATTCTGTGATTCCATGAATCCCTCTGTCTTGTAATTTTTTGGAATGAAAGGGCCTTTTTAAACACAAGCTCCTGCTCAGTATGTAACGGTGAGTCCAACATTTCCCAGAGAGACTCTACAGATGCACCTCTTTTGTATGGGTGCCCATACAGTAGGAACGGCACCTTCAGCTTCCACTTCTATTCCTTCACTCAGGCTATTGATTTACAGTAGCCAGTCTGAATTCCACTTCTCCTAGCCTCCCTGAAGATGATTTACAGAGAAAAGCTGGGTGTTTTGGTTGTAAGAGAAGAGTGATCAGGACCCTAAATCATCCCCAAAGAAGCAATTGATGTTATCTGAGTACTGACCATTAAAGCCCATCTAACTGCCAACCATTATTTTCTTTAATTCCTTGCCTGAGGGCTAAAGGCAATTGACAACTCCCTCTCCTGATTAGTTTTATTGGATGAGTTTAACCTTTGGCCATGACTAGAGCAATAAAACCCTGTCTGTATTCTTTACCTCTCCTGCCTTCCTGATTTGCCTCCCTCTCTGTCAATATTCCTGGAACTAGGTGGGTTTGTAGGGGTGTGTGTAACTTTCTACCTTCCCACCAAAGCTTCAGGAAAGTGTACCTTGTGTGTTCCCATTCCTGGCTTTGCCACTGTTGTGCTGGATGATCTTATGGAAGTTACTTATCAACTAGCAGCGAGGAGTCCTGTGGCACCTTAGGGTATGTCTACACTACCCTCCTAGTTCGAACTAGGAGGGTAATGTAGGCATACCGCACTTGCAAATGAAGCCCGGGAATTGAATTTCCCGGGCTTCATTTGCATATGCCGGGCGCCGCCATTTATTAAATCCCGGCTTGTTCGAACCCCGTGCCGCGAGGCTACACGCAGCACGGACTAGGTAGTTCGGACTAGGCTTCCTAGTCCGAAATACTGTTACTCCTCGTGGAATGAGGAAGCCTAGTCTGAACTACCTAGTCCGTGCCACGTGTAGCCGCGCGGCACGGGGTTCGAACGAGCCGAGATTTAAAAATGGCGGCGCCCGGCTTATGCAAATGAAGCCCGGGAAATTCAAATCCCGGGCTTCATTTGCAAGTGCGGTATGCCTACATTACCCTCCTAGTTCGAACTAGGGTGGTAGTTTAGACATACCTATTTAGACTAACTGAAATATAGGAGCATAAGCTTTCGTGGGCAAAGACCCACTTCGTCAGATGCATGAAGTAGGTCTTTGCCCACGAAAGCTTATGCTCCTACATTTCAGTTAGTCTATAAGGTGCCACAGGACTCCTCGTCGCTTTTGCAGATTCAGACTAACACGGCTACCCCTCTGATACTTACCAACTGTTATCTCCACTTTACAATGGGGATAATGCCTCACTTAGGGTATGTCTACACTACCCCGCTAGTTCGAACTAGCGGGGTAATGTATGCATACCGAACGTGCAAATGAAGCCCGGGATTTGAATTTCCCGGGCTTTATTTGCATAAGCGGGGAGCCGCCATTTTTAAATCCCCGCTGGTTCGAACCCCGTGTAGCGCGGCTACACGGGGCTCGAACTAGGTAGTTCGGACTAGGATTCCTATTCCGAACTACGGGTACACCTCGTTCCACGGAATAGGAACCAGCGGGGATTTAAAAATGGCGGCTCCCCGCTTATGCAAATAAAGCCCGGGAAATTCAAATCCCGGGCTTCATTTGCACGTTCGGTATGCATACATTACCCCGCTAGTTCGAACTAGCGGGGTAGTGTAGACATACCCTCACTGACAAGGGGTTGTATCATTAATTAATGACACTCCTTCTTTTGAAATGTTCTGTAGGTGTCCAAAGTAGTTCTTTTGGGACCCCTTAGGCATTTTTTATTTGTCTACATACTATAGAAATTCAGCAAATGTGCCATTAAATGAGATATATTACATAGCTCCTTCCACAGGGATTCATTCCCACATGCCTTATAGAATGAAATAATCTCTCATGACAAAGAGAATGGCAGCAGAGAAAACAGGACACTTTTAATTGCATAACAATGTATATGAGATCCAAATACAAAGCACTGCAGAGGAGAAGGTTCTTGCACCAACAGAAGCTGTGATGAAGCTGGTGTTAGCTGAAGGAGCTGGGGTGGAGGGAGCAGAGAGCAATAATGCCAGCTGGTTGACTGGGGGAGAGCAAGGAATGTACAATTTTGTAGTATCAGTTTCAAATCAGGACGCATGAAGCAGAATGCAAAATTCTGCACCAGGTTTTCCACAACATACAGGCAGTAATGAAACTGAAAGGTTCTGTAAAGTTTAAGGGACAGGGTGGGGTGGGCTGGGGGGATGGAGTTCGTCCCTTTACAGTGCTCATAAATCCGGACTCACTGCAGCAATTTAAATAGTGTCCTTGGAACAGAGAGCAGAAGCTGGCCTCGTGCCAAACAGGCTTGCTTCTTATCTCGCATGGTGCAAATCAGGAGTAATTCTGATGCCAGTGAACCTGCATCAGTGTAAACTGGTACCCATGAGATCAGAATTGAGCCTACTAGCTCTAATCATTTACACAATAGGGTCAGTCAATGCTGGTATAGATGTTCTTAATCCTCCCACCCCACAACTCCTACTGATGCTCTAAATCTCTGTTAGTCATTGTTTCTTACTAAAATTAGTTGGGTGCAGATGGTGCCATATTGTTTGGCGGCCACCACAGATAAGGCACGATGAAAGCTCTCCTTTGCCTGTTGTTTCTACATCAGTTCTAGCGCTTTTAATGCGTTTGGGCAGTGAAGGAGGGGGGGGAAAACCACAGGGCTTTTCCATTTTAATTTAACAACCTTGCTGTCTCTCTTCTGTTACCATTTAAAATGGAGTTATGGTCAGAAAAGCGACTGTTGTGAAAAATAAATGACTTAGCAGGCGCCATAAATTTCTCTCTCTCCATGACGCCCGGATCAAATTTGCTCTGCTTACGAGTCTGAAAGATAGCTTTGGTGACTGCCAGCGCTACAGATTTCACCTGTGTGACAGGCAAGCTGTGTTCTTTCTGGCTCAGGTGTCACAAAGAGCATTTGGCTCTGTACCTGTGTGTGTAGGTATCTGTGTGCTAGTCGGGGCAGTTGTTGGAGCTGTCCCTGTGGTTACCTTATTACTATCGATGGTTTTTAAAAGCAGCTGCCTATTTTGAGTCACATGCAAGAAAGAAAGGCAACTGTCTCCAAATCACATATTGTAGCTCTATTGCTCGTGGGAATTCGAAGCTGCACGTGGCTCAGACATCTATAAGTCCCATTTCAGCGAAGCGTGCTTAACTTTAAGCACTTACTTATGTCCTCTTAACTTCAGAGGCTGGTGCTTTGCTGAATCAAGGCCTTTATGTGAAATTCACCCCTCCACCACTCAGAAGGCCAGCAAAATCCTATGCATCACTCAAGTGGCACTTCATTGACGCAGAGGCTACATGTGAGTCCTCTCCTTGGCGGAGGGTTTCCTTCATTCTTAGAGATTCAATATTTGGAGCACACAGTTGTTTTTCTGACTACAGCATTTTTACATTGGCACTATATTTTGCTGCAGAAAATCTTATGGCCAAGTGTAATGGGGCGTCCGCCCCATTCAAGACCTGAGTGGGCAAAAAGGGCCAATGAACTGTGTGGCAGGTTGCACCTGATGGAAGGTTGCGGCTGATAAGCTGACTGATGATGAAGCCCAGCTGGGCAGGGCTAGGCTGAGCTGGTATAAAACCAGTAAGTGAAGAGCAAGAAGGGGCTTCAGGAAGGGGTTTGGCAGTCAGCCTCTAGAGAGGAGGAGAACTGAGACAAGGAGGTGTCATAAGGAGGAGTTAGAACCTGAGGCTACGTCTACACTACAGGGCTTTTGCACAAAAACCCGCGGAGTGTCCACACCTCAAGCGCATTTTTGCGCAAGTAAATTTATGGTAAATCAAAAGAACAGAGGGGTTTTTGCGGTGTAGATATTTCTCTATGAGGAATAACTCCTTTTGGCGCAAGAGTTCTTCCTCAAAAAGGTGTGTGTGGATGGGCAACGGGAGGGGGAGGGGGGGGTTGCGCAAAAAGAGCCAATCAAAAAAAGCACAGGTGCTCTGGTGGCTTTTCTGTGAATAGCCATCAGAGCTTTCTTTGGAGAGAATGTCCATGCATTCTGGACTCTCTCTTGTGCAAAAGCTCATTGCTTTTGTGATGCACTTTTGTAGTGTGGATGCACTCGTGTGCAAGAAGGCTACGTCTACACTGGTGACTTCTTGTGCAAGAATAGCTGTTCTTGTGCAAAAACTTGCTGGGTATCTACACTGCACGCGCGTTCTTGCTCAAGTAAATGTACAGTCTAGCGTCGGAAGAAAAAGCTTCTTCCAGAAGACTTATTCCTCTTCCCATGAGGAATAAGCTCTCTTTCTCAAGAGGGCAGTGTAGACAGGCAACATGAATTTCTTGCACAAGAAACCCCTACGACTAAAATGGACATCAGAGCTTTCTTGCACAAGAAGACTTTTTGTGCAAGAACTCTTCCACAATACAGTTCTTGCACAAGAAGCTGACAGTGTAGACGTAGACGAAGCCTGCAATGTAGACGTAGCCTGAGAGAGAGAGAGTGATATAGCTACAGGGAGCAGAGGTGGTTGCTGTGGTAACCCAGGGATGGCCTAGAAAATAGAGCAAGGAAGGTTGGAGAAAGCTCTGGGAAACAGACACAGGGTCTGAGATGGGGTAAACCATGGCTGCTTGAATCATGAATTCGGGTGCATCTACACAGCACCCTAAACTCAAAATAAGATACGCAATTTGCGATACGCACATTTTATTTCCAAAAAGCTTATTTTGAAATTTGGCACATCTACGCCATGCCAAATTTCAAAACAACACACTATTTCGAGCCATCCCTTAGCCCTCTGCAATGAGGTTTACCGGGATGGAGAAATAGCACGCCCAGTATTTCAACAAATATTTTGAAATAACTGGCGGCTTGTGTAGGCCAGCTTTTTGGGATGGCCGTGCATTGTAGATGTATCCTAAAAGGGAACAGTTGACTTGAAAGTAAGAGACTGAAAGAAAGCACGTCAGACAGGTTGAGAGCTAGTCTCCAGATGAGCCACACAGAATTGCCCCAGTGGTGAGTAATAAACCCCAATGATAATTTGCCCCCATTGACATTATCCCAACCATTTCAAAGGAACGATTTATTACTGATGTGTTGTACTGCTGTTCCTTTTTCAGGAGGTTTGGGGTACAGTAAAAAAGGCTCACACCCCGTGTGATGAGTCTGTCCTCTTTGCGGGATGTTCCCTTTGTTCATTACTTTGAGATGTGGCTTTGTTTCTGACAGATAGAACAGACTATATAAAAGAGAAGAAAGAAAGTAAGTTTCAGGAGAGAGATTGCAGGGACAAGGTGGTTGTGCATGTTACGTCTCTTATAATCCAAATAAAATCCCTGATCAGCGTGCCTAGATCAGAAAGATATTGCTGAGATGCCCACTATATACAGCTTCCCATACCTTTTGCTAAGCTTCTCTCTGACTCAGCCAGAAAAAAATAATCATCACCTTGCTTGCTGTATATATCTCAGTCCCCAAACAAGATACTTGTTTTCCAACACAGTTCAAAAGTACTTATCCCAGGCTGAGTTTACTGGCCATGCTGTGTGCTGGGTGAGAGACTTGATTTGATTCACTAGTTAGAAAAATAGAGAGCTATAAAACAGAAAGAGAATCCAGTTCTTGAGACCGGCATGGGCAAAGATAACTAGCTAGTGTCATCACAGCACTGGGCATGGTTTTCATAACAGCTCAGCTCCCATTTAGACAACTAAATAAGCACCAACTAAATAAGGGTTCCCGCGTAGCCTAGTGGATAGGACTGGAAAAAATTGTCACAGGTCCATTGACTTCAATTGAGCACCAGCAATTTACACTGGTTGAAGATGTGGCTCCAGGTTTTCTAAGTGTTTAGTCTCTACTGTTATAATATATCCCCAGATGTTCAAAAATGTTTGGTACCCAAAGTACTGGCCATTTACTTTCTTCTGAAAATCTATCCCTAATTACGGGCCATGAGTACTTCAGAAATTTCTGGCTGCACTGAGGTAGCCATAAGGCAGAACCCTGCCTTAAACTTTGGAAAAAGTTCATTTGATCCCTCTATCTGCCAAAGGTTACATTAAACCCCAGGTTTGAGCACCTTGTACTTTGGGCAAGTTTTTGATTCTTTGTGGCTCAGGCCCATTTCTGGCTCTTAGATTATAGGAGATGATGTGGTAGTTGCAGTATTAATGCATTGGGCATTCAGTTCTGTTCGTCAGAGAACAGCACAAATGGAAACAGTATTGATAAAGCAAACATTAAAAAAGCATGAGTCAGGATCCACTGAACTTTTAATAAAATCCTATGCTGAGACTTCTTTTTATCTGTTTGATGGTGTTTGTGCCTTTAGAATTCACGTTTTCAAGCTCTTCTTTGCAATCATAACATGAAAACAGATTTTCACATGATTCTAGAAATGGGGATGTTAAGAAAAATGCCAGATAACACCACCCTTTGCCATTAAAATAACAAGAGTTGACAACACATTAGAAATGTGAAAAGAAGTAACCATATAATCCCAAAAATAAATGCATGTGTTCATAGGGGCCTGTAGCAGTTCATGACTCACTGCTATGTTGCTTCCTGCTGGTCACTCTGGAAATTAGCTCAGTCCAGCCTCCAAGCACCTTTTCCTGGTGGTGTCTCACCTGCTATTTACCTTTTTGTCTATTCCCCATCACTTGTTAGGACCTAACTGGTTTACCTAATTTTACATTTGCTTAATTCAGGTTCAACCCTTCTAGATTGGCACACTCTGGTCCAGCGCTATCCATGATGCGGGTCTGAAACTGAAAGCCCATAAGCCCCTACACAGAGGCCAGGTGTGAGGCCTGAGGCCTAGACAGCAATGGTCAAAACTTCATTAATATAAAGCAAAATGAAGCTGTGAGCAAGAGGCAAGCTCTGCTCACAGACCTTCACAAGAACAGGGCTGATGTTCAGAAACACTCCTACCTAAGAGTACTAGACACAGTCCGTGAGCGCATTCCAGCAGGCAAAACAGAACACTGCATTAAGAAACATCTTGGTACTACAAATAGCATACCTTCCCACAAATAGCATACATAGTGGCCCAGGCTCAGGACAGAGTCTCAATTGACAGCATGATGGAGAGTAATTGAATCCCCCCCCTTTTTATGAGGTAAGGAGTGATAACTCGGTAACAGAGGGTGGCAACCTGATATGTCAGGAGTGATGTGTAACTTGTTTGTACCTGTGCATAAAAGTGCACCCCAAAGGGTGATTATTGACTGACCTAGGGGGCAATGCTGAATCCATAGTATTGATTAGGCATTAGTCTTTTGTCACGTCATACATATGTATAGTGGAACGGAGGAGAATCTGTTCGCTGACAACTATTATTGTACCTTGCTTGACAATAAATAGAGCCGGGTGCTTTAGACCCTTATCTGATTTATGGTCTTTGGGGGTCTCTCACTGTCTTTCATGTTGGCTAATTGTACATGGTTAACGTGTTAGATGGGGAGCGCACACACATGCACACAGCTGAAAATGTATCCTCTTGGATGGAGCAGAAGACCTGTCAGGAACCCATTGGGATACCGAACTGACAACCCCATGGTCTGGCATGATTTTAGTTAGCTTAATGCCCACTTATCATGGGTGTGGACAAGTTTTCCACAGTCCCATAAAGTTTGTTTACAGTCACCAGTCCTGGCTCTCTGTGTTCTGTGCTGTTATTTAGCTCTAATTTATCCCTAAGCAACTTCTAAGAACCCAGTCATCAGTGGAAGTGTTGGTCATGCTGCTAAGCATAAGCATGGTTTTTATGCTTTATCTACTTATTTTCTTTTGCCAATATAGTAAAATTGTGTAACAACCTAACACTTTGTTAAGAAGAGAGCTGATAAACCTGAGCTAGGCATAGGCATGTATAGAGCATATGAGAACATTCATACATTATTAAGCAGCCTTGTAAATGCTGTTCCATTTAGTCACCTCAGCAAAATAAAAAGAGAAAGAGACCCACCGACTACAAAATTGACCTCCCACAATTCAGCAAATTCTCTGGTTCAGCACCCATCAGGTCCGCAGAGGGTCGGTCTAAAGAGATTCAACAAGTAGTTACACTCTGAAATTCTTAGGAATAAACATTCAAAACTTTCCCATGTGACCTCTTCTTGAGATACAGAGGGTCTCAGGGGCTGTGCTTTTTTATATCGAGAAATTAACTTCTCCAAGCTTTTGAAATCATTTAGTTCCTACTTCCCCATATCACTGCATCATCTTTAATAATAATAATATAAATAATATAAAGGTTTGTGCGTGTTAATTTGATGAGACATTTAAACTTTTTTTTTATAAGGGAGCTTTATTAGCATAAGTTAATTAGACTAATTAGCTACTTAGAATATTCTGCTTATTCTTTGCCAAAGCTGGGAATTTAAGAGCTTCAGTAAATCTACTGAGATTAATGGCATTTTATGCTATTGTTAATTCTTTTATATTCTAGTGAGGTGATCTGTTTGCTATCAGTCCTGTTCTAATCAATTCTGTCTGTTCTTTTCCTAAATGATGGATTGAATTTATCATAAATATTGTAAGTAGCCATAGACTGTTCTTTGAGCTTCATAATAAGCTAAATAATTTGTATCCTTTTATGATCCACTGTTTTCTTGAACAAATGACCTTTGAAGCTGTACTGGTGAAGGCAAAGTAAGTAAAAGGTCCTTTTCCTAAGGGAGTTACATTGTGTCTGATATTTCTTAGAATCCAAAGACATTTAAATGCCTGCATGCCACTGTTCCTGTTTAGTCTTCTGGCTTCTCTTTAGCTAACCTGACAACTGGTTTTTGAACAGCCGAGTTTTGGCTACCAGCAATTTTTTCATATACTTGTTCTTAGCCCTTGACATCTCTGGACAGCCAAGCTGGATACACTTCAGTTCAGATCTTATCTCCGATAAATGCTAAGGGAGTGCATGCTGTAAAATTTTTATATTTATTGTATTTATTTATTTATTTTGCACAGTGCAAATCAGATGTGCCACCTGCTGTTTCAACATTCACCTTAGGGAAGGCCAAATTTTGGGATCCCTTCTCTATGAAGGCCTTTGTCTATCAGATATTGAAATGAATCCCCTCTCCCATCTTCGTCAACACCCCAGGGCTACTTTGCTCTCCTTAAGGGAGACGTTTCTGAATCTACATTCTGTGCATGACTCAGCTGCTGACCCTAAGTTCTCTCTCAATATTTGGCCGGTGGCCATAATCTATGGAATGCTAACAGAGACCGCTGGCAAAATAATTTTTGCTATGTGTGCATACCTATTGTAGCCTATGCAATGCTTCCTAAAGGCTAGACAGCTGATATAGAAGAGGTGGCTGAATTTTCAAATACATATGATTCTTCTGTTGGAAAACCAAGTTTTACTCCAACCCAGCAAATGACTGTCACTACTTAGAGCTGAAGAATATGTATAAATTGTAGTCCATTATATATTCTGGCTCTTGCTTTCCTCTTTGATAAGTGAGAGTTGTCAGTGTATGTTTTCATACCTGGGTATCAACTGTCTACAAAAGAGGCATGCAAATATATGCCTCTAGCATTTTTAAGAAAATGCCCAAGTTGTATTCAAATTCCCAGTTTTTCTACAACATAGTATAAATGCTAAGAAGGCGTTCTACAATCAAATTTTAACCGTGTCTAGTGATTTTTTCACTTAAAAATGGATCCCTTCTGTGGTATGTGGGCACAAAGCCAAGTGTTTCTATTTTGAGTACAAGATGGCTCAAAAATTCTGACTTCAAGACTGTTTGTTAGATGTAAAAAACACTCTTTCATCCATCTTCATGGGGAAAAGCAGAATCTGAGAGTCTGGAATGGCCTGAAGAGTCAAGGTTAAAGATTTTGTACAAACATTTGAGAAGATTTAAAAAAAAAAATCAGTGGTGATCAGTGTTCCCTGCAAGTGAGACACTTGTGTAGCCGCTCAGGAGAGATTTATGTGCCTTCCAGCTCATTAGACGAGTGCCCACAGTTAGTTTTCTGTTCCTACTGGTGGTGCACATGCAAATGCCCTGGTGCAAATAAAAAATATTCCACACATGGATGGAAAAAATCCACATGTGGATAGAAAAGATTAGAGGGAAAATCGGTGGTGGTGTGTTATAGCTGAAGTGAAGCTTATGGATACCAAGCGTGTCCTTGTATATTTTCCATGATCATGCTTCATCACTATTCCTTCACTTACACGCCCATGCAGATGCACCAAAACCAGTTATGTTTGGAGATTGGAGTCTTGTTGTTCAAGGCACTGTGCTTACACCTAAGAGGCAGTCCATTCCTTCATGAGCTAAATAGAAAACAAAAGCAAAGAGAAGAGAGAAGGGGGTACTATTTTGTAGATGAGAGATTTACAGGAAGATTTAAGGAGAGATTTTTTTCAAATGGAAAAAGGGAGTTGGTTATCCCATTGCCAATGGCCTCCTCACTGTCCTGTGTAACTCCTTCCCACAGAAGCGATTGGGGGAAATTGTCCAGAACAAAACAAAACAAAACCGATCAAGTAAAAAAAAAAAGCCGACTCTCCCCTAAGTACGCAATGGCTGGCAGCCCCTTCAAAATGGCACCCCCAGGCGACCGCCTGGCTCGCCTGCTCCTAAGACAGCCTCGGTAGGGAGGAGGGAAAGGGGACTCTTACTTTCACTTCACGGAGCTCCGGGGTTCCATGGAGCACTATTTGGGAAACACTGCCCTAGGGCAGTATTTATAAACTTTTTCAGGTTGGTGATTACTTAATAGAAGGCTTTTTTTTTTTTTTTACAAAAAATATTTCACTTTTTTCTTATCTTTATATGAAACTAGCAGATTTACCCAGTTTTGGTTCAGTCCTGAGTTTTATTTTTAAAATAAAATAACAATGTACATGCCTTATTGAAATGATTGTATTTTTCAAAAATACTATGTAAGTTTGTTAAGTTAAGGTTAGGTATTTTTTTAAATAGGAATTCCATGAAGTGTATTTTTTCATCCCTATAAACCCTTATAATTCGCTATGTTTTAACAAAAAAAGGGCTCTAGTCAGTTTGGTTTCCAGTAAAATTGTCCTCTAGTTTTCAAACCTTAAGCTTTGATTTAGTTGTGCCAAACAGAGCACTACTCCCAATTTCTCTGTTTTGTATCTTTTATCTCTTTTCTGTAAGGCAGGAGTGGGGAATTTTTTTTGAGCCGGGGGCCACTGACCCACAGAAAAATCAGGGGAGGCCACAACTAAGTGAGAAGCCAGAAAAAACCCTCACTGTAGCCCCTGAACGAAGAGAAAGACACTCCCCACATTAAGCATCTCTGCCATTTCCAAGATTCCTGTTACTGTTTCTCTTTCCTCACTGAGCAGTGGGCCTACTTGGTCTTCCTCTTGCTTCTAATGTATTTATAAAAAGTCTTCGGCTACGTCTAGACTGGCCACATAAGACGGAATAGGCATGCAAAGCAGGCAAGTCAGAATAGGGAAATCCACGGGGGATTTAAATATCCCCCGCAGGATTTAAATAAACATGGCCGCCGCTTTTTTTCCGGCTTGGGGAAAAGCCGGAAAAGAGCGTCTAGACTGGTGCGATCCTCCGGAATAAAGCCCTTTTCCGGAGGATCTCTTATTCCTACTTGCAAGTGATATATCAGTGATAACACTTGCAAGTAGGAATAAGAGATCCTCCAGAAAAGGGCTTTATTCCGGAGGATCGCGTCAGTTTAGACGCTCTTTTCCGGCTTTTCCCCAAGCCGGAAAAAAAGCGGCGGCCATGTTTATTTAAATCCCGCGGGGGATATTTAAATCCCCCGCGGATTTCCCTATTCTGACTTGCCTGCTTTGCATGCCTATTCCGTCTTATGTGGACAGTCTAGACGTAGCCTTCCTGTTTCCCTTTATTCCTGCAGCTAGTTTGAGCTCATTTTGTGCCTTTGCCTTTCTAATCTTGCCCCTGCATTCCTGTGTTGTTTGCCTATATTCATCCTTTGTAATTTGTCCTACTTTCCATTTTTTATAAGACTCCTTTTTTATTTTTACATCATGCAAGATCGCGTGGTTAAGCCAAGGCGGTATTTTGCCATATTTTCTATCTTTCCGACACAACAGAATAGCTTGCTTTTGGGCCCTTAACAATGTCCCTTTGAAAAACTGCTAACTCTCCTCAGTATTGCTACGTCTACACTGGCGCGATCGTGCACCAGAGCTATGCAAATGAGGCTAAGCGTGGAATATCGCCGAGCCTCATTTGCATATCTAATGAGCCGCCATTTTTGCAGAAGAGGGAGCTGTCTAATCAGCATAACAGCATTGCGCAAGAGGGTTTTTCTTGCGCAAGAAGGGGCAGTGTAGACCGCTCCTTCTTTCGCAAGAGCCTCTTCCACAAAAATGTCAGCTCATTAGATATGCAAATGAGGCGTGGCAATATTCCACTCTTAGCTTCATTTGCATAGTTCTGGCGCAAGATCGCGCCAGTGTAGACATAGCCTATGTGTTTGTCTCTGGGTATGACTACACTACCCCGCTAGTTCGAACTAGCGGGGTAATGTATGCATATCGCACTTGCTAATGAAGCCCGGGATTTGAATTTCCCGGGCTTCATTAGCATAAGCGGGGAGCCGCCATTTTTAAATCCCCGCTGCTTCGAACCCCGTGTAGCGCGGCTACACGGGGCTCGAACTAGGTAGTTCGGACTAGGGTCCTATTCCGAACTACCGTTACTCCTCGTGAAACGAGGAGTACCGGTAGTTCGGACTAGGACCCTAGTCCGAACTACCTAGTTCGAGCCCCGTGTAGCCGCGCTACACGGGGTTCGAAGCAGCGGGGATTTAAAAATGGCGGCTCCCCGCTTATGCTAATGAAGCCCGGGAAATTCAAATCCCGGGCTTCATTAGCAAGTGCGGTATGCATACATTACCCTCCTAGTTCGAACTAGGAGGGTAGTGTAGACATACCCTCTGTCTATAGAATTGGAGTAGATCTGGTTGTATCTTAGGGCTCAGCTGTAAACAGTGGATTGTGTAAAGTGCCCTGGATGGAAGCTAGAGGCATATAGGTAAGAAGGTTTCCGGTATAGGGTTGTATTTATGTGACCACTCTTTATTTGTCTTCTAGTGTCAATGAAATGGATCTTTTGTGTGGACTAGTCCAAGCTGAGGCTGAGTTCTTCATCAAACAGATAAACTCTCTAAAATATATAGTAGAAGATATATCAGTGATAACACTAATAAGTCTACAATTTGTGTATGCATGATTCAAGTGGTTGAAAAATAAGCTTAGAAGGCTTAGCTTTTTCACGCACACACACACACACACACACACACACACACACACACACACACACTGATGAAAATAGCTCCAACAATAATGATCAAGATTTACAGCTACCCAAAGGAAGAAAATGCAGCTGGAGAACTTATTAGCATTTGATCTGGGATAATTACATTGTATATTTTGAAATGTGAAGCTGCCAATTTGCTTTTAATAATTATAAAGCTTTAGCATTTTGAATCTCAACATCTGTCAATGATCTGACAACTCTGGAAATGTAAATCAATAAAAATAAAAAAGCTCACCCATAATTTTGCACAGCTGTGAAAATTTAAGTTGATGAAAATGGGAAAAATTGCTTAAAATAAATATCAATATTATCCATCAACATAGGATTAAAATTGAATTCTGCCAAGCCAGGGGATAAAGACTCTTTGACCTTGAAGGGTAAGGATGTGGGGGAGCAAGATTCAAAGCCTCCCAACACTCCTTGCCCCTGTTGTCGTTTGTGTCACCTCCTTCTCCAAAGGGTCATGCCCCTTACCAGATGAAAAACATGACCTTGCCTATCCTTGTCTTCCCCCAAGTGGCACAGGCATGGAACTGTAGTGATGCAGCAGTGAAGCAGGCACTCTGTTACATCACCCCAAGGTTTCAGGCTCTCCTATAATTACCCAAGTCCTCTGCCATGTTTGAGTTCCCACAGATCCACATCCCATTAAACTCCCCTGTTGAGATGCAATCTCAAAAGGTGTCCTGGGTGGGCAGTTAATATTGATAAGTCAGCCTGAGAAGGATGAAAGACAAGTGGGAATTAAAAAGAAAGAAGAAAAGTGTTTGTGAGGAGAACAAGTTTGCTATGATCTGATACCACCTGCTTTGCTCTGTGGGAAGAAATTGCTTCTAGCTGTGTGTAAAATACAGTCACAGCTGCCCACCTCTCTCTATATATATATATATACACACACATGTGCATGCTGAAAACTTTGAATTCTCTTCTCCCAATGGATAACGTTGGAGATGCCTCAATGAAGTTTGATGGAAATTCACAGATGGCTTAGCCTTGCTGGAAATCTGATGAGGATCATTGGAGAGCATAAATCTGAACTCTTTGCCTCCTTGATCCATAGCTGGCTCTTAATCTTACAAAATGGTGTGTGTCTGGGAGATTTAGCATTGAAACGAAACAGCACTAATTCAGCAATAATGAGGGTATTTCACCTGTTTCTAGTATACATAAGAGAGGGTGGATGAAACATAGAAACCAACACACACACAGGGGGAGGGCAAAGGGGGCAACTGCCCTGGGGCCTGGCAATTCCAGGAAGCCAATGGCTCCTGGCCACTGCTACCATGGCAACAGCAGCAGCCTGAGCCTTGGGCCCTTTATATTGCTACCAGAGCACCACGTGGCAAAGCTTCATTGCATTTCCTAAGAGCGCTACAAATAGAATCCAGGCCAAGAGATAACTGAGTCAAGGGTAAAGATACACTCACCCAGGAACCTACCCCTGCAATAAACTCCATTGCCAACTCATTCTCTATATGATCTATGCCATCAAGCGCCAGCAATGCCCCTCTGCCATGTATATTGGCCAAACTGGACAGTCACTACACCGGGGGTGGGGAACCTTTAGTCCACAGGCTACATGTGCTTCATCAGAGTGAGCTGCTGGTGGGTTGCAAGATGGTTTGTTTACTGAATATCCACAGGCACAGACCCCAGAAGCTCTCAGTTGACGTGGTGCAACATTCCTGGCCAATAGGAGCTATGGGAAGTAGTGGCCTGTCTTGCAGGTTCCCCACCCCTGCTTTCATGGGCACAAATCAGATATTCCAAATGGTAACACAGAGAAAGCCATAGGGCAACATTTTAACCTGCCCAGGCTCCCATTAATGGATTTATAAGTAGCCATTCTTCTACAAAGGAATTTCACAAGGTAACTAGAGAGAGAGAGAGAGAGAGAGAGAGAGAGAGAGTGGAATTGACCTTCATATGTAAATTTGAAACAGTTTCCCTTGGCCTGAGCAAAGACTTGAACTGGATGACCCACTCAATTAGCCTCATTAGCACCAGGACTACAATTGAGAGGTACTTTTTTTCTCTTTCTCCCTCTTATTCTGAGCCCTCTCCCCCCCTCCATTTTTTCCCCACTCAGGCTCATCTCATCTGAAGAAGTGGGTTTTTCCCACAAAAGCTTATGACATTCTCTCTCTCTCTCTTTCTCTCTGTGTGAATATACATATTTTTGTTAGACTCTTAGTCCTGGTCTACACTAGGGAGTTATTTAGAATTACTCCCCCTTATTTCGAAATAACAAGTGGTGTGTCCACACTACCAAGGCTATTATTTTGAAATAGCAGGTTGGTTATTTCGAAATCTGTACTCCTGCTTTCCTTGGGAAATAATGCTTATTTCAAAATTATTTCAGACGTTATTATTTCAAATTTAGTTATTTCAAAATAATTTCCTGTTGTAGACATGCCCTAAAGTGCCACAGGACTACTTTTTGTTTTTCAAGGGTAAAGGGACAGGGTTACTAAATCAATTTTCTATTCAGGGATAATATTTCTTATATGTCCAAAGAGAATATTAAAATATTACATGCTTTTTAAAGCAAGCACCAAGCAGAAAAGATGATAAAGGAAAGATAATTTTCCCTGCATTATATGGTGATTCTTTGCACAGTTATGAATGAATACAGCTATCCTATAAATGATAAAGGAAACTTATTTCCCACACAGATTTGGGAAAAACAATCCTTAGTATATATAGCTCAGTCTCACCAACACAAAGGACAGAAATAACATACTTTTTCAAGTACTTCGCTGATAACTTCTAATGCGAATCTGAGTCATGAGAACATTTCCTGATTTCAATCTTATAGTAAAAGAGCAATAAATCAAAAAGATGGGATGCACAGCTTCTTTATGAGAAATCCCTGCATCACTCATTTAGCACTCAAGATACTCCGTCTCCCGTACAACATTTGCAATAGATCAAATGTTTCTGTTTTATAACAGTAATCAACAAAATTGTGAAAGTAGCTCCTTTGCAAGGAGCTGTGGAATTAGAAAATCAAATGGTCTCGTAACATAGCAGTCTGCTTGTAATAAGTCAAATGAAAGCATTAGCAGAATGGATGAAAAATGGTTTCCTATTCAAGTACAAAAATCCCTCATCAGTTCATATCTATAACCAGTTCATATCTATAGCCTTTCATATCCATTTCATAGACTCTATTTCAGTCCAGGTAAAATGTGGGTAGCAGTTGTTACCAACATGGCTGTTTGGTGGTGGTAATTGCTATTACAACTGAGAACATCTAGGTGGTTGTATTCCACTAGTTCCTAGAGACCCAAAACTGACTCCAGGTTCCCATGTGCTAGGTGTTTGTACAGAAAAAGAGAGACCATATCCTGAAGAATTTGCAATCAAAGTCCTAGACAGACAAATAGCAGGCAGGGAAATAGAAACACATGGGGTGTGTGTTGGTTATTACAAAAAACTATTTCACTGGGAGGGCGGTGAAGCACTGGAATGGGTTACCTAGGGAGGGGGTGGAATCTCCATCCCTGGAGGTTTTTAAGTCTCGGCTTGACAAAGCCCTGGCTGGGATGACTTAGTTGGGATTTGTTCTGCTTTGGGCAGGAGGCTGGATTTGGTGACCTCCTGAGGTCTCTTCCAGACCTATGATTCTACGAGTCTATGATTCTAAGTAGGACAAGAAGCAATGGGCTTAAATTGCAGCAAGGGAAGTTTAGGTTGGACATTAGGAAAAACTTCCTAACTCTCAGGGTTATTAAACACTGGAATAAATTGCCTAGGGAGTTGTGGAATCCCCATCATTGGAGGTAATTAAGTGCAGGTTAGATAGACATCTATCAGGGATGATCTAGATCAGGGCTACTCAACATGTGGCCCACGGGCCACATGCGACCTGCGGCCTGTTTGTTTGCAGCCCACGGCCCGGTTTGGGCAGCGGGTCTCAAAGTGCAGGGTGCACGGCAGGAGCTCACCCTCCTTCCTCCATGCAGAGAGGAGCCCGGTGATTATCTGTTCTGTTCATTCCCTCTGTGGCCACTGTCAGAAGACAGGATATTGAGCTAAATGGTCCTTTTGTCTGATGTAGTATGGCCATTCATATGTTCTTGTGTATGACGGTTCTTATGAAACATGGTAGAGGAAGCCCCAGAGCAGTGCTCTATAGGCATGGCCCATAGATCTGAAGCAAAGGACCAATACCTCTTGGAGGTTTCTCCCACGTTCTGTGGATTCTGTGGGGCAAAGGGTGAAGGCAAACATGGACTTCCTCTATCCAGGTTTTCCCGGGGAATGGAGAATTGATAATTTTACACAAGTGTAGAGGCTTATTAGTGTTATCACTGATACCTTTATACTTCACGTGTTCTCTCTGGATCTGAAATGAATCACATTATGGACTCCTCCCTTGCTCTGTCACATGCAGAAACTGTTCTGTATTATTAATAGATTTCGTTCTCCAGGTCTGACCATCAAGAACTTTCATGGAACGCACTGAATTCAAATGCACACAAAAGATTCAGGGGCAGCCTTCTAGTGGATAGATATTTCATCTTTCTGAAAGATGCCAGTCACCTTTGCCCCTTTTATACAGACATACAATAACAGGTTTTGTGTCAAACCAGTTAGGTGCCTTCATTCATCCAAACTTTTTATAATAGGGAAACTTTTCTTTTTTTTCTTTTTGGCTTGAGTTTTATTTCTGGGTTTCATATTCTGTGGCATTTGCCTGGGTTAATCATTGCAGCTAGTTTTTCCTGCTCTGCTGAAACAGGCTGAGGGCAATGCTGTGCAGGTTTTCACTGCCACTAGCAGGTAGAGAGGAAGGCTGGATGGTCTTTTGGCTAAGGCAGTAGATTAGCAATTAGAAAGGCTCTAATTCAATTCCTGGCTCTCCCACAAATTTCCTGTGTGACCATGGGCAAGTCACCTAATCTTTCCTCACTTGTAAAATTGCTTTCCTACCTCTATAAAGGGACTACATGCATAAGAAACATCTGTTACTTACAGTGCTGAAGGCATGGAATGTGCTGCTTGATTCAACTATATACAAACAGTGTGAGTATGGACAGAGAAACCACATACTAATCACGCCTGGTGATAAGGGGAGCATGGCTGCAACCCATAATACGTTTTACTACATCTACTTCATAGGGGACTTGTGAAGATTCATGGTTGTTCTGAGGTGCTTGAAGGTTCTGTTGATGGGGCCTATACAAGAGGACAGATGTGTATGTGTGGGGGGGATGGGAAAGAGTCACTTTGTGAACATCATGCCTGAATTCATCCCTTTATTTCAGAGGTGTTTATTGGGAACCAAGGGCATGTCTACACTAGGAAATTATTTTGAAATAATTCATTTAGAAATAATAACTCCCGAAATAGCTATTTCGAAATAAGCATTATTCCTCATGGAAAACAGGAGTTATTTTGAAATAACGGGCTTGGTAGTGTGGACACTCTGCTTGTTATTACAAAATAACTCCCTAGTGTCGACCAGGGCCCAGGGCTTGCTTAGCACTAATCTTCTGTTTCCAAAAAGTTATTGTAGGTCTAGCTGATCAGATTTGCTGGTCAGACTATGGGGTGCACACACCTCAAGACACTGATGCCTGTGTAGACTTTGAATGCACAATTATCTTGGTTTGTGTGTGTGCCATCATGGTAACTGTATGCACAGCCTTCTATAGCTGCAGATGCAAATGACTCTAAGGCCAGAAAGTTGACTTAAAATAGTAAAAATAGCATAGCTGTAGTTGGTGTCCCTTAAGTCAAATTTCTGTGGCTTCTCCACTGTGGGACGTTGATGGGAGAAACTCTCCCATTGACTTCCCTTACTCCTTCCGACCGTGTGGAGTACTAGGGTTGATGAAGATTTCATCAGCAGTTGATTGAGTGGATCCTTACTAGACTTGCTAAATCTAACCCCAGAAGAATGATCTCTGAAAAGTCGATCTCTGGGTAAGTATAGACAAGGCCTCAGAGGCTAACTGACTTGTCTGTGCTTACAAAGCAAGTGTTTGGTGGCACAAGGCATGAAAGCCAGAGATTCCGTTTCCCATTTCTCTGCTTTAACCACTAAAAGGTGTTTTTTTTCTCTTGATTTAATACACCCAACCGCCATCAGTTGGAAGCAGCTGATATCCTGAACTATATTCAATGTTTGGAAATACAGATAGAAGGCTGTAGCTCCAATTACCTGCTCCTTCACCTCTCCAGTCTCCTTAGCCTTGTAAATTGTACTCACCTATTATTTTTGTCCTACCTTGGTGCAATATAAAATATCTTCCTTAAACTTAGGAGACAGAGCAGCATTTTTTTATGTAAAAGTCTCTGATTTTGGGAACTTGTGGATTTATTAGTCGTGTCCAGTACTTGATGTATTTCTCATTTGCAAGGTTTGACTGACATGTCTCCCTCTGCCATCTAATCCAAATCTGTCCTCCAGAGGGGGTTATACCAATCACAATAATTTACTGTGGAGATGTGCTGGCATTTGAATGGGAAATACTACCTAGTACAATTTATTCACAAGTAGGAGACAGCAAGAAATTTATAACATTGGTCTCTGCTGCCTTCTTAAAAATTCAGGATGTGCTAATCGCTGTCAAAAATGAGTTTGCTACTTAACAAAGACTGATTGCGAAGAGAATGAGCAGAGTTTGGTAACCTTGGACGAGGTTAAATTACCGTTCTTAGTGTTCGATCTATTGAGCATGAATGCTGTGCAGCTGGGAGGTAAAGATGAAATTAAGAAATATGCTAAAAAGGGGACATCTATCTGGCTTGCACTGTGTACTGTCTTGGACTCAAGTCTGTATTTTCTTGTGCTTTGAATGCTGCAAAACTCCCAGGGACAGCCTTACTCATATGCAGAATATTAAGCTGTGTAGGGCACCAGAAAATCTGGGGCATCACTCAGTCCTAATGTCCATCTACTTCTTTGTGGGAACATCTAGACTGCTTTCCTCTTCTGAAAGAGGAAATGTGAATGAAGCTTTGATTAGCATATTCTCATGTGTCATTTGCATATCTTCTTCCAACCCTTTTTGTGCAAGTGATTTTTTCGCCAAAAAACACAGTCTAGATACGTTTTTTTCAAAAGAATCTGTACACCTCATTTTTGGAGGAATACGGGTTCTTTTGAAAGGTTTTTTTTTTTTTGGCGAAAAAGCCACATCTAGACTGTGTTTTTTGGTGAAAACCCTCTTCCACAAAAAAGCTCAGAAGAGGCTATGCAAATGAAGCATGAAAATATGCTAATCAGCACTTCATTTGCATTTCTTCTTTCAGAAGAGGAAAACAGTCTAGATGTACCCCGTATCTCTGTTCTGTGGCTCTGCTTCCTCTGGAGAGGATCTGATTAACTTAAAAGTGAAAAAAGTCAGCCAGACCTATCAGCAGAACACTGAATCTATGAAAGATTCAGTCAAGTGGTAATGAAGCCATTTAACCGGTATTTGCCAACCCCAAATATATATTGTCAGTTTCTGAATTTACTGTCTTAGCCTACAGGATCTCTGTTTCAGATTTGCTTTAAAAATGTGTCATTAGTGTGTCGCTGAAGCTTATAAAAGCACATCTGTAAAAAAACCTCCCCCTCCCCGGACTGCCATTGGACAGGGGAACACCAGTTTAATAGTACGGTGTAGAGCTCCATAAATCCAAAGATGGCCCTGAGAACACCTAAACTAAACAGAGTCTGGTGGGCTCAGTACATCTATAAAACAGCCCTAAAGACAAATACTTGCTGCAAGAAGGACTGAGGGCAATTCCGAGGCTGGCAATCTTTCATTGAAATCAGCAGTGACACAACGCTCCAACCTGTAGCAAAGCCATCATCAATATTTCCTGATCACTATTGTCAACATGACTTTTGTACCAAATCATCAACTGGCGTACACTAGCATAGCTCCAAGGGAGCACAAGGACAAATAAACCGTTTTAGTAAAAACAAAACATTTCAATTGGCCAGAACCTCATATTAAAAAACAAATCATGACAAAATCCAAGATTCATGCTTCTCCTCTCCTTTTAGGACAATTTGGCTGTCTTTAGACTGGCCAGTTTTTCCAGAAAATCAGCTGCTTTTCCGGAAAAACTTGCCATCTGTCTACACTGGCCGCTTGAATTTCCGCAAAAGCACTGACGATCGTATGTAAGATTGTCAGTGTTTTTGCGGAAATACTATGCTGCTCCCGTTCGGGCAAAAGTCCCTTTTGCGCAAAGGTTTTGCACAAAAGGACCAGTGTAGACAGCTCAGATTTGTTTTCCGCAAAAAAGCCTCGATCACGAAAATGGCAATCGGGGCTTTTTTGCGGAAAAGCACGTCTAGATTGGCACGGACGCTTTTCCGCAAAAGTGCTTTTGTGGAAAAGCGTCCGTGCCAATCTAGATGCTCTGTTCCAAAAATGCTTTTAACGGAAAACTTTTCCGTTAAAAGCATTTCCGGAAAATCATGCCAGTCTAGACGTAGCCTTTTTGTTTAAGTCTCTTTTTTTTTTCCCCATGGGATGGAAAATCTGTTTTCTGGTCAGCTCCAGTAACTGCACTCATTATTAATGCAGCTGGACCTGTACTGAACAGTGCATTCTGAACTCAGAGCTAGGGTTAGTTTCTCTGTGGGAGAACTCTGCGCTGGAGTTGTGCTGATTCCTAGCAGGCCTAGAACACCGCAGTGACGACAATTATACGCCAGCACACAAATGAATTAATTCAGTGATGAACATGAAACTCAGGACTCGATTCTTGCAATAGCAGTGTGATCCCATTGCCACTAAACATAATAGCAGTGTGCCACCAAACACAATGGGAGTCATGGCCCTTCATCTAATGCTGTATTTGGGGCCCTCTTGGTGGTGATTTTCTTCCTTGTCTCTTGTAGTTTTCAGTGAAAGTTCTTCAGCCTAGGACAAGAAAGTTGTAATCATAGACACGGATATTGAGTAGCAAGTTTCAGCTTGCCTTGTACGAATGGGGAGTTCCTCTTGGATGATTATCTAGCAAACACTGGGGGCTATTTGCTATAGTAATTAAAGAATCCTAAAGCAGGATTAGCAGGCCAGAAACATCTTGCCAGTGTTAGCCCGTGGCAGGCCAGTGGGTCTGTATTTATTTGCATGCCCACGACTGTGGCTGCTTGTAACTCCCATTGCTGTACCTGCAGATACACAGGTAAATACTGTGCTGGTGGGCTAACTATGATGAACTGCGTTCAGCCTGTGGGTCATTTATTGCCCACCCCATCCTAAAGATTAAGCTGTGGGATGTTCCCAGCTCTGCAAGAATTAATACAGTGATATTTAATTGCTATTAGCTCGTTTGCTGTTTTCCTGCAAGCTTATGTAATGTCCTTGGTAGAGTGGTACGATGGTTGCTATTTAATCACCATGGCAGTCGTGTGCTTTGTTGTCTTATTTCCTCATCTCGTGTAGAAACAAGTGATGGTTTTTCTCAGTGACTGTAGCATGGCAAGAAGTGGCACATACTCTTTAAAAAAAATGATCAGAATAGTAACTCCATTAAAGTGGAGATAAGGACAGTCTCCTCCAATGATGACCAATGATGTACCTCCACTTAAGTCAATATAGCTATGCTGATTAACACCAGCGTAAGAGCTGGCCCTGACCTAGCTCTTATGTGTCATTGAAATAGCTTTGTTCAATTCCCCAAATGCTGCCAGGCCTAATTCTGAGCTCATTTTTGTAACAATCAGCTCATTTCATTCATGTCATTCTGACTGCAAGAAGGCGACAGCAGAATCAAACCCAGATTTATTTTAGACAGATGTAGTGATAGGCAACTGAAGATCTGATGTGGTACTCTTCCAGTACAGGTTGAACCTTTCTAGTCCGGCCATCTTGGGAACTAACTGGTGCTGAACCAGAAAATTTGCTCGACCAGGGAAATATTCTCTAGCAGCAAATATTCTCTAGCAGCATTACCACCACTTGCATTACCACCACTCTTACAAGACATTAGGGCTACGTCTACATTGGCCCCTATTCCGTAATAGGGATGCAAATGTAGCACTTTGGAATAGGCAAATCCACGGGGGATTTAAATATCCCCCGCGGCATTTGCATTTTCAAGGCTGCCGCTTTTTTCCGGCTTGTAGATAAACCGGAGAAAAGCGCCAGTCTGGACGCGATCCTCCGGAAAATAAGCTCTTTTCCGGAGGATCTCTTATTCCTACTTGAAAGTATGGGACAGCGGGATACTTGGCCAGCCCCATGATAAGTGCACATCTGGCTAACTAATATCATGCTGGACCATGGATGTTTTCAGACTCAAGAGTGCCGGACTAGAGATGTTCTGCAAGTAGTTGTTCTTCTTTACAAGTTCGGTGAATCTTTTCATTCCATGTTGCCTAGTCTTATGAGACTCAGCAGTGGGTCCCTTCTGAATTACTCCCTTTCCTGATCATCATCCAGATACAACCTCTTCTGTGGTCCTGCTCTCTCTCTTTTTTCAGGATCCAATCAGAGATCCTCAACTTCAAGTTCCAAGTGAGCTGTCTAGATAGGAAGTCCAGACCTCTGCATCTTCCTGCATCCAATGACCTATGTTCTTTCTGGTCTTTATGCCATAGCACATACCATTTTGCTTAATAGATTTTCTACGACATCATCTCAGACTGAGTCTAGAGTACAGTCCTTTGTCGGAAAAAGCTACGCAAGTTGCACTCCGCAACTTGCGTAGCTCTTTCCGATTGCTTTTCTGGAAGAGTCTAGATGGGGCCAAATGGCGGAAAAGCCTCCTCTTTTGGAGGAGCCCTAATTCCTCATAGAACAAAGTTACAGGGCTCCCCGAAAGAGTGTGTTTTCTCTTTCACAAAAAAAGTGGAAGAGCCAACATGTTTTCTGGACACGGAGATGCCAGTCTAGATATGTCATATCAAACTATTTCAAGTGAATATAGTCTCTTCTCTATAGAGCCTTATTGCATAAAGATTGCTAGATTTGGGATTGGTCCAAAGTCCACTGAAGTTTTTTCGACTGTCTTCACTGCTTGGAACAAGCCTTTTCTGCAGAACCATTGAGCATATTTCTAATATAATGTGGATTGTGGAAATACAATTTTGTAAGAAATATAATTTCTTTGACTAATAATTTCTCCCCTAAAGGCATGGCTACAAAGAGTAGCTAAATTAAAACATATTTCTCTACCATGTAAGTATTATGGATGACCATGGAAGGACAGTATAAAAACAGATTAATAGACTTTCCTTCCCGTAATTTTCTGAAGAACTCTGAGAGATGAATAATCTTTATAATTAAATATTGGGAACATACAACTATTTTGGACCCAAGTTATGATCTACTTGAGCAATTTCCCAAAGCTAACAATTTTTTGTGATATTAAGAGGGCGGAAGAATCTTTCTTGCATATAAATAATTGTCAAAACAGTTTTGTTTGTCCTATGGAATCTTAAAGAAGGAGAGCGACTTTTTTTCTTTCTGCTGATATCAACCTGGCAGTGTGACGCGTTGATCCTGAAGTGCTCTTCTTTGTGTGTTTAGATTTTGCATTAATGCTTTTATTTCATTCAGCTTTTCCATGAAAGGGGTGAGTGTATGAGAAACTGCAAAATCCTGCATTGCAGAATGTTTAGTATCTTGCAAACACATGAATATCTAGCTTTTAGGCACTTTAGGCACATGTTTAGGTACTTCTGTGGCTCTGCAGTGGGGGGGTCTATCCCATGCAGGTGAGTAAAGGCTTAAGAAGAGTTATGGATTGCAATTAGCTCGTTTGATCGTATCTGAAGGATGGGCCAGTCCTAATTAACGATGAAACCCAACTGGGGAGGGTCTGAGTGGTCTTGTAAACAGAAGAAGGTGATGCAGGATAAAACTCTGTAGTCGCTCTCCTGGTAATAGAGAGTAAAGAGACTTATATGGAACAATAAAACTCTTGCAGGGTGAGTGTGATGGACCAAGCCGGGTCTAGGCACAGCTGAGGGTGTCTGCTCAGGCAAATTGCTCAAATTTGGGGCTCCTTACAGCCTCCAGACTGGAGACCTTTCCAAACAAGCCACAAACCAGTCCCACAGAGCACTTCAGCTGCCTGCCTAAAGCCTCAAGAGCAAAACCCCTCTGACACCCCAGCAATATCCATGCCCCAGATGGCCCCGGGCCTCATACACAAGTGGGTATCTTAGAACCCAATCCCACCTACCACAAACAAATTCTGTCTGGTTCCAAGAAACCAGCCACATATCCCAGGCCAATTTACTCTCTGGATCTTACCCACAAACCACGCTGAGCCAATCCTTTAGAATCTACAATCTAAGGCTACGTCTACACTGGCATGATTTTCCGGAAATGCTTTTAATGGAAAAGTTTTCCATTAAAAGCATTTTCGGAAAAGAGCATCTAGATTGGTATGGACGCTTTTCCGCAAAAGCACTTTTTGCGGAAAAGCGTCTGTGCCAATCTAGACGCGCTTTTCCACAAAAAAGCCCCGATCGCCATTTTAGCCATCGGGGCTTTTTTGTGCAAAACAGTACTGTGCTGTCTACACTGGCCCTCTTGCCGAAATGATTTGCACAAGAGGGCTTTTGCCCGAATGGGAGCAGCATAGTATTTCCGCAAGAAAACTGACAATCTTACATGAGATCGATCGTCAGTGTTCTTGTGGAAATTCAAGTGGCCAGTGTAGACAGCTGGCAAGTTTTTCTGCAAAAGCAGATGATTTTGCGGAAAAACTTGCCAGTCTAGACACAGCCTAAAGGTTTATTACTACAAGAAAGAAAAGCATGAGAGTAAGGTTGTTAAAGAATCAAACATTACATGCACCACATCTCCCAGTTCTCAATGCAGGCTCTAGTAGAGATGGTATAGCTGCTGGCTTAAAAGTCCTTGTTGCACATCCTATGGCAGGATGGATCCCCAGTTCTTCCCGGCTCGTGATTCCCTGAGAGGCCACATCTGGGGTCAGAAGCAGATCTGAAGACCACATGGAGTCGGCCACATGGCCTACTTATACCCCCTCCTGGAGTCTTCCAAGCTGGAGGGAGTCACGTGGCCAGGTGTGTCTTTGGCCTTCAGAGGCCCATTGTTCCCTGGAGTTTTGCTCATTAGCATGTTCATAGGCAAACATTCCTAGCCCATTACTCAAGCACATTCAGAGAGACTTCCAGTCTCCATACAGATTACAGATTCCTAACTCCACATACAGACATTATACAGATATATGAAGAGCAGATACAGAATCAGAAGAAAGTAAGCTTTTGTTTGACCCCTCACATAGCCCCCTTTTTACCATTTTTGGGGTGAACACCTGCCCCCATGGGTGCAGCAGTGACCCAGCTGCTTCCCTCACAGTCCAATAACGTGACAGTGAGGAGAAAATCCAGGGAATGGTTTGGTAGAAAGAAGTCCATCAGCAAGGAGTCTTTGAACTGCCTGTTCTGGGTCTAGAGCCCAGTGGAAAAAGGTGGGCCTGGGTTTCCTTACCAGCCACTTGTATGGTGGCATAGAGCCCCTGGGAAGGGGCTAGGGACCACTGGAAGCCTTGAGAAGAGGGTGGATGGACCACTTAGCCCAGAATTGAGGATGACAGAGCAGAGTCAGGAACAGACATTTGGGCTGTGTCTACACTGGGCCACTTATTCCGGAAAATCAGCCGCTTTTCCGGAATAAGCTGCGAGCTGTCTACACTGGCCCTTGAATTTCCGGAAAAGCAACGACGCTCTACTGTACAAAATCAGCCGCTATTCCGGAAAAACTATTCTGCTCCCGCTCGGGCATTAGTCCTTATTCCGGAACACTGCTCCGGAAAAGGGCCAGTATAGACTGCCCAGTAGTCTTTTCCGGAAAAAAAGCCCCGATCGCGAAAATGGCGATCGGGGCTCTTTTCCGGAAAAGCATGTCTACATTGGCCACAGACGCTTTTCTGGAAAAAGGGCTTTTCCGGGAAAGCAGCCTGCCAATGTAGACGCTCCTTTTCCGGAAAAACTGAAAACGGAATAGTATTCTGTTTTAAGCAGTTCCGGAAATTCATGCCAGTGTAGACACAGCCTTGTTGTTGTTGTTGGAGCTAAAGATTGGAGCTGGTTTTTCTGGTTGGAGCTAAGTATGACCCGGCTGTAGGGTTGCATTGTAAGAAGGGATAGACCACTACAAGGTTGACGTGGCTGCCGAGAGAGCGTGCTAGAGAATGAGAACCAGCCCACATCTAGCCAGAAGGGGGCGTGACTGTGGTGAGTCAGCTCTTCCCCAGACCTCCAAAACAAGAGCATCTGAACCCTGCAGTCTATAAAGTTGTATTTACCTCACAACATCTCTGCAAGGTAGGTAAGTGCTAGAGCTCCCTAAAGATGGGGAAAATGAGGCACAGAATAGATGTGGGGCCAGACGGTTAAAGGTATTTGGATGCTGGAAGATGCACTGGGGTTTTCAAAAGTTCCTTGACACCTATGTACGTTTAGGCACTTGAAAAATCTATCTGTAACTGTCTTGCCCAAGGTCTCCCAGGAAGTCTGTGGCTGTGCACAGAATGAAATCCCAGTCTAGCATCCTAACTGCTGCATTATCCTTCATTTGGGTGTACCTTCTGCAGCATTGCATTTGGTGAGAGTCCCTTTCACACAGCTGGGAGCTTTCCACAGATGAATTCCAAGCACTTTAGAGCCATTTTCATCTACCTGTTTTAGACCGGGAAACAGAGACCGAGGGAGACACGCATGACTTCACAAAGCAGAGTAGTGGGGGACAGTAGAAAACCCACATTTCTTGATTCCCTGTGTAAGCAGGGGTGAACTACTGCTTGCAATCAGCCAGCAGCCCTGGGGGTGGGTATGCTCACTCAAATTGTTTAGCCTTTCAAGATAAGTACTGCAAATTAGCATGTATAACCCGCACCTGTGCATAACCCATGTTTTTTCCCGAATGAGTAAAAAATGTTTTAGATAACCCGTGGCCGTGTATAACCTGTGGGTTATATACGCTACTTTAAGGTAATTGCATATACCATAGAGCGCAGTGCAAGTGAGCTGGCCAGCCTGTAGGAGGGGAGCCACACTCACATCCAGGCTCTGAGCAGCCACAGCCAGATGCAACCCACTCTGTAACTGTTGATATGTAAATACAGCTCATGCTGGGATGGGGTAGGAATCCGGGGTGTGGTTATGTAACTCCAATTCAGCCAGGGCTGATGGAGGATTGGTTGCTAGAATGGAATGTGATGTATTGTAACTAATTTGGTCTGTTGTGGGGTCACAAATCATGCGACCCCTAAATGTGGGAACTATAAAATATGATACCAGTGCTTGCAGGAGAGACACCATCATTGTAAGGTCTCAGATGAACAAGCCTCCCTCTTCCAGAGTTGAGTGAAGTGAGTTGGGGGAGAAAGGGCTTGAACCTGTCTGCTTCATGCCTGCCAGGTGTGAGCTGTAAGACTGGTTCAACCTTCCTCTTTCCCCCTTGTCTTAAGGCTAGACCTAAAGCAGACTCCAGCAGGAGTCTTTTTGCTAGTCCAGTGGAAGCTGGAATCTTTTTCCAGCCTAGGTGGTTGCTAAAGAGTTGAAATCACTAAGAGCTGCAATCATTGGTTTGGCCTGGAGCCAGACCCATTGAGGAAAGTAAGATTGCTGGCAGGAGCCACCGGCAGGTGGCCAGTAGGAGTGGCAGTAGGCAGCTAGCAGCAGCAACCAGCGGGCAGTTGTAGTCAGACAGGAACCCCCACCTATAACATCCATCTTTGCTTGCCTGGAAGCACACAGGGCATGCAGAGTAGTAAAATCAGCATAGTCTTTGAAGCCTTGACAGGAGGCCCAGATATGCTAGCTCAGTGACCCTGGATGGCTGTAAACAGAGATACGCCAATTGTTGACCTCAAGGCTGCGAGAACTGCCTTGGCTGGCACCTATATTGATACGAACAGACAGCCGTCCGCGGGGGGAGGAATCTCCCGCCCAGTAAAGAATGTACAGTACTCATAATTTAGTTATCTCTCTTGCAAGTGTAAATTAAGTTGAAACTCCCTTGTAAGAACTGGTGTCACAAAGACGGGCCAACACAATTTGGCATCTTAGATAAGAAAGAGGATACGGGCCCCTATGGGTATAAAGATGGGCCCAGCAGCACACTTACTTTGAGTGTCAATCTACCATCTATCTGCTGGTCGGGTTAGGTTATTGGCCTCCCGAAGTTCCACGGGAACGCCCACCTCGTATTCGTCTTTCCTAGGAATTGAGGGACCGGCCCTGGCCTGATATGCTGGAGTCGAGAGGCTCAGAAGGGGGTAAAAATTGTACATTGATGTGTCCTTTGTCTTAAGTGTACACATAGACTTAGAGCTCTTTAAAGATTAAGCTGTCACTTGGTACCATTATTTCTATTTTCTATCTTTATTTTCTTTGTAACCATTTTTAAGATCTATATTTGCTAGCAGATAAATAGAGCAATAGCCATTGTAACCATATGATTTATAAGCTTCTTTAATAAACCTGTAACTGTTTAAGCTTTAACCTGACTCCTTCAGTTGCTGTAACAGAACCAAGCACAATTTAAAAGAACTCCAGTCGGTCATAGGGAGCAGACGCAGACAGAGCTGGGCATTTGGATCATGTCGCCTCCAGGGGACAGATCCGTAGGGGCATCCGTCAACCTTCCCTAGGCTGCCCACTGTGACAGGACCTCGGTCCTAGCAGCTAAAGACACGGGTGTAATAAGCTCTCCCCGCAAACTTTCGGGCGTCTGTCAGCTTGTTGGCTGCCCGCCACAAAGGGACCCCGGTCCTAGCAGTCAAAGACACGGACGTAAAACTTATCAGGGCACCCGTCAGCCTCCCCTAAGGCCGCCCACTGTGACAGGACCTCGTGTCCCAGCAGTTGAAGACTCGGGTGTATAACACACACACACTCACTGCCCTGACCATCAGCTGACAGCCACTGGTAGGAGCGGTGGCAGGAGGCCAGAGGAGCAGCTGGCAGGAACGATCGGTGGCCGGCTGGTAGGAGCGGCAGCAGGAGGCCAGCGGAGCGGCTGGCAGGAGTGATCAGTGGCTGGCCGGTAGAAGCAGTGGCAGGCAGCACAAGCAGACCACAGGAGCAGCACAAAGGTGGCATGGCCTCAGGCTCAATGAGTGGAGTCATCAGAGTGATGAGTCTGGGTTCTCACTGACTGGACAGGATTGTAAATGGGGTGTTTGAAGTGGGATACAGAGAAAGTTTGGGTCAGTGAATGGAACCCTTACATTGTTGGACTAGTGAGCCTGAGGGGCAAAAGACATTGCTAAATCCATTTGAGCTGGGACGGTTACTTGTAGGGGGTCAGGAACTATGTCTGTGGTATTTTTCCGAGCTAATGCCATGTAACGTCTCTTCATCTTTCATTAAGTTTCTTTTCTACACTCAGACTCTGTGCTTGTGAGTGGGGAAGCATTGCCTCTCAGAGGCGCCCAGGGGTGTATGAATTTCCCAGGCCACTGGGTGGGGGCTTGAGCCGGTTCTGTGTGAGATGGATGAAAAAGGACCCCTAGATATTGAACCCGACCCTGGCTGCTGCTGGCGCTACCTGGCAGAAGGGTTACACCTGGATGAAAAAAAAAAAATTGATGGCACATTGCTCATGGGCCAGAGTTTGGCTATCCCTGCTCTAATTTATCCATCAGCCCCACTCCCTCTTACAATTGATTGTGGATTCAAAAGGAGTTAATCACAATTGACACAGAAATCTTGGCTTCTGATCCTGCAAAACACAGGGATCCCCTGATTATATTTAAACCCAGACCTGAAGAACAGTTCTGAGGGGCACAAAAGCTTGTCTCTTTCACCAACAGATTGTTGGGCTCATAAAAGATATTGCCTCATCCCTTTTTCTTTTGTATTTAAACTCATCAGTTGTAGAATTGGTTAGAATAGGCTCATTGATGGGCTTAAGTGCTCTGCTCCACCAGGACCTAAGTGAGAAGAATAGAGCTTGTAGATAAATAGATCTCATGGAGAGCTGTGCAGCAGGTAAACACAGGCCTGGCAGTGACTTAGTTGCTCTCTTTCTTGCTAAAAGTCTCATACATTTTGAAATAAAGCGCTATTCCGAAACATCCCTTACTCCTCATAGAATAAGGTTTATAGGGACATTGGAATAGCAAGCCCAAAATAACGGGCTTACTGTGAAAACATGGGATAGCTATTTTGGGGTACGCAGGGATCCCAAAATAGCATTGCAGTGTAGACGTGGCCTCATGGGGTCGCCGTGTTAGCCTGTATCTGCAAAAACAATGAAGAGTCCTGTGGCACCTTAGCCGAACATATTTATTAGGACATTAGCTTTCATGGTTCAAATCTCCTTTATCAGATGAAGTGACTGTTACCCATGAAACCTTAAGCCCTAATAAATCTGTTAGGGTATGTCTACACTGCAAAGTTAATTCGAAATAACAGTTATTTCAAATTAACTTTAATAGCGTCTATACATGCAAACCGCTATTTTGAAATAGCGGAGTGTTTATTTCGAATTTGGTAAACCTCATTCTATGAGGAGTAACGCCAAATTCGAAATAGCTATTTCGAATTAAGTGCTGTGTAGACTCCCCAGAAGCAGTCTGCCAGCTCCCAGGAGCCTGACAGAAGCTAGAGAAGGTGGACGCCTTCCTGATCCAGGGTGGAGATCATGGACCTTATTCAGATTTCGGAGGGGGATGCCCCCAAAGTCCTTGATCTCCGCACTAGATGGAGGAATGCAGCTGTCTGTCAGGAGAGCTGCCAGCCTGGCCACCAAAGGCCACATGCAAACCCAGGAGCAGATTTGCAAGAAAATCAAGTTGGTCCTGCAAGATCCCCACCCCTGAACTTTCCCTCCCCCTCCTTCCCCTTGCTTTCCCCTTCTAGTTCCCTCCTCCCAGGTTTCCCCCTTCCCTTTCCCACTCTCTCTCTCCCACCTCCTTTTCCCAGCCTCCCCAGAGGTTCATTCCCCCATCTCCAGTTTTGTTCAGTATACCCAATTTTAATTTTTGAACGTACGTGTCTTTTATTTGACATCAGGAAGGGGGGGCTAGGGAGGAGTAAGTGAAAGGATATGAGGGAGGAATGGGGCACGAGCCCGCATTGGGGAGGACCAGGGTGGCTCTGAGGGCTCTGAGGGGTGGACGCTCTCCTGCAGGGCTCCTGGATCCTGACAGCCCTCCGATGGACCTCCTGGATGGCAGCCTGCAGCAAGTGCAGCCAGACTGATGGAAATGACCCCACGAGATGCACCGGCATGCCAAGAGGCAGCTCTGGCTCCATATGGTCAAGTGCTGTGGTGTCCTGAGTATGGGCACTTAGGGCACTCCAAGACAGGACTGCTTTGCTGTCCCTCATCGAGGTAAACAAACAAGCGGGGAACCCTGAGAACTGTCTGTCCGGGGTGGAGGTAGGGTCCCTTTAAGCACGGAGCTCAATTAGCCTCAGGCAGTAGTCGCACACACTAATTCCTAACCTGATGCCCTGCCGGTACTGTTTCCGTCAAGCCTTAACTTCAGTTCAGGGTCCACTCAGTGTGGATGCGCTATTTCAAAATAGCAAAACGCTATTTTGAAATAGTTTTTGTGTGTAGATGTGTTAATTCAAATTAGCTTAATTCGAATGAACTATTTCGAATTAAGTTAATTCAAAATTGTGCTGTAGTGTAGATACACCCAAAGACTTTAAGGTGCCATGGGACTCCTCATTGTTTCTTGATAAATGACACCCTCCATTTATATAATTTGTTTATTAGCATTGCTTATTTCTTATTATTATTCAGACCAACCCTTTGGAGCTTTACCCATCACTGCTTTAATCCATTATGTTGCTTACTTTTCTTTAGCAAGGCATTTCAGATGCTTAAGATTGAAAAAGAAAACATCCTTGACACCAAACTTTGGAAAGGGCCATTCTCATAAGAACATAAGAATGGCCGTAGTGGGTCAGACCAAAGGTCCATCTAGTCCAGTGTCCTGTCTTCCAACAGTGGCCAATGCCAGATGCCCCAGAGGGAGTGAACAGAACAGGGAATCTTCAATCAAAAGTAATCCCTCTCCCATCATCCATTCCCAGTTTCTGACAGAGGCTGTGGACACCTTTCCTACACATCCTGGCTCATAGCCAGTGATGGGCTTAACCTCCATGAATGTATCATGTTAAAGTCCTGGTCTTTACAACCTCCTCTGGCAAGGAGTTGCACAGGTTGACTGTTTGCTGTGTGAAGAAAAACTTCCTTTTCATAGTTTTAAACCTGCTACTTATTAATTTCATTTGGTGACTCCTAGTTCTTATGTTATGGGAATAAGTACATAACTTTTCCTTACTCACTTTTTTCACATCAGTCATGATTGTATAAACCTGTATCATACCCCCCTTAGTCTACATCTAGGCTACGTCTACACTGGCCCCTTTTCCAGAAGGGGCATGTTAATTTCAGAGATCGCAATAGGGAAATCCGCGGGGGATTTAAATATCCCCCGCGGCATTTAAATAAAAATGTCCGCCGCTTTTTTCCGGCTTTTAGAAAAGCCGGAAAAGAGCGTCTACACTGGCCCCGATCCTCCGGAAAAAAAGCCCTTTTCCGGAGGATCTTATTCCTACTTATTCCCCGCGGATTTCCCTATTGCGATCTCTGAAATTAACACGCCCCTTCCGGAAAAGGGGCCAGTGTAGACGTAGCCCTAGACTGCAGGGTTCTTGCATAAGAAGCCTTTTGTGCAAGAGTTTTTGCGCAAAAACTTCTTGTGCAAGAGCACGTCCATACCTCAAAGCGCATCGCAAAAGTGGTGTGATTTTACACAAGAGAGTATCCACACGGCATGGACACTCTTGCGCAAGAAAGCTCTGTTTGTTGACCACATGTGTGTTGACCCTCTCAAAGAATTCTAGCAGATTAATAAGGCATGATTTCCCTTTACAGAAACCCATGTTGACCATTCCCCAACAAATCATGTTCATTTATGTGTCTGACAATTTAATTCTTTACTATTAGTTTCAACTAATTTGCCCGATACTGATGTTAGATTTACCAGTCTGTAATTGCAGGGATTACCTCTAGAGCCCTTTTTAAATATTGGCGTCACATTAGCTATCTTCCCATCATTAGGTACGGAAGCTGATTTAAAGGATAGGCTACAAACCACAGTTAATAGTTCTGCAATTTCCCATTTGAGTTCTTTCAGAACTCTTGGGCAAATGCCATCTGGTCCCGGTGACTTATTACTGTTAAGTTTATCAATTTTTTCCAAAACCTCCTCTAATGACACCTCAGTCTGGGACAATACCTCAGATTTGTCACCTAAAAAGAATGGCTCAGGTTTGGGAATCTCCTTAACATCCTCAGCTGTAAAGCCCGAAGCAAAGAATTCGTGTCATTTCTCTGCAATGACCTTATTGTCTTTGAGTGCTCCTTTGGTATCTTTATCGTCCAGAGTCCCCACTGGTTGTTGAGCAGGCTTCTTGCTTCTGATGTACATAAAAACCATTTTGCTATTACTTTTTTTGGCCAGCTTTTCTTCAAACTCCTTTTTGGCTTTTCTTATATTTTTACACTTAATTTGACAGAGTTTATGTTCCTTTATATTTTCTTCACTAGGATTTAACTTCCACTTTTTAAACGATGCCTTTTTATCTCTCCCTGCTTCTTTTACTTGGCTGTTAAGCCACGGTGGCACTTTTTTGGTTCTCTTACTGTGTTTTTTAAATCGGAATATACATTTCAGTTGAGCCTCTGTTATGGTGTCTTTGAAACGTTTCCATGCAGCTTGCAGGAATTTTACTTTGGCACCGTCCCTTTTCATTTCTATTTAACTAACCTCCAATTTTCCTCCAGTATAGGGTGTAATCCTGTAATACAATCCACCAGGGTAAGCGGCTGCAGCCTTACAGAGCCCCATTGATCCTAATAGGGCTCTGCCTCCATGCTCAAGGGCACTGGACAGGGTTCCAGGACACAGTGGGTTGTATCACCAGCCCTGCATTGTCCTGCTGGGTCATCTTGGGCACATCATATTAAATCTCTGTGCCTCTGGTGCCTCAGCTGTGACTGGAGAATGGACACTTCGCTCCTTTCTAAAGCACATTGAGACATAGAGCTGAAATGGGCTATCAAGAAACATTCATTATTTTATTATTAGCCTCTCTGATGCCACTACACCTTGGCGCATCAGAAGCTGCAAATGTGCGTTCCCCTCCCTCTCAGTAAAGCCTTCTATTCTTAAAGATTTTAATTGTATTCCTGCAGACTTTTATGTGAATTCTTCCCTCTATACTCTTGAATCAATGTGGCAGATACTGTATGTGCCACAAATAGACAGCCTGTGTCTTGAAGCAGAGGCTAGAAAACAAAATCTAATCAGGCTATTGATGGGGACTAATGCATGAGCCGCGGTGCTCTCAATCACTTTCAGAAATTGATATTATAAACCTCGAAAGGCTGAGGGAATCTGTGTTGCACTTGTGGACATAATATAACTGACATGGAAACGCTTTAGAGTAGCTTGCAGTAGTAATAACTGCTAACTTTTTATGGTTTCAAATACTGATGCATTAATGCCTTAAACGGGTAGAAAATAAGGCAGTGTTTTGGGTATTTTGTGTTTATTGTTGCTGTTTTCTCTCTCCCTCCCCCCATGGATCACTTGGAACACAAGAACCAGTGAGTTACTGTAACCCACACACCTAGGCTGCAGCTACACTGTGGCAGTTTGTTGGAAGAGGAAATGCAAATCTCACGCTCATTTGCAAATCTCGCACTCTCATTTGCATATGCTCTTCCGATCCTTTTTGCGAAAGAGGTTTTTGTGGTAAAAAGCCCTTTATAGATGGGACCATTTGTTGGAAAAACCCCATTTTGCACAAGATCCCGTAAACCTCATTTTTTGAGGTACAAAATGGGATTTTTCCGACAAATGGCCCCATCTACACAGGACTTTTTAGCGCAAAAAATTCTTCCGCAAAAAGGATCAGAAGAGAATATGCAAATGAGAGCACGAGATTTGTAAAAGAGTGCTCCACTTGCATTTCCCTTTTCCGATAAATTGCCGCACCGATAAATTGCCGCACTGTAAGACGTAGCCCCAGTAATGTTCATTGTCCCATGTAGTAACACTTACAAGGGATAAGAACAATAAAGGGATAAGAACAATTGCTCAGGCTGTAGAGCTCCCTTGTTCTCTCACTGTAAGTGCCACTATGTAGGATAGTGAACCACACGGGGGTTAGGTCTACACTGCAGGCTTCTTGCGCAAGAACTTTTTGTGGAAGAGATCTGCCGCAAAAAGTTCTTGCACAAGAGCGTGTCCACACTGCCATAGATGCTTTTGCACAAGAAAGCTCTGATGGCCATTCACAGAATGGCCATCAGAACACCTGTGCTTTTTTCGGTAGGAGTTCCTTGTGCAAGATACCCCTGTTGTCCACCCGCACATGTCTTTTGGGGCAAGAGCTCTTGCGCAAAAAGGCTTACTCCTCATAGAAAGAGGAATAACTCTTGCTCAAAAAGCCCTGTCTTCTAACAATCTACTATACTTTTTCTTCCACAAAAATGTGCTTGTAGTGTAGACGCTCCACAAGTTTTTGTGCAAAAATGTCTGGTTTTGTGCAAAAACTCTGCAGTGTAGACATAGTCTAGGTGTGAGGGTTACATACTTCCCCTAGCTGAGGAAGAATATCCCAAGCTTCAGAGACCCAGTTGCAATCCCAGGCAAGCCCCCACTTGTAAACCAGCCAGTTTTATAGCTCAAGCTATAGAGATTCCTACACTAAGTTCCAGAGGTCCCAGGTTCAAATCTAGTCGGTAGTAGTTACATTAGGTTAGGGAAAGTGCAGTAGACATTTCTCCCCTCCTACCCCACCCCTGAATTATTCTAAATAGATCAGCTCCCTACTGAACCCAAAGCATGGCACTGGAGGATTTTTGTTGGAAATCCCTGGAGAGAAAGGAACATTAAACATTTTTGAGGTGCAGAGTAGGTCACATGTAGATACTATACAGTAGTGACAGATAGCAGGACGGGGAGCAATGGTCTCACATTCTAGTGGGGGAGGTCTAGGTTGGATATTAGGAAAAACTGTTTCCCTGGGAGGGTGGTGAAGCACTGGAATGAGTTCTCTGGGCAGCTGGTGGAATCTCGATCCCTAGATTTTTTTTTTTAAGTCCTGGCTTGACAAAACCCTGGCTGGGATGATTTAGTTGCGATTGGTCCTGCTTTGGGCAGGGGGTTGGACTCCATGACTCCTGAGGTCTCTTCCAGCCTTAGGAGTCTATGATTCTACAGTTGCCTTACCCTTTGCATGAGTGAAAAGGATGAAGTAAGGACTTGCTCTGTACAAGGTATGTAAACCTCAACATATCTGATCCGCTATTTGTTTCCCATGTGCTCCCTTGGATCTTTCCCTCCTTGAGTTCCAAATAAATTGGGTGTCTTTGTTTCAGGATGGTCCTAGCATAGCTAATATCTGGTTATTCATTGGTGTAAACAGGTACAACTCCATTGACTTTGCTGGAACTGCGCTGATGTATGCTGGAGGAGAATTTTGTCCCACGTGGTGTTGCGCATAAAGTTTTTCAAAATCTAGATGCCACCCCAAGTAGATAAATGCAGTATAATTCCTGTTATCTGCATTCTGTTTATCCAAAAATCCTAGTTACCCAAATTGAGTGTGCCCCTCAAAGACAGAAGTTCATCACCCACTATTAACTTTTCACCTTTGCACTGTAATAATAACATAATTTGTAAATGGACATTTACTTCTTACCAGTGTGTTTCTTGCTGTAAATCTGGTACTGATTTTCTACAGATGCTGTACAGTCTGAAGAACCTCTGAAATGCTCACTTTAAACATACTACATTAAATGAATGTTTTAGAACATCCTAAATAACACCCAGATGTCAATATCCTTTACTTGAGTTGCATTCCAAACTCCTGCATCTTTCATTGGTTGCTTGTAAATATTGTTAACATATATTAAGTTCACTTCCATATCCTAGGAAGATTAGCAGCTGCCCTAGCCCAAGACTAATAACGGAGCGGCATAGGTGTGCATGGAAACAAAAGCTCCTGGCTGTAATTTACACCCATTACAGGTTCCCTTTTAGTAAAGTGGTGTAAAGGGGGCTTCCACTAAATGAGTCAGACCCAATAACATTCAGTGTAATTATACCATGTGTGTGGGGGCGGAGCTTACACGATGCCACAACTGTGCCTTAAATACCAAGTGCTAAGCTGCCTTTTAACAATGCCAAAAGGGGCGTCAAGAATGTTAAAAGCTTTATTATGAGCCAGACAAAATGAGCAGTATGGTGCCTTCACTGACGAATTGAAAGGCAGCACCCCTTGCTTTAGACAGGTTTTTGCTGATGAGCAGGATGAGAAAGTTTGTTTTTTTTAAATGCACGAGGGCTTTCTCTCTGAGACGTAGCAAACTGAAGAAGTGTGTTCCTTTTCTGGTAAATAAGCTCCAAATAAGACTACCTACTAAGAGAACCATCTCCCACCATTGAGTTGGATAAGTGCTCCCCAAATGGCTATCCCCTTCTAATTTTTATAATTGCTGTTTGCACTTGCCATTAAACCTGAGCATCTTATACTCAGTGCAGAAATTCACTAATGTTCAGCTCGTCAGAATACGAGACCCCTCATTAGCTCTGAGTATTAAATGAAACAGTTGAGTTAGTAACCCAATCTACAAAGAACCAGCTGACTACATGTATGATTAGGGACTTTGTCATCTCGCTCATGGATTAATTATATGGTCCATTATACAGAAATGTGTTCTTGATTTCAAGAATAGTTTTGTTCTTGAGTTTTTGTACTTGCCATCTGGTGCAATGTTCCTTATCTTCCTCCCCCTTCCCCAGATAAGTACCAAATTATAGATTTCTTAACTTGTACAACATATTTAGAAGGTTTGAAAAAAATAGAACAGATACATTCAGAACAATTGTGTGTGTGTGTGTGTGTGTGTGTGTGTGTGTGTGTGTGTGTGTGTGTGTGTGTGTGTGTATATATATATATATTCAGTGTATGTTGAACAATACAGTAATGGTTGGAGAGCACTCTGAGCCCCAGGGTATCAAGTCAGAGTCCAATACATGTTCTCTGTACTGTACTAAGGCCATGGAAAAGACCCCGGTAAATTGGTTTTGGTATTGCATATCTCCTAGGAGCAGCTTATTTTTTTTCCATTAAAAAAGGCTATGGAGGGAAAGCAACATTTAACTATTGTGTGACTGTTTATAGCTCCACCAGCATCATATATTTATATTGAACATAATGTATAGGCCCCTGAGAAATGATTATTATTCATTAGGATTATTATATGTATTTGGATTGTAGTTCCTTGAGCCTTCAGCTAAGAGATCAAAGCCTCTATATAAGCATGTGGTAAGAAAGACCCTGCAGCAAAGATTTTACAATCTAACTAGACAAGACAGAGGCCTTGTCTATACAACCAAGGGTTATCAACCTAAGTTATGCAACTTCAGCTATGTGCATAATGCAGCTGAAGCTGATGTATGTAGGTCTGCATATCATGGTATCTTCACAGTGGTAAGTTGTTGGCTGACACTTTCCCATTTACTCTATGTACGCTTACTGCTTAATCGGAGTCGATGTGAGAGTGATAAATCAATCTCTGCTGGATTGATAACTGCCCGTTGATCCAGTAGGGAGTGAATACATGCCCAAAGTGTGAGAAAATCATACAATCATTAAATCATAGAATACTAGGACTGGAAGGGACCTCGAGAGGTCATCGAGTCCAGTCCCCTGCCTTCATGGCAGGATCCAGAGGGAAAGGACGCATGATGTCTGTTTTACAGATAGGGAACTGAGGCAGAGGTTAGATTACTTGCCCAAGATCACACACTCGAAAGATCTGAGTATTAAACCAAAGATGAAACTCACCCACCAGGACTTAAGTGGTGGCCTTCTGCACAAAAACGAATTGCTTCCCAAGAGAAGGAAAAATGTATGAGAAAGTATGGAAGTGCATCCTGTGGCTCATCCCATGACATAGCAGTTTGGAAAAGCAGAATAAATGGTGATGGTATAAAAGAAAATATAAGATAATAAAAATTTTGACATTTTAAAAAAAGACAAGAAAAAATTGCAGGACATTATTGGTTCCAAAGCCTGTTGTTTTTACTGGTAATTGATTTTGGCAACAGGAAATAGACTACTCCTTACTGAATGAAGTTTGCATTGAATGAAGAAACCATTTGGAGTCTGCTTGAGTTCATCTCATTAATTCTCTTTCTGCCTGTTAACTTCTAAGTAACACTTTCTAGAAAAGGCTGGAGAGTCAGCAGGGGCTGGGGATTGGGAGGAAGTAAAATTCAATAGACTCTGAAAGCCTACAGGAAAATAAATGATTTGTGTAGCTGGGAGAGAGGCATCTGAAGGCTTTTCATCTAGCAGGAGTACCAAACTAAAAGTCTTTCCTGCTTCCAATGACAAAACTCCCCTGGATTTGAAAGATGAAGGATGGAGCCTGAAAGAGAAAGCGAAGGTTCAGTTGCATTACCAAAGAGCCCACAATAGAGGGTGGTGCTGAGATTTCTTCTCCAAAATTCCACTGGAAAGTATCACAGGTTGAACCTCTCTATCTGGCACTCTCTGGTCTGACAACATCCGTGGTCCAACATGATTTTATTAGCTGGATGTTAACTTATCATGGGTGTGGCCAAGTTTCCCGTGGCCCCATAAAGTTTGTTTACTGCCACCACTCCTGGCTCTCAGTGTTCTGTGCTGTCAGTTAGCTCTAATGTATTAAAATGTCTTCTAAGAGCTCAGGAAGCAGTGGAAGTGTTGGGAATTCCACTAGATAATATTGACCTTCTGTGGTTCAGCAAATTCTCTTGTTCGGCACCAGTCATGTCCCAAGGGTGCTCGACTAGAGAGGTTCAACTTGTACTCCTCTATCACCACTGAGGAGAGTATAGAGTGTGCTAGTGAAAGTTCCTGGAATGGACCCACTTCTGACCTCTATTTGGAGGCACTCAGATGCTATGCTAGACACTATATATGGTAAGTCCCTAGACTAGCAGTCATTGAACAGCCAAATAAAGGCTTAAACCAGTGAATTACTGAATTCCTTCCATTCCTGTTGATCTCTCAGGAGAAGTTGGTTGGGACTGATTTGCCCATGTCTGGTACCTAATATACTTGTCTTTCAGTAAAGTCTCTCTTCTCTTTTCTTTCCTCCCAGCTATAGGAGATATAGCTTGACTTACATTGTAGTTGTTGGATGTTTTCCTTTAGTTCTTCATTGATTAGTCTACTGGCCATTTACCATGTGTTTGCATGTACAAATCTGTGTTTTAGGGGTGCAAAAAGGACAGGAAATCCAATCCGAATGCATAATTTTAGGGACCAAAGCAGTTTTTGCCCCAAATCTGGATTCCATCAAAATTTCACTGAACCTTCACCGAGCTCCTTGGAGTGAAGGAATGGTCCAGAATGCAAGATGCCATGTTAGGACTCTGGGTAGCTATGTTCAATTCCCTGCTTTCCTGTGTGACCCAGGGCTGACACTGTGAACCCTGATTTGTATTTAAACATTACACTACTCAGTGCCAAAGTACCTTTAACAATCTGGGCCTCAGTCTCTCTGTGCCTCAGTTTCCACATGAGAAAAATGTATATAACAACACTTCCCTACCAAGCCAGAAGGATTATAAGGATAAATACATTAAAGACAGTGTGACATTCAGATACGTCTGTGATAGGAGCCATATAACTATTTAGATAAGTACATCCCTGTTTCTGTAATGCCAGAAAATTCACTTTGTTGGGTGGGATAAAGATTATGACAGTGCTATGGAAAGAAGCCTAGTGTGTATTTTATCTTTAGGACCTACCTTCCTGGGCACATGAAAAAATAATATTTGGCTTTTAATTAACTTCTTTGCAAACAGACAGTGTCCTTCCAGCAAGGCAGCCTCTAAAACCTACAATTATTCCCTATAATTAATAAGCACCAACATAAATCTTGGCTGTTACTTGGACAAAAATGATCAATTACTGTGCCAAATCCCATTTTTATGGCAGATATTAAAGCTTATGAGGTTATAAATGTTATCTGAACCTTGGGTTTTTATTTTTGTGTTAATTTTCTTCACATTTAAAAACTAGCAATTGTTATAAAAGAGATTTGATGATTTTTGGGGGGAAAAAAAAACATATGAAATTGGACTCATCTGAAAATCTTCCTGTTGTGAGAAAACATTCGTTAGATTATTTGTACACATCTGGATTTAGCCACTGTTATGCAGGTGAAGTAATAACGGAGAGTGTATCTACACTACAGCATTAATTTGAGTTAACTTAATTCGAAATAGTTAATTGAATTAAACTAATTCAATTCCACATCTATACACAAAAAGCTATTTCGAAATAGCGTTTTGCTATTGGACCCTGAACCAAAGTTAAGGCTGACCGGAACCAGTGTTGGCAGGGCACCTGCTCCTGGGTGCGCCTGTAGCCTTTTTGGGCCATGGTGGCAGCTATGCGGCCATAGACGGCCACGTTCCTCCATCTAGTGCAGAGATCATTCCACGAGGAGTAACGGTAGTTCGGACTAGGAAGCCTAGTCCGAACTACCTAGTTCGTGCCGCGTGTAGCCGTGCGGCACGGGGTTCGAACCAGCCGGGATTTAAAAATGGCGGCGCCCGGCTTATGCAAATGAAGCCCGGGAAATTCAAATCCCAGGCTTCATTTGCAAGTGCGGTATACCTACATTACTCCGCTAGTTCGAACTAGCGGGGTAGTGTAGACATACCCTAAGGTGCCACTTTAAGGGCTACTGGTTACTTTTAAACGTAGAGTAGTAGAACAGTCTGTCACAGGGAAGGAATAAAAGAAGATGTTAGTTCTACAATGTCCTTAGCCCATTCACCAATCACATCACCAGTGCTAGCCATGCTCACAGTTCTAGCTACCCTCCGCCTCTAACCCTCTGTCTATGGTAGACAGCTGCCAATCATTGTAGATAACGCCTGTTCCAATCATTTTTCTTTCAGCTCCTCGTCATAGCTTTTGATGCAATTAGTTTTTCAGGAAGGGTGTTGGGTGGGTAAACATGGTATCACAGAGGAGACTGCCAGCCTCTGCAGCAGTCTCAGGTTGTGTCTAACTACAGGCTTCTTGCGCAAGAAGCTTTTAGCGGAAGAGATCTTCCACAAAAACTTCTTGCACAAGAGCGTGTCCACTCTGCAAAAGTGCATCGAAAAAGCAATGCACTTTTGCACAAAAGAGAGCGTCCTGACTGCGTGGATGCTCTCTCGAAAGGAAACTCTGATTGCTATTTACAGAATGGCCACCAGAGCACCAGTGCTTTTTTCTATTGCCTCTTTTTGAGACAAAAAAACCCTGTTCCCAAGAGCTCTTGTGCAAAAAGGAGTTATTCCTCGAAGAGGAAGGAATACCTACACCAGAAAAAACCCTCTGTTCTTTTGTTTTACTTGTGCAAAAAAGCACTTGAGGTGTGGACGTTCTGCGAGTTTTTGTGCAAAAACTCTGTAGTATAGACTTAACCTCAGAGATAGGCTGCTGATGTGCTGCTTTCTGACTCCCTGACGCACGTCAGACCCTCTCAGATCCATGTGCAAAGCCTTATTTCACAATGGCAAGTGGAATTGTTCTGACTGTTCCTGTTGGTAGCTTCTTTGCTCCTCTGCTCCACTGAGTCACTTGCACTCAAGAACAAAAGTTTACTTTTTTTTTTTAAAGAACGTGGCAGTTGAGAATAATACATCAGAAATCTTTGAGAACTGGATCCCTGCTAACTGCGTTCGTTTTTGTAGCATTTTTTGTTAGCTGGAATTGTTCAATCAAATATTTCAAAGATACCACATAGCTTCATATATTTCATAATAATTGTCTGTTTCAGGCAAATATCCCTCACCCCTCAAACTGGATTTAAAAATAGTACTCTTTTTTTTGTTTACATGCTGAAGGTCTGATTGACATCTCACTTTACCCAGGAGTAAATCCTGTCAATGCCCTAGATTTCATTAGAGTTACTCCACATTCTCAAGACTAACAAAATCACTAATGGCCTAATTAAGTGGGCTGGCACAGAAACCCTTGTTTAACGAAGGAAACAGAAGCCTTTTCCATAGTTACTTTTCCAATCCATTGTGTATTCAGGCTGTACATTTATACAGGACTGTTCATACTGCAAGATGCAAGAGGATACGCTAAGCTATGTACCGCACCAATGAAATGTAGCCCACCAAAGAATATAATGATGGGATAGGGGGAATTTTGGCTGCAGATACTAAGATAAACCCCAGAACTTATGGAAAGCGCTGTGAGATATTTAATGCCCATAGACTCAGAACTCCTCTTTTTTATGCCAGTATAACTCCACTGATTTCACTGGAGTTACTCTTGATCTACACCAGTGAAATGGAAGGTCAAAATCACTGAGAGGTAACTTAGGGAGTGGACCACATGAGGGGTTATCCTTCATCTCAGTGGGTCGCAAGATTGTCTTAACCAAGCCAGTCTCCTGGGATAAAGTCAGAATTTGGGGGAGGGTGCCAATTAAACCATTGCAAAATTTTGATTGGATGTAGAGGGACCACATGGCTTTCACAGTCATCGTGGTGTGGAATCAGCACACACCTCACTTCACGTGCCCCTGCTTTGTGTGCATGTCGCTTTAGCAATACCGGAAGGGAAAAAAAAACGACTTGGATGAAACCCAGTGGAATGTAGCAACTCTGTGCGTGGGCAATGGTAAACAAAATGTCTTGTGGGTCATCCAGTTTCCTCAGGCTGCAGGTAGCCCACCAGTGGTCTAAGTCTCTTCTTACTTTGTCTGCACGCTAAGTATAAAGGGCTCAATAATCTTTGCTGAGAAGAGACTGTACTGTGCTGTTTCGGGGCATTGATGGGCCTGAGTCTGAGGTCTCTTCTACTCCTTCTCCCATCCACAGTAACTCCTATGCATTTGAGACTTAGGGTACATCTAGACTACATGCCTCTGTCACCAGAGGCATGTAGTCTAGACGTACCCTAAGGCTGGTATCAGTGAGTTCAAAACTGAGCTTTGTGGGCCTGATTCTCCACCCCTTGCATCCGGTAGAACCATTTACCCCTGTGCACAATGAGTGGGAAATGCTGCCTTGATGCTCAGATAGCGTTTTACATCCGTTTTGCACCAGTACATGTGACTCCACGACAGTCCTGGGCAAAATAGGGCCGGCGGGCCAGATCTGACCCACTTGATCTGGCCCGCGAACACAGCAGGAAGCCTCAGGCAGACTCCCTGCTTTCCACCCCCTCCCCGCCCCACCATCACAAACCACTAAGAAAAGCAGCTGCTGGGCCATTTGTGTTTCACAGCTTATAGGGGAGCAAGGGGGGAGGTGGGTTCACGCACTGTCCCCACCCCTAGCACAATCCCATTGGCCAGTTTCTGGCCAATGGGAGGATGAACAGGAAGTGCATGAAGCACCATTCCCGCCACCCCCAGGCTTTTATTCACAGATGCACATGGCTCCTGCAGCCGGTGTAGGGGCAGGGCAGTCAGGGAGCCTGCCTGAGAATCCTGCTGAGCTGCAGGCCAGGAGTCACCCAAGTAAGTCTTCCAGTCAGAGCCTACCTCTGGCACCCCAACCCCTCTCTCCCCCCAACTCAGTGCCACCCTACATAAGCCAAACCTTCTGCCCCCCTTCTGAACCCATACCTCCTCCCAGATCCTGCATCCCAATCCCTTGCCCTAGGTTATAACCCCTTCCTGCCCTAGGTCACAATGACTGTGCCTCAGTTCTGGGCCCCAGTCATAACTGCCTTCTTCACCCAAACTCCCTCCGAGACCCCACATGCCATTCTGCCCCCCAATTCCTTATCCCAACCTTCCTTCTGCACCCAACCTCCATCCCAGACCTCGCACCTCTTCCATTAATATCATCGAAGAGCACGGCCATTGACCATGTTCCAAAATCTTGGCGTGGACCCCCGTTAAAAATTATTGCCCAACCCCTGCTCTATGAGGTGCACCAGAGAATCAGGATGTAAGTTTCTGTAGCATAGGCTACTAACCCATCTTCTGCAGTTTGGTGGTTACATCGCTGTACTGGAACTTATCAACCCCTTCTCGCAATCGCACCGTTACATCGCTCAGAACCTCCGAGCTAGGATCAGCTCGAGATGCTTCCTTCTTGCTTTTGCTGTGCACGCCTTCATTTTTCTTGCAATCATGGGGGAACCAGTCACTCTCTAACCCCTGTGGTTACAGCTCAGAATTGGCACTGGCCATGTGTGCCTGTTTTAAGGACAGGACTCTGTGGCACATCATGGGACTGGTACCTCTTCAGTGTGGGGCCAAATGTTAAGAATCAATGTAAGGATCAATGTTAGGAATTCTTAAAAAAGGGATCGAGAATAAGACAGATAATATAAATCCATGGTACTTCCACATCTTGAATAGTCAAAACAGATATATTGTCACTGGAGAAAAGGGCAACAAAAATGACTGGGGGTTTGGAATGGTTGCCAGATGAGGAGGGATTAAAAAGACTAGGACTTTTCAGCTTAGAAAAGAGAAGACTAAGGGGGAATATGACAGAGATCTATAAAATCATGACTGGTATGGAGAAACTGAATAGGGAAAATGTATTTACTTGTTCCCATAACGTAAGAACTAGGGGTCACCAAATGAAATTAATAGGGAGCAGGTTTAAAACTAACAAAAGGAAGTATTTATTCATGCAGTGCACAGTCAACCAGTGGAACTCCTTGCCAGAGGATGTTGTGAAGGCCAGGACTTTAGCAAGGTTCAAAAAAGACCTCGGTATATTCATGGAGGATTGGTCCATCAATGGCTAATAGCCAGAATGGGTTGGAACGGTGTCCCTAGCCTCTGTATGTCAGAGGCTAGGAACGGGTGACAGGTGTGGGGGTCACTTGATGATTCCCTGTTCTGTTCATTCCCTCTGGTAGCACCTGGTATTGCCGGTGTCGGCAGACAGGACCCTGGGCTAGATGGACCTTTGGCCTGCCCCAGTATGGCCGTTCTTATGTGTCCTAGATTAGGGACGTTAAATGGTGTTTAATCAGCTAATCGACTATTTGATGGAATTTCCATTGAATAGTTGGTTAGTTGATAAGGGTGGAAACTGCAGAGCCACAGTGGTGATGGCTCCCAGCCCGGGGAGCTAACCCTGCTGTAGCTCTGCCTTTTAAATGTATTAAGAGCTACCAGGCTTTTAATACGTTTAAAAGGCTAAACCGCAGCAGGGGGAACCTGGTGCGAGCTGGGAATCAGCTGATTTCCAGCTTGTGCCTGGTCCCCCGCTACACCTCTGCATCCCCTGCACCCTGGGAAGATGGTGCTAGGGGGAACCAGGTTTTAAGCTCCTGCTCCCCCCCTTGCTGCTGCTCTTTGATAGAAACAGCAAGTGTGTGTGGGGAAAGGGGGGATGACTAGTCGAGTCACTAGTGGACTAGTCGCTTACATCCCTATCCTAGATCCTCAAGGATTGTAAATGAAATATTTCCATTAAACTCCAGTGCAGCCAATGTTGATTGGCTATAGCTCGGGATCAGGCCTGGTTTCCAAGGAAATGTATTCGCTGCAGCCTTCTGAGATTTCTGTAGTGCAATTATGGTTTATTCTTGGGTAGTATTTTATCCACAAGACTCTGCCACCAACTGTTTGAAGGGGGTGGATAGGAGGCTAGGAATAGCTCCGAACCATCTGAATGAAAGAGAGACAGAAGATTGATTCAGGTCAACTTACACCAATGTGATTTGGGAGTAACTCCATTGAAATCAATGGGATTGATTCTTACTGTGTGTCATCTAGTACAGTTATTTAAGTCTGTGCAAAGTTAGTTGTCATAGTGCAGAATGCGGCCCAATCAAAATAGTAGCAATTACACCCACTTACTTTGTACATCCCACAGGTGCACATGATTCCCCAAGGTAACAGGCAGTGGAAAATTGGACCCATTGTATTTAATTGCATTTCTTTTCTTTTTTAAGTACTAAAATATACAGTACTACTTATAAAGCTGAAAACTGTTGTGAAACTGAGCTATGGCACTGGTAATTAGGGGTAAAAAAAGAGTGTAGGCTGTTATTTAAAGAAGGGAATTAGGAGCTGGGATTTTTATTCTCAGGTGTGATTTCTGAATCACTGTGCAGTTGGGAAAATCACTTGTGATAGATAGGTTTAGAACTGCAGTTTTGTTCGGTCTTTCAATGGGAGCTAGGGACTTAATTCCATTCGCCCCTCCGGAAATCACAGCTTTAACTTGTTGGAAACTATAATTTACGCGTCTGTAAAAGGGATAGAATAAATCTCTATAATAAGAGCAGTCTTTTAAGACACCTAATGTGACAGATATGCCAGTTTCCTGCAATAACTTTGGGAGATTCTAATGTATTAAGTTTCCGCATCATGGCGGGCCAGGGATTGTATGTAATTCAGTGGGGGAGCATGACTGCAGCCTCCCAGTAGCTAAGAACATTGAGGAATGATAAGCCAAATTCACTCAAATTATAACAATTTGTGGGAAGTACCACAACCTGGAGATGCTCACCTATACGGGTTCAAATTGGCTTTTCTGGAGACCAACAGTCAAAGAAAGGACTTTTGGATAAATAGCCTGAGTTTAAATTGACTCAGGGCCTTCTTTCTGATCCAGCAAACTTTCAGGACTCTCTCCAAAAAGTGTGTGTGAAAGGTGTCCTTCCTTAGGGAAATTTTGGAAGTGTTGGCATGTGTCGGAGATTGGGGTTGAGGGTGACTTCTGGTAAGACGTTCAGCATGTAGGCCAATCCTCTCATTTGTTCTTAAAGTTTTCTTTGCAATGCTTTTGCCTTAGGAATACATGTGCTTGCTTAGAGAAGGCTGGTTGATAACTTAAAACTGCCGGCAATTCCAGTGCTCATACCCTTTGAACAGTAAGCAGTATGGACATGCTGGCCAGGTAAGGCGGTCTGCTTGATAGGAATGTCACACCGTAAGCAAGGAACTGGGCAAGAAAGCTGTAGATGAAGGTCCAGGAGCCTGAACATGGGTGCTTTTGCTGGAGCAAAGAAGAAGAATACAGGTGCCATTGTCCTGAACTGTGACACCTTTTCCTGCCCCTAGGCATGCCCTGTTCCCTCTCCTCCACCTCCACGCTCCAGGGCCTCCTGCGTGCCATAGAACAGCTGATACATAGAAGGCAGGAGATACTGAGAAGGAGTTGATTTGCATCATTGTCAGTGGGCAGGAGGTGCTGGAGGGGAGGGGGTCAGATTGGCTGTCAGTGGGTGCTAAATTTCCACCTAGAGCACCCATGGAGTCGGCACTTAGGACTTTAGATATCCAGTTTCAGTCCCAAGGCCAGTTTTTTAATCGGGGTAGGATGGAAGAGCTCCAGTGATGTCAGGGAAATTTGTACAGACTTACCAGCTGAGGGCCTGTTCTCCAGGTTAAATGTATACCGTATGTGCATATAGAAAAATGAGGGCGGGGGAACCTCCTAAACATTCAGAGGCTAATGAGTCCACGAGCAATAAACAGTTTGGGGTTATAAAGGATCATCATTACTAGGCAGACATACATTTTAAACAGAATTACAAAACAGTGCAGTAGATGCAACGTATTTGCATTTCAGAAAAGCCTTTGATACTGTCTCCTGTTAAACGTTAATTGGAAAATTCATTCAGAGAGGGTTGGAGAGGGACACTGTACTGCGGATTGAAAATTGGTAAAAATACCATAAATAACATCTTATCTGACACCCTTAGTAATGATTTGGAAGAAAGTGTGGTGTTTCTGAGAAATTCAAATGGGTAGGCTTAATGTGAGAAGCTGCTTTGAGGATTCCTTGTCATCTTGCATCTACTTGTTACAGCATTCCTGCTAGAATCTATTTATATTCTTATCCTGCAGCTAAACAAAGGGGAGCTATTTATATTGTTAATGGTACCAATTAGACAGTGTAAATATCATTTATAATGCTGTGCTTCCATGCAGGTCAATAGATCAATATACACAAAATAACCAAGATGCCTTAGATTGAAATAGTTCATTTTGAGAATTGAGTTTTATTTTAATGACAGGCTTTTAGGACACAACTGAGCAGAGACATGAATTGTTTTCACTTTTCTAAGCTCTTCATGTGTTTTCCATTTTATTTACCTTCTCTTTTGGCCTGGCCTGCTTATGCAAAGAACTCTTGGGACCAACATTTCTGAAGTTCAGCTACATCATATTCTCAACCGCAATATAATTTGATCACTGATAGTGAGAAGGGACTTCTGCAGTCTGTGAATGCTCTATTTTCTGTACAAACTCTGAATTGATTGGTCAATTGGTCTTCTTGTCATCAAGTTATCAGAGCTCCTTGTGAAAATAGTTTGTATGCATTTGTCTTTCTCTTTGATGAGAACTTGGGCACAGAATCGCTGAGTAACATGAAACTTTGATGTGGAACTAAATTTTCATCAGAATAGAATTTTTGAAACTTCTAGAATTTAAAAGCTTGTTGCCCAGAAATGGCATTGGTACAAATGCTGAGTTAAATTTTGGCTGCCGATGCAAACAATCTGGGATTTAGATGGGATTGGTCCTGCTTTTAACAGGATTTGATGACCTCCTGAGGTCTCCCCCAACCCCATGATTGTATAATTCTAAATTGTATGTCAGATCTCCTCTCTCCCCCTCAGAAGAAAGGAAACAAGAGGAAAAGATTTTCTAGGGAAGTGATTATTCCCCTTTATCCGACACTGGTGAGGCCACATCTGGGCTGTGTCTAGACTGCATCCCTTTTCCGTAAAAGGGATGCAAATTAGACATATCGCAATTGCAAATGAAGCGGGGATTTAAATCTCCCCCGCTTCATTAGCATAAAAATGGCTTGGAGCTTTGCCGGAAAAAAGCGCCAGTTTAGATGCAGATCTTTCGGAAAATAAAGCCTTTTCCGAAAGATCCCTTAGCCCTCATTTTAAGAGGAATAAGGGATCTTTCAGAAAAGGCTTTATTTTCCAAAAGATCCGTGTCTAGACTGGCGCTTTTTTCCAGCAAAGCTCCAAGCCGGAAAAAAGCGGCAGCCATTTTTCTGCTAATGAAGCGGGGGAGATTTAAATCCCCGCTTCATTTGCAATTGCAATATGTCTAATTTGCATTCCTTTTACGGAAAAGGGATGCAGTCTAGACACAGCCCTGGAGTATTGCGTCCAATTCTGGGCCTCCCATTGCAGAAAGGATGTGGACTCATTGGAAAGAGTCCAGCGGAGGACAACAAAAATGATTAGGGGGCAGGAGCACATGACTTATGGGAAGAGATGAGAGATTTAAGCTTAGTTAGTCTTTAGAAGAGAAGAGTGAGGGGGATTTGATAGCTGCCTTCAACTCCCTGAAGAGGGGTTTCAAAGAGGTGGAGAGAAGTTGTTCTCAGTGGTGACAGTTGACATAACGAAGAGCAATGGTCTAAAATTGCAGTGGGGGAGGTCTAGGTTGAATATTAGGAAAAAACTATTTCCCTTGGAGAGTGGTGAAGCACTGGGATGGGTTTCCAAGGGAGATGGTGGAATCTCCATCCCTAGATGTTTTTAGGTCCTGCCTTGATAGGGCCCTGGCTGGGATGATTTGGTTGGGATTGGTCCTGCTTTTAGCAAAGGGTTGGACTCAATGACCTCCTGTGGTCTGTTCTATGGTTCTGGCTCATTTCTTGCCTGTACAAGACCATTCTGGAATGGTGCTTCGATACCGAATGAGTCTGGTTCAGCTCTTGGAAAATTCCAAGGCAAAATGTTTTGGATGGAAATGCAGATTTGTCAAATTGCTCACTAGTTCGACAAACTGTCTCACTTGAAAATATTTTGTTTAAAATGCTTTGAAATCAACAGTGGTTTGGGGTCTTTTTTAGTTGAAATGAGTTTTGATTTGAAGTTTTGGGAAATTTGTACGTTACAAAAAGATTAAGGTCAAAATCAAAACAAAATGTTCTGAGTTTTTGCCCCCCAAATTTTTGAGACATCCACCTTTTGTCCCAACGTGTGAAGAGGAAACAAATTTGAAATGTGAAAATCCCCATGGAGCGGGAGAAAGGATTTGCTCTCTAGCTATAGAGTAATCTGGGTTTAAACGCAGGAGGTAGACAGAAGTAAAGTTCTTTCTGCACTAGAATGACAGGGTAGGATGTCTGACTGTAAAACAGCTCTCTCATTTGGCTGTTGCTTCAGTCTCTGGACAAGTGTTTTAGTTGCAGTGCCTCTCCCCCGTTGTAAAAGGAGTTGTGCACAAAACAGAGGACCCTGCCCCCTGACGAACGGGGGATGAAACCTAGGTAGCCAGACTTGCATGGATCTGGTCTGGAGACAAATTCTGAAGCATTCACAGGGTGCAACATTGTTTTCTACAGCTATTCTGATGTTATTCCACCCCACTGTCAAGTTTAAACGATGCTAAGACTCTTCCATTGGCCAGTGATGGTGATCTCTGTGGTGAGTCTGTGCACTGTGTCATAGCTAACACGCTTAAGGATGGCCACAGCTGGAGATGCAACATCTCAGAGGTGGCAATGAGCAGTCAGGTGCTTGGCTAGCCTGCTCTTGCTCACAGCTTCAGGGTCTCACGGATCCCCATATGTAGGGTCAAGAAGGAATTTTGCTCCAGATCAGATTGGCAGTGACCTTGGAGGGCTTTCCGTGTGTGGATGAAGGTCACTTGCCAGGATTATCTGGGTTCTCTCATGTAGGGACTTTGGGAACTGGTGTACCTCAGTCACTCCTATTCTCTACTCTGCCTGTAACACATCACCGTCTAGGTCTCATTTTGGGTGTTTGGTTTAGTGCAGGTCAGGGGAGCCAACAGCCTCTGCAGCCCCTGGGGTAGGTGGAGGGGGGGCTGGTCCCATGCTCCCAGAAGGGGCGGGGCCTTGGGCAGAAGGGGTGGGGTCAGGACAGCCAACCTTTCGTGCGGCCTGGACCGCAGTGCACCCCTCCCCAATCTTCTGGGCTGCACAGAGCATGTGATGCAGCACTCCAGCAGCAATTGCAAGGCTCCAGGGCTCCAGCCACTGCTGCTGGAACACTGGGCCCCTCTGAATCATCAGGTCCCGAGGGAACTGCCCCTTTGCCCACTCCTCCTCCCCCCATCAGCGAGCCGAATGCAGGTGTTCAGAGCCATTGGTGGCCTGTGAGACAAAGGTCAGACTAGATTATTTACACATCCCGCCTGGCCTTAAACTCCCTGTGGCTTGCTCAGAGCTAGTCGATGTCCACTGCAATCAGGGGGAGACCCCTCCTCACTTTTCAGGGCTTTGGATCAGACTCTTACCAGAGCTTGGGCAGTTTTCTAGCTCTGTCTATTTAGGACAAAGTACTTTGAGTCCATAAAGGAAAAATACCAAGACTCTGTGAGCACTGCCATTGCCTGTTTCTAAGACTTAATTAGCTTCTTTAGTGAGTGAACCTGTATTTATTCACCTCTCTCTCATGTGTTTTCTTATAACGTAGCTATTCTCAGAATAGAGCTTCACGTGGATGTTTTTTTGTCCAGATAAACTGCAAGATGTGAGTCAGCCTCAATTAAAAGTAATGGGGGTTTCTATTTGCTAATAACCACTCAAAAGTTTCTCTGATATGTTTTCATCATTAGCGGAGGGCACAAAAAAGGCCACCCTGTGTCTTTACCCGCTAATTAGATTTTCTTTGGAATTGTTTTTTGTCATTTCAGATCTTCCTTGCTGACTCTTTTGTGGCTGGGATGCGTGGCAGCAACTCTTGTGCAAAATGTAATGAATTGGGCTTAACAGGGAAATGTTTAGAAACAGAGCCGCTTGTTTTATGCCGTGGCTGTGGCTGGCTGATTGGACCAGAGTATTGATTCAAAGCAACCAATATTTGATGAGTATCCTGACCTAGAAGAAGAGGTGGGCAGAGAAGGCAGGGGCGGGGTGGTTTCTGAGTCTAATCTTGTGGACATTACATTCATTTGAAATAGACTGGGCTCCTTCCTCTTTGGGGTTCAGTTATCAGCGGGGCTGCCAGATGGCAGTGTTACTGAGATACACGTTAGTGTCTCGAGAATTCCACGTGCAATCTCTAGCTCATGCAGATTTCCACAACCATCCTAGGCAGACCTTTACCCACATGCTTTGCTTGTGTCATGTGAGCAGCCCCACTGACTTCATGTGACTAAAGCGTATGTTTGCGCTTGCAAGATTATAGCCCTAAATCATTTTGTCTCCGCTGCCCATCTGGAAACGGGGAAGAATACTTCCCTAACTCTCCGGAATGCTAAGAGGATACATTTGTTAATTGTTCTGAGGCACTTCAGTACTGTGATGATGGGAGCATAAGACCCAGTGGATATGGACTCCTCCCCTCCCCCTTTCGCCCCCTGCAGAGCGTCAGAAGCTCTAAATATTTAATTGCCATCGGAAATGGCAAAGCAAAACATAAATGGTGATTAGATCTTATCTTGGGGGTGAAATCACCTTTCCAGCAGTTGAGTCTGCTAACAGGAATGATCAGAAAGCAGCCTAGTAAGTGACCAAGCCAAATATTTATGGGTAGATAGAACGTAGCTATCCATATTACAGTGTGGACAGAACAGTAATCCACGTTCATGCCCACTAATCCCAGTTCTCCATCCTCACCTTTGTTTTTATTCACTGGCTTCTTCACCAGCTGTGAAATTCCATGTTGTCTCTCTTGGCTGAGATGGGTTTTCAGGGGTCTTGAAAAAGTTCATCTAAACAAAAAATTCTGGACTATGTGCAGATAGATTTCTCTCCCTCCCCCCTCTGGTATCACTGCATCTCTGACCCTTTTGCATTCCTTTATACAAGGCATAACACTTCTTTCATACAGCAAGACACATCACAACAAAACCCAGCCTCTTGGAGAGACTGAATTTTCTCCTTCAATAAGCTTTTAGGTGTCAGACCTTTGGGGAGAAGACTGTGTTCTCCAGTGGTTAGAAATGGGGGGAGAAAACAGTGACATTTCCAATTAGAAACAGCATCTGCTTATTCTTTTTTTATCTACTGCGTTTAGAAAGATGCTTCAAATCCAGGATCTCTATATATCCCTATAACAGGGACATGGCATATATAGAAAATGGCTTTGAAAAATGCAGATAAAAACAATTATATGGAATTCTATCTAGGTACTTGTCTGGCTCTCATCCCCATAAGATGATAGTCTCAATAATTAATGGATTTTATCCTCACATGGTTAGGGAACTCACAGGGTGGCTGGCCCTTTAAGGGTAGCTGGGCCCAGCCCCACCTGTGATGGATCATCTACATCCCAGCTAAGATTGGTCAGGTAGGGATCAGGTGATTGTAGGAGCCAGCAAATAAGCCCAGCCGGAGAGAGGTTTTCAGGAACAGGGAGAAAAGGTGAAGCATCGGGGGAAAACAGACTGGGTGTGGTGTCAGTCCACAGTCTGAGTGCAGTCAGAAACCAGCCAGCAGCCCACAGAATTGCTAAGGAACAGGCCTGCTCTGATGCACGCCTGAGAATTGAACCCAGGTGCTTCCTGACCCAGGCTTAGTCCATCAGATCATCCGTCCCTTGTGGAGATTGGCTGTTCCCTTCCTGAACACGAGCAACCTGCACGGCATCCCCAGGAGTGTAGAGACAAAGCCTAGAGGCAGCGGTGCGGGTCCAACCCTGCCCTGGGGTGAAGGCAAAAGGGCGTTTAACAGTTGCTCAGGATCACCCATGTGCCACAGGAATGTCAGTGCAGTAGCACAGTGTTGGCTCAGGTCAGTGAAGCACAAAGTGTTATCAAGGATGTGTCTTGTCTTGCTGCTGGCCGATAGCGGAGGCCCAAACCTTGGTAGCCCCAAGAGCCCGTTTTGCTCACAGGTGCTGTACATCAGCAGGCTCAAGGCCCCCTGTGAACTGAGCTGCTCCAGCTGGGGCAAAGGGGCAGGGCAGATTCAGCCCAGGAATTGGCCATGATCAGGCTGGAGGAGGGGAGGGTTCATAGTATGATGGGAGTGGGCATGACTTGGGCAAATCCTGCAAAGGCCTATGGAGACCACTAAAGCACAGGCACAGCATAGGGTCTCACCAGCCCCTGGCTGACCTGGGTAAGGAAAGGGCAATATGCCTCCGTCCCTGCTCTGGTCTGATAGCTATTTCCCCTCTAGGAAAACAGGGCCACGCAAGCTGCCTTCACACATGGGTTTCCCACTGATTTCAGTAGGCATGTGGACACTGACGAAGCGCACTCCAGCATATGGTGGTTTCCGCTGAGCATACAGAGTATCCACACAACTCCTGTCCACTCTCTGAATCCTTGTGCTCTCTAAAGAACAAAAGTATGACCAGACTGGGTCAGACCAAAGGTCCATCTAGCCTAGGATCCTGTCTGCTGACAGTGGCCAATGCCAAGTGCCCCAAAAGGAATGGCTAGAACAGGTGATCATCTAGTGATTCCTCGCCTGTCATCCATTCCCAGCCACTGACAAAGAGGCTAGGGACACCACAGGTTGACTGTGTGTTGCATGAAGAAAATCTTCCTTTTGTTTGTTTTCAGCCTACCTCTTCCAAAGGTTGGGCTGCTATATTTTTTTTCTGTTTGCTGTCCAGCCGCAACTAATCATAGATTACCTGGCCTGCTCCATAAACCGATTGCTTATCTCTGTTGTATCAATTTTATTATATAATTGTCCTGCTACCTTACTCAGCACATCCACGTGGTTTGTGAAGTCTTCTGTGAAGGAGCAAAGTTTTTCTTCTGATTCCTCTACCTGAACTTCTCTATTCTGTTCTACCCTGACTTTTACATGCCCCTCAATCACTGTAGCATCTGAGTGTATTAAGCCAGGTGACTGACATCTCTCATGTGTATGTTACTTCTCATCCTCTCTCCATGAGGATGACTATGTTCAGAGGAGCCTCTTGTTTCAGTAAGGAATTCAATTTGTTTTGGTGGGAAGTTAGACAAATTTTAGAGGAGAAGCTGGTGTAGCACCCGTATGTTTAGGCTGTCTCATATGTATACAGCGCTTGGAGATCTTAATTAAATGAAGGCAAGGTCAAATAAATTAGCCTGTCTGGATTAGATTAATTTAATTCCAATGGACCAATCAGCATTGAAGTCAGCCCTTAATCTTCTTTTGGTTAGACTCAAGCAGCTGTTTAATGTATTGCTGTAAGGCATGTTTCTTAGTCCTTTAATCATTCCTGTGTCTCTTCTTGGGACCCTCTCCAGTTTATCGACATCATCTTAAACGTCTTCCCGGGGTGCTTGGCTGCTGCGTGGTGCAGCCCCAGCCCTTCCCAGGTGGCAGAGGCAGTGTAGGCAGTTTTAGGAAGGTAATGCCTTCCCTTGCCTACATTATCCACCGCCCATGCCTGGACGCAGTATTCCTTCAGGGATTGCAGCAGTGCCAACAACAGAGGTGGCATCAAAGTTTCCATGTGGTAGGAAATTCCAGGATTTCAGAGTTTATTCTCATTCTGAATTGGAATGAAAATGAAAATTTTTGAAACTACTGGTGGAATATCTTGAAGAAATTTGTGTCGACTGAAACATTTTTCTGAACTTGACATTAAAAAAATGGTTTTTTTTTCTTTCAAAAATGACTTTTCATTTGGAATAGTTTGAATTATTTAAACTTTCCAGTAACAGTGAAGCAGAATATTTTATCACTGTTGCAGGGCTTCGTTTTCATGTCATTGAAATCGCCATGGTGCTGTGAGACAGTGGGATGTCGTCAAAATAGCTCTTCTGCAGAAAACTCTTCCATCAGAACTTTCCCACGCAGATTTAAATTGGGTGCTGCAGTGTCTAAGATCCTCTGCTAACGCTGTATTTGGTTTCATCTTTTAATCATCCCTAGAAATTGCAGAAACATCCCTAGGCCTTGTTGTAAGATATGCTACATCCTATAGCTTTTGTCGTAGCTTCAATAAATCCTCATTTGAATGCATCCAAGAAGGACCAAGTCTCCTCTTACATTTATTTAACTCCACTGACTCGACTCCTTCATTGGAGGAGCAAAGGATGGGCTTGCTTATCCTCTGGCTGGTCTCGGCTCAGAGCAGGTGGGTAGGGATGGGGTGTCTAAGTCTCAGGACCAGCTCTAGCTTGTGTCACTGAACCTTACAACACAGTGGAGCTTAGACACAATGGAGCACTGCTGTGGCTACTGTCTGCTCCTTGCTTGTTCCTAACATTCCCAACTGCAGCAATTCAGGCAGGTGAGCAATGGGGAGGGCAAAGAGGGCAAGTTAAGGGAGCACGGATTGGGTAAATGGACTAGACTGTCGGGCCCGACGGGTAGTGATTAACGGCTCGATGTCAGGTTGGTGGTTGGTTTCTAGTGGAGTGCCCCAAGGATCGGTTCTAGAGCCAGTTTTGTTCAACATCTTTATTAATGACCTGGATGAGGGGATGGATTGCACCCTCACCAAGTTTGTGGGTGACACTAAGCTAAGGAAAGAGGTAGATATGTTGGAGGGCAGGGATAGAGTCCAGAGTGACCTGCACAGATTAGAGGATTGGGAAAAAGGAAATCCGATGAGGTTCAACAAGGACAAGTGTAGACTCCTGCACTTGGGATGGAAGAATCCCAAGCATTGTTACAGGCTGGGGACCAACTGGCTAAGTAGCAGTTCTGCAGAAAAGGACATGGGGATTACAATGGATGAGAAGCCGGAAATGAGTCAACAGTGTGCCCTTGCAGCCAAGAAGGATAATGGCATACTAGGGTTCATTAGGAGGAGCATTGCCAGCAGATCTAGAGAAGTGATTATTCCCCTTTATTCGGCTCTGGTGAGGCCACATCTGGAGTAATGTGTTCACTATAGAAATGATGTGGACACATTGGAGATGGTCCAGAGGAGGGCAATGAAAATGATTACGAGGCTGGAGCACATGACCTATGAGGAGAGACTGAGGGATTTGGGTTTGTTTAGTCTGCAGAAGAGAAGAGTGAGGGGGGATTTGATAGCAGCCTTCAACTTCCTGAAGGGAGATTCCAAAGAGGATGGAGAGAGGCTGTTCACAGTAGTGACAGGTGGCAGAACAAGGAGCAATGGTCTTAAGTTACAGTGGAAGAGGTCTAGGTTGGAAATTAGGAAAAACTATTTCACTAGGAGGGTGGAGAAATACTGGGATGGGTTCCCTAGGGAGGGGGTGGAATCTCCATCTCTAGAAGTTTGTAAGTCTCGACTTGACAAAGCCCTGGCTGGGTTGATTTGGTTGGGATTGGTCCTGCCTTGGGCAGGGGGCTGGACTTGATGACCTTCTGAGGTCTCTTCCAGCTCTATGATTCTATGCTACAAAAGGGCCAGGAGCTCCCAGCTGTGGAGCAGCCAGAGCCCTGGGGCCTATAAATCGCTGCCAGAACGCTGCATGGCACATTCTGAGCAGTGCTGAGAGTTACCTAGCCTGAGCCCTGCCCCTTCTGGCTGAGTTCCCGCCCCCACTGGGGGCATGGAGCAGCACTCCTCCCCATCTTACCCATGGGCCCAGCAAGGCTGTTAGCCCTGCTGGGCACAGGGCTCAGATCCTATGTATGTACACTCCCATTTGATGAGGGAATTCTCTGCTAACCATTTCCCGGCCCCTTTGAGCAACAAAAGGCCAGAACTCATGACGGACTCTGATCTAACATCTATAGAGCGTAGCCCTCATGTACTCTCTTCCCTTCTGTGATGTGAGGCTTTTGAACTGAGGCTCCTCCCTGTGTCCCCGGCACCACCTAGAAACCGTCTGTTACAGTTGATTATTTTGTCCCTGCCCCCACAAAATCTGACATATGAGAGCTGTCCTAGTTCACATGGCAGATCTCATTGAATTTGTAGTGGACTATTTGTGTCTAGCAGGCTTGGTTCAGTATCAGTGGAATAAGGTGTTCTAGGCTGTATCCACTGAAGTGTGGATAAACAGCTACCATGTAGATTCACTTCTGTCCTGCTTTGGTTAATCCAGCAAGTGCATTTAAAACAAAAGTGTGGTTTGCAATAAATCCCTTCAATGAGTAAGAGCTGAGCTGTGAGTCTGATGGGAGAGGAGGAATCCCCAACACAGCAATTGGGTTTGGTTTCTCTCTCATTCTCAGACAAAGCCAACAGAACGCTTGCTGTTGTTTTTAGCCTTCAAAAACAGATCCACAGTGTCAGATCAGAAGATCTGCTCCCAATAGCAGGGAAGGCAGCTTCTCACCACGCTGTTGCAGGACTGCAATGTGAAATCTTAGGTCATAAGCTCAAATCTTGCTTCAGAATAAAACCCAAAGGCCTCCTGGTGCAAACAATACCTGCCACGCCAAACTACACATGACAGATGCAGACATCTTGCCAGGCCTGACCTTCATTTGCTCATTAGTCGTGTGCAGCTGCATATTGAAGCGCTGGCTCTAGTACTGTTTAAAGGGGGGTGAACATAAAAACTCTTTCTTTCCACAGCTTCTAGGTCCATTTCTTTTTTTTGTGAAGCTATTAACTGGCAAATACTAGGATCTAGAGACTTAAGCAATCTAAATTCATATATTGTCAGGCTAGGGGGGACCAGAGTGAACATCTAGTCTGAAATCCTGTATCACGGCCTGTGCAACTTCCCCAAAACAATTCCTCGAACAACTGGCTTAGAAATGTACCTACTGTTGATTAAAAAATTGCCAGCAATGGGGAATCCACCATGACCCTCACTAAATTGTTCCAGAGGTTAGTTACATTCACTGTTAGAAATTCATGCTCTGTTTCTGGTGTGAATTTCTCTCAACGCCAACTTCCAGCCCATGGGTAACTTACTCTGCTACACTGAAGAACCATTCAGGCGTGTCTGGTGAGGGGACTCACGGGGGAACTACCAGTCATGACCCCCCCCCCGTCTGGGGAAGAGCCAGGATAACCCCCACTACCCCAAACTCCACCTCCTCCCGCCCCTGCTCTGCTCCCGCCCCAACCTTGCTCCACTCACTTCTCTCCTGTTCCCTTTCCTTACTCCACCTCTGCCCTGCCTCTCTTCCTCTGCCCACACCTGACCAAACCAGCTGGTGCCTGCAGCAGCAGCCCCCCCCCCCCCCCCCACACACACACTGGCAGTGGTGGGGCAAAGCGGTGCAGCCTGGCCCCAGCTTGCTCTGCCAGCTGCAGTGCTCCTCTTTCCACCGGTGAGTGAAGGAGGGCTGGACCTCTGCTGCAGTCGGTAGCTCCCCCAGCTAGTCCCTCCGCTAGCTGCTGGCTGGCCTCTTACCCCTCCCATCCATGGCGTTTGGTAGCATGAGCCCCCTTGCGCCCCGGCACATCTCCCCCAAACCCATTATTAAATATTTATTCCCCATGTAGGTACTTATAGACTCATCAACTTACCCCTTAACCTTCCTTTTGTTAAGCTCAATAGAGCTCCTGGAAGTCGTCCTACAAGACTGGTTTTCTAATCCTTTAATCATTCTCGTGGCTTTTCCTTTAACCTTCACCAATCCATCAACATCTTTCTTAAACTGCGGACACCCGAGCGGGACACACGGTGCCAGCACTCAGCGCCAAATACGGCATCCCTCCCAGATCATGGCACCCTTCCCTTGGAGTACTGCCCTGCTGCGGTGCCCCCCACACTCTGAGGTCCTCCCCCCAAAGGGAACTCCCAGGCCCCTATGCCCACCTTGCCTCAGTGACCCACTGCCAGTCATCATTTAGCCCTGGCCTCAGAGGCAAACTGCAGTCTGAAATGGCCACTCATCATAGGCAAGGGGATGTGGACCTGCTGCCTTGTCCTGCCCTGGCTGCCTCCCAGCAGTCCTAGTATCCCTCAGCCTCCTACCACTGGGCCTCAGCCTGGGACTCTCCTGGCTCACCCTGCCTTTCCCTAGCACTGTTTTGCCAGTGGTACCTAAACTAGCAGGCAGGTAGGTCCTTATTCCTCCTGAACTAGTGCAAGAGCATCTTCAGCCTGGCCAGTCATCAATTTTATACAGCCCTCCTGGGCTCCGATTGGCTGCCACAAGCCCTCTCTTGATTGGCTCCTAGCCGTGGACCTCTCTGAGAAGTGAGAACCCTTTTTATTCTGTGGTGGGGTGACTGCCCCACTACAGTAACCCAAGGTTGTGCATCACCTCAGTGACAGAAGATGGAGAGCATGAAGTCCTAGGTCATCCTCAGTAAATAACGAGGCTGCCTAGTCCTTGAATTTATCTGAATCTGACACCCAAATCATCTGTAACTGCGACTCAGTTGGGACCCGCCTATTTTTCAATTAGACAAGTATATGTCTGATGTCGGAATAACTCAGTATTGGCATTGCCTGTTTTTTTTCGTGAAAAAGGTACGTATATGGATGTGCCACCATAATATCTAAGTGCCTCACATTCTGTAATGTTTTTAACCACACAGCACCTCTGTGTGGCACAGCAGTGCTATTTCTCCCATTTCAGAAAGGAAGTTTTTCAATGGAAAATTTTGAAACAAGAGTAAATATTTCCATTTCATTTGGCGTTGCAAAACGAAAATTTGGATTCAAATGGCAACGAAAAAAAACTTTGAATCAGAATGAAATCTGGAAATTTGCTGTAATTTTTTGAAGGTTTTTAATTGTTCATGGTGGGGGAAAATGTTTTGTATGGCTGGGTTGAGGGAGTTGAGGGGTTCTCTAGGTTGTTGGAGTCATGGGGGAGCACCTTGCGGAAGTAGGACTTGAAAAAGCAGATCCACAAAAGATAGTTCTGGGGGAACATAACATGATGTTATCATGACCCTCCACGATCTATGCAAATCAAACTTGTGAAACTGGTTTAATGTGACTCTGTCCAGTTCTGCGAGGGCCTGTACGAGAGTAGTAGCACTTTGTGATGGACGATGTTATATATCTGTCTGTGTATCAGTGCTCTGCAATGACTCCTTTGACACTCTCCTTAGTGCTTGACAGAACTGCTGAGTTCATAAGAGGCTTTTTTTATTTACTGTTTGGGAAATTCCAACAAGCACTGACCTGTGCTGTGGTTTCCAGTACTTAAAATTACCCAAACAATGCACGAGAGCATTTTAAAAAGCAGAAAGAGACAGACGGGGGAGAGTTTCCAGATATGTATCATAAAATCTATCTCATGAGCTCAGCAATTCCATCCAGCCATTACAAAGAATAGCACTAGAGTTTCCTATAGCTTGATTTATAGCTATTTCTGGCCACATACAAATAGAAAACTAGTTTTGTGGCTGTTTAGTTTCAAGTCAAAGTGATGAAATAGCTAAAATTCTGCAAGCCTTCCCCTAATATTGAACTTCATTCCCATTCTTTCCACCAGTGTAACTCCATTGACATCAGTTGAATGCATCCAAAATTACATTAACGTGAAATAGGGATGTAAGCCGCTAATCGCCTAATTGACTATCTGATAAGCAAAAGCTTATTGGCTAATTGACACGCTAGTTGACTAGTCTCTCCAACCTACCCCGCTGCCTCTATCAGAAAGAGAAGGAGGAGGGTGTGCTGAAAAAAATGCAGAAGAATGGCTCATGCGCAAGAGGGGGTTTTTGCACAAAAAACGGCTGCTCATTAGTTATGCAAATGAGATGCGGCAATATTCCATGCTTTGCCTCATTTGCATACTTCTTGCGCAAAACAGCACAGTATAGACATGGTCTAAGTCCTTACACCTGCATTCCGATATATGGTGACCCAACTTACCACCGTGCTAACATTCCTGGCTCCCCATAGTTTTGTGGCTAGGTTCTTGGGACACTTTATGCACCCTGAGGTATTGCGCCTCCCAATGTGGCCAGTTCCATGGAGACCACCATATCAACAGCCATCTGTAGGGTGAGCTGGGCCTCTGTTAATAGATGTGTCCATATAGCTTCACAGTGCAGGCCACACACTAACCTGCCCCGTATGGCGTCATTTAACATCTCCTGAAATTCAGTGTTCTGCAAGCTTTTTCAAATTTGCTACAAATTGTACAAACTATTTCACTTTCTTTTTGGTCTCTGGCATGGCACCTATACCGTTCTGCAATTACCAATGGTTCTGGAGCATAATGTGACCCCAAAATTTCCACAATATCACTGTAAGATTTGGTTTCTGTGTAACAGGAAGTAGATCTTATCCCCTACAACACTTAAGAATAATGGCATCTTCTTCTCTTCCTTAGTGTCATTCACAATAACAAAGGGTATGTCTACACTAGCCCCCTAGTTCGAACTAGGGAGGCTAATGTAGGCATTCAAAGTTGTAAATTAAGCCTGGGATTTAAATATCCCGCGCTTGATTTGCAGCTTCCCGGCCGGTCGCCATTTTTTGAAATTTACAAATCCGGACTAACAATCCGTGTCTTCATGCAGCAGGAACCCAGTATTTCGAATTAAAGCCCCTAAATCGAACTACCTGTTAAACCTCCTTTCAGGGGGAATAGTTCAAACTAGGGGGCTAGTGTAGACATACCCAACCAGCTCAAAATGCTCAGTATATACCTGACATTGCTCTACTGTCTCCTCAAACGGTCCCAGTGGCCCCTTAAGTATAGGGTAATTGTTTAGATCATTTTAAGTACTGGAAACCACAGCACAGGTCAGTGCTTGTTGGAATTTCCCAAACAGTAAATAAAAAAAAGCCTCTTATGAACTCTTCCTTTTCTTCCTTCTCTCTCTCTTTTGTTTTTTCCCACCAGACACTGGCCTTCACTCGGGACAGAACAAAGCAGACCCTGGTTCTAGTTTCAGTTGGCACTGTCAGTGTAGCAGTCAATTCTCACCCCCACCTTCCAGAACAGCAAAAAGGTTTGTTTTCTTACAATGACTCCTAGTTCTTCTGTTGCTAGAGGCAGCACAGATATCCCACTCTCGCCGCCATTTTGTTATATCGTTTGGAGTTATCGAGTTTAGGAAGAAATCACTTGAAACATAGACCGCTGCAGTGTTTGCAAGTTGCCATTTTATTCCTTAACACAGAACTAATTGGAACCAGCCAAAACCAACTGGGCTGGCCCCTAATGACCTAACATAGTTATTATAACAACAAGATCTAGCACTACAACAACCCAATACACAACAGGCACCCTTCCCTCAGGGTACTGCCCTGGCATGGTACCCCGACACTCCGGGGTCCTCCCTGCTCCAGGAACCTCCAACCTCCTTTGCTTCAGTGACCCACTGCCAGTGTCATCTAGTCCCTCCCTCAGAGGAAAACTGAGTTTGATTGTCTCATTCCTCTCTATAAGCAAGTATCCCTGATTGGACTACATTTCCCATGATGCACCACAGCCAGGGACTCCCATGAACTACCACATACCTCTTCAAGACCAATCAACAGTTTCCTTGGGGGAAGGAGAACCACTTGCAACCGACTCTTGTCAACGTCTTTTCAGCCTCATGTGAGTTCACAGAACAATAGCTGGCAGGCGAGAACTACACTCGGTTTCATGCATTATTTTTGTGCACTCTCTGAGGATATTGGTAGAAAACATGCACAGGGATCATAGAGTCATAGAGCTGGAAGAGACCACAGGAGTCATCAAGACCAACCTCCTGCCCAAGGCAGGACCAACCCCAACTAAATCATTCCAGCCAGGGCTTTGTCAAGCCAAGATTTAAAAACTCTAGGGATGGAGATTCCACTCCCTCCCTAGGGAACCCCTCCCAGTGCTTCCCTACCCTCCTAGTTAAATAGTTTTTCCTAATCTCCAACCTAGACGTCTCCCCTGCAACTTGAGACCATTGCTTCTTGTTCTGCCATCTGTCACCACTGAGAACAGCCTCTCTCCATCCTCTTTGGAACCTCCCTTCAGGAAGTTGAAGGCTGCTATCAAATCCCCCCTCACTCTTCGCTTCTGCAGACTAAACAAATCCAAATCCCTCAGCCTTTCCTCACAGGTGATGTGCCCCAGCCCCCTAATCATTTTGGTCACCCTCTGCTGAACTCTCTCCAGTGCGTCCATGCCCTTTCTATACTGGGGGGCCCAGAACTGGACACAATACTCCAGGTGTGGCCTCACCAGAGCTGAATAAAGGGGAATAATCACTTCTCTGGATCTGCTGGCAATGCTCTTCCTAATGCAACCTAATATGCCATTAGCCTTCTTGGCTACAAGGGCACCCTGTTGACTCCTATCCAGCTTCTCATCTACTTTAATCCCCACGTCCTTTTCTGCAGAACTGCTACTTAACCATTTGGTGCCCAGCCTGTAACAATGCTTGGGATTCTTCCGTCCCAAGTGCAGGACTCTGCACTTGTCCTTGTTGAACCTCATCAGATTTCTTTTTTCCCAATCCTCTAATCTGTGCAGGTCACTCTGGACCCTATCCTGCCCTCCAGTGTATCTACCTCTCCCCCTCGCTTAGTGTCATCTGCAAACTTGCTGAGGGTATGTCTACACTACCCTCCTAATTCGAACTAGCAGGGTAATGTAGGCATACCACACTTGCAAATGAAGCCCGGGATTTGAATTTCCTGGGCTTCATTTGCATAAGACGGGTGCCGCCATTTTAAAATCCCTGCTCATTCGAACCCCGTGCCACGCTGCTGCACGTGGCATGGACTAGGTAGTTCGGACTAGGCTTCCTAGTCCGAACTACCATTACTCCTCATTCCACGAGGAGTAACGGTAGTTCGGACTAGGAAACCTAGTCCGAACTACCTAGTCCGTGCCACGTGTAGCCGCGCGGCACGGGGTTCGAACAAGCAGGGATTTAAAAATGGCGGCGCCCGTCTTATGCAAATGAAGCCCGGGAAATTCAAATCCCGGGCTTCATTTGCAAGTGCGGTATGCCTACATTACCCTCCTAGTTCGAATTAGGAGGGTAGTGTAGACATACCCTGAGGGTGCAAGCTGAGCTGCTTCTCTATACCAGTTCTAAGACACTTGCCTAACAGTTGGAAGGCCATGGGTCAAGTCCCTCCTCTGCCATAGACTTTCTGTGGAACCTTGGACAAGGCACTTAGTTCCCATATGTAGAATGGTGATGATAACCCAGTCCTGCCTCACAGGTGTGTAGTGAGGATAAATACATCATCTGCAGAAGTATCTAAGGGAGATAGATACATTAAAAAAACCCTCTCATATAAAAGGGATCTAAAAACAGTGTAACAGAATGGAGGTTTTTAAGTTAACCCCTTGGTTGCAGTTGTTCAAAGAACGAAAGTCGTCATATGAACAAGGCTAATTTGATCTTAGTGCAGTTGCCACACTTGTTGGGTCAGTGATTTACTGTACAGTTATTTAATCTCCTTTTGCCTCCATTCCCCATCTGTAAAATGACAATATGACCATTTCCCTGCCTCACGCGGGTGGTGTGTGTATTGCTTCATTAATGTTGGTGAAGCACATTCACATCTGCAGATAAAAAGCATGAGGAGAGTGACAAATGTGGAAATGCACAATGGAAATGGCTATTTAATCGACTTGACTTTCGCAGTGTTGCGGGATCAGCTTGTTAAAAACAAAACTACCTTCTGAATCTTTTAGGTCTTCTAGCAGGAGGCGGGGCGTGTATGAGAGAGAGAGAGAAATTGAATCCCCTTGATAGCGTCCTGTCTAGAGCTCTCTGGCTCTGTGGCTCTTTGAGTGGTTCTGGGCCTGATTCACTCCACTTCACACCCGTGAATCTCACTGCCTTAGGCGAGAAGAATGAAACCTAATATGTTCTGCCTTGTCCCTTTGTTGTCTTCCCTGAACTCTGGGTACCTGCCCTTTATGCCCATGGGGGACACTGGCAGTGGCATAATTGTTCAAATAGAGATAGGTCCCGGTAATGAGGTAAAAGGGACTGAACAACAGGCAAACGTTAACAGCCGAGGCTCTGTACTGTTTTTCAGCCCACCTCCCAACAGCTAAATTCAAATAACAGAGGGCTGCATTATTCCGCTGTGCAAAATGCTGCCTCCCCTGCTGTTAACTAATGGACATATTCCCAGGCAAGGAAATTGCCTCCGATATTTGTGAGGAGGGCAAAGAAATCATGTCTAGGTTGTATTTCCTCTGTTTTCTGTCCAACATGTGTTCTCCCTAGACCACACTTCAGCTTTCACAATGGCTACGATTCTGCCCACCAAAGGAAATCGCATAATTAAGCATTTTTGTGGTGTCAGGCATCCTACCAGGGCTGTGCTCTTGCATGGAAATAATAGACAGATTAGGAATGTTGCTTAGAGGAGATTTACAGTATCATCTCTAACTAAGCTTTTCCAAAGCCAACCAAGCAACAATGGAAAAGGATTATCCCAGAAGAAAAACACCAGTTAAAAATGACACAATTAGTTGGTTCCAATCAGCTTATCCCTTCACAAAGCTGCCAACAGATGCAGTGTGGTCCACACTGCACAGGGCTCTGTTTGATTTGTAGGCTGTTTGGTACAGGTATGGTCTCTTACTGTGTGTTTTTCTAGTGCCTGGAAGACCAGGGTCCTGGTCTCAGTGGGGCTGTGTCCATGTACTACTATAATATACATTAATAACAATAGAGCCTTGTGAATTTTGCAGAACGTTTTAACGGCTTTTTGTTTGCTCCGAGGGATTTTTTCTCCAGTTGTGTTTGTGCCCTGCTGTGCTCTGATTCATCCCAGTTCAGACTGTATTATTCTCTCTTTTTAGCACCATGCTAGAGGATTAAGCAGGAATTAAGTAGTGCGTGTCTGCACTATGGGAAGTCCAGATGCAATAAATCAACCACTGATCACTCTCCCATCAGTACTCCACCAGAACAAGATGACTAAGGTAGAGTTGACAGAAGATTTTGTTTTCAGTTGACACAGCGTGGTGAGGATCCCAAAATAACTAGATCTAATCTACTTCAATTTGAGTTCACACTACTAGCGTTACTCAATTTGCCTAGCTTGGATGGACCTATCCCCATATTGTTGACCTATCCTTGAGCTCCAATATGGGAGTAGAAAGATTTAAGGCATATGAAGGGTCTGTGATGAGCTTTGTTCTTAAAACACTGTACTAGATAAATACATAAAATAAGCTTGAAACCACTGTGAGGATTTAGTTTCATTTCATTTGCTTCCCTGCTACATTTCTGTGAGGCTCTGCAGACCTTGTTATCTCCAGGCTAACCTGTCTCAATGCATTCTTCTTAAGGCTACTTTAGAAAATCACTCAGAAACCCTACCCTTCCCATAATGCTAAATGGATGCAGAGTCTGGTTAGATCCCAGCTTGATGAGAGAATGCCCACAGATGGACACCACATGGAAAAGGGGAATCTGGTTGGAACCAATGTTCCCTCTAATTTTTTCCATCTATGTGTGGAATAAATTTTGTTATATGCACCGAGGTATGTGCAGATGTGCTCCACATATATGCTGCCGGCTGTGGAAGCTGCAGGCACTCTGCTAAGCAGCTGGGCAGCCTTTGAATCTCTCCTGGGTGGCCACCCAAGCACTCAGCTTCCAGCGAACACTGGTAGGAATCCATAGATCCTAGAATGCTTTATACCTAGCAGGAAATGCTCCATATGTCCTATGCATGGCTCTACCAGGATACAGGGGAACAGTCTGGGCCTCATAGACCATTTACATTCCCCTTAAACTCTGTGGTGCTCAAATAATGCTCAGACCTTGCCCTAACCCTGTACTGGGGAAAATTTCTGCCTCACTACTAAACTCTTACAGGAACTAAATTCACTGACCATCTCTCAAAATATTCTTCTAGCCTCTCTCCTTCCTCCTCCCCCCATGCACCCAAATCCCTGCTCTCTCATCTTGAAAGCAATTTTTTGATTGTTCTTTCTACTGCTGCGTTATAAATTTAGTTTAAAGGAAAGAAAAAAAATCTTTCTTCTCTCTTGTTTCTTGGCCTTCTCTCCCCTGAGCACTGCTGTTCTCTATCATTCAGCTTGATCTCTCTGTTTGCGTCCTTCAGCAGGGGTTTCTCGTATGCTGACCAGAAGGGGGGAGATCACTTGCACTTGAAATTACTCAGTAACTTTTCCTTCCAGAGCTTCAGATATTTTTCCTAATGTTGGGGGGAGTCGTCTGGAATACAGGTTGTTTGCATACAGTTGCAGCTATTTTTCTAGGGGTGGGGGATGTTGAAAATCAGATGACATCATAGAATCCTTCCCCCAGCACCCCTGGTAATTTTAAACCCAATTGTTTCCAAAGATAACTTCACAATCTACTAGTAATACACTGGGCTTTTCCAGCTAAGAAGGCATCTGTGCTATAAATTAGGAACAGAACCAGACCGTTCTTTGAGAGCAGAGACTTAAGGTGTTAAGAGGAGTCTAACCAAGAAGAGGTTAGTTGATAGAGTGTGAGGGAGGATGTGTAAAGTAGACAATGAATATCATTTGTCGTCTGCTTGCTAACCCATAGTTACAACCACATATGCTGCATGAGCTGTTTGTGTTCCCTGCATACACTTTTTCTCTTTGATGAAGAGAGAAATCTGATGGAGTTCTTTATATCCATGAAAGATTATGCCCAAATACATTTTAGCCCTTAAAGTGCCACTGGATTTCTCGTTTTTCTCTCTAGCCATGTCTACACTAGGAAGTTATTTTGAAATTACTAAATTCGACTTAACTCCCAATTTAACAAAATTGAACTAGTGAAATTAGTCCAAAGCAGCCTCTATTAATGTGGATGTGCTACCTCGGACTTAGAGCCCCAAGAAGAACTGGGGAGTAATTAGTCTGAATTACTCTGAGGAGTAAATACTTTGAAATGGCAGCACTAGAGTGTCCACACTCCCGTTATTTCAAAATAACGATTTCAGAATTAGCGTACCTCCTCATGAAAAGCAGGAGTAAACATTTTGAATTAAGTGATCCATTATTTCGAAATAATGGGCTTTGTAGTGTGTGGATGCTCATCTTATTAATTTGATCTAAGGGGAGTTATTTTGAAATAAAGTCCTAGTGTAGACCAGGGCTCTGTGATTTGTAGGAAAAAATGGATTTTCGCCCTCCTTCAATAGCTTGGCCCCTTAAAAAGGTTGAGAGTCTACTACAACCGTTTCATAATCATAGAATCATAGAGCAGGAAGAGACCTTAGAAGGCCATCAAGTTCAGCCCCCTGCCCAAGGCAGGACCAATCCCAACTAAATCAACCCAGCCAGGGCTTTGTCAAGCCGAGACTTAAACACCTCTAAGGATGGAGACGCCACTACTTCCCTAGGTAACCCATTCCAGTGCTTCACCACTCTCCTAGTGAAATAGTTTTTCCTAATATCCAACCTGGACCTCTCCCACCACAACTTGAGACCATTGCTCCTTGTTCTGTCATCCATCACTACTGTGAACAATCTTTCTCCAGCCTCTTTGGAACCTCCCTTCAGGAAGTTGAAGGCTGCTATCAAATCCCTCCTCACTCTTCTCTTCTGCAGACTAAACAGACCCTCAGCCTCTCCTCGTAGGTCATGTGCTCTAGTCCCCTAATCATTTTGGTTGCCTTCCACTGGACCCTCTCCAATTCATCCACATCCTTCCTGTAATTGGGGGCCCAGAACTGGAGACAATACTCCAGATGTGGCCTTGCCAGAGCCAAGTAGGCAGTTAGAAAGTTTATTTTTAGCGCTGATGGTCACCCAGGTCAATCCTTGCTGATCATCCAAAGGGAATGGGAGTTGGGAATCATTACTAAAGTTGTGTGGATAAACAGTTTGGCCACCAAAATTATGTGGGGAGAAAGAATCATTGTTGGGTTTATCAGAAACAGCACTTCTATGAAATTAAGGGATAACCACAGAGGTCAAAAAAAGAGTAGAATGAAATGTTTTGTTCAACCCCAAACTAAACATCATGTTTCTTTTTGAGGTTTTCTTTACCTGTACAGAAAAATAAATAGTGCTGAAATATAAATTGATATGAAGCATCATTTGGAAAATGTCATAACAAAATTTCATTTAGAATTTGAGGGGAAAGAGGAGTTGATTGCAACTATTTTGGCAAATATGACATGAATTCACAAAATGTTTGTCAGCCTAACGGTACCTTTTTCAGGGAGAAAAAAACCTTAATCTGAATATTTTTGCCATGTTCTGCTCATCACATGATGTTGCCACAGGCTGTGTTCAGTGGAGATCAATGAAGGTACTTGAGAGAGGGTCTCTTCTACCTTCCAACCCAAATAACATACGTTCATCAGGAAGTGGCTGTCCGGAAGTCCATATTTTGTGTAAAAGGGACTGGGCTCTCCAGCTTGTTCCCCGCCTCTGTCCACCAGACCCAGTATTGGTTACGTTTCTAGGAACCCTGCAAAACTTGTAAATTTTCCTCTGGGTTTTTGAGAAAAGAAAGGAAGGAGAAGTGGTAGTGGTTCCATGTTTTTGAGGCAGACGTTTTCAGTGTGAGGGACTGGGTCAGACACTTGGTTTTGCTGTTATCTTTTGAGATTTTTTTTTACGATTGTATAATACCTCTCATCTTTATAAATCATGATTAACTAAAGATACAAAAGTGCATGCGTTAATTGTAGAGTGTATGTGGATATATGGGTCTGGCTTCTGATCTTACTCACCCTCTTGATATCGTCAAGTGTCACTATAATTAATTTGGTGCATTTCCTTGAGATTTACAATGGTATCTCTGAGTCAGAGTTTGGCCCTGAGTCGCACAATGTATCAGATCATTGATTTTTTTTCTTTTCCTTCCTTCCTTCTATTTGTCAAGTAACATTGCCATTTGGGCCTTAGTGCTGGACTGGAATTTTTAGCATAGATCTTTATTCCCATACAAATTCCTATTTTGAAACTAGGGTTATAAGGTGTTCCTGAGGACTGATTGATTGAGAAGGTGCAGAAGCTGATAGACACTCTTACAAAACACTTGTAAGAATGAAGCTCTGAATATATATTTAGAAGTCCATTTAGGTTTTCACCATCTTGCTTAAAATGGAATTGGATAATAATACTTGACTGTACAGTATAGTTAATGAAAAGTACCCAAAGTGAAAGTTACCAGATGTAAAAGTTGAATTTTTAATGTGTGCTTTCCTTTTCCAGGAAGCTTTTAAACCGCTATTTTCATTTTAAGCAATCTACTGATACATTTAACAAATGTCAAGATGAAATGCTTTTGCAGAGATCAAAAAACCAGAGGGTTTTATTGTACTACTCTTGCAGCACTGATAGCCTGCATTGAACTTTCATGCTAAGGATCAATAGGTTTATTTGATCAAATATGGTGAGCTATCAAAGATAGCAGGGTCTACCTAAAGGACACTTCAGATTGAGCTGTCTTCCGTAGAGTGCGCTAGGACACTTGAATCTGTGCTTTGATATTTGCTCATGTCCCTCCTATTTTGAAATAGGATTTTTTTTTTTACATGAGGATTATTGTATATGTATGTGTCTTCCATGCTCCAGCAGGGCATGTGTTAATACAAGCCAGTACTGATCACTCGAGGACTAGGGCTACCATTAATAAGACCTCCCAGAGCATTTCAGCAGCATATTTCTGTTCCTCCATGTACCTCTCCCCCTAAAATGCACACTAACAAAAATCCACTGATCCACATACAAAGATCATTAACAGTGCATAATCAAATACTGAAAAGTTGGACTCTGCCAGAATTATGTATTCTGTGCAACCTTTAATTCAGCTTCCTTGTGCATTATGATACTTTTTTTGTCATATTCTTACAATTTTACCCACAGGAACTTTGTGCTCTCTGGTTTTAAATATACACATACAGGGAGCAGTATATAAATATTGTATATATCTCAGCCTCTTTCAGTGCAGAAAAAATGAAATGCACCACCTTAATGACTAGGGGAAAATAGTTTGGCAGATCTTTAGCATTAGAAGCCTTCACAAAACATGTGTCAAGCAAATTATTTATCCCCAACTCCAGTCTCTGTAGATGACCAAGATCCAGAATAATGGCTAAACTGTCTGTACTGATGAATACAGAGAGGACGAGAGAAAGCCAGACTCACATCTTATAAATTAACCACTGCACAATTTGCACTGATTAAAACTCAGTCTAGTGTTTTTGGGGAAAAGATTTGCAACCTACCGTAACGGGTTAAAAAACCTCTTCTATCGAGTCAGAACATTAGCGTGTGTACTGTTAGCACTGCTGTCAGAGGGAAAGAGGCGCATGTGAAGATGAAAGGAACGCTAGCCTACAGATCTAAATATTTGAACTGTGCTTTGGACGTCATGCCAGAACACCCGGAATAAAGCTGTTCTCGTGTGTCATGCTGCGCAGATGGTTTGACAGCAATTTTTAATTAGTTGCTGCTTGGATACATCTTGCAGGGAAGCACTGACGAAAAGAACCCCCTTAGTGGTCATCATCGGTGACCTGGAAGGTCCATTTCAAAGGATGGAATGGTACTTGGGTCTCTGTGACCATTCTGCCTTTGGCGTCTGCACTGAATCTGTGAATATACAGTGCTAGATGGTACAGTGCACATTGAAACGCGCACAAGAGGATGCGGCAATTGACAAATGCTGTCCCAGGGAAGTCATGGGTCAACACAGACAAAGTAACCCTTAAGAGAGAGGAAAGGCCAGCGCACCAGGCTAGTAAGAAGAGACAGTACCCATTTAGCACAGCAGAGTGAAATCAGAGACTGGGTTTAATGCTGGGTTTAATGCTGGGGCGTACTCCACACAGGGCCAGGTTTTTCTGGTCTCATAAGAGCTTTATTAAATCTGGCTATTGGTCAAGCTTAAGCTGAAACTGAAAGTAGTGGAAAAGAGCCTGCCAGCCACCGGCTGTAACTCATTGATACTGGCCCAGCTGATGATGTGCTGCTGATGAAAAGGTTTTGATGACAAGGGATTGGAAAGTAATGGGAAGTTGTGGCCTGTAGGAAGTCAGCCAAGGATGATGCCAGCTATCACAGTCTAGGCAGCTGGCTGTTACACAAACCCTTTCTCTCAATGCCAGTTACTGGGAAATGTGTCTGTTTGCTTCTGCCCTGGTCCCTGATGCTGCTTTCTCAGTAGACAGTCGTGTGTTATTATAAAAAAAAAATTAATGGAGATTGCCTATCTCCTAGAACTGGAAGGGACCCTGAAAGATCATCAAGTCCAGCCCCCTGCCTTCTCAGCAGGACCAAGTACCATCCGTGACAAATTTTTGCCCCAAATGGCCTCTGCAAGGATTGAACTCACATCCAGGTAAAGGAGGCCAGGAGCATTACAGATCAGAACAGATCCATCTCCCACTGAACTGAGTAGGACATGTTCTACTGGCTCGGGCCAGCTGGTCACTGTTGGCTAAATAATTAAAATATCCATTAAATGTTGAGGTCTGATTTATTTTTATGGATGGATTGAGCGCCCCCAGCTTCACCTACTTTATCACTGTGCCAAGTTATAGGCACCCTGAGGCTATGTCTACACTGCACAATTATTTCAGAATAAGCTATTCTGGAATAGTTATTCTGAAATAGCTTATTTCAAAATAGCACGTCTACACTGCAGTGAAGCCTCAAAATGAGTCCAAGGCAGGGTTCCCTAATGTAGACATGCAATCTCGATTTAGAGCCCCGGGAGGAAAAACTTAGAATGGCCCTGGTGAGGGGGTATTTCGAAAGAGCAGCAGGGGAGCGTCTACACGTGTCTTATTTCGAAATAGCTATATTGGAATAGATGTTATTCCTCGTAAAATGAGGTTTACAGAAGTCGGAATAAGCCATCCGTTATTTCAAAATTATTTTGAAATAACGGAACTGCTGTGTAGATGCCCTCATAGTTATTTTAGAATAACAGCCATTATTCCGAAATAACTTTGTGTTGTAGACACACCCTGAGAGGGCTATCCTCAGAACTAAGGGGCATGTCTAGAAATGGTGGATTCTAGTTATCAGGGCTCAGCCGAGCTGCAGAGTTTATCTCCAATGCTTTGGTTTGCACCGCCGCCAAGACCAACCCACCTGTTACAGTCAGGAAGCTTCGGAGGCTTGAATTGGTGGGGGGGTGGTGGGGCTGATGGTTTCAGGCCTGTCTCTGGTATTTTCAGAATGAACATAGACAACATATATTTGTTGCCGTGAAGCTCTGCTAAGGACTCATCTGGCCTACAGTGAGCTGCTGTTGTTTTCAAAGTTTAAATTTCAGTTCAAGAAGTGGGAATTCCTTCAGTCTCTGGGTGTGTCTAGACTAAGGTGTTTTTTCAAAAAAAGTTCCTTTTTTTGAAAAAATGTCACCTGCATCTAGATTGCCATCACGTTCTTTCGAAATTCAATCAAAAGAACGCGGCTTTTTTCGAAATCGGTAAACCTAATTTTACCAGGAAGAACACCTTTTTCGAAAGAGCTCTTTCAAAAAAAAGGCGTTCTTGAATGCAAACAGGGCTTTTTTGAAAGAGAGTACCCAGATTGTGTGGGTGCTCTCTGTCAAAAAAGCGGATCGTTTTTTGGAAAGTCTTGTGGCTGTTTAGACGATCTCTTCCGAAAGAGGCTTGTAGTCTACACGTACCCTCTCAGGCACAGCATAGGCAGCATTAAGGAGGTACCAAGTACCAGTACCAAGAAGTAGGGTGCATGGAGGGTGACGGAGCTAGATGAGACAGAGATCACAATCCTCTCCTGGGACGAGAACTTGCAACTGGCCCACTGCACCCCATTCCAAGGCAGGGGTGGAGTCAATGATGCAGTGGGCATAGAGATAGACTCCACTGGTGCCTGAAACAAATATTGCTGAGATGAAAGAAGGGAGAAATGTGAGTAACCACACGTCATGTGGGAAAGTGAAGGATGTGTGTGACCTCAATGCACCATCAAGGCTATTCAATGACTCATGAAGACTGGTGATAGAAATGTAGCCGTGTTAGTCTGGTGTAGCTGAACCAAAAAACAGGACTATGTAGCACTTTAAAGACTAACAAGATGGTTTATTAGGTGATGAGCTTTCGTGAGCCAGGCCCACTTCCTCAGATCAAATAGTGGAAGAAAATTGTCATGAAGACTGGGCAGTGAATGGGTGACTCAGGGAAAGCAGCATTAATATTCTTGTGCAGAAGAAATCATTGTATTTCAAGGGATGCAAGCAGTGCTGTTCGGACAAGAATGAGTGAAGGGAACTGCAGTGTTTGCCAAATTAGCCTGTTAAGGTTGCACCGCAGAAGAATCAGGCTATAATTAAAGGCAGCGCCAAGGCTTTGCGTGACAATGCAGGGCCTTTTCGTTGGTTAGTAGACGCCAAAAGATGCAGAATGGAGCAATTTTTGGAAAGATTGTTTTTCATTGGACATTCATTGACATTCAAATGTTCTGGGAAAGAGAAAATTTTGACTCGCTACTTGTTTTGAAAAAAAGTGAAAGCATTTTGAAATTGTCACAATATCTCATTTGGACATTTTCCGAAGAAAAAATTCTATTTGGAGGTAGAAACAGTTTTGTTTTGGAATGTAAGATTGTAATAAAAATATAAAATCAAAACCAATGTTCCCTCTAGCTTTTTCCATCCACACACAAAATAAAATGTGTTATGTGCACTGTGGCATGTGTGGATGTGCACCACTAGTAGAAACACATATTGCTGGCTGTGTGCGCTCTGCTAATCAGCTGGGCGGCATTTTAATCTCTTCTAGGTGGCTGCCAAGTGCTCACCTTATAGGGAACACCGATCAAAACTATCAAAATAAGCCAGGCCTGGTAACAGTGTCTACAATATTAGCTAGCCCTTTGCAGATGCTCCCCAGCCCTTGCAGGTAAACTTAGGTAGCCTCCTGTGTGGGATGCTGGCGTGTGTATGAGTGAAGGGGCATCAAATTTCTATTCCTTTCCTTTGGAGCTAGTTATACTTTGGCCAATTTAAGGGATTCAGTGGAAGGATGCCCTAGACTGGCAGAAGTGCGGGGTGACGTATTTTGACTGAAACTTCCTTCTTCTGACAAAAAAAAAAAAAAAAAAAAGCAGATTCAGCAACATGCATATTCAACAATTCCCGTTCATTTCACCCTGTTCATTTTGGAGAAACAGACACATTCCGAAAAATGGAGCATTTTATTTTGATCTTTTTGAAACACAACATTTTGATTTTTCAAGTAAGTGCATTTTGTTTGAAAATTTCCCTTCATTTTCCTTAAGGAAATAAAAAGAACCCCAAATAAAATAAACACATTCAGAGCTCTTTGAAATTGTCATTTAAATTCTGAGCTTTTTATTTTGTGTCAAATAAAACATTTATTCTATCTCAAAGTGTTTTTCTCTTTGATTTTCTGATTTCAAATTATTTTGGTTTTATCTATTTATTTGTTGTTTCACCCTATGATTTTTTTCAGATTGGCCAGAATACTCAGTGAACTGAAAATTCTGTTATTCACTTACCTCTGACTAGAAGGTCAGTGCTTAGCTCCACGAATTGCCATAAATCCCTTGTGTGATTGTGGGCAAATCACTTAGGCTACATCTACATTGTGCATTCTTGTGCAAGAAGATATGCAAATGACGTGCGGCGATATTCATCGCCGCACCTCTTTTGCATACCTAATGAGCCGCCATTTTTATGCAAGGGGCTTTTGCACAAGACAGAGCAGTTTACACTGCTCCTTCTTGCACAAAACCCCCCTCTTGTGCAAGAGCCATTCTGCCTGAAAATAAGTGCATTTGCATATCTTCTTGCACAAGAATGCGCAATGGAGACGTAGCCTTGATCTCTCTGTAAAATGGAGATATGAATTCCCATTTCTCCAATTCTTTGCCTCTATTGTGTAGACAGATTATAAGCTCTTTGGAGCAGAAACTTGCTCTTAATTCTGTGTTTGTACAGCACCTAGCACAAGGGATCTCAGGTGGCACTGCTGTAATATAAAGAAATGACCTTCTGAAGTTGATGGTAGTCTTTCCATTGACTTCAATGGGCTTTGGATGAGGTCTTGTGTTAGTAAAGAGGAAAAGCAAAAGGGTAGTTTAAGTCAAGGGCAATGGGAGCATGAGAAGGAAGCTACATTCTAACTGGACACTTATTCATGTTGTGGAAGGAGTCCATGTGGGTTAACTTAGTAAGCAAGCGGAAGTTAAAAGCCTAACCAGAGCTGGGCCGAAGACTCTCCTTCTTCCTTTCCCATTCACTTTCCCTTCCTCCCCGCTTTGAATTGATGTTCAGTTCCTGCCAATGACAAGGCCATTAATTTCACTGCACTCCCTTGGCTCCAGATACAGTGTAATGCGTCTGTCTTTAACTGTAGGCATGGGCTGACATTGCCTGATGATTTCTTTCATTATTTGAGAGCAATTTAGGGGCATTGTTTAAATGCACAATGCAATTAGCCACTTTTAAAGTCGTTTTTTAATTTTTGTAACAAGAAGCAAAGGAAAACCATAACACCCTTTGTAGAGGGTTGGCACAAATTCTATTTGCCGCTTAAACTCTCAGAATGGGACCTAAGCAGGACATAGGGGCTTATGCCAGACCTCTGTATGGAGATTAATTTCACCTGGGAATGGCCCTGTGTAGCAGACTGAGATGAGCCACAGTGGGGAAGTGTGCACCGAGGAAATACAATGTCAAATTGGCAGAGTATTATTTGTGGATGGGTGGAGAAGACAACAATGTCAAAATGGCAGAGAATTAATACAGAACATTGTGTGTAGATCCATCCATGCGATGCATGTGTCTCCGCTGTGTAATTTTATTAGCGTATCTCTTCTCCTTTCCACTCCTCAGTGTGGTGTTGCCGTAGCTAGGCAACTAATTTGCAAGGATACTGACCCCTTGCTCCCAATATAGTCATTCTCAAGTTTGAATCTGAATTTTCTGCAGCCAAGCAAAGATCTTTACTACTTGAGTTTAAGATGCAACTTCACCAACAGGCACCAGTAGTCGGTTGTTATCTGGTGTGCTACTGGCTGCTAAAAGGGGACATGACACGTTACCATTCAAGGAGGGAACCTGATACATTAATTTGCGAGGGAGCTTGCACAGTTCTGGGAGCTATTAGCTAGCAATTATTATGTCCCTTGAGGTATTTTGTCACTGTCTATAAACTGAGCGTGTGTTGGGAGGAAGCAACAGAGTCTAATGGCACAAACTGCCACGTTTTAATCTGTTACAGATGTAAGAACTTTTTCTTCCTTTAAGTAGCATATTCGAGGAAGAAGAAGAATACCACAAACTCCAACTGTGAGAGGTAGCTGAAAAGAGCAATGGCAAGGCAATTTCTTATAAAAGACTCTCTCTCTCTCTCTCTTTCTGCCAAGCTACAAAGTTAGACACTCATCTGACAAGTAGATTTTAACCTGTTAAATCTCTGTTTTCACCACATTTGAGGTTTGACATGCCTATGAGGTTTGACATGCCTATCTCCTTACATATGAGCGGGAATGATTTTAATGACAATATCTGGGGATGAGAATAAAATATCGAGCTTTATGCTTGCCCTTTGTTTTCCAGTAGCTGCATTTCCAGAAGATGAAACTGACTTTTACCTTGACACAGAGCTCACATCCTCTGTAAGCAGGAAGATCTGGCTATGTGGAGAGACAGTGCCACCTTGGGAATATGTGATGAGGATGTGTACAGCGTGAGAAGAGACATCAGAGAAGGCCACAGTGCTGTGTTTATGAGATGGACTCTTTATTATTCCAGCAGGATTAGACCTACACTCATATGACAGGAAAGGGCCCCGAGTGAGTTTCTAGCTCTAAAAAGAGAAGGCCAGAGAGAACTAACCCAGAAAGCTCTCTCCAAGAAGCAGGCTTCAGTTTTGTTAGTTGCTTAATGACATTGCTCCCTACACAGTGAAATATATTAAAATAAAAGTAGAGCTACTGATCTTTCATGACCGTGAGTGGGTAAGAAGCTTCATCTTGCCTGTTATCCAAAATGACGGTCAGTCCCACAGCACTGTGACTCTGTACTGATTCAGAAAGAAGAGAATTATTCTCTGAATCACCAGTAGCACTTCCCAGTTGCCTAGCCTTGTACTGAATCAGCATCGGCCTGCTTTGCTTCCAAGAAGCATGCCTCCAAGTGGTAAGTCCCTTGGCTTTACATTCGAATGAGCTTTTATGTTTTTTCCAATTTAAAACTATGAATAGGAGGATCGCTCTTTAAGAGAACAAATAATTGTTTATTTAACTAATGAATATCTGTACAATGCTTTGGAGATTTGAAATCCAATATAAGTACGTAGGGTTATTATTTATGCTTAGTGTGTTCTGCAAGTGTAAGGTTGAATCCATTCTTGCAGTGAACTTCACATGTCCCTTTAAACTTCTGAAGTTTGCTTTGAGCTAATAACACAATTTAAAAGCCCTTTAATGGGCGGGAGTCGAGGAGGATTAGATTGTGAATGGGAACATCAGTTGCATGCCCTCTGTCTAACACGATTACATAGTTAGATACGGCAAAATGTTTGGGAGTTATCTGCTCTCTGACCTTAACAGTGCATGCAGATTGAATTATAATGATTCAGAGATGCTAAGGAGAGGTACGACTCTGAACGCGACCGTGGAAGATAATGGGCTAGATTCTGCTCTCACGCAAGTTTAGACACGTGGTGACTGCTGATTTGCTCAGTTACTCCTGATTCTCTTGGGGATGAGGAGGAGTAGAATCCGGCCCGTCTGGACACTCCTTTTACAATACTAGGGCCTGACTTTACTTGTCATGCACCTTGCATAGTAGTGAGAGAGTTGTTTCTATCAGATATTTTAATAAAAAGAGGCTGACATCCTGGTCTTTGTGTGACATAATGTATTGCTGCAGTGACGTATCACTTATTATTTGCAAAGAGAAAACAAGAAGGCCAATCACAAAATGTATATAAGTAATAAAAATTGCAAAGGAAAATCCCCTCTGTTGTCCAACCCATATGATTTCCCATTCATTCATTGCATGGTAGGGGTGCATTTGTATAAGGAATCTATTTTATGAGCCTTTGCGTAATCAGAAATGTAATTGCTTTGATGGCGTATCTTTCTTGTGGTATTTGAATGACAAACATCTATGCACATGAGTTCTAATATATGTTGAGATCTATCATTCGGAGTGCAGGGGTGTCAAAATAAAGCAAAATAATATATAGTTCTTCCAGGCAGCTCTTCCTCCAGGGAGCTTATTGGTGTTGTCAGTTGTTATGTGCTGAAATCCACAAACTGCATATGGTATATTCACTTTTGGGGAGATTTTCAGGAAGCAGATATTCAATATCTGACGTAAGTTACTGCTGTGATTGTCAGAACTAAGTAATATATTGTCATTTCTCATTTGCTGCTGTTTTCCTGAAATTTTAAACGTGAGATCCTGCAATGTGCTGAGACACTTCTATGAGGCACTAACAAAACACAATTCCCATTGAAGTGCTGGGCTTACATCAGTGGTGAATTTGGCCAGCTGTCCTCAGGCACCCTTGGTAAATGTATCCTGAAAATGTATTACAAAAAGATACAGAACACCTGTGATGTTTATGTGTGTAACTGGAAAATGGAAACTACAACTTGAAAACTACTGAATTGATTTTCTACAAACTTGGCTTCATTTTTAAGCTTTAATCAAGGAGGAGGGGAGAAGCCAGATTGGAGGTTTAACTTCTTTTAATTAGAATCCAATCCTGCACCGTTCAAGTTAGGTAACAAGAATTCCATTTTGCAGTGTCCTTGTCTGAGTCAGGGAGGCTGACAGACTTGCCAGGCCCATGTGCAAGGAGCGGGGGGGGGGGGGGCAGGGGCAGCCAGCCCTCAGTGCTGCCCAGAATATGCCACACGATGCTCCCCCTTCAGCAAGCCCTGCCTCGTGTGTGCCATGGGGCACTCTGGTTGTGGTTTAAAGGGCCCAGGGCTCCAGTTGCTGCCAATCCTAGAATTCGAGGTTTGGCAGATATCTCAGGATGCCGCTGAGTCCAACCCCCTGCTCAAAGCAGGACCAACCCCAACTCAGTCATCCCAGCCAGGGCTTTGTTAAGTCGCTTCCCCATCCTCCTAAGGAAATAGATTTTCTAATATCCAACCTAGACTTCCCCACTGTAACTTGAGACCATTGCTCCTTGTTCTGCCATCTGCTACTATTGAGAACAGCCTCTCTCCATCCTCTCTGGAACCCCCTTCAGGTACTTAACCACCCCTGCCATTGGCTTGGCCATAGTCAATAGAACACATTGACTAAGCTGCATGGCCCCACTGAAGGCTATGGAACTATTGTTGTATGCCGTGTTGGTTCCAGGATATTAGAGAATCAAGATGGGTGAAGTAATATCTTTTATTGGGCCAACCTCTGTTGGTGAGAAAGATGAGGAAGAGTCAGGTCCCAATGATATTTGTCTAACTTGTTTTTTAGAACCTCCAATGAGTGGAGTTTCACAATGTCCCTTGGCAACCTGTTCCAGTACTTAGCAACGCTTATAATTGGAACGGTTTTTTCCCCCTAATATCTAACCTAAAACTCCCTTGCCGTAGATGAGGCTCATTATTTCTTGTCCAATCTTCCGTGGACAGACATCCATTGATTACCGTTCTCTTTAAAACAGCACTAACATAGCTAAAGAATGTTATCTAGTCTCCCTTCAGCCATCTTTTCTGAAGTCTAAACATGACCAGTTTTTCCCTCATACATCAGGTTTTCAAAATCTTATATCACTTTTGTGGTTCCTTCAATTTATCATCACCTTTCCAAAAGTGTGGTGCTCAGAACTGAACACAGTTCTCCTTTTGACACCTCACCACAACTGTGTAGATCGGCATTACCTCCTGCAATTTGCATATGACAAATCACATTCTTAGTTACTCTGGATTCATTTTCCTGACTGTCTTCATGTAGACAAGCCCTAAATGTGGAATAAGGAGTCTACTAGGCACTGAACAGTAAAAAATATGTGGCTCTGGTCAAGTTGGTTTAGATTTGTCTGTGTAGCTCAACTCCATTGATTTATTTCACAGTAAGAAGCAGAACTGTAGAATGAAAATGGTTTGAGGAGGGGGGAATATTAAGGAAAGATCGGAGAGTAGGGGAGCATGAATGGAAGATGCTAACTGATGCCAATAAATTCTTTGTGACAGTGACTTATTCATAAACATGAAGAGATAACTATTCAAGGGGAAAAAGGATTAAATTATAAACAATTCAGGCAAAATTTCCTCATACAAAGAGTTCTTTAAACAAAGCTCACGGGCAAAGGCAGCAAGAGAGGTAAAAACTGTTTTTGAGAGGGAGCTAACACAAATTTTATGGAAATGGAGCCATCCCAAATGCACTCTCAAAAGCTACATTATTTAAGTGTGCAGGCATTTAGGCTGCTATGTACAGCATTTCCTAAGGTTAATAACGGTACGTCTTGATGGATCATAAGAACTTGGAGATCTCAGCCATATCTGTGTTCCCATTTGACATAAGCATACAGCACCTGAAATCAGCTTTCAGAGGGTGCTGGGTTACATGCACTAGGGGAACAAGCTAGGGGAATATGGAAAATAGGTTGATTAAGGAGATCTGATGTAAGATGGACTCATTCTAATGGACCCGGCTGCTGTGTTGTGTAATTCACAGATTGACACAGGTCACTTACAAAAACCTATAGGGGAACACTTCAATCTCCCTGGACACACAATTGCAGATCTAAAGGTAGCCATCCTGCAGCAAAAAAACGTCAGGACCAGACTTCAAAGAGAAGCTGCTGAGCTACAGTTCATCTTCAAGTTTGACACAATCAGCTCAGGATTAAACAAAGAGTCTGTATCTAGACTGGTCAGTTTTTCCGGAAAATCAGCCACTTTTCCGGAAAAACTTGCCAGCTGTCTACACTGGCCGCTTGAATTTCCGCAAAAGCACTGATGTCCTACTGTAAGAAATCAGTGCTTTTTGCGGAAATACTATGCTGCTCCCGTTTGGGCAAAAGTCCCTTTTGTGCAAAACTTTTGCGCAAAAGGGCCAGTGTAGACAGCTGAGATTTGTTTTCCGCAAAAAAGCCCCGATCGCCATTTTCGTGATCGGGGCTTTTTTGCGCAAAAGCGCGACTAGATTGGCCACGGACGCTTTTCTGCAAAAAGTGCTTTTGCGGAAAAGCATCCATGCCAATCTAGATGCTCTTTTCCGCAAATGCTTTTAATGGAAAACTTTTCCGTTAAAAGCATTTCCAGAAAATCATGCCGGTCTAGACGTAGCCAGACTGTGAATGGCTTGCTAACTACAAAAGCAGCTTTTCCTCTCTTGGAATTCACACCTCCAGCTCAGCTACTAGAAGTGGGCCTCATCTTCCCTGATTGGATCCACCTCGTCATCTCCAGCCTGATTCTGGCCTGCGTATTTATACCTGCCTCTGGAAATTTACATTACATGCATCTGACGAAGTGGGTCTTTGCCCAAGAAAGCTTATGCTCCAACACTTCAGTTAGTCTATAAGGTGCCTCAGGACTCCTTGCCGCTGTCACTTACCACTGTTACATAAAGTCTAATTAATTTGTGTCAACATGGTGGCTCATGTTCTGAAGGCATCGCTAAAAGACAGAGTATCCGGTACTTCAGGGGACTAGAGATCTGTGATTGGGAAGCCTGGATGAACTATTTTTGCACTGTAGGTAAGACATAAGTAAGGCTTCTTAAACAAATTAGCCTCAGTGCAGTTGGATGCATATCAGTGGTGGGGTGTTGAGTATTTTTCAGTAGTACCTAGAAGCCCCAGCTTTGATCTGCACCCTGCTGTATTAGATAGTCACACATAGGTTAGATCTACAATAAGAGCACTGTACAGGGATAGCAATATGCATGTACTACATCGGCAAAGTACTTCTACTGTAGATGCATCTGTGCTGGCAAAATTCCACTTTGTACCTTATGGTAAAATCACCCCCAGGGGTAAGGGGAAAAAAGCAATGCTTGTGAAAGAACAGCTTTCTTCCTAGAGCTGTGTTCACACAAGAGGTTGCTGCTAGCACAGGTGTGTTAGTCGGGGAACTTACCATTTTACACCCTGGTAGAAATCCGTCATGTAGACATAGCTTTAAAGAAAATTGTCCCTGCCTCACAGAGCTCACAATTTAAGTACACGGCACAGGCAAAAGATGGGAGGAAGGAAACCTTATGATCTCCAGTTCACAGAAGGAAACTGACACGAGGAGAGATGGCGTCATTTGTTCTAAGTTGCATGGGAAGTCTCTGGCAGAGCTGAAAATGGAAACCAAATCACCATAATCCTAGACCAGTGTTTAAACCAGGGCTACTCAACAGTAGAAGCCCCGGGGCCACAGTGATACTCACAGCACATGCCGAGGGCCGCAACTTAAGTATGGTTGCATATATATGCAAATATATATGCAAATATATGCAAATAGCTTCTTTCATCCAGATGAGCATGAATACAAAGCACTTCCCACAATGCCTCCTCCTTGGGGGCTAGAAACACCAACACCCTGTACCCATCTGTTCCAGCTAGCCCGTCCACTTGCGTCTTTCAATGCTCACCCCGCCTGGGAGATACCTCACCGTTGTGGAGCATGTTCACAGTGGAGGCCATGTTCAAAGGATCCCACCCGCGGGCCATGTGTTGAGCCGTGTGTAAACCCAACCACACTGCGGGCTGCGAACAAATGGGCCGGGGGCCACATGTTGAGTAGCCCTGGTTTAAATGCATGGTGAACCTTGCTATCCCTAGTCATGTGCCAGTTAAAATAAACAAATACATAAGTTTGTGGCAGGACAAGACAAAGCGGGAAGGAAGTGGGGTTTCTTTTACTTCTATCAGACATGCTTATGGATTTATTAGCAACTTCCTTTATTATCTAATTAAATAAATAATCAGTCATTAATATTAGAAAGACTCAGGGTACATCTACACTAGCCCCCTAGATCGATCTAGGGAGGCTAATGAGGGCGACCGAAATTGCAAATCAAGCCCAGGATTTAAATATCCTGCGCTTGATTTGCATGTTCCCTCCCGGTTGCCATTTTAGAAATTGACTAGTCCGAAGTAACTGCCTGAGTCTACACTATGCAGTGAAATGGGATTCCGATTTAAAGCACCTAAATCGAATTAGCTGGTAAACCTAATTGCAGGAGGAATTAGGGTCTGTCTCGATTTTTTAACATATTTGTGGTTTGGTCTGTGGATTTTTCTAGACTCCAGAAAGCCTTCAATGAGGGTAAGAGCCACAGCTGAAAGATGGCCCATGAAAAGATGAAAGACTGCCGAGTGGTAGGCCCGTGCAATGTAAATGTAAAATTTTAAATCGAAAGCACTGCTGGCCAGGCAATTGAATCACGCAGTGCTGTTACCGGAGACAGAAGATCATTGAGAACAGGCCTGGGTTTAGATTCAGGTAATTGGAGTTGGCATCGTGGGTTAGCCTGCTAGGGCACTTTTGTACTGATTTCACTGAACTCAAAGGCGATGAAGTGAAACCCCAGAACTGATTATAGAGCTTTGAAATTACAGTATAGCTGGCACTTTTCCCATATCTCCCCAGGAATTAGGAAAAGGGTTACACGGCAGGGCAGTCTCTCCCCAGAGAAGAAAGAACAATGACAGGGTGTATGTGAGAGAGAGAAGTTGGGTTGTGAGGATAATAAATAGGCCAATCAAGTGCAGGCCTGTCTTTGACAATGTTTGTTCTGGGCCGAGGCATCGTGCTGAGCCATGCAAATAATGGACTTGTTAGTCCTCGTGAAGATGAAAAGGAAACGAACTGCTGTGAGCCACAAAAAATTTTAGATGTTTAAACGTTTCAAAATAGGATTGAAAAACTCACCAGGGAAGAGATTATCTCACGTTTCCTTTCTTTCTTTTTATGTACCTGCAGATAATAGAGTGCGACCTATTTATGTTAAGGTTTTAAACAAAACTTCCCTCTGCACACTCATGCAATGACCACCTAGAGACAAACTATGTTCTCGCTAGACTGTGATACTTCTCTATAACAGGCTGAGGAGGAAGCACAAAATGGTATTTACGTTGTAAACTCTTTGGGGGCCGGGACTCTGTACAGCGGCTAGCACAGTGAGGACTTTGTCCATGACATGGATGTTACCACAAAACATTAGTAACGGTAACAGTGATAATAACAAAAGGTCCATCTATGGTTTAGCAGCATCTCAATGTTTGAAATGGCCAGGCCAACAATCCATAATCCTCCATCATAATGCTGATGTTAGGAAAGAATTCCTATTTGGAAAAGAATGTAACTGCAATTGGCTTCAGTGGCACTTCATATTAGTGATGGGTTTCACTGTTTTCCAGAATTAGGATGACACAGTTTGGTACTGAATACTTGGGTGAGCTTCATGATTGTGGCCAACTTTGAGTCACCACTGAGGAACCTGATTCAGGTGGTGTCTTCTGAGAACTGGAATCTTTGTCCATTCTGAAAGCCATTCTTTAGTTATGTACTGACGGACTTAGCTAGCAAGGCGTTGATGTGGTTGAGTAGGAGCGAGGAGGAATGCACGTATATGGGTGCATGGGACAGAATGGCCAAGTGTACCAACCACTGGATGGGGGCTCAGGAGATCTGTGCTCTATTTCCAGATCTGCACTGGCCTTCTCCGTGTATGAGGGCTTTACCTCGCTCTACCTGTGTTCCATGACTGTAATGTAGGGATAATTACATTGATCTTTGTGACAGGCTTTGAGATCTCCTGATGAAAAGAGAGGGTCATTGTTATTAATCCTATCCCAAGGGACTACAAGATGTATGTCTACACTACCACCCTAGTTCGAACTAGGGTGGTAATGTAGACATACCCAAGCAGAGTTGCTGATGAACCCTGGGACAATCTATTTTTGCAGCAGATTTTCCAGGTGGGATCAGGATTAGATATACAGGAAATCTCACAAACATGCATACTTTCTGACAGTGTATAGCCCAGTTCAGAATCCCTGTGCATCTGAGTGGATTCCCATACCCCTTATATCTCCCCAACTGCTAGTCACTGATCAACGCCAGCTCAGACCATGCTGCTAAACATGCCACCCTTTCAGAGTCCTGCCTGCTTGAAAAGCCTATCCCGACCAATCAAGGGCAATTTGAAATGCTAGCATGAGGTTCACTGGGGTCTGAAGGCTTGGTCCAGTTAAACGCTACTAACACCAGTACGAATCTCATAGGAGTGAAATAAACATTACAAAGAAAATAATTTTTAACCTTTCTGAACTATGAGAGATGAGGTTATTATGGGTAGTTGATTATGGGTTATTATGGGTTGTTGATGGCTCTTCTCACACGGAGGCCAGAAACATGAAGATGCCACTTTACCAGCATCATCCCAGAAATAGAGAAATAAATTGGATCGTAAGGTGTGATTGTGAGTTGATCTTCTTGTCCAGCTAGAAAAGTAACATTATGGGGAGACAGCATAAGTAGCACGAAGTCCACAAACAAAATAGTATTAGCAACAGCTTCCTTTTCTCTTGGTCTTTTCTTAGGGAAGAGATACTCCTTCCCTAGATAGCATTTTTGCAATAGCTGCTATTATACGGACACTTTTAAGTACATAAATAACTAGTTTGGTGTTAGGTTTTTGGGGTGGGGAATCGTTTTTTCTGTTAGCATTACAGCGCTGTCCATTAAGTACATTTACAAAGCTCTAACTGACAAGAAAATTGCTTGATGGACTCGTCCAATGTAATGAGATGTTTCAGCAACTGTATTTTCCACAATAAGTTAGTAACAAAAACTAGAAGGAGCTTGGAAGAATATGGGCAGGCATTTACACAGGCTCAGATGACCTCCTCCCTCCCCCAACATCCCTGTAAAAATGACAGTGAGGGGAATTTGCTTTAAAAAGAAATTCCACTTGGATCTGCTCTGTGCATTTTGAGCAAAAACATATACATAGTATAGAATGACAAGAATACAGGTCTAGAAGGGATCTCAAGAAGCCGGTCTAGTCCACACCCCCGCCCCTCAGGCTGAAGCTGTATCAACTATATCTATACGAAGTCTGACAGGTGTTTGTCTAATCTGTTCTTAAAAGCCTCCATCGATAGGGATTCCACAAATTATCTTGGAAATCTATTCCAGAGCTTAGTTAAAATTCCCTCCCCCGCCAAAAAAACCCACCTATAACCTTGCTGCAGATAGGTTGAAACTCTCTTAATCAGGATTCTCTGGTCCGGCAACATCCATGGTCTGGCACAAATATTGCAGTATCACAGAGTCCTAGGGAAGGACCAATGGCAAAGATCCCTACAAGGCTGGCAAGGCAGGGGGCTGTTGGCAGCGAGCTGATGGTGGAGCAGCCAGTACGTGGCATAGGGCTGCACAATTGGGTTGGGTGAACTGGCGTGTGGCTTCCCAGCAGAGTTAGGATCCACGGTAGCTTGCTGGAGCAGCATGGCGGGCCTTGGAGCCCCAGTGTGGCACATGCAACTGCCTAGCGGGTTCCAGTGAGATAGGCAGGGCAGCAGGGCCAGCAGGAGGTGAGGAGCCGGCCGAGATGCCAACGGGCTGGGCCACAGGGGCGGGTGATTGGGGTCCAGAAATGACCTCCCCTGGTCCGGCAAAATCCCTCATCCAGTACTAGTCAGGTCCCGAGAGTGCCGGACCAGGGAAGTCCAACCTATACTATTTGTACGACCTTTAGTGGACTTGGAGAACAATTTGTCATTTGTCCTTTTTTAATAAACAGTCTTTAACATATTTGAAGACTGTGATCAAGACTCACCTCAATCTTCTTGTCTCAGGACTGCACATGCCCAATTTTCTTAGCTGTTCCTCATAGGTCAGGTTCTCCAAGGCTTTTATCATTTTTGGTTGGAGAATGTGTCCAAAGAAGTGTGTTTATTCTCCTTTAATGCTCTGGGACCTTACCTGCTGAAGGAGCGGGGGGCAAAGAGGGCAACTCCCCCAGGGCTCATGGATTCAAAAAGTTCTGGGACTCCTGGCTACCACTGCTGCTGCTTTGAGAGTGGCCAGAGCTTTGGGTCCTTCTAATCACAGCTGGAGCACTGGGCAGCACTGAGGACTGGCTGCCCTGCCCTCACCCCTTCCACCTGACGGCCCGCCCCTTCCGGGAGGGTGGAACCTGCTCCTACTCAGCTTGCCCAGGGTCCTAGAGACTCTGTCGGGTCCCCTCATTGTGTGTGGGAGAGAGAGAGAGAATGTGTGTGAGTATGGCTACATATTATAAACAATTTGGTGAGATAAATGTAAATGTAATTAGCCCTTATGGCCTAGATGGTTAGCCAAAAAATTGGTATCGGGTGGGCCATTGTTCATGCTAGGAGAAGAAATGGATGATGGAATTAGGCATTTCTTTGATACAGCCCCTGTTTCTTTGCAAGGAATGAACAGAAAGCTCTGTTTCCCTGAACATAGTAGGAATGAACAGCAGGAAACTGTGCCTTTGTTTGCAACTTCAAGCCTCTTTCTAGATAACATTTTACTCAAAAGCACTCTCTTAAGCTCACACTAGTAAGATTTCTCTGACTGTGTCAATGGCTTCTGTGTTGTTTTTTCTGTGTGCTTCTGTGGTCTTTCTTCCCCTTCTTTTGTACACAGACACACAGTTGCGATCAAAATCAATTCCCCACCCCTGCATTCATAGTCAGCCCACAGTAACATTTTCTTCAGGGCTGACCCAAGGGTTTTTGTTGCCCTAGGCAGACTGTGACTTTGGCTCCCCTCTCCATACATTCAATGAGCAGTCTAAAATGAAATTTTACCTTTTCTATTTGCTTGGCATTTGAAACGAACAATATAGAAATAAAAATAAATATTGTATTGATTTTTCTACTTTTTCCTTAGCCCTAACACAATTATACTGTGCAGGGTAAACTGCCCAGTAGCTGACACTGTTAATGAGCCTCTTACTTTGATTAGCCTCATTAATACAATGTATATACCCCTATCTCTGTAACTTCCAGTCCAATTCATCTGATGAAGTGAGTTTTACCCATGAAAGCGAATGCCGTAATACATCTCTTATCTCTAAGATGCTACAACAATCCTCATTTTTTATGACTACATTAGCTTTCACTCAAAAAATTTAGTCCTCAACTTGCCTCCATTTTGTGAGTGTTGTTTTTCACTAGTTAGTAATAATGCCTGCATAGTTCCCTGAACACTGTTTCTCGTACCCCCTCCTGATCCTCCGCACTGTGCAGGTGCCCGTGCGCGCGCGCGCGCGCGCACACACACACACACACACACACACATACTCACTCAGCTCAGGTGTGCAGTGGGGCTGATGTCTAGCATATGAAGTCAATGGTGCTGCAGGTTGCATAAAGTTATGCATGTGCACAGGTCTTGGCAAGTTAAGAGGTCAATCCGCTGACCTCAGTTGTGTTTGGATCTGATCATTCAGATCCTTGACACTCACATCTGGGAGGCAGGCTTTAAAAATAACCTCACGGTTCCCGTTGTTGGGAGCCGGAGAGGCTGCATGCTAAGCTCTTTTCCAATTCTGGCCACTAATGACTGAGTCTAATTCTGATTCCTCTGACACCAGTTTAAATCAGAATCATTGCTCCTAAAATCAAAGGAGTTACACCACTTTCCACCAATGTTTCTGATCATTGGAATCCGGACCTATTATTTCATTAAAAGGACACCTCATGGAGACTGAAGATTTTCTATTTCTTTCATTATTTTGTAAGGAAAATAATGCTTCTGATGTGAAGCATCTTTCTGATCAAACTCAGTGTTTGTTTCTTTTTTAAACAACAGATCCCTCCCTCCCCCCAAGTGCTATTTAATACACTAGCGAGAGAGAGATTGTCATTAAGTACTTGAAATTGAAGTACTGATTTGTTATTCTGCAGTTTATCTTTAATTGTGTCATGCTAATTAAGCCTATTAAAGCAAATGTTCATATTCTGACTAATTCAGAAATATCTTCCCAGTATGATTGTTTTGTCCTGGTTAGGTAAGATGCCACAGCATAGGTGCAAAAAGCATGTAGGTTAAGCCTATACATGTAAATGAGTTGTTTTTTAAGAGTGCAAACTGAAGTTAAGAGGAGTAGAACATTGAATATAAAGGTCTTGGTGAGTGCCCTTAGCTATTCTCGATATAAGTCCCAGCTCCCCCAAAGAACTGCAACTCTGGAATAATCGGAAGCATGGAATGCAAAGTCAGACCCCAGGGAACTGAATATGAGAAGGACAGGGGAGACTCTCTTTGATAAGTTCTGCTTCCCTTTAGTCATTTCCTAAAAACTCTTTGGCACGTCTACACTGGCACCCTTTTCCGGAAATGCTTAAAACGGAACAGTTTTCCATTATAAGTATTTCCGGAAAAAGCGCGTCTACATTGGCAGGATGCTTTTCCGGAAAAGCACTTTTTCCGGAAAAGCGTCCGTGGCCAATGTAGACACGCTTTTCTGCAAAAAAGCCCCGATCGTCATTTTCGCGATTGGGGCTTTTTTGCGAAAAAGACTACTGTGCTGTCTACACTGGCCCTTTTCCAGAACAATTTTTCCAGAAAAGGACTTTTGCCCGAACAGGAGCAGCATAGTTTTTCCGGAAAAACACTGACAATTTTACAGTAGATCGTCATTGCTTTTCCGGAAAAGCAAGTGGCCAGTGTAGACAGCAGGCAAGTTATTTCGGAAAAGTGGCTGCTTTTCCGGAATAAGTGGCCCAGTATAGACACAGCCTTTATGTATTTACTGTTAGTTATTATATCTATTGTGGGGGTGCTGAAGGATGCCAATAGGCACAAAGAAAATACAGGACTATGTAGCACTTTAAAGACTAACAAGATGGTTTATCAGATGATGAGCTTTCGTGGGGCACGAAAGCTCATCATCTAATAAACCATCTTGTTAGTCTTTAAAGTGCTACATAGTCCTGTATTTTGTTTTAGCTACACCAGACTAACACGGCTACATTTCTATCACTAATAGGCACAAAGGAACGAGGTGCCCTATGCAGTCAAGAAACTCAAAGTCAATCGGCACAAAAGGGACCACAATCTGGCATTTCATTAATACATGATCTGGGCCCAACCCAACTACCAACACTGGTGTTCATCAAACATGAGTTGCACGCCCCAGACATCAGAAAATTAGCTTTAAAATTATGACATTTTGAAAAATAATAAAGTGGAGGTCCTTTTCATTTGTCTTTTAAGTTTCTTAGCCTTTGTTGCACTTTTCCAAGCTTTTCTCCAAAACCATGAGAGCCAGAGTCTCTCTTCTGAAATAGAAGATGAGATTCCCCTGTGCCCACATGCATCCAGGCCATGGAGCATTATGAAATATTCCTAATATTTCTGGTTTTACAAAAGTTGGCAGGTCTGCCCTAGATGGACTCGCATGGCAGGCTCCAAGTGTACATACAGAAAAACGGGTCAGGCAGGACAAACAGGAGACAAAGCTCACTCACCAGCCTCACCAAGGCCACTGTCCTTGTGGAAGGCTGTTAAAGAGACGCATGGGTACTAGGTGGGGGAAGGCGTTGCCCTCTCAAACTGCCAGCCTGGCCCCGCCCACACTCCACCCCCAGAATGCCTACTGGAGGTAGAGAGTCTGCAGTCACACACCCTCTGCCCTTCCTGTGCTCCAGGGCCAGGGAGACTCGGGCCACACACTCCCCCTCTTCCCCGTGATGCTGGGGAGAGGGCCTGGGTGAAGGGGTGGGACTAGGGGCAGAGTTGGGGGCTTTCCTCCCCCAGCCCTACCTTCAGCCCCCGCCCATGAAGAGATGCCTGTCAGAACCGAGTTACACAGGATAAAAGAGCTACTGTCGCTCTGTGCTCTTTGGAGGAGAGAGGGACTCAGCGGTGACTCACTGAGTGTGCAGAGTCCTGAGAGGGGACTGAGAGGACAAATGCAGGACTTGCAATGCTTGTGTCAAATATCAGGGGGAAAAGGCAAGAAGTGGAGATGAGGCACGGTCATGTCCCCTAGGAATCGATGGAGAATTTCATTACACATAAGAAGCAGATTATCAACAGCATTTTGCTGCAAACAGCCATTTAGGCGTTTCTAAGAAGCCGGTGTTATGTGGAGTCTAGCTCCTAATTAAACGTCAATGGCGATGGTGCTAATAATTTCATAGGTCTGCCGTCTGCAGGAGACTTGACTGGACAAAAGCATTCGATAGCCTCTTCTGAACAAGAAGAGACTGTAGAGAGGTTCCTTTTCTTTCTTTCTTTCTTTCTTTCTTTCTTTCTTTCTTTCTTTCTTTCTTTCTTTCTTTCTTTCTTTCTTTCTTTCTTTCTTTCTTTCTTTCTTTCTTTCTTTCTTTCTTTCTTTCTTTCTATTGATTTTCACTGCGGGGAAAATGTTTTAGCAGACTAAAGCCCACGAGAGAAATAACACCCAAAGGAATGTGACTTACAGCGGAATGGACAAACAATTCACTGTCCTGACAATAAACATTCTGGAGTTCTGCAGCCATATACATGTAAGGCTTTCGTTACAAGACAGACTTCGATCCATACAGTGTATTGCTGTGTAGGGATGGCGGGTAGTCTTTCTCCCTGTGCAGTGCTGCCTACTGGTCAGTTCTGCCATCATAAAGTATAGCCCCTTAAGAGTTTCAGGTGGCCTGATACAGAGCCATAGGAGAAATAGAGAGGAAAGGGGCGCTGGGAAGAAGTAGCATTTAGAAGAACTCCAGTGAGTATAACAAAGGCCTGAGAGCTGGAGCTTTGAAGAGAGAGTGAGGCAGGGCTCCCCTTCCACACAGTCAATAAGGAATGAGCAGGGAAAAGGGACCTGCATAAATGCTTGTCTCTTCCTTAGCAGGGCAGATACCAGGAGATGCTGAAGGAGTAAGAAGGCTCCTGCAGGGCCCTGAGTTAGCAGAGAGCAAAGGACTAAGGAGCCGGTTGCAACAGACAAACCACAATCCAGATCCAAGAGGGGAGCAGGGTTCTCCTGGTTAGAAGAGGGATAATAATGGCTTGAATCACCCAGTGCCAAGAGGAGAACTGGGGCTCCTGCTATGCGAAAAGACTTGGCACTGAGGACTGAAGAGAGGACAGGCTTCAGTGGGACCTTTTATTTGGGGCTTTTTGTTATGGCCCCTTTTGTGAAAGCTTTGGTAATGACGAAGTGCAACCGAGGGTATTATTGAGTCAAGCATCCAGAGCGCCAGAAGTGGAATCATTGACTTCCTGGGGAAGGGAAACTGAGGCAGGTAATACATGCATTGCTGCACTGGCTCAGCAGGGGGCACCACAGGATAGGCAGAGCCTACGACAGCAGAGCACTGGAAAAAGAGTCAGGAAACAGAGACATTGCAGCTGTATACCACAAATAGTCTCAGGGAGCAATATGGCTCCTTTTCCCAGTCTGCAGCAACTCACTTAGCAAGCAAACCAGTAAAACTAAAAATTAGAGTCAACTGAAAATTGTGCATATGTGAATAATAATTCCAGTGTGGAGTTCCAAATTGGAAATATCTATATTGGCTTTGTGGTTTGTATGTTTTTGTTTAGTTTTTGTTTTTGTTTGTTTGTTTTTGGGTTTTTTTGTGATGGGGGACAGATTTGAAACCAACAGCTTTCCAAACTGCAAAGGATCCTTGTGCAGTGAATTATATCAAGTTTTAATTTGTACACTAATCCAATCAACGAGGCAGGAAAAAAAACCCATGCCAACCTGTTCCCAATCAAAAGTTGCAGCAGCAAGTCAATAACTGAACATTTCATTTGGAAACAAAAAATTAGCAAATATTTCAAAAATAATTTAACTTATTTTGTGCCACCAAAAATGATCAGGCCCAAAATGTTACCAAGAAAATTTCCCAATGCATGCTATTTTAGATTTTAAAATAATTACTTGCAAAAATTCTGACCAGTTCTACTATACATTTTTGCCTCTTCACCATACACAGTCACCAGTCCTTCTGTCCTACCCTTCAGCCCTCCACAGCTCCCACAGATGGGCCTTGCAACATGTGCCTGGGAGGTCAACAGGTTCAGGCACATTACTCACCCTGAACTTTTGATTTCAGGTTTGGGGTGGGGGTGGGAGTGGAACTAGGCAAAGGTGGGGAGAGGAAGAGAGTCCAATTTTCCAGTCACTGCTACAGGTTGGACCTCCCTGGTCCGGCGCCCTCAGGAACTGACTGATTCCAAACAAGGGAGTTTGCTGCACCAGGGAGGTCAATTCTGGCCCTCTGCTGCCAGCCTTCAGGCTCGCCTGGGAGGCCACAAGCCTCCTGGCTGGGCTCCCCTCCAAACCATGCTCCTAACCCCAGCCCCAGACACCAGACTGATCGTGCTCTTGGCCCTGGCCTCCGGCGTGGCTCCACTCACAGCCACTGGCCACTCTGCCACTGTACTCCTGGCTGGCCCCTACTTCCCACCGCTGGGGCTTTCTAGTCCAGCAACACCTGTGGTCCTGTTGGACGAGAGACTCCAAGCCAGAGAGATGCTACCTGTAGTGAGTAGATTATTATTATTATTTATTTTTATAGAGACAGCAGTGTGCTAAACATTCCCATTTTCTTATCCTTTCTCAACAGTGGAAACCAATGTTCTCTAACGTAAGCTATCAAGGAAAAGTTTTCTAAAAATAATCCCTTATCCCTGCCTTATCCAGGCTGATGGGTTTGGCTTCTAGGCTTGTCTCAAATACTTTCTCACAGTGGGTTACTTTACACTAAAAGTCACATCTTTTGGCTTTACAGAGACTGTAAAATATGAGGCCAGATCTTCAGCTGCTTGAAATCTACATAGTTCTGTGGACATAAATAGAGTTGCGTGATTTATACCTGCTGACCATCTGGCCCAAGTATTTGGAATGAGCCACTTAACAATGCTTGATTACAACGTGACTTACCATGGAAGTCACTGTTGTGACATGCTACAGGGATAACTCATTGAACACAACTTGCTTGCTTCATTCCTAGCCGTTTTGCCCGTTTTCTCATTATGAAAAGTCAGATAGGGTCAGAGTATTATTATTGATAACGGGGAGATTAGCTGATTAACTAATGACTTTTCATGAAGGTGCTGCTAAAGCTAAGCCTCATTTTGTTTGACTAATTGTCATGTTTATTCTTCATTCTCTTACACTGCTTGCTCCATCTCTCTTCCAGTGTATAAGTGAGTGCCCACTTCAGTTAGTAGCTATTGAGCTCACATGGCCGGTGGTAACAGATGCGAGCAATTTATAATAATTCTTCACTTTTAGATTATATTAGCATCCTCTCATCTGAGTATCTCAGCATTTTTAATAAAAAGAAATGAGGCATTGCAACATCCATGGGTTATATAGAATAAAGAAGAACTATTTTTATATGCTGGAGAAGAATCCTGGCTTATCTTTGGCCAAAAACAGCCATGTGGCAAGATGATAGTCTCTTTTCCTTTACTGATCAAATAAAACTGGTGGCTGGGACAATGACAACTAATCAGCAGTGGCCTGTATCCTCAAAGGGTCATTTGAGCAGTCACACACTGGCTCGGCTATTTTTTTTAACCCCCGCCATTATCATAGCTACAAAGGCTAACAGTATCTTAGGCTACATTAGTAGGAACATTGCCAGCAGATCCAGAGAAGTGAATAATCACCCCTTTATTTGGCACTGGTAAGGCCACATCTAGAGTATTGCATCCAATTCTGGGGCCCCCATTACAGAAAGTATGTGGATGCATTGGAGAGAGGCCAACGGAGGACAACAAAAACGATTAGGGGTCTGGAGCGCATGACTTACGAGGAGAGGCTGAGGGATTTAGGCTGATCTAGTCTACAGAAGCGAAGATTGAGGGGGGATTTGATAGCAGCCTTCAACTTCCTGAATGGGGGTTCCAAAGAGGATGAAGAGAGGCTGTTCTCAGTGGTGACAGATGACAGAACAAGAAGCAATGGTCTCAAGTTGCAGTGGGGGAGGTCTAGGTTGACTATTAAGAAAAACTACTTTACTGGGAGGGTGGTGAAGCACTGGAATGGGTTACCTAGGGAAATGGTGGAATCTCGATTCCTAGAGGTTTTTAAGTCCCGGTTTGATAAAGTCCTGGCTGGGATGGTTTAGTTGGCTTTTAGCAGAGGATTGGACGCAATGACCTGCTGAGGTTTCTGCCAACCATAGGATTCTATGATTCCATCATCAATAGAGGAATGGAAGTTGCTATACCAGCTCTATGAACCTAGAAGTTTCTGCTATAGCTAGTCATGTTGACATAGGACACTTCCAGTGTTGGACTCAGTCTGCCTGTGTTGAGTGATGTTAGTGAAATACAGGAGGTCAGTCTAGATGATCTCGTGGTTCCTTCTGGATTTCAGCTCTGGCTGGGTGTGTCTACACAGCAAAGTTATTTCAGAATAACGGCCGTTATTCCGAAATAACTATGTGAGCATCTATACAGAAATTCTGTTATTTCAGAATAATGAACGGCTTCTTCTGACTACTGTAAACCTCACTCTATGAAGAATAATGCCTATTCTGAAATAGCTATAGATGCTACACTTTCTATTTTGAAATAGCCCCTCACCAGGGCCATTCTACTTTATTCCTCCTGGGGCTCTAAATCAAGAGAGCCCGGCCTCGAGGGGAGCCTGCGTCGGACTAATTTTGAAGCTTCCCTGCAGGGTAGATGTGCTATTTCGAAGTAAGCTATTTCGGAATATCTATTCTAGAATAGCTTATTCCAAAGTAACTGTGCAATGTAGATATAGCCTCTATGTATAGCACAGGGCATGGCTCATTGTGTTCTAGTGAGTTTAGCACTGTATTTTCTGCTACGGTAGCATCCACAGAGCTCCACTGAGATCAGGGCCTTATTTTAAGCACAAGAACATCCACACGGTGATAAAGCACTGAAATGGGTAACCTAAAGAGGGGGTGGAATTTCCATCCTTGGAGGTTTTTAAGGCCTGGCTTGACAAAGCCCTGGCTGGGATGATTTAGTTGGGGTTGGTCCTGCTTTGAGCAGGCATTTGATCTAAATTACCTCCTGATGACTCTTCCGAGCCTGATCTTCTATGATTCTAAGAAACTGGATTAGACCAAAAGTCCATCTGGTCCAGTATATTGTCTGCCAAGAGTGGCCAGTGCTGGACACTTCAGAAAGAATGAACAGAACAGGAAATCATCAAGTGAGCCTTCCCCTGTCACCCATTCCCATCTTCTAGCACACAGACACCAGGGATACCATCCTTGCCCATCCCATCTAAGAGACACTGATGGACTGATCCTGCTATGTTTACATATACCCATAATGAGCAATGTTGCCAGTGCTCACAATTTTATTGCAAGTTGTATGATGCTGCTGTTCTTTTTACATTCACAGTAGCTAGAAACAAAACTTTTGCATAAGAATCTTCTTTTTTTAATGAAAATTTCAAGTTTAACCGTTTGACCCAAGTTCCTCTGAAAGGCTACAAACCAGCAGACAAAGAAAAAGAACCCAAAATGCATTCCTAAAATACCTCATGATATTCAGTCTCATGATTCTGGGAGTGCCGACTCATGATTTTGAAAGCTTGGGACTGTCAATACCAAAAGAGGCAGATTCTTTTTCAGAGAGCTTGCAGTATAGCTGGAAAAGCAGACAAACGGTGGTGAAGTTATTGAGCAGTGGAGTGGAACAGCTGAAGACAGAGTCAGGATCTCCAGAGTCCTGCCCAGCATGCTCTCCACATAAGAACGGCCGTACTGGGTCAGGCCAAAGGTCTATCTAGCCCCGTAGACGAGGAACACCATTCCTATCCATTCTGGCTCATAGCCATTGATGGACCTAACCTTCATGAATTTATCTAGGGTTTTTTTTAACCCTGTTAAAATCCTGGTCTTCACAACCTTCTCTCGCAAGGAGTTCCACAAGTTGACTGTGCACTATTGAATTTTACATATCAGTCATGATTTTATAGACCTCTATCATACCCCCCCTCTTAGTCCTCTCTTTTCTAAGCTGAAAAGTCCCAGTGTTTCAGTCTCTTTTAATATGGTACCTGTTCTAAACTCCAGGTTCCACCACGGCAACTTGCTAAAATTTGCTAGGTTGTTGGATTGGTCAAAGCTTCCATCAAAATTTTTGTCCCAGCCCCACCTCATGTGTTTGAGCAACTTTTCTCTTTTCCTTCTCCCAAGTTGCACACGAGATTTTCTTCTATCACCTCCTGCTTACTACATTTCTAACCTTGGTATATTTCCCTGGCTATAGGCACTGAGTTTTTTTCCAGGCTGCTCCTTCCCGAGGCCCTGCTCCCATTTCACTCTCGCCCCTGAGATCCTGCCCTCTCTCCTCCACTTCCCACCTCCCGGAGGCTTCTGCTTGCCTTCCTCTCTGTGCTCTCTGCGTCCTCCCAAGCCTCTTCCTGAGCCACCAAGCAGCTGTTTGGCAGCACCTCCAATCTGCCCCAGACGTGCTGGAGTGGGCGCTGATGTCACCTGCCACTGTGCAGTGGCATTAGCCGTGCTATTATCAAGTAGGAGTTTAGGGAACAAATCTTTTTTGCTCTTGCAGCAAGTCCAGTCATTCCACTACAAACATCAGGCACAGGCATATCAGGACAACTGCTTATTAGTTGGGTGACTGCCCGTTCACTTAATATGTTAAAAAGTTCTGTGACCCGCATCCCAAAGGTAGAACAGATTAGGTAATGTATATTACTTCATTCGTCTAAAAGCAATCTGGTTGGAATGCTTACTTCGAAAGGATCCAAGGATGCCATACACTGAGTGTGCCTTAAAACATGTTTTACAGATTTCTGTTCTTCCACCTCAGCAGTAGATTTATTATTATTATTTGCTGCTATAATAGAGGCCAGATCCTCAGGTGGAATAAATCTGGGCAGTGTCGCTGAAGTCGATGAAGCTTTGCTGGCTTACACCAGCCGAGCAGCTGACCCTGTGGCTTGATTGTTTTGCTGGGGAAATGCAGCAAGATTGACTCACAAAACAAAAATCATGGGCAAAGGGGGGAAAAGTTAATAAAACAGAGCTGCTGCTATGACGTTTTAAGTAGACTCAAGTGCAGCACTGATTGTAAATCCAATCCACTTGCAATAGCTCTCCCAAAGATGTTGCTTGCAGTGCAATATAGTTTACAATAAGCATTTTCATATTCAATGGCATACCGCGTTTTGCTTTTAGTGATTAAAGAAGTTCACACTACGGCCAGGTTCACACTACGGGGAAAGGGTGGTTTAAGGTATGCAACTCAAGCTATGTAAAAAATGTAGCTGGAGTCAACATACCTTAAGCCGAGTTTCAGCACCATCCTTAGAGTGGGAGGTGGACGAGAGAAACACTCCCATTGGCTTCCCTTGCTCCTCATGAAGAGTAGGCATACTAGTGCTGACAGTGGCGCCCTCAGTGTTCAATTTAGTGGGTCTTTATTAGACCCGCTCAATCAAACACCCGAAGATCAACCACCACGGTGTCAATCTTCCCACATGTGGAGACATGGCCTGAGTAGTGCTGTGGGTGAAAGTAATTTCTGAGCAGAGAAACTTGGCACATCGCCTTGCATCATGATAGTGTTTGCACCTGGTCTTCCTGCGCGGAGATTAATTGTACTTGTCAATATTAAGGGCCAGCGCGATGAACATTGGTCACCATAACAAAGCACATAAGGGCATATTGCAGTCACCTGCTTCTCATATTTCAGGCAAGGTTTTCAAGAGATGATAGTGATTTTCGGGCCGTTAGCTGTAGCACCTGATTTTAAGTAAATATTGAGTCTGTACCTTCTGGAAATCAGAGTGCTATAAACTGTATTGCGTTATGTACCCCAAATCACTGATCATTAAAAATGTAAGAACATCCATACTGGGTCAGACCAAAGATCCATCTAGCCCAGTATCTGATGGTATGTCTACGCTACCACCCTAGCTCGAACTAGGGTGGTTAATGTAGTCATTCGAAGTTGCAAATGAAGCCCGGGATTAAAATATCCCAGGCTTCATTTGCATCTTGCCGGGCGCCACCATTTTTAAATCCCCGTTAGTGCGGACTCCATGCCCGCGGCTACACACGGCACGGAGTAGGTAGTTCCACGAGGTGTACCCGTAGTTCGAATTAGAAAGCCTAATTCAAACTACCTACTCCGTGCCGTGTGTAGCAGCGGGCATGGAGTCTGCACTAACGGGGATTTAAAAATGGCAGCGCCCGGCAAGATGCAAATGAAGCCCAGGATATTTAAATCCCGGGCTTCATTTGCAACTTCGAATGACTACATTAACCACCCTAGTTCGAACTAGGGTGGTAGTGTAGACATACCCTGACAGTGGCCAATGCCAGGTGCCCCAGAAGGAATGAACAAAACAGATAATCATCAGTTGATCCAGCCCCTGTTGCCCATTCCTGGCTTCTGACAAATAGAGAATAGGGATACCTTGCCCACTCATCCTTGCTAATAGCCATTGATGGACCTGTTCTTCATGAATTTATCTAGCCCTTTTTGGAAGACTGTTAAAGTTGTGGTCTTTAGAATATCTTCAGGCAAGGAATTCCACAGGTTGTTGGAACTGTGTGTTGTGTAATTCTTTAAAATCTTGGCTGTCATGTTAACTTTGGCATGATGTTTATATTATACTACAGCTGATTGGGAACTAGAATTTCTATCCAGGAATGACAGAACTTTTTTTTTTAATCTTCCAGGTCAGAAGAAAAAGCTGACATGTTTTTACAAACTGAAAAATCTGAGGAAAGTTGACTCAGGATGACTAAAAATTGGTTTTGATGGTGTTCTCATTAATTTTGTTTTGGTGTCATGTTAAATATATGTTATGGATACATATTCTTAAACCATTGGATCTACATATAATGTACAAAGACTGTATGAGTATCATATAAACAGCTCAATGAAATGAACAAGTTTCAACAGTAACTCAATAAGTATCTATATTAATTAAACAAAATATTTTGACACTATTGAACTGAAAAGTTTTGGCATTTCCCATTGATAATTTATAGCAAAACAGTCACAGTCCTTCAAAAAGTTTGATTTTGACAAAATTGTGTTTTTGATGGAGAGCCATTTCATTGACAAATTGTTGACCAACTTTATGATGTATCATTGTGAAGGCCACGTTGGGAGCCTAATTTTCTAAAGATGCTGAGCAACATCTGATGAGGTTCAACAAGGACAAGTGAAGAGTTCTGCACATGGGACGGAAGAATCCCAGGCATTGTTATAGGCTGGGTTCTGACTGGCTAAGCAGCAGTTGGGCAGAAAAAGACCTGTGGATTATAGGAGATATGAGTCAACAGGGTGCCCTTGTAGCTAAGAAGGCTAATGGCATATTGGAATGCACTTGTAGGAGCATTGCCAGCCGATCCAGGGAAGTGATTATTCCCCTTTATTCAGCACTGATGAGGTCACATCTGGAGTATTGTGTCCAATTCTGGAGTTCTCATTACAAAAAAAGAGGTGGATGTATTGGAGAGAGTCCAGAGGAGGGCAACAAAAATGATTAGGGGGCTGGAACACATGACCTACAAGAAGAGGCTGAGGGATTTGGGCTTGTTTAGTCTACAGAAGAGAAGAGTGAGGTGGGATTTGATAGCAGCCTTCAACTCCCTGAAGGAGTGTTCCAAAGATGATGTTCTCAGTGGTGACAGATGACAGAATGGGGAGCAATGGTCTCAAGTTGCAGTGGGGGAGGTCTAGGTTGGATATTAGGGCAAACTATTTCACTAGGAGGGTGGTGAAGCCCTGGAGTGGGTTACTTTTGGAGATGGTGGAATCTCTTGACCAGAGGTTTTTAAATCCCGGCCTGACAAAGCCCTGGTTGGGATGATTTAGTTGGGACTGGTCCTGTTTTTAGCAGGGGGTTGGATTCCTGAGGTCTTTTCCAACCCTATGATTCTATGATCAATAGGGGAATAGGAAGAGTTTTCTGCTGTAGCTATGACTCCCATGGAATTTAAAGGCTTTAAAGGCTCAGCACTCTGGAAAACCAATCTGTGAGATTCTCTGTTCTTCATTCAGTGCAGGAAATGCAGAGCTTTCAACATTAGTGAGAGACAATGCATATTACACAGGGGGCAGAGAGTGTGGGGTACCATGTGCTATGTAATTGTGGCCCTTCCTAAATAAGCAATACTTCTTTAAAAAGATAATTAAAGCTATCTCCACAAACAGGATTCTACATAGCTTGTATTCTGGCTTTGTCCTATTTGTTGACCATGAACCAAATTCCATGCGGAACTGTTTACCACAGAGATATTTGTTGGTTGAATAATATATTGCCAGTAAACATAATTACAAAGAATACCTGCTTATGTAATTGCAACTTCCTGAGACAAATAGTCCTGGATTTCATCAAACTCCTCTTGAAAAATCAGCAGCCCCTAAAGTAAAAAGTTATTTTCAGAAATGTTCAGTACTCTCAAATGCACTTGAAACCTAATGGAAGCTATAATTGTTCAGCACCCTTAAATATCAGGTCAGAAATTTTCTCTTATTCTTCCCCCTCCTTGAGGAAAAATCATTCTTTCATAAAGAAGACATGCTAATTTGTATGCCATTCTTCCCACCCCCATGATGTCATGCTTTCCCCATGTTAATATTCCTGAGATGTTTGGAATCAGTCCACGTTTGTCAAAACCCTGTTCGTTTTTTAGCCCATCAATATTCATGCATGTGTAATTGCACCTGCAAAATTGGAATTATGTTGCTGCATCTGTGCAAAATCGTTAAGCCGGCAAGAGAGAGAACTGCATAAAAGGAAGACACGAGCTAGTATATTGTTGTTTTGAGCTGGGCGGTAATGAAACGAGTGTGCTTGGCGTCTCCACTTCTGACAGATCAATCAATCACAATTTATGTCAAGAATTGGAAGGAGCCCTTCAACCTGTTAGCCTCTAGCTGAAGGCCGGTGTTTAGAGCTTTTACTCTGTCCAGGCCACTGACAGCAGGATCCCAGAGCAGAAATCAGTGGGCCCCCTTGTCCCCTCTCTTGTCCAGGGCCGCACGCCCCCTGCCCACCCTGCCGCCACCAGAGGGGCACTACGCTGGCCAGCCTCATCCCGATCTCCCCATCCCTTCCCCAACCTGCCTGCTGGGGAAAAGTCGCAGCTTTTGACATGCCCTATGCAGGGGCAGCAGTCCCGCCCCAGAACCTGCATATCAAAAGCCTCTTTCAGTCAGGAGATGCTTTTGGGCAGAGCTGATGTGGCAGCAGTCAAGGATCCCCAGCCCTTTTAGATTGCCGGATGCCAGAGCAATTGCCTCTCCCAGTTGGTAGGCCTGGTGATGTCCGTGGGTGGTGGGTGACCCCACAGCTTGTGAGCTAAGCCCCCCTCAGCCCCACCCATCAGAGCCCAGGCCTCCTGCCCCCACTGTGGCTGCTGCTGCCCCCTGCCCATCCTTGCCCACCCCTGCAATGTAGCTGCTGGCCCTTGTCCCCTCCCTGCCCCATTGCAGTGTTCCCAGCCTCCTCTGTTCCCAGAGCTCCAGTGACTCAGTGGGCAGTGCAGCTGCAGCTTACACCCCAGTCCCAGAACCCTGGAGAACCTCCCCCAGCCCCGGAGCCCCAGAGAACGGGTGGGGAACACGGCTGTAACATCCCCCAGCCCCAGAGCCCAGAGAAGGGGTGGGGAACACGGCTGTAACGTCCCCCAGCCCCGGAGCCCCAGAGAACGGGTGGGGAACACATCTGTAACCTCCCCCAGCCCCAGAGCCCAGAGAAGGGGTGGGGAACACGGCTGTAACCTCCCGGAGCCCCAGAGAACGGGTGGGGAACACGGCTGTAACGTCCCCCAGCCCCGGAGCCCCAGAGAACGGGTGGGGAACACGGCTGTAACCTCCCCCAGCCCCAGAGAACGGGTGGGGAACACGGCTGTAACGTCCTCCAGCCCCGGAGCCCCAGAGAACGGATGGGGAACACGGCTGTAACCTCCCCCAGCCCCGGAGCCCCAGAGAATGGATGGGGAACATGGCTTTAACCTCCCCCAACCCCGGAGCTCCAGAGAACGGGTGGGGAACACGGCTGTAACGTCCCCCAACCCCGGAGCCCCAGAGAACGGATGGGGAACACGGCTGTAACGTCCCCCAGTCCTGGAGCCCCAGAGAACGGATGGGGAACACGGCTGTAACCTCCCCCAGCCCTGGAGCCCCAGAGAACGGGTGGGGAACACGGCTGTAACGTCCCCCAGTCCTGGAGCCCCAGAGAACGGGTGGGAAACACGGCTGTAACGTCCCCCAGTCCTGGAGCCCCAGAGAACGGGTGGGGAACACGGCTGTAACGTCCCCCAGCCCCAGAGCCCCAGAGAACGGATGGGGAACACATCTGTAACCTCCCCCAGTCCTGGAGCCCCAGCTCTGAAAGGACGGAGAGCCGGCTATCAGGCATGGCACAGGGCTGGAGCTGCGCTGCCCGCACCCCTGACCTGAAAGGCCTCCCCATACCTGAGCCACCAGCCCCAGCGCTAGATGGACAGAGTGGTCACAGCCTGCTCCGGCCTCTGGCATCACCATAGCAGGCTGGAGGAGTGAGGTCTGGGGGACTCCAGAGAAGCATGGGCTGGGCCAGGTGAGGCAGCTTCGAAAGGCAACGCCTTTCCCTGCCTCTGATACTCACTGCCCATGGCAGTGTCACCCTGGCAAGTAGATCCCTGGGAACAGTTGTGTGGGTACGTTTGCCAGCATAAGTAAGAGCCCTCTACGAATACAGATTCAGTTTCCTTGTAGGGAACGCTGCCAGAGCTTAGACTTTGGGACGCGATATTTAAGTACAGGTCTGACTTAAAGGGCAGGTCCACACAGCAGCATTATTTCGGAATAACAAAGTGAGAGTCTACACACCAAGGGTGTGTCTAGACTACAGGGTTTTGTCGACAGAAGTGGACTTTTGTCGACAAAACTATACCTGCGTCCACACTGCCTTTGAGTTATGTCGACATAACATTGACAAAACTCAGCAGTTTTGTCGATGTATGTCAACCTCATTCTACGAGGAATAACGCCTTTTGTCGACAGAGTTCTGTCGATAGAAGGCATTATTGCATCTACACTGTCCTTTGCGTCCACACTGTTATGTTGACAAAGTGGCTTGCTTTGTCGACAGAACTGGATGTAGTCTAGATGCTCTTTGTCAACAGAAGATTTGTCGACAGTATCTGTCAACAAAACTTCTGTCAACAAAACCCTGTAGTCTAGACATACCCCAAGTGTGTTATTTTGAAATAATATCGAAATAACAGGTTTCTGACTCTGACTTCTCTAACCCTCATTTCATGAGGAGTAAGGGGAGTGGAAGGAAGAGGGTTCTTCCTTCGACTTCCTGCTGTGTAGACAGTGCCAAAAGTCAAGTTAAGATATGTTTACTTCAGCTATGCAATTACCATAGCAGAAGTTCCATAGCTTAACTTGACTTTAGAGTAGATGTACCCTAGATAACCACATGAATGCACCTCAGTTCTTCCTCTGTGCTCCAGCAAAGACTCCTTCTCTAGACTCCCATCGTCTCACCAACCATCACAGGTAGATACCCATGTCTTTTTACCTCACAAGTTACTTTGCTGAACTGAAGTCTGGAAATGCTTTTCCATCAGAACAAGAATGACTTTTGTCAAGACCCTCCCAAAACTGAGGAATTGTTCACAAAATAGAAATTCTGGGGCCCCGCACAGCACAAACTTTATCCCAGCTTTTTGCCACTATAATTACATGCACATTACTGGATATACTGGTATAACAACTTTAAGCAATGTGTATCTACCAATACAAAAATGATGTGTAGATTACACTGGAATTTCTACACTGGAATTTCTTTGGGGTAGGGGTCATCTTTTTGTTGTGTATGTACAACACCTAGCACAGAATAACCTTCACCGCTAAAGCATCTTCTGAGCTCATGGCAATGGGGGAACAAAGAGCGTTTTTCTGATGTGTGGCATAAATATCATCGGCTGCCATCCACAAAATATTTTTAGCACTAAAGTTGGACGCTTCATGTATAACGAAAGATCCTGTCCCCCTAAGAAATAACTGATGAAATGTTAGCTCCTATGAGTAATCAATTTGAAACAATACAGTAGCAGGTCAATAGCAAATAAGTGGACTTTGTTTCTGCCCAGCACTGTTTTGGAAAACGGCCAGATTTCTTCTAGTGTAATTTATCTCTCTCACAAAATACAGGGAAGCAACAACTCAGTGGAACAGATATAAATCCATCAAATTCTTTAGGGCATGTAACCAATTAAATAATTACCTTAACTTGAATTTAGCCTTAGCACTGTGTTTTATCATCACAGCCTCAATTCTACCAGCCTTGCAAAGACTATCATGTATTCTCGAGTTATCTGTTGGTAAATAAAAGTGATGGAATGCTCTGTCACATATAGTAACTTGACTATCTAAATCCTAGCTCTCGTAAAGCAATGCGGGTACACACATGACTTACAATCCTTCAAGAGTTTCCAAAGAGAAAGTATGTCACAGTTCAGGGCAACTGCACCTCAGTTCTTCCTCTGTGCTCCAGCAATGACACCTTCTCTAGACTCCCAGCATCTCACCAACCACCACAGGTAGACAGTGTCTTTTTACCTACTGACAAGGGTTTTACGTATTGACTGTGTCTTTTTACCTACCGACAAAGGGTTTTTGTTTGTTTGTTTGTTTCAGTTCCCTACCTAAACTATGAGTTCCATGGCAAGTCAGGCTGCCTCAACAGGCCTATTTTACTTTGTCCTCAGCAGCCATGAACAACATAATAACAACCTGTGGAACTCCTTGCCAGAGGATGTTGTTAAGACCAGGACTTTAACAGGGTTCAAAAAAGAGCTAGATAAATTCATGGTGGATAGGTCCATCAGTGGCTATTATCCAGGATAGGAGGCAATGGTGTGAGAAACTGGGAATGGGAAACGGGATGGATCAGCCTGATCTGTTAATTTCCTCTGCGGCACCTGGCATTGTCCACTCTCGGCAGACAGGATACTGGGTTAGATCGACCTTTGGTCTGACCCAGTATGGCCGTTCTTATGTTCTTGTAATTTCCTGCAGGTAAATGTTACCACATAGCTCTTTCTTATCCTTATTTAGAAGGTGAAAGCCTTTCAGAAAAAATATATAATTGAAGAAAATCAAAGAACATGGATTCTAATGATGCATGTGTTCTGCCTAATTTCACATGCTATTTTCAGATGGCTTCCTGACGAAACTTCCAGCAACTCATTCTCAACTAAACAGATTAGTACCGTTAGGTGACTGACTACTTGCTTGCTGGTACAACATGCTAGATACTCCAAAGGCCTGAATCTTCACTATGCTGCCCACTCTGTTGTTAAATATTCAAGCACATTCATACTTCCCCCCAAACCTCACAGGCAGTCTGGGGGGAAAAAACTCTTCTACAAAGCCATTTAATTTCCCCCTTTCCAAACTTTCCTTAAAACTCTCCTGCAGGTTTAAAGCAAACAGCGCAGTCAACCCATAGAAGGCAGGATAAGGGAGGCTCAAAAAATAACTATCTGGAGTGGCCTAGAGGCTTGGGTATTTGTTTGGAAACCCTTAGCTGGTGGGTTCTAGTCCTGTTCTTCCCAACCCACTCTCTGAACAGCTGAGGATGCTGTTATGGCTAAGGGCACATCTACCCAGCAGGGTTTAACTGCAAATAAGCTATGTTAATTGTGTTGCTTATTTCAAGTTTTGGAGCTGTCTACACAGCACTTATTTCATAAAATGAGGGCTACAGGAGTCGGAGTCAGAAGTCCTCAAGCTTGATGGTATTTTGACATTATGTTGAAAAAACTGCCAGTGGTGTAGGCATGTACTAATAATGGTTAGTTTTTTCTAAATAATGTTGCTGTGTTGACTTAGACTAACAGGGCGCAAAGAAGAACTGTATACATTTAGAAAGGATACGTCTATTACGGGCTATTAGCCAGAATGGGCAGGAATGGATTCCTTAACCTCCATTTGTCAGAAGCCTGGAATGGGCAACAGAGAATGGATCACTCAATGATACCTTAAGGAATCCATTTTGAGGCACTTGGAAGAGAGGAAAGTGATCAGGAATAGTCAGCATGGATTCACAAAGGACAAGTCGTGCCTGACCAATCTCATTAGCTTCTATGATGAGGCTCTGTAGACATGGGAAAGTCAGTGGATATGATATACCTTGACTTTAGCAAGGCTTTTGATTCCGTCTCCCACAATATTCTTGCCAGCAAGTTAAGGGAATGTGGATTGTATAAATGGACAGTAAGATGGATAGAAAGATGGCTAGACGGCCGGGCCCAACGGGTAGTGATCAACAGCTTGGTGTCAGGATGGCCGTCGGTTTCAAGTGGAGTGCCCCAAAGTTCAATTCTAGGACGGGTTTTGTTCAATGTCTTTATTAATGACCTGGATGAGGGGATGGATTGCACCCTCAGCAAGTTTGCTGATGACAGTAAGCTGGGGGAGAGGTAGATACTCTTGAGGGCAGAGATAGGGTCCAGAGTGACTTAGACAAATTGGAGGATTGGGCCACAAGAAATCTGATGAGGTTCAACAAGGATAAGTGCAGAGTCCTGCACTTGGGACAGAAGAATCCCAAGCATTGTTACAGGCTGGGGACCAACCATCTAAGTAGTTCTGCAGAGAAGGACCTGGCGGTTACAGTGGATGAGAAGCTGGAGATGAGTCAACCGTGTGCTCTTGTAGCCAAGAATGCTAATGGCATATTAGGTTGCATTAAGAGAGGCATTGCCAGCAGATCCAGAAAAGTCATTATTCCCCTTAATTCAGCTCTGGTGAGGCCACATCTGGCATATTGTGTCCAGTTCTGGGCCCTCCACTATAGAAAGGATGTGGACACATTGGAGAGGGTCCAGCGGAGGGCAACCAAAATTATTTGGGGGCTGGAGCATATGACCTATGAGGAGAGGCTGAAGGAGTTGTGTCTGTTGATTCTGCAGAAGCGAAGAGTAAGGGGGGGAGGGATTTGATAGCAGCCTTCAACTTCCTGAAGGGGGGTTCCAAAGAGGATGGAGAGAGGCTGTTCTCAGTAGTGACAGATGGCAGAACAAGGAGCAATGGTCTCAAGTTGTGGGGGGAGAGGTCCAGGTTGGATATTAGGAAAAACTATTTCACTAGGAAGGTGGTGAAGCACTGGAATGGGTTACCTAGGGAAGTAGTGGAGTCTCCATCCCTAGAGGTGTTTAAGTCTCAGCTTGACAAAGCCCAGGCCGGGTTGATTTAATTGGAATTGGTCCTGCTTAGAGCAGGGGGCTGGACTTGACGACCTCCTGAGGTCGCTTCCAGTTCTATGGTTCTATGATTCCCTGTCCTGTTCATTCCCTTTGTGGCACTTGGCATTGGCCACTGATGGAGGAGAGAATACTGGGCTAGATGGACTTTTGGTCTGACCCAGTGTGGCCATTTTTATGTCCTAATGTTCTTTGTCTACAAAACCAAAACCAAACACACCATGACTCGTGTACCAGCAGAAAATGCAGGTGCCATTGTATCCGATCAGAACCATATCTCATGATGGGGAGGCGTGACTTTACACAACAAATGAAAAGGTGCTTCTTTCCATCAAGGAGCTTACAATCTGATACCAACATAACACAATAGTGGTTGACAATAAAGGTCAATACTGGGGAGAACATGGGTAGGAGAAGGGCTGCAAATTGTAACTGATAATGTGGGTATTTTGGCATCATATGATTTGCAATATATGGGAGGAAGCCGGAATTATTGTGGCAGTGCAAATACATCTAAGGGCTATTGACATTAATGGCCTATTAGAAAAGATCCACTTATCTTGGACAGCATCCTGCCATCAGGATTGTATATCAGCCAGTGACAATTTTGTTTTGCTAGTGGGATGTTGCTAGGTTGTGTTTCATTGATTAAACTGGTTATGACTTGAGAGCCTGTTTGTGAGGATGTGAAAAGTGGATGTTTTTTGTATATAAATCTGAGTTGTTCTCTATGGGATGGAATTTCAGAAGTGCCCAGCTCCCAACTAAGCATCAAAATAAGTGGCCAGGTTTCCAACAGCATACAGCCTGTTGGCAGCACATTTCTTCCAAAAATCTGTACGCGGAAATGGGTCATATTTTCAAAATCACCTAAATAACTGAGTCAGTTTTGAAGGTTTTATTCATGCAGGGAGCTGCTGTGTTGTAAATTCTTGTGATGGGTGATTTTCTTCCTTTCTTGATTAACTTTTAGAAAGAAACAATGGGAAGTACAAAAAGGCAAATGACTTACAAATGCATGTGTAATATAAGAGCGGCCATATTGGGTCAGACTAAAGGTCCAACTAGCCCAGGGTCCCGTCTGCCGACAGTAGCCAATGCCAGGTGTCCCTAGAGAGAATGACCACAAAAGGGAATCATCAGGTGGTCCCTTCTTTGTTACCCATTCCCAGCCTCTGACAAACAGAGGCTAGGGACACCATACTTGCCTATCTTGACTAGTAGCCATTAATGGACCTATCCTGGGGTGTTAGGGAGAAGTAAGTGAGCCAAATAAACAAAACAGTGCAGAGGGTTCAATAAAATTCAGTTTCACCTGCATTCAGCTTTGCACTTAGCGAATGAAACAGTACTCAGCTTGGACCCCCCCTCTCTGTTGCCATTGAAGTCGGTGTTTAAATGTTAAGGGGAGCAGAGTGAGGTCAATGCATATTGCAGCTGAAAATACCCCTCCACTCCCCTCCTTCTCTCTCCCTCTTACCCTACATTCCCTTTTGGTGTCATTGCATCAAAGTTTTTTTGCTTTGAAAAGTAATTATTTTGTAACCCTTTTTTGTCTGGATCCTTGATAGCTTGTTAATCCAAAGCCTAATAAGAACGGCCATATTGGGTCAGACCAAAGATCCTTCTAGCTCAGTGTCCTGTCTCCCAACAGTGGCCAATACCAGATGCTCCAGAGGGAGGGATCACAACAGGTAATCCTCACATGATCCCTCCCCTGTCACCCACCTCCAGAGAAACAGAGGCAAAGGCACCATTCCTACCCATCCTGGCTAATAGCCATTGATGGACCTAACCTCCACGAATCTATATAGCTCTTTTTTGAACCCTGTTAAAGTCCTGGCCTTCACCACATCCTCTGTCAAGGAGTTCCACAGGTTGACTGTGCGCTGAGTGAAGAAAAACTTCCTTTTGTTTGTTTTAAACCTGCTGCCCATTAAGTTCATTTGGTGACCCCCACTAGTTCTTATATTGTGGGAATAGGAGATAACTTTTCCTTATTCACTCTTTCCATACCAGTCTTCATTTTATAGACCTTTGTCACATCCCCCCCTTAGTCTCCTCTTTTCTAAGCTGAAAAGTCCAAGTTTTTTTAATGTCTCTTCATATGGGACCCGTTCCAAACCCCTAATCATTTTTGTTGCCCTTTTCTGAACCTTTTCCAATGCCAGTATATCTTTTTTGAGATGAGGTGACCACACCTGTACACAGTATTAAAGAGGTGGGCGTACCATGGTTTTATATAGAGGCAGTAAGATGTTCTCTGTTTTATTCTCTATCCCTTTTTTTATTGATTCCTAACTTTCTATTTGCTTTTTTGACTGCTGCTGCACACTGAACTACAAGTTTGACTTCCCAAATATGTGTATGTGTTTATGCTAACTACCGATCAAATATGGAGAGATCAAATAAAAACCATTTGACCGTTCAGAATAGTATAGCGGCTAGAACAGTTAAATTTAAAACAGGGGAGCTGGAAGAGGAGAGGAATCACCTTAAAATTACAAGAAACTTGGGAGGAAATCGAAGTGGTAGACAGAATCATCAATTGACCTGATATTAACAAAGAATTCCGAAAACCGTATGAAGTTGAGAAGTTGAATTGATGGCCTGGAAAATAAACTCAGATTAAGAAATATCCTGTCCGTGATGTTGCTGGATGCCTGAAGACAAGAGAAGTCGGGCTATTCCAGCCACCAACAATGCTATTCCTTGCCAAGGGTCTCCATTTCCAGCTAGGCGTGGGTCCCGCTAATCTGCCATCCCTGTGTTCAGAGGCTCAGCCAACAGGCTAGGCCCCAAGGCTGCCATCCCCACACAATGGGTGTGTCTACACAGCAGGGCTTAATTCGAAATAGGCTATGCAAATTGAGCTACGTCGGTTGCGTAGCTTATTTCAAAATTGGGAGCGTCTGCACAGCACTTATTTCGAAATCGAGCTCTCTTCCTCCGTCTTCCCTTCCTCCTCATATAATGAGGGTTCGAGGAGTCCAAGTAAAAAGTCCTCCAGCTTGATAGAATGGGGGGAGGGATGGCTCAGTGGTTTGAGCATTAGCCTGCTAAACCCAGGGTTGTGAGTTCAATCCTTCTGGCAGCCATTTGGGGCAAAAAATGTGTCAGGGATGGTACTTGGTCCTGCTGTGAAGGCAGGGGACTGGACTCAATGACCAAGGTCCTTTTCAGTTCTAGGAGATAGGCAATCTCCATTAGGTTCCCCCCCCCCCCCCAAAAAAAAATAATGGCCTGCTGGATGGACGCATACAAAGTTATTTCGAAATCATGTTGCTGTGTAGATGTTCCCAAAGGGTCTTGGTTGCTCAGCTACTGGCCTCACCTTCAAGGTCCTGATCCTGCCACTGGTGCCAGGATCCTGCCCACCAGCACCACATGCAAGACCCTGACTGCAGCTCAAAGGGGCAGTGAGGGGCACTGACAGGGGTAAGGGAGAGGGGTGATGGAGCTCAGCACCCCCACCCCAAAAATTGTCCTAACACTGAATGCTTGGCTATGCAGGGCCTGACTGTCAGCCATTCTGTCCCTGTGCTTGTAGGAGAGATCTGAGCTGGCTTTGAGACAACCCTCTGAGTCCTGTCTTCCAGAGCTATGGAAGGGCTTAATGTCACCTGATGTGAAACGGAACAACCTTGGGCTTGCTCTGACCTACACTCTGCTTCCCACGAGCCTTGGGAAGCAAAGAAGAGTCAGAGTGTTGAGTTGTGCGGGATTCTGGCCCTAATACACCCCCAGTCTGGGCCATACTCCCGCAGGAACTTGGACCAGGGTCTACTAGGCCCTTACATCCGTTTTATTGGGAATTGCCCAGGGAATATTTCTGCTCACTGTCTGAATGGCATAAAGGGACCTCAATATGAGGGGAAAAACCCCAGCCTATCCCCAAGCTTTGAGTGTATAACTTTGCTAGGTGCAAATATCCCTGCCGTAAGGAGTTTGTCTCCTTAATGTGGGCTTTGAGCTGTTGGGTTGGTTTTTCTCTTTCCTTCCTTAGCAAAGTTCACAGTCTCTTCGTTCTAAGGCAGGGAGCATGGTTCAGTTTTTACAGCATGGAACTGGAGCCTGGACTCTTGAATTCTTTTTATATTTTTTTCAGGTTCTTGCTTTGCGTCTTTGGGCAAGGCACCCAGCCTATCTCTGACGCAACTTCCCAGACTGTAAAATAACCAGTGACACTTACCTCATAAGGAAGTTCTAAGCCTTTTCTAATTAATGGATATAAAGCACTTGGATGCTTTGGATGGAAGGAATAACCAATGTGATTCCACTCTCTGAAGTCATTGACAAGAAACCTGTGGAGTATAACCAGAGATGCAGCAACCCCTGTAAATATGCTAAGGATTGATGGATTGATTACTAATTTGTTCCACATTTTATTTTATTGAATTTTTATTTTGACTTAAACACTGTTTTCAGAACAGAAAGGAAGGTGCAACAGCTAGCTAATCAGTTCACCATACCAGGTTCACTCTCCCGAGGGTCATTTATATTTAGCATTATATGCAAATTGCCAGCACTGCAGTGATGGAGATATGAAATGAGAAATCTGGATTTTGTTTTCCTTTCCTTTTTTCTATTTAAAGCAAAGTCTAAACTGTGAATGCTTCCGTGGAAGGATTAACTCTAATGACAGTATGTGTCAGGGTTGTGATAATAGGCAGGAGATTGGGTTTGAGAAAGATTTTGCTGGAGCTCTGGCGGGTGGGGAGGGGTTTGGCTAGTGTATTTGCAGGCAAGATCCTGCTTTTCCTTGAGTTCATATTTTTGGATTTCCTTTCGTATAAAAAATCCAAATTAGCCCAAACTGGGTTTGTCTCCTAACATGTATTATTGCAGTGGAAGATTCCCTGTTCAGCTGAGTAAATTGCATTCTCCCTACTTCCTTTATGTGGACAACATTTAGTTTTGTTCGGACAGAAACAGGGCTAAATGACTTATTTACATGAAGACCTCGCGTGTGTCAAGCCAAAACGTGCATGTGCAGCACACTAAGTTGTCGTGTGGACCCTGTTAATGAAAGCTTACAAAGGAATTTTTAGCATGCAGTCTCAGGGTCTGTATGGCCACTTTGGGCACTGGATTTTCCCACCCCAGCTGCTCGGGCAGTAACTCTCTGGCTGCGTCTAGACTGGCAAGATTTTGTGCAAAAGCAATTGCACACCTGTCGAGACTGGCCGCAAGTATTTGCGCAAGAACACTGACTTTGTACAGTACAAAATCAGTGGTTCTTGCGCAAATACTCCGACGCTCCCGCTCAGGGATAAGCCCTCTTGTGCAAGTATTCTTGCGCAAGAGGGCCAGTGTAGACAGACAATTAATTTCTTGCGCAAGAAAGCCCGATGGCTAAAATGACCATCGGAGCTTTCTTGCACAAGAGAGTGTCTACACTGGGCATGGATGCTTTTGCGCAAAAGCAAATCTTTTGCTCAAAGGCATATGCCAGTACAGACGCTCTCTTGCACAAATACTTTTAATGGAAAAACTTTTCAGTTAAAAGTATTTGCGCAAAATCATGCCAGTCTAGATGCAGCCTCTGTGTAATCAAACCCCGAGCATCTCTGTGACTCATCCTGTAAATGCTGTGGTAATAGCATTTCCCTCCTGGCAGGTGTTTGGAAGATGAATACATTAAAGGTTGTGAGTTGCTCAGATTCTGCAATGATGGGGGCACATATGTACCCAATTGGTCAGAATTGCCAGCCCCCAGCATTCAGAAATCATGAGTCAGCCCCCCTCCCCCCAAAACCATGAGGGTTTTTTTGGAAGGTGGGGAGAGAAACCGTATTTGCTATCCGATGTTAAAGCATCTGTGAAGTGTTTTCAAGCACTTCTCTTTACTCACCAAGCTTTCTTGCATGAGATAAAATTTTGAGAGTTGGAGGTAGTGGGAAGCCATGAGTTTCCTTGTTAATTAGCTATACTTTGTGTGCTGCACTTGGAAATCCAGAGAGACAGGCAGCCATTTGGTTTGAATGCAGATTGTCATAATCAAGACCAATGCTTTGTGCTCTCTCCTGCAGACCTTCTCTTTGATCTTACTTATTTGTTTTGTTATCAAATCTCACCCTACTGATGGTATATGCATGACTCTGTGTGTGGGGGGGAGGGAGAGCGGGGGAGAGGGAGACCAATACGACCCTAGGAATATACCCTAGTTAGCTACTAAAGAAAGATGGATTCAGCCCTTTATTTGAACCACTTTTCAGGAGCGAGGTGGACAATTAGGAGAAGGTCCAGAGAAGAGCGACAAAAATGTTTAAAGGTCTAGAAAACATGACCTATGAGGGAAGACTGAAAGAACTGGGATTTTTTAGTATGACGAAGAGAAGACTGAGAGGGCACATAACAGCTTTCAAGTACCTAAAAAGGTATTTACAAGGAGAAGGGAGAAAAAAATATTCCCCTTAACCTCTGGTGATAGGACAAGCAACAATGGGCTTAAATTGTAGTATGGGAGGTTTAAGTTGGTGTGACGGGGCTGGCCACTGAACATGGGGGCAGAGAGTGCGCCTATTGGATGGAATACGCCTCTCCCCCGCAGCCCTGCTGGGCATGCTCGCAGTGCAGCCCTCGTATAAAAGGCTGCTGGGCTGCTCAGTTGGGGCTGGCCACGGGAGGGGAAGGAGCTCCTCTCCAGGCATGGACCAAGAGGCTCTGGACCAGTTACCCCTGCTGCTGTTGTCGCCGGAATGAGCCAGACTGCAATGCCGGGCGCGCTGTGCAGCCTCCCTAGAAGCTGTCGTTGCCCCGGCCCCAGTTGTCGCCCAAGCCACGCCTGCCGACCTCGCTGCAGTTTCCGGACCCGCACCTACAGGTGGGACCACCGTCGGACCGGGCGAGGGGTAGGAAGCAACCCAGGGTGGGGGCCAGAAAAGGGTCCAGCGGGCTCAATGAGTTTCAGGGAGGACTCGCTTGGTTCTGCCGTGAGGGGAGGGGACTGGACTTGATTACCTTTTGAGGTCCCTTCCAGTTCTACTATTCTATGATTCTATGAAGTCCTCACCCCCTGAATTTCAGTTGCTCAAAGAGAATACAACACTGATACAAACTACCCAGGTTCTCTGCCAGCCTTTGCAAATCAGAATGCTGCCATGTTTTTATCGCTCCCCTCCCCCGCTTCACGCTGTTTCGTGATCTGTTTTGTATCTTTGTAGCTGCTCAAGTTGTCACGGAGAACAGATTACGAAAAGAGCCAAGGCCCAGATTCTAAAGGGCTCAGCTGTCCCACCCGGAGGCCGTATTTTTCATAAGGTTCAGCTCAGATTTAAGTACCTAAGCAAGAAACAGATTTTCCAACATGCTCAGTGTTTGACAATTTCCTTTCTGATATTTTATGGCCAAATTTTGAACCTACTCAAGCCTGGCTTGAGCACCACTTGTTTTGGTGCTCAAATGGGAGCTGAGCTGGGGGGTTTTTTGGCGGGGAGGGGGGGTTTAAGCTAGTTCTGCAGCATATGATATGGAGAATTGACAAATAACAGCATGTCTGGTGCATTAACGATTTCATAAAGGGATTTAATGAGATTTATGAAATAAATAAATGAAATAAATCAATATAAGATGATTTAGTTGGGATCAGTCCTGCTTTTAGCAAGGGATTGGACTCGATGACCTCCTGAGGCCTCTTCCAAGCCTAGGAGTTTAGGATATTTTTAAAGAGGAGTCAAGGGAAATGTTTCATTTGAAAAAATGCAGGTTTTTTTGTTTTGATTATGGAGCATTTTTAAATATTTGATTTTTTTACTGAAATTAAAGGAAATTTTGAAATAATGTGAAAAATTGAAAGACGTGAGCTTGAAAATGTCAAAACAAAACATTCCGATGTTGACAAATCTGCATTTTTCTTCCAGCCAGAGATGAAAAATGGGTATGAAAAATGTAACCCAACTCATTTTTCAGGAGTCTTTGATAACCCACGACTATTTCCCCTTCCTTGTTCCTTTTCTCTGTGTGTAGAGGGAGAAGAAATGTTGCCTGCTTCTCCTTTTGGAATTGCTCATCATTTCAAACGTGTGTTTCTCGGTGGCTTTGAAGAAACATGCAGCATTCTTATAAAGACTAGCCAATTAGCCCATAATAAGATGGGAATTTCAGGTCTCTCCTCCAAGTCGGTCTTCTCTCCTGAGCCTCCGGTCTCTCGCTCCATCTGACTTTCTTTTTCTCTCTCCTCCTCCTACTGCCTCCCCACCTCTCTCTCAGCTCTCCTCCCCCTCCTGCCTCTCACTCTCTCTCTTCTCTCCTCTGTCTCCGTCAGGGATGCACGCTCGTCTATGCCCCGCTCCCTGGGCATGTATGTCACCACCCTGCCACCCTTCGCCTCTCACAGTGGTGCTCAGCAAGGGGGGCGGAGCGGTGACGTTCACGGCCAGGGGGCGGGGCCTGGAGCTGCTGTCACACCACACGTCACCACCCCACCCCCCTTCCTCTCCCGCCGTGGTGCTCCGCTGAGTTCTGCACCACTCAGCCGGGTCACCGTGGGGGAGCAAGCAGAGCAAGCAGCCATTTGGGCTCCCCCATGGCGGCCCGGCTGAGCGGCACAGAACTCAGCCAAGCACCACAGCAGGAGGTGAAGGGGGGGCAGGGCAGTGACTTATAGGGTTGCCAGGTGTCCGGTTTTCTACCAGACAGTCTGGTTTTTGGGTCTTCTGTCCGGTAAAAAAATCAGAAAATACCGGACATGTATAATGTCCGGTATTTTCTGGTTCTCCGACTGGGTGCCAGATGGAAGCCTGGAAGCCTGGTGGGGGTGGGGGAGTTGCTGCGGCGGGGGGGGGGAGCGGGGCGTGATCGGCGCTGGGAGCCTCTAGTTGCCTCTGGGAAGCAGGGGAAGTTCTGTCCCCGCTCCTGAGAGCTGGAACTTGCTCCGCTGGGACCATGAGCAGGGTGGGCAGGACCCTGGGATCTGCAGTGCTCCCCACCGGCTGATTCCCCCCGCCAGCCAGTTCCTCCTCCCGATTTCCCACGGCCAGCCTTGCTGCCCCCGACTCCCACCCTCAACCAGCTTTGCTTCTCGCCAGCTGTCCCTTCCCCCCCGCTGTGGCACTCAGCTGCGCCACTCAGCCGGGCTGCCGCCGGGGAGCAAGTGGAGCAAGCAGCGATTTGGGCTCCCCCACGGTGGCCCGGCTGAGTGGCGCAGAACTCAGCCAAGCGCCATGGCAGGAGGCAAAGGGGGGTGGGGCGGTGAGATACACAGCTGGGCCATGCCCCCTGGCCATGTACGTCACCACCCACCCCCCTTCGCCTCCCGCCGTGCGCTTGGCTGACTTCTGCGCTGCTCAGCCAGGCCGCGTGGGGGAGCAAATGGTGCAAGCAGCCGTTTGAGCGCCGCGGTCCCCATGCAGCATGGGGGTGCTACATGGGGACCAAGGTGAAGTCAGCCGAGCACCACGACGGGGGGCAACAGCGCCCCCCACAGGCAACTCCTAACGCTACAGCATTACAGAGGCACAGACATTGGGCTACCATATATATGATACTTTTAAAACAATCTCAGCTATAACATATTTATGTGATCATAACCACAGCATGTTTATAAAAGGGCCATCCTGGAGTCCGGGTCCCTATGGGAAGGGCTCTTTGTCCTAGGGTTTGGATTCCAAAAGGGCGAGTACTTGGAGCTGAGCTTACAATTCCTATGGGCTTCTTGTCTGGTAAGGAGAGCAGGTGCGCTTTTGGGGAAAGCACAGCCCACGGTGCACTTCATAAAGCTGGCCAGTCCTTCAGTTACAATGATTTATATGGACCCATACATATTGCATTTGTTCTTTTTCTTGCTACAGAGCCAGGGAGGCAGTAAACAAATCATTAACCTTTTCAATAGTGGGTACCCACTGAACTCCAGGGCTAGTCAATTTGATGGATCCCATATTTTCCAGCACAAGATGCTTATAGAGGCCAATGAGACTTTTTCTACCCACACTGAGGACTGCTTATCTGAAGTTATCTTACCTACTTGGGCTTCGTGCAGCCTGCGACTTCCCTCACCAGTGCCCATGACTTCCCTCCTCCTGCAAGGAGGTTTAACGGTAGTTCGAATTAGGAGCTTTAATTCGAACTACCTACTCCGTGCCGCGTGTAGCCGCAGGCAGGGAGTTCGAACTATGGGGCATTTAAAAATGGCGGCGCCCAGGAACATGCAAATAAAGCCCGGGATATTTAAATCCTGGGCTTCATTTGCAAGTTTGAATGCCTACATTAGCCACTCTAGTTCGAACTAGGGTGGCAGTGTAGACATACCCTTAGAGATTGGCGGTAACGGCCACCCCTCATTTAAGATCGTTCTCAGGAACAGGGAAGCTAGCAGGAGAGTGGAACCAGGGAGTTGATATGACAGCGGCCTCCACCCCACGCACACATCATCACCCAACACCAAGGCACATATGGGTGGGGAGGTTTTGCTGGCTGTTCTTTTGTGAAGATTTGTTTGTGTCTGTGAAAAAGCAGAAACGTTAGGACAGAGTCCCTGTGAGCACTTGAGAAGTGGCCCTGAGAAAAGCTGAGAGAGAGAGTGAGCTTTTGGAGGAGTGCGGATTAGGCAAGGGTTTGGTATTTGATTCCCAGGCCTGCCACCAGGGGCAGGCAAAGGGGGCAACTGATCTGGGGCCAAGTGATTCAAAAGGGTCCAGAGCTCCTGGCTGCTGCCGCCGCTACTGTGATAGTTGCAGCGGCTGGAGCTCCGGGCCCTTTAAATTGGTGCTGGAGTCTCGGATGGCATGGTCTGAGTGGCACTGAAGGGTTTGTGGGGGAGGCTATCGGCCTGGCCCGCCCCTTCCACCTAAGGCTCCGCCCCTTCCGGGAGCATGGAACATCCCTCCCCCCACCGTGGGGGCCAGCAGTTCTGTCCGCCTCCCTGTTGTTGATTCCTGCTGAGTGCACAGAAACAAGACTTTGTACACTCTTTGCAAATAAAATCCACTGTGGGAAAGAAACACCTGTCTTCATCCTCAGTTTCTCCTCCGAACCAGAACAACGGAAAGAACCCAGATTTTTAGCTAATGACGTGACTGAAAAGGGGTAACAGCACGTTTCCTCTGCACACCTCCAAGCACTTTATACAGGAAGGCCAGTGTCACTGTCGGTTACAGAGAGGTGAAGCAGCTTGCCCAAGCTCACTCAGCCAGTCACAACCCCAAAGAGCACCCAAGGCTTCTGAGTATCAAACCAGAGACGTCGCCACTGGCTCTCCGCAGTTCATTCAGCATTCCCGCTGCACAACAGGCTGCAAGGAGCGGAGACAGGGAGGCAGGGAGAATCCGAATGAAAAGGTCTGTGGCTCAGACCAACAAAAACATTTAGGCTCTTAATGTTCATTGAAATCAATGAAAGTTAAGAATCTAAATAACTTTGGTGGCTCTAAGCTTAGGTCAGAAGTGAAGCTGAAAGTGGATTAGAACTACAGGGTGGCTACGTCTAGACTACATCCCTTTTTCAGAAAAGGGATGTAAATTAGACGTATCGCAATTGCTAATGAAGCGGGGATTTAAATCTCCCCAGCTTCATTAGCATAAAAATGGCTGCTGCTTTTTTTCCGCACGGAGCTTTGCCGGAAAAAAGCGCCAGTCTAGACACTGATCTTGCAGAAAATAAAGCCTTTTCCGAAAGATTCCTTGTCCCTCTTGAAATAAGGTCAGAAACATTTAGGCTCTTAATGTTAATTGAAATCAATGAAAGTTAAGAGTCTAAATACCTTTGGTGGCTCTAAGCTTAGGTCAGAAGTGAAGCTGAAAGTGGATTAGAAATACAGGGTCTGATTTTTTCAGGAAAATTCAACACACAAACGTCAAATGAACATAGTGGGAACAGTAGACGCTCAGCACCTCAGAAAATCAGGCCCATTGTGCATTACAAAGGCCATAAATGTAATATTTGATTCCTGGGTAAGTTAGGCCTAATCAATCCACCTGCAACTGCAGCTAAATCAGAAGGCACTGTCACTCAAGTGGAAGGATAAAGCAAAGCCTACAAATAGAGGGACCCATCTGAGTTGGCAGAGAAGAGATGTATCGATCAAAAATTAATGCCTCAAGAAAGAGGCTCCTTACTGGAGCTCCCAATACTGAATGAATCTAGTGGCACAGAAGGGACAAAAGACTTTGAGCATGGACCTGGGTCTCTATTTATTTTTTTCCACCACCCTGGCTTTAAAATTAGTGCCAATTACCCCTCACATTGCCAGGGTGAGGGAAAGAGGCCAGATCCTGAGAATTCAGTTATTTGTGTTTAAGTTCTTGAACGTTTATGCTTATCCTGCTGTTCAGGGGATGACAGAGAGTATGCAGCAAAGCAATACAGTGTGTCTCTCTGTGTCTAGACTACATGCCTCTGTCGTCAGAGGCATGTAGATTAGACACATAGGCAAAGGCAAATGAAGCCGTGATTTAAATGATCGCGGCTTCATTTAAATTTACATGACTGCCACGCTGAGCCGACAAACAGCTGATCAGCTGTTTGTCCGCTCAGCGCGCTAGTCTGGACGCTCCCCTGTCGACATCAAAGCCCTTTGTCGGCAGCCCTGTTATTCCTCGTGGGATGAAGTTTACCGGGGCTGCCGACAAAGGGCTTTGATGTCGGCAGGGGAGCGTCCAGACTAGCGCGCTGAGCGGACAAACAGCTGATCAGCTGTTTGTCGGCTCAGCACGGCAGCCATGTACATGTAAATGAAGCCGCGATCATTTAAATCGCGGCTTCATTTGCCTTTGCCAAAACAACAAATCTACATGGCTCCGTCGACAGAGCCATGTAGTTTAGACGTACCCTCTGAGATACTCCATACTAGGCTACAGCCTGGGAAGTTGGTTGGGTTGGCAGCGTTGTGTGTTATTGCTTATGTGAGCATCGTGGCTGTGATTCATGACAGGTCTATAGGATGCTTTGGGGCAGCCACCCCGGGCCTTGCAATGTGGAGAACTCTGTGGCGGCCACCCCAACTGTCCTATGAACGGGCTGGTGCCCCATACTGAGGTCTGCCCATGGGGCCAGGGTGGCCCAGTGAGTTGCCTGGGGCCAGCAGCAGGGGTTGGGCCCCCTGCATTCATCACGGTGATGGGAGCTGTGGGAAGCATAGTGATGTAGCGGCCTCCTCCGCTCGGCTGCCATCTCCCAGCTGGGTTGCTCCACTTCACTGCGATGGGGGAAACCAGACTGCCCCAGCCTGCTCAGCACCCCTGCCCTTGGAGTGGGGGAAAGGGAGCTGCCGCGCTCCCCCATGGGGACGACCCTGGGTGAGGTGTTACTCCAGGAGCCCTGCAGGCCAAGCTGCCAGGATACAGGTTCATGCAGCCACAGGGACCTGCTGAGCTGCAAGCAGGACACTCAGTGCAGGTGCTGGGCTGCTGACTGAATGGCAGGGATCCCACCTGCTTCAGGCTGCCTGGCACGTCTGAGATAATTTGGTCTCCTCCAAAAAGCTTCTTTTCCTGCTGACTTGGGCACATTCCATATGCCCCCGTCCTTCTGCTTCACAGGAGGGCTCCGTGTTCTCCAGTCTAATAGTGGCATGGTGACACGAGCGGAGAACCTTTCATCCACCCAATTCCCTCTGCTGCTGTGCAGGTTCTGGACACTTTGGTTATGTCTACACTGCACAGTTAATTCGGAATAAGCTATTCCGGAATAGCTATTTTGAAATAGCACATCTACACTGCAGGGAAGCCTCAAAATTAATCCGTGGCAGGCTTCCCTAATGTAGATATGCTATCTCGAGTTAGAGCCCCGGGAGGAATAACTTAGAATGGCCCTGGTGAGGGGCTATTTCGAAATAGCAGAAGTGGAGCGTCTACCCAGGCCTTATTTCGAAATAGCTATTTTGGAATAGGCATTATTCTTCGTAGAATGAGATTTACAGAAGTCAGAATAAGCTGTCTGTTATTTTGAAATTATTTTGAAATAATGGAATTGCTGTGTAGACACTCACATAGTTATTTTGGAGTAACATCCATTATTCTGAAATAACTTTGCTGTGTAGACGTACTTATTAAGGCAGACTCTCCATTGGCCACTCAGCTGGTAAGCTTGGCCCACTGAAGTCAGTGGAGCTACACAGATTTACACCAGTAGATGACACGGCTCATCTAGTTCACACGGAATTCTTTATTTTCTAAATCATGACCCATCCCGCAAAGAGACTTCAGAGCACAGGAGTTGTAGGCACTTTACCGAGCTCATTTAAAAATCTCATTCCTTTTTTTCCCTCTCGCCCATCCTATTTCTAAATTACTTTCACATAATTTATTTAATGCCTTTATACCATACATTCTTTACATAATTAAAGCATGTAACATGAGTAATCTACTTTCTCTAATTAATTATCTCTTTTATTCACAGCCATCTGCAACACAATCTTCCCTCTTAGCCTGGTTTCTCCTTCAGGCTTAAAGGTCAACTGCAATTATGAATGTGTTTCCAACCCACCGTGTCAGGAAATTAATTAAAAACGGAATACAGTGTTAGTGAAATGGACTATTTCCCCCATTCATTGTAGCAATTGCCCATTCCTTGAGCTAAATTTCTTTTGCCTCTAAGAAAGGAATTTTTGGGACTAGAGAAAATGGATCTTAGTCAATTTTGATCTAAATGAGAGACGGAGAGGCCAATACCAATACCCACTTTGAGAGGTTCAACTATTGATTCAAATGTCATGGCTTCTCTGTATTTCTAATAACCCAATGAGGAGTCCTAACAGTTTTATTTGGGCATAAGCTTTCTTGGATAAAAGCCACTTTGTCAGATGCATGGAGTGGAAATCATGGAGGTTGGTATATATATACTAGCCAATCAAAAGAAGAGTTACTTATCAAGATGGGGCTTCTATAAGGTGGGTGCATAATTGGCTGGGTAACTGTTTTCAGAGAGTAGTTATTAGTGGTTCACAGTCATTCACTTAGGAAAAACTATTTCCCTAGGAGAGTGGTGAAGCACTGGAATGGATTCCCTAGGGAGGTTGTAGAATCTCCATCCCTAGAGGTTTTAAGTCCTGGCATGACAAAGTCCTGGCTGGGATGATTTCGTTGGGGTTGGTTCTGCTTTGGTCAGGGGGTTGGACTTCTTGCCCTCTTGAGGTCTCTTCCATCCTTGTGATTCCATGGGCATGTCTACACTAGGAAATTATTTCAAAATAACTTATTTCAAAATAATAACGCCCAAAATAACTATTTTAAAATAGTGTGTTCACACTACACAGAAAGCTCACAATTAGTCTGAGGCAGGCTCCCTTAATGTGGATTCACTACCATGACTTAGAGTCCAAGGAAGCACAGAGAGAGTAATTACTTTGAATGACTTTGGGGAGTAGTTATTTCGAAATAGCAGCAGTGGAGCATCCACAGTACTGCTATTTCAAAATAACTATTTCGAATTAATCATAGAATCATAGAATCATAGAATAATAGGTCTGGAAGGGACCTCGAGAGGTCATCGAGTCCAGCCCCCCACCCTCAAGGCAGGACCAAGCTCCGTCTACACCATCTCTGACAGATGTCTATCTAACCTGTTCTTAAATATCTCCAGAGAGGGAGATTCCACCACCTCCCTTGGCAATTTATTCCAATATTTGACCACCCTGACAGTTAGGAATTTTTTCCTAATGTCCAATCTAAACCTCCCCTGCTGCACTTTAAGCCCATTACTCCTTGTCCTGTCCTCAGTAGTGCAAATTAAGCATTATTCCTTGTGCAAAGATGGAGTTATTATTTCGAAATAACTAGCCTGTCATTTCAAAATAACAGGCTTGGTGGTGTGGATGCTTTGCTTGTTATTTTGAAATAAGGGGAGTTATTTTGAATTAACTCCTTAGTGCAGACCTGAGCTATAACTCTATTCTGGAAGGGCATAACAAGTGGGATTTCACAGAGGTCAATTTTGGCATAGAGAGTACGCTTATTCAATTTGCAGATGACACCAAGTCAGGAAGAATTGCAAATACTTTGGAGGATAGAGTCAGAAATGGTCTGAGGCAAATAGGATGAAGTTTGATAAGGACAAATGCAAAGTACTGCACGTAAAAAGGAACAATCTGTTTCACATATTGGCTACGTCTAGACTGGCATGATTTTCCGGAAGTGCTTTTAACGGAAAAGTTTTCCGTTAAAAGCATTTTCGGAAAAGTGCGTCTAGATTGGCAGGACGCTTTTCCGCAAAAGCACTTTTTGCGGAAAAACGTCCATGGCCAATCAAGATGCACTTTTCGGCAAAAAAGCCCCGATCGCCATTTTCGCGATCGGGGCTTTTTTGTGGAAAACAGTACTGTGCTATCTACACTGGCCCTTTTGTGCAAAAGTCTTTCGGGAAAAAAACTTTTGCCCAAATGGGAGCAGCATAGTTTTTCCGGAAAAGCACTGATGATTTTACAGTAGATCGTCAGTGCTTTTCCGGAAATTCAAGCGGCCAGTGTACACAGCTGGCAAGTTTTTCCGGAAAAGCAGCTGATTTTCCAGAAAAACTTGCCAGTCTAGACACAGCCATACAGAATGGGAAGCGACTGTCTAGGAAGGAGTACTGCAGAAAGAGATCTAGGATTCATAGTGGACCTCAAGCTAAGTATGAGTCAACAGTGTGACACTATTGGAAAAAAAGCAAACATTAACAGGAGCATTGTGAGCAAGGCATAACAATTATTCCACTATACTCTGCTCTGATTAGGCCTCAACTGGAGCATTGTGTTCAGTTCTGGGCACCACATTTCAAGAAAGATGTGGAGAAATTGGAGCGGGTTCAGAGAAGAACAACAAAAATGATTAAAGGTCTAGAAAACATGAGCTATGAGGGAAGACTGAAAGAACTGTGTTTGTTTAATTTGGAAAAGAGAAGACTGAGAGGGGAGACATGAGAGCAGTTTTCAAGTATTTAAAAGGGTGTTAAAAGGAGGTAAGAATCATAGAACTGGAAGAGATCTCAGAAGGTCATGAAGTCCAGCCCCTTGCTCTAGGCAGGACCAATCCCATCTAAGTCAACCCGGCCAGAGCTTTGTCAAGCCGAGACATAAACACCTCTAGGGATGGAGACTCCACTACTTCCCTAGGTAACCCATTCCAGTGCTTCACTACCCTCCTAGTGAAATAGTTTTTCCTAATATCCAACCTGGACCTCTCCCACCACAACTTGAGACCATTGCTCCTTGTTCTGCATCTGTCACTACTGAGAACAGCTTCTCTGCATCTTCTTTGGAACCTCCCTTCAGGAAGTTGAAGGCTGCTATCAAATCCCCCCTCACTCTTCGCTTCTGCAGACTAAACAGACCCAACTCCCTCAGCCTTTCCTCATAAGTCATATGCTCCAGCCCCCTAATCATTTTGGTTGCCCTCCACTGGACCCTCTCCAGTGCGTCCGCATCCTTTTTGTAGTGGGGAGCCCAGAACTGGACACAATACTCCAGATGTGGCCTCACCAACGCTGAATAAAGGGGAATAATGACATCTCTTGATCTGTTGGCAATGCTCCTCTTAATGCAACCTACAAGGGCACCCTGTTGACTCATATCCAGCTTCTCATCCACTGTAACCCCAGGTCCTTTTCTACAGAACTGCTACTTAACTGGTTGGTCCCCAGCTTGTAACAATGTTTGGGATTCTTCTGTCCCAAGTGCAGGACTCTACACTTGTCCTTGTTGAACCTCATCAGATTACATGTGGCCCAATACTCCAATTTGTCTAAGTCACTCTGGACCCTATCTCTGCCCTCCAGCGTATCTACCTCTCCCCCCAGCTTAGTGTCATCTGCAAACTTGCTGAGGGTGCAAACCATCCCCTCATCCAGGTCATTGATAAAGATATTGAACAAAACCATCCCTAGAACCTTACCTTGGGGCACTCCACTAGAAACCGAACGCCATCCTGACATCGAGCCGTTGATCACTACCCATTGAGACTGGCCTTCTAGCCATCTTTCTATCCATCTTACCATCCATTTATCCAATCCACATTCCCTTAGCTTGCTGGCAAGAATATTGTGGAAGACACTCTCCCTTTTCCCTCTGCTGTCATGTCTCCCACCCTCGCCTCACCCCATCTGCTCCGCTGGTTCCTGCTGCTGACCCCCTACTCCTCACCTTCCTCTGCTGTCATGGCTCCTGCCCGTCTCACTCCCCTCAGGCCTTTGGGGACCTGCCCCCCTCCCCTGCACCTGCCCTTCTCTTCCTGCTGCCTCCCCCTTCCCTCACTGCCCCTCTCTTCCTTGCCCTCTTTCTCTCTGGTGCCACTCTCTCACCACCCTCTGCCACAGTTCTCTTCATGCCCCACTGCTCCCTCACACATGACTTGCTTCATCCTCTCTCTTCCTCATGCCCACTTATCCTGTATATGTCTCTTCTCCCAACACCCACTCTTCCCTTCTCCTCTTCCTTCCTCTTGCCCCCATTCTCCTTCCCCTTTCCTCTGCCAGCATCGCTTTGTCCCATCCCTTCTCTCAGCCCAATGACACCTTCCTACCCTTCCACCTCGTGCCCTTTTCCTCATTGTCTCCTCTTGGCCCCTGGCATTTATCTCTTCTCCACTCTGCCCCTTGGTGCCTGCCTCTTTCTTCTCGTGCCTTGTCCCCCTCTCCTCTCAGCACAAGCCCCTTTCTCTCCTCACCCACCCTCTCCTTAGTTCTCCCCATGCCCCTTCCCTAACGTTTTTCCACATCGAAAGTAGACAGTTCGTGGGGGCTGGAGCCGGGGACACAGTGCTATTTTTAGTACTGTAGTTCTGGCTCCAGAAACCCGTGCAGCACTGACCCCCAGCTGCTCCTGGGGTGAGACCACATGCTGGGACTAAAGAAGAGGCCGCCCATGGTGCTATTTTTAGTACCATGGTCCTGATCCCTGCAGGCCTAGGTACTAAAAATAGCACTGCGAGCAGTCCCAGCTCCAGCTGGAGTCAAGTGGCAGCTGGACAAGGCCCATTCCAGCTGGAGCAGCCTCCCAAAAACAGCCTTACCTCATGAGTGGAGCAAAGGTGGAGCAAAAGGGCAGCCGCCCGCCACCTGCCGCAAGGAACCAATCAGGCCACCAGCCACCACTCACCTCCCATTCCAGCAGTGCTGTGAGGGCTGCTTCATGGCTCTTTAAATGACATGGGCAGACCCAGGGCCATCCTTAGGATTTATGGTGCCTTAGGCGGGATTATTAAACTGGTGCCCCTATGCCTGAGTTGCTCTTCCACCCCTACTCCCTCCCCTTCCCAGAGACCCCAGCAGCCAATCCCTTCCCTCAGACTGTGCTGCAGGCAGTGCATTCGGCTTTCTCTAGGACCCAGCCCTGCTGTTACATGCTCCACTGCTTCCCGTCATAGGCGTGTGCAGCACATTTCATTAGGGTGTGCACCCAAAGAATTTTTATAAAATGTACTCTTTGACCCCCATTAGCCACACCTCTGACCCCTGTTAGCCACGTCTCTGGAGGCAACACTTTCAGGGCAAGATGGATACATGGCCAAAAGGTAAAAGGTGTCATGTGACCCCCCCCCCAGGACTTTTCCCACCATCCTCCTCCCAATAGGGATTAGTTTGGCCCCCACCAAACCCCTCTCATGCAACTATCCTGCAATTGCATTAACCCAATCTGTGTGACATTAACTCGGGGGCAGAGTGGCTGGGGGAAGTGTTCCCTCTATGAATTTCCTTCCATGAGCAGAATGAATTTTGTGTTGTGCACCAGTACTGAGTTCATGTGGCTTGTTTGGATGTGCCACTGTGACACCCAAGTTATTAATAAATATCTTATAAACCTTTTCCCTCTGCTGCCATGTCTCCTCCCCTTGTTCCATCAGCTCCCCTGGTGCCTGCTGCCCCCCAGCCCCTCACCGTCCTCTGCTGTCCTGACTTCTGCCCTTCTCACTCCCCTCAGCCTTCTGAGACTTGCCCCCTTCCACCAGCCCTTCTCTCCTCCCTGTGCCCACTCCTCCAGTAGCCCCACTCTGATCGTGTGAGCTACTCCTCCTCATCCCCTCTCCTAACACTTCCCTCTACACACCTGCCCTGCCTCTCTTCTCTGGTGCTGGTCCCTCCCCTGCAGGAGTCTGCCCTTCTGCTTCACCCCAGAATCCCCTGGCACCTGCACCTTCCCTTAGCCCTGCACCCTCCTGGTGCCTCCCCCTTCCCTCACTGCCTCTGCCCCCTTTGCCCTCTTTTTCCCTGATGCCCACCCCCTCACCACTCTCTGCCCTTTTCCCCTCATTCCCCTGTGTCCTCACACATGACTTGCTCCATCCCCGCCTTCCTCATTCCCACCCCTCCTTTCAAGCCTTCTCCCAGTGCCTTCCCCTCCCTCCTCTAGCCCCCAATGCCCTCTCCTCTCCCAGTATCACCCTCTCCCCCCTTCCCCTGACATCTCCCCTCCTGCCCTTTTCCTCATTGTCTCCACTTGCCTCCCGCCCCGCATTTGTCTCTCCTCCACCCCTGTCCCTTAGTGCCTTCCCCTCTCTTCTCCTGACCTGCCACCTCCCATTAGCACAAGCCCCTTCCTCTCCCACCCCTTCCCCCTATTTTTCCCATTCCTCTCCCCTTGCCTTCCTTCTGCCTTCCAGTTTGTAGGGCTGGAGTCTGCTGCGACCGGGCCCCAGAAGTCCCCGCAGCCCAGGCTCCAGACCATGTTGTGGACCTGGAGCTGGGCCACTCAGCGTTTGTAGCGCCGGCCCATGACAAGATGACCATCCCGCCTCTAGCCAGGCTCTGCTCCCCCACGCCCTGCTCGGCACATCTCCTTCCCCGAGTCGTGGCTTGGCCGTTTTTAAAAATGGCACCGCAATGCCACGCTGATGTGGCACCACCCCCTCCGGTGCACCGCGCGTGACCCCGCCCCCGGCACAGCCGCAGCCCTGCCTGTCTGCTGCCACCCGAGTTGACAGCTTCCGTTCCCATGGCCTGGTACCTTCTCCAGCCAGGTTCAGCTTGCTGGCCTCCTCCCCAGAGTCCCTCAGCCCGGCAGAGTGGTGCCCCAGAAAGAGTAGTGCCCTACGCAACTGCATATTCTGCGTATGCCTAAGGATGGCCCTGGGCAGACCTAACATTTTTAGTGCGTGGCCGTGCAAGTGCACAACTTAGAGGGAACACTGCTATCAGGGATAATCAAGATAGTGTTTGGTCCTGCTGTGAGAGCAGGGGACTGGACCTGGGGACCTCTCGAGGTGTCTTCCAGTTCTAGTCTTCTGTGATTCTATGATATTATAAGTGTAGAAACAGTGTTAACGAGGCCAATTCAGTCAGGGTGGATGTGGCTTACTCCTAGCAGCTAAGGGGAGAAGTGAATACCAAGAGAGGGAAAATTGCCTTTGAAGTGAGGTAGCCCATTCTAAGTCCTTATTCTATTCTAATTTGATTGTGTTAATTTTGCAAATGTCTTGCAGCTCTGCAGTTTCTCTTTTAATCTGTTTTGAAGTGTTTTTGTAGATGGATGGCTACTTTTTAGTCTGTTACTGAGTGTCCAGGCAGATTAAAGTGTTCTCCTTCTGGCTTTTTGTGTGTTACTTTTCTTGATATCTGGTTTTGTGTCCATTTATTCTTTGGCACAGAGGCTGCTCAATTTGGCCAATATACATGGCGGAGGAGCATTGCTGGACTTAATGGCATAGAGCACATTAGTAGATGTGCAGGTGGATGAGCCCTGGATAGTGTGGCTGATGTAATTAGGGCTTCTGATGGCACCGCTTGTGTAGATGTGTGGACAGAGCTGACAACAGGTTTGCTGCAGGAATAGATTCCTGGTAATTGTATCTGTGGTGTGGCATGTGGCTGCTAGTAAGTATTTCCTTCAGGTTGGGGGGCTGTCTATAGGCAAGGATTAGCCTGTCTCCCAAGGTTAGTGTGACAGGGCATTTGCCCTGCACTGGCCCTTTAAGGGCAAAAACCCAGCCCTGAGCAAGGGCTGAGAGCAAAGCCCCAGCTGAGGCAGTTCTAGCTAATGAGGGCCCAGCTAGGGGCTATATAAAGAAGGGCTCCTGGAGTGAGGGGAGAGCTGACTGCTGCTCTGGATAGAGAGTAGTAGGGACCTGACTGTCATGAGAGCAGAGCAGAGCAGAGCAGAGCGGACTGGGGAGGCTCTGGACAACCAAGCTGCAAGGCCTGAAGCTACTGGGGCTGCAAGGAGCAGCCATGGGAAGGGAAGGGACGGCAGGAAGGAAGGACTGGGGAGGCTCTGGCCAACCAAGCTCCCAGGCTGCAAGGCCTGAAGCCACTGGGGCTGCAAGGGGCAGCCATGGTAGGCAGGGGCAGCAGGTCTACACCCCTTTGCCCATGATGAGTGGGCATTTCAGACTGTAGTTTGCTCCTGAGGCAGGGGCCAGATGAAGACTGGCAGTGGCTCATTGAGGCAAGGTGGGTGTGGGGGAACCGGGTGTTCCCTGGGAGGAGAACAGGGTGCCCTGGGGAAGGGAGGAGCCTGGAGTGCAAGCAGGATAAACACCAACCCCCTGGAAGGGGACACAGGGAGACTCGAGTGGTCACTGTTGGATAACAGTGTCCTGAAGAGGATGGCATGGCCAAAGAGAAACACGGGGAGACACTAGCTACAGGGAGGCCTCCAATGAGACAAACAAGCTAATTGCCAGGACTGCTATGGTGGTGAGCACACCCCATGCCAGTCAATATTTCTACACGAGCCAAACCTACCTGGGGCACTAGTTCAGATCCAGGCTTCACCTTCGCAGTCTGGGCCAAAATCTGCGAGCACTGTAGTGTTCTAGGAAGAAACGGAACTATTAAGAAATATTTTGAGGGCCATTGTACTGAGAGCAGCGCACAGAAGTGAGAGGAAAATCAGAGGTCTTGATTTTCATTAGGCTACAGAAGGCTCTGGGTTCTAGCTCAGCTCTGCCACACACTCACTTTGTCACCTTGATGATGTCACTTAAGCTGAGATTGAAAAAACACACTCCGAATAAGAAACCAACCACCATACGCTATGGAAAGTAGGTGCCCGCATCCCGCTGAACTGCAACAGAAGTTGGGATGTGAACCCTCTTTGGCTGCTGTGAAAATCTCAGCCTCAGTCTGTTCATGCCCCCATTCTGTGGGGATAAATGGTTGGATTTCCCCAAAGATTCCACACACCAGGTCCTGAAGAATCTACCCCTCCAGTGTTACGCTGGAAGCTGCTGAATTATGCTTTCTGAGCATGCCTGGAAAAAGTAGCCCTCGATCTCCCCACGTTAGCTTTTTACCAAGCCAACTTTTAGTTACAAACATTTCATAACAAGAAACATACATTAATATAGCAATAAAGGGAACTACTACACAAAAAGCAGAAAGGCCAAGAGCTTGAAGTTTTCGAATTGAAATCAGTAGCTGGAAATGCCGTCCTGTCAAGATAATTAGTATGATGAGTAAGAATGACCTTTATAGTAGGGAACATAATTGCATTGTCATGGCCCATTATTTGACCTTCTATAGGCCATCTTTCAGTGCCATTAATGAGTGTGTGTGAGTGAGTTAGCAGCTGGGATATGAGAGAATAAATGGCACTGAGAAACGAAGCAAAATATTAAACACATAAACATGCCTGTTACTATAAAAAGATCCTTATTAATTCTGCTATCAATTGGTAACACAATACAATAGGACAGGGTTCATGCTCTTTCCCTATGCGATGTAAATACATTTGTTTTGGGAGCACATTAATGTAAACAGCAAAAGACTTAGCTGTTGATTTCTCCCCCAATCAATATAGACCCAATCCTGCATGTTGCTCTATGCGGGTGGACATCACTGAGCTAGTACATGGTTGCAAATTTCCACCCATGCAGAACAGCCTGCAAGACTGACATTTCAGCCTGTCTCGTGTGTTCCCAACTCATGTGGAATGCTGTTTTCATGGACTTCAATAGATTTTTAATTTACCTGCAGCCAGGAAATTTGGTGTTGTCTTTCTGGGATTCATGAAACCAGCCTCTCTATCATCATTCATGCAGGTTCCGGTGCCCATTGATCAGGATGTTAGTTATTCATAGATTCCAACACCATGTGTCATCATTAGAATGGTCTATTCCGACCTCTTTTACAACACCGAACCTCCGCCAGTCATTTCTGCCGTATGCCTATAACTTCTGTTTGAACTTGTAGTGTATCTTTTAGAAGACTGCCCAAACTCCATTTAAAGATTTCAGGTGATGGAGAATTGTTCACCTCTAGATAAGTTGTTCCAGTGGCAAAAAGAATTTGAGCCTCGTTTCTGGTCTGAATATATCTTCAGCTTCCAAATATTGGCTCTCGTTTTTTTTTTTTGCTATATTCAACACACGTCTATTATTGAGCATATCTTCCTTGTGAACCATAGAATATTCGAACTGGAGCCTTGAGATCATTGAGTCCAGTCACCCTGCATTCATGGCAGGACCATACACCATCTAAACCAGGGGCTGGGAACCCTTTTTGGGTTGAGGGCCACTGATCCACAGAAAAATCAGTCAGGGGCTGCACACTCTAATCTGCTCTTTAAAATCTTCAGTGATGAAGATGCCACAACATCCCTTGGCAATGTATTCCAGTGTTTAACCATCCTGACAGTAAGATTTTCCTAATATCCAACCTAAACATCCCATGCAGCAGGTTAAGCCCATTACTTCTTGTCCTATCCTCAGACATTAAGGAGAATAATTTATCTCCCTAATCCTTGTAACAACCTTTTCAGTAATTGAAAGCTCTTTTCAAGTCCCTTCTCGGTCTTCTCTTTTCTAGACTAAACAGACCCGATTCCTTTAATCTTCTCTCACAGGTCTTGTTTTCTAGACCTTTAATCATTTTGGTTGCTCTTCTCTTGACCTTCTCAAATTTTTCCACATCTTTCCTGAAATGTGGCACCAAGACCTGGACACAGGACTCCAGTTGAGACCTAATCAGTGCAGAGTAGAGCGGAAGAATTTTTTTTGTGCCTTGTTTTATAACACTCCTGTTAATACATCCCCCAGAATGATGGGGTTTTTTGCGACAGTGTCATACTGTTGACTCGCATTTAGCTTGTGATCCTTCCTGGATAGGCATTTCCCATTCTGTATGTGTGAAACTGATTGTTCCTTCCTGAGCAGAGTACTTTGCATTTGTATTCTTAACACTGTCTTGGATAGATGAAATAGTTTGACCTGCTGACGTCTTTCATTATACCATTAGGGTGCATCTACACAGCACCCTAAAGTCGAAATAAGGTACAAAATTGTATCTCATTTCGATTCTACTTCAAAATAGCTTATTTTGAAATTTGGTGCATCTACACAGTACCGCATTTTGAAATAATGCCCTATTTCAAGACATCCCTTAACCCTCATGGAATGAGGGTTACAGTGATGCCGAAATAGTGCACCCGTTATTTTGAAAAATACTTCAAAATAACTGGTGGCTTGTTAAGCTGTGGGGTATCTATTTTGGGATACTTCTGGTATCCCAAAATAGCTATGCAGTATAGATGTAGCCCTACTCACCCTCTCAAGCCCTGGAGTTTTTAAGGACACTGACTAGTCAGCTCCCATTGACTTTAGTGGGGGCCATGGGTGCACGGTAACTTTGAAATCTCAGGACTCATTCTGATCTCATTCACTTCTGATTTACTGTGGTTTAACTCCGTCACAAACTATGGAATTGCCCCAATGTCAGGGTGTTGCAGAACCAAAATCAAGCCCAATGGAGGTGCAACAGGGTGGGAAGTATATATCTGATTTTGAACCACAAAGTAAACGATATTGTCGAAATAGCCACGTATCAAATACTGCATTTATCCTGCAATGCATTATAACTTAGTGTCCCACCCGCCCTGGTGAGACTGCCGCAGAATGTGTTGTCTATTCTAAAAAGCTGCAAAAACTGATTGTCGGTCACAACCTCCTATCTGAAAGAGCGTAGGCACCAGCTTCTCAGTGTGCTGACTTGTAGGGTTGGAGAAGAGGAAATCAGAAGAGCAATTAGACTGCATTGGCTACAGGTTAGTTTAATGCCTACACTACCAGTTGTGTGGTTGTCTTGATTTTACTCAAGCAGTTTCCATCATTCAATCTTCTATTTCAGTTAATGCATTTTATAATGAGTTGGTGACCCTGCTAGAGCTTAAAAAGATTTTCTATCCCAATGGTTGCAGCTAAAGTAGCCGCTCATTTCCACCTCATATTCTAGAGGTTAATAAGACGCAAATTGAGAGGAAAGATGTTCTTATGGTTAAGACACTAGACTAAGACACGGAAGGACTGGGTTCAATCTATGGCTCCACTGGAGACTTCCCATGTGACCTAAGGCAAGTCACAATATCTCCCTGAGCCTTAATTCCCCATCTGTAATATGAGGATAACAACCCTTCCTTACTTCTGACATTTGCCTGTTTTATCTTAGAGCTGAGTGAAATTCAGTTTCCGACCTGTGGAAAACTCCAACTTTCCAACTTTGGAATGCTGACTTTTTTCACACAACAGAAAATTGTAAAACAATTCTGTTAAAAAAAACGTAAGAATGTTTCATTTCAACCTTTTTTGAACTAAAGAAAATATTTGTACAGTTTTGAAATCAAAAGATTTCATTTGCTTTGTTTTCTTTTCTTTTAAGTCAGATCATCAGAACTTCTAATATTTTGACCCAATCCACACACAAATATAAATAAAAATGTTCATGCCAAAACTGTGCCTTTTCATACATTAAGCATTTTCAAATCAGGATGTGGTTAATCTTTCCCCATTGGTGTTGTCAACCTACCAGTTGTGATTTTTGTATAGCAAAAAATGTCACTGTGTATGTAACATCTAGACAGCACCTTTATCTCAGAATACGCCATGTAGCTTATTTTGAATGTATTTCAAAATAGCTTATTTCAAAATTTGGAACAGTCTACACAGTGCCAAATTTCAAAATAACACGCTATTTCGAGACATCCCTTAATCCTCATAGAACGAGGGCTACAGGGAAGCCGGAATAGTGCACCTGTTATTTCAAAATCTATTTTGAAATAATGGGCATGTGTCAAAGACATGGAATAGCTCCGCTGTCTAGATGTACCCTAAGTTGCCTCCGACTACTTATTGTTTTTAAAGTTACAGACTAACATGGTTTCTTGTCTGAGACTTTTACACCACTCAGTGTTAGTCAATAGAGAAAAGGAAAGTAATATACTTCCATGCTGTGTCTACATTGGCACCCTTTTCCGGAAAAGGGATGCTAATGAGACACTTTGGAATTGCAAATGCCGCGGGGGATATTTAGGAAAGTAGGAATAAGAGATCTTCCGGAAAAGGGTTTATTTTCTGCAAGATCCCATCTAGACTGGCCCTTTTCTCCGGCAAAACCCCAAGCTGGAAAAAAGCGGCAGCCATGTTCATGCAAATGCCACGGGGGATATTTAAATCCCCGCGGCATTTGCAATTCTGAAGTGTCTCATTAGCATCCCTTTTCTGGAAAAGGGTGCCAATGTATACAGAGCCCCAAGGTCTTGCGGGTCTCTTGGTCTAAATACACACATACATTTAAATAAAACTTGATGGGCAAACCACTGCCTTTTCTTTATGAAGCGCTGTTACAGCTGGGTTGGTTTTAGAATATTAAAGTGACAAGGTGGGTGAGGCTACGGCTTTTGTTAGACCAACTTTTGTTGGTGAGACACAATCTTTCAATCCTACACAATGCTCTTCTTCAGATCTTGAATTTTCTTCTTTCTTTTGATATTTTCAAACTATTAATGAGGGCTAATTCTGAGCACTGGCCGTGTCTGCATTTCTGCTGTAATTTCAGTGTTGTGAAAAGAAGTCCTTTGAAAGGTAGCAAGGTCAGTTCATTATCGAGGCATTCGAGTATCAGATTTTTGTTTTGTTTTGTTCTGAGGCAGCAGTTATGATATGATCATAGGAGTCTTTCAGTGCTATGTTTGTCATTGTTTCATTCCTCTCCTCCCTCCTCCCAAAGAAAACCTATCAAGAGTGTTCGGTGGGGATCTGAGATACCCCAGAGAACAGGGTTTTTTAAAAATTTCATTACAGTTGTTCAGAAAAATGAGTTTCTTTGAAGACCACACCATCATATGGCTTTTCTGGGAAGCCGGCATCTGCTAGGAAGAATTTCTGGGGAAGCCACGATTGTCAGATTCATTTTCTTGGAAGCCCACACTTGAGAGCTAATGATGCTGGGGCAAAGACTCACTGTTTCATGGCACATGGAAAATGTGCTTCTGAATGCATATATGGTTTGGATTTTGTTGAATTGCATAGCAGGTCATTAATCTTTGAGTAAGAGATGTATGTGTCCAAGGGACCAAGACACAGATATGGTGAAATCTCTGGTGCAGGAAAGGAACATTAAAGCCTTTTCTTCAGATTGTAGGGCAGAAACATCTAGCATTCTGGGTAGTGAGACGGAGTGTATGAAAGGGGGAAGATGTTGCATCTGTTCCAAAAAATGAAACCAAAAAACACATCAGAAATCATCCAAGTGTGAAGAAAGGTATGTTCAAAATATGTCACCTCTTTGCTCCATTTCTTTAAAGTATGCTGTGTTTTGTGCCTTTTATTTTGCTGTGAAGCTATCTCTTTTCATTGTCTAAACATGGGGCCAGTTAGATTCCACAACCCCCATACCTGTGAAATGTGTAGCATTTTAAAAAATATGTTTAATCCTGGGGTCAGTTAGACTCCAGCGTATGTACTGCAGAGTGTGCTTCTGAATCTAGGCAAAATTTAACATGTTCATAGATTTATATAGTTCACCGGTTCCAAATAAATGCAGTTTTAAATTCATCCCATGTACTTTTCTCCGATTGACATACTAGGAGTCTCTAAGATTTCAGCAGGGAAGTAATAGGGCGTGTTTTGGCCCGTTATGAGGGTTAAAGTGCATTTCTCTTGCTTTAGAGAAGTTGTAATTTAAACATCCAAAGCTAAATGCCCTGGAGGCCTACTTCTCCAAGTGCCTGGTCAGCTGGGTCTGCATTGCTTTGTGGGAGGTTTAGTTCCCCAGGGAGCCATTCCTACAAGAGACAATGGGACCTGAACCACAACTCTTATAAGGCAATGTGCCACGGTGTTTCTGAATAGATTAGAAACACAATAATCTAGGTCAGTTCATTAAAACACAATTTTCCAGTCTGAATGAAACCAAAATATTTCATTCACTTTTACCCTCACAACACCCCTCTTAAGCCCAGGTTGTGGCAAGTACTTAAGCGCCTGGTTCTTATGTTAATGTCCCATTAACGTCAACAGACCCACTCCTGTCGTGAAAATCAGCTGTGGTGTCTTGCTGACCTCAGAGGTTATGGTAGGAAGTACACATATTCCCATTTTACAGATGGGAAATTGAGTCACAAACTGATTAAGTGATATGCTCAAGATGTCATAGGAAATCAACGTTAGGACCAGGAACAGAACCTATATCTCTTACATTATATTTTGAACATCATATATCAGTTTTTAGAGCTGTCTCCCAGTCCCAGGTCTTAAGCAAAAGATTGTTTCCTTCCTCTTTCTCTAGATCACAAGCCCTACAAGGTAGGGATTGTCTCCTTTCTTTGTCCAGTGTTTAGTGCAACGGAGGCCATCATATAATGTCATAATATAAATATTTACAACTAATAATATTTAACCCAAATCTCCTGTGTCTCAATCATAGGGCTTAATATGACCATCCTTCCTCACAAGGAAAGAAACACAGGTGCTGATGACATGACTCACTTTTTTTTTTAAGCACCAGGTGGCTTGAGAAAGTCATGAATATGTTAACGGTAACTGTGGTTACATGGGCACATTGGGAATTTCCATTCCCCTGCCTTACATTGAACGTGAAAGCCTGCATTTAAAATGTATTCTAACAAATCCAACAGTTTTCCCTGTGCAATCAAAGATACTAATTATCCAGCCCATTTTCAGATAAAGTAGTACTTAATGGCAATTTGTTGGGATGGGAAATGAATCTGATTTCATTTCTAGAGAGGGTGCCCAAAGGCAGGTGGTTTAAGGCTTGAATATTCCAAGTAATGAGGCCCTGGGGGATAAACAGCAACTGTTTTAAGCACCTTCATTATGAGTCAGCAAATACTCCGGGCCTGTCTGCTGAAAAGCCAAATCTGATGTACTTAGCGTGTTTTGGCTACTCAGCGGATACAATATCTGCATCTAGGAGATGCGAGAGGCCTTCTGGAATGTTCTGCTCCTTATTCTTGGGGCTCTCCAGATGTCCTAGAGAGATTTGCCATCCTATCTGTCAGGCTACTGTCAATTAACAGTGTGGATACCCCCAGAAGGAGCAGAGCTTTGTACAGAATGGGCAGAATTGGAATAGCTAGCCCTCGGTGCCACCCAGAGCTCCTCTCACCATAGCCTGCCCTGGGAGCTGCCCGGAGTGTACCGCACTGGGCTCCCAACAGTGAAATAAAAGGCTTGGTGTTCCCCCGCTGCTGTCCAGGAGCGCTGGGTCCTTGGGTCCTTTTGAATCACCAGCGCCTGGAAAAGCTGCCCCCTTCCCCTCCTGTGAGCAGGGCTGCTTACAGCGCTTCGCATGGAGAAGCTTTGTTATTGGCTGTAGGGTTTGTATTATGGTAACATTACTTCACGAGGCGAAGGAATGCGGGTGACAAATCAATTTGCATACCTTGGCAGGGACATGCAAGTCAGTGGGGGTGTCTAGAAGGAAATAATGTAGCCACTTGGCAAGGCGGCAGGTGCACCCAACCCTCTTCAAAAAATCTGGTCATTGAAAGTCTATAGCTCAAGGAGTAAGCTATAAATCTTCCATCCAAATGTTATTTTCATCTTAACAAACGGATGTGAAAACGGGAAATAGGGACGTATGGGTAGACATCTAAGTGCCTTTGAAAAATGCAAGGTATTAAATGGGGTGACTTGGTAACAAATGCCAAGATTTCTCAGGGTTTTCACTCTTTAAGGTAATCTGGGGAAAGATGGAAACATCTACGGTGTGTTAGGAATGAAGCCAGAGACTCTTCCATGGCAGACATGCTATTGGGTGTCTGGAGGGACATGCACAAGGGGCCAGCTGAAAGAATCACTCTACTGAGCACTACTCAGGCCTGGCCTACTCTATCACGGGCCGTCAACCTAAGTTACGCAACTTCAGCGATGTGACTAATGTAGCTGAGGTCGATGTATGTAGGTGAGTTTATTGCTCCTCACGCCAGCAATTTCACAGCTGACACTCTCCCATCAACTCCACTTACTCTTCTTGTTTTGGTGGAGCACTGGAGTTGACGGAAGAGCATTCAGCGATCAATTTATCGTGTCTGTACTAGATGCGATAAATCTACTCCTGCTGGATCGATTGCTTCCCGTTGATCCAGCCCAAAGAGAAGACATAGCCTCAAAGAAAGAAAACTTAAGACTTAGCAACATAGGGGTCATGCAAAGAACAGTCCAGGATACACAGGGATGATGGAGCCTTGTTCCTGCCTTCAGTGACCTCTGAAGACACAGGAAAGATTGAGATTAGGGTAACATGAGATCCCCATCAATGAGGAGGGTCCCAATTGTACTAGGTGCTGTACAGACATAGAAGGCCCTCTTCCCCTAGGAGCAGACAGGAAGCCTGAGGTTATTGTTAATAGTCCAATGCATCTTCCTGTGAAACATTTGGCATTTGTCTCCCCAGAGAAGGGAGGTTGGACGAGATGGACGTAGTGCCCGATACAGGCTGGAAAGGACAGTCCTGTTATTCGGGAGTTTTCCATGGAAACGCTGAGTAAAATTCTCATCGCAGATTGGCCCCTTTGTGCTGGAGCAGCACCAAAGAGGTAAATTCCTGCTTGGGCTGGGGAAGCAATGTCCCAGTGTGGGAAAGGGGTGAGACAGCCGCATGGCTGCCTTCTAAGAACCCTCGCAGGCGGTTGATTCTGAACAGGCTGCAATCCTTAAAGTAGGCAGCGCTTTCTAAATTACGCCAATGGCCTCTCCTGCCCCAGAAACTGCCAGAATCAGGGGGAAGGTGGGGGAAAATACACAGGAACAAAGGGGGCTGAAAAGCACCTGTCTCCTCTCTGCCTGGGCTCCACGTGCTATGTAGCACTGTGTAGGGGATGTCTACAGATCAGAAAGCTGTGTATGGGCTAACCCTATCCAAGGTAATGTGCATCCAGCTAGCAAGGGTAAGAACAGGGAAGTGGGTGCGTGGGCCCTTGATACTGACCCAGACCTAAGCTGTGTGTTCACCTGCCATTGCTGCTCATTCTAGCTGGATTTTAGGCAGGCTAGCCCAGGCATGGACTTTGCTGTCGGGCGGCACAGGATCCAGCCTTGTGGCCAAGACCCTTAATTTCTCTGGGCCTTTGTAAAAGGGCGTGGGGAGGGACAGTGGCACAGGAACATTTTTAGGAGTGGAGGTATTGAAATCAAGCCCCTTTACCACTGCCCAGACCCCCAACTGAGGCCGGGAGCAAAACCCCAGGCTGTGTCTACACTGGCCCCTTCTTCGGAATAGCCATGCTAATTTAGAACTTTGGAATCCCCGCGGGATTTAAATAAACATGGCCGCCGCTTTTTTTCCGGCTTGGGGAAAAGCCAGAAAAGAGCATCCAGACTGGTGCGATCCTCTGGAATAAAGCCCTATTCCGGAGGATCTCTTATTCCTACTTGAAAGTAGGAACATTTTTAGGAGTGGAGGTATTGAAATCAAGCCCCTTTACCTACTTGAAAGTAGGAATAAGAGATCCTCCGGAATAGGGCTTTATTCTGGAGGATCGTGCCAGTCTGGACGCTCTTTTCCGACTTTTCCCCAAGCCGAAAAAAAAGCGGCAGCCATGTTTATTTAAATCCCGCGGGGGATATTTAAATCCCCCGCGCATTTCCCTATTCCAAAGTTCTAAATTAGCATGGCTATCCGAAGAAGGGGCCAGTGTAGACGTAGCCCCAGTGTGTGGGGCTGGCAGCAGATGGGACTCTGGGCACTGGGCACTTTCCCCTATGGGGCGTGAAAGCCAATGCTCTCTTTCTCCTTCCCTTTGTGGTGCAGACCTAGGGCTTGCATCTGCAGTACTGTGGAACGCTTTACAGGGTGTGAATTGTGGAACACTAACAAGCTGCGCCTGGAACTGCCCTGTGTAGGCCCTGCGGGTGCAACCAAAAGGTACAACCTAAAGGTTGCGGGTGCAACCTAAAGTGTGTTAACACTTTGTTTCTAAATGACTATGTTGATATGCACTAGCTAGCTTCTATTCAATGCAACGTGTTACAGCATTCTGCTACTCACACCCCCATGGAGTGTGAAAAGCTCTTCAACTGTAAAGGAAGATGATGTCAGTTTGGATCTGTGCAAGTTTCTTTGTGAACTTCACAAAAAAACTTAAACTGTAAAGCCTTTCAGGTAGGGTCTTCTCTCATGTTTCTATGGCACCTAATGCAGTGCGTCTTCTGGTGGGACCTCTTACTAGAATAATAATATCACAATAAAATTCCTAATTCCTGCTTAAAGGTGGTATCCATCTAATGGAGCATAAGAGTTAAAAAGTGGGATGTGCCCACGAAAGCCCATATATCATCTACATGTTTTGTTAGTCTTTACAGTGCTACCAGATTATTTGTTGTTTTTACGTTTTTCGTATTTATATAAAACCCTCACAGGGGTTTATATAAATATGATTCAGCCTCACAGGGGTTTACCTACTCGATTTCTTATTTCCCCAGATTCCTTATTTCTCTGCTTACAGGGCAGATAGTTGTAGGGGTTGCTTTGTTTCATCTGTTATCAAAGTAATTTGTACTCCTGCATCACTTTAGAAATACATCCCTGTGCAACCCAGAAGGCTCACAGAGACAACTAAAGGAGTGAAGTGCTAAACCTTTTTAAAAAATCTCTAAAATGTCAAGTAGCAAATGCTGCAGAAAACACACTCAGCCAAAGAGGAGACACCTTGAGGCAAAATGCGAATTGGGCTAGATGCAATTAGTGCTCTTCTTTGAACTCCAGATATATGCCTTTTAGTCATGCAGAGAAAGATTCAGCTAGAAAATTATGATTCCTAGAAGAGTCTACTGAAGGGGCAGATGCATCGTAGTGGGCATTTATTCAGCACTCAAGGTACTGCACTTGCGTATTTCCAATCCCAGGGATCGCTTTAAGCGGCTTCTCTTTGCCCCTGAGAGGAGAAGGTGATTGCATTCTTGATGCATGGCAAAAAGTCTCAGAGGGGTCGCTGTGGTATTCTGTAACTTTAAAAACAACGAGTAGTCGTCCTGGGGCACTTTACAGACTAACCAAAATATACACAGTATTGTGAGCTTTCGTTGGCAAAACTGATTTCTTCAGGTGAGCTCAACTCCAGCTCATCCAAAGACGTGTGCTTTGCCCCACAAAAGCTCATGATACTGTTTTTATTTTTGTTAGTCTCTAAGGCTATGTCTGCACTACCAGGTTATTTCAAAATAAGTTATTTCAAAATAATAACTCCTGAAATAAATATTTCGAAATAGCTCATTCACGCTACAGAGAAACCTCGAAATTAGTCTGAGGCAGGCTCCCTTAATGTGGATGTGCTACCTCAAATTAGAGCCCCAGGAAGCACTGGGGAGTAATTACTTTAAATGACTCTGGGGAGTACTTATTTTGAAATAACAGCAGCTGACCATCCATACTAACCCTATTTTGAAATAGCAGTTTTGAAGTAGGTGTTATTCCACATAGAATGAAGGGAAATAATTACAAAATAACAGCTTGCTGTGTGGATGCTCACCTTGTTATTTGGAAATAGCTCGGTAGTGTAGACATGCCCTAACGTGCAACAGGATTGCTCATTGTTTTGAATGCATGGTGTAGGCTGCACAGAGCCACCTGTTGTGTGGCTTCCAGGGGGGCTTTAAAGTAAAAGTTTCAAAAGCACTTAAGTGATTTCATAAGTTTTCAAACCTATTTAGGGTCCTAAATCACTTTTGAAAATGGGATTTAGCCTCCTGAGACCTTTAAATGCTTTTGAAAAGTTTTACTTCAAAACTGAGTCTAGTGAATAAAGATTATTCGGCTCTTTTCTCTTACCCTCATGTCCTGTGTCTCTGTGCATTGTCCTGGACAAGACTTTGAACCAAGCTAAGTATAGGTCATTTAATGATTTTCAATAAAGCTTCTAACACCTGTGACGATGGATCAGATCTTCTCTGGAACGTGCAGATTTGAGCCAACTGTGACTTGACCATAACATAAGCCAGAAATATACAGAAAAAAGAATCAAGTGCTGCCATCGACGTGGTGGCTCTTAACAAGCCGATTAAGCCTTTCAAATGAAATTGTGTTCTAGAAAGTAGTTCTGAAAGTAGCATAATGATGTTCAATGATTGTCTCTGTTACCTTTCAATTGAGTGGTTTTTTTTATTCAGATTCAAAGGAATTTTCCTCTCTGGTCAAGATCTGAGTTCTTTTCTTCTGCTGCATGATTATGCATGTTTAAAAACTAGAGAATTCAGAGAAGCACTAAAAGGGTGATTTGAGGTCTGAAATGAAGCCTGACAATCAGTCGAAAGGAGCTCATTTTATTCAGAGAGAAGGTCAAGAGGCAACTTATTCCTAGTTTGTTTACACAGGGAAAAGTTTTTGGATTCTAAAGGACTTTTTACTCTTATCAAACAAAGGCCTAACAAAAAACTCAGTGTCTGGAAGATAACAAAGGGGGAAACAAGAACAAAAATTCCAAAAATGTAAAACACATTAGAAATAAAGTGCAAATTCTTGATGGTAAGGTACTCAACCTTTAGAACAATTTACCTTGTGAAGGCTTTACATGAATACCGGATATCGTTCTAAAGGAGAGGCTTTGTTGCAGTCCCAAGATAGTTCCGTCTTTTTCTTCTATCTGTGAAGCAAGTCTTCATACTTCACTACCACTGACCACCTTGGGTAGGACAGGGCTAGGCAAGATACAGCCTGGGGGCTGGATCCAGCCCACCTAACTCTTTGATCCATCCCATGGACAGCATCTGGCAGCTTTGTTTATATCCTGCTGCCCGTGCCATCAAATTTCCAGGTGGTGACTCAGGTAGCAGGATCCTATTTCGGTGGCTCCTGGGATCCCAGCCGTGGTGCTATTCTGGCAGAGGCCAGAGCCACAAGCCTTTTAAATAGCCACCGCCACCCAGCGTGGCTGCCACGAAATGCAGTAGTGGCATGGCCAGGAGCTGAAAGACTTTTGCTGTGATTCTACTTCAAAGCCTCTGGCCCCAGACAACTCTGGCAGGCGGGGAGAGGGGGAAGAATGCGAGAGAGGGGAGTAGTTGCCAAACCCATCCCTTCCACCCCATGCAGGAAGGGGCAGGGATGGAAAGGTGGAGCCGGCCTGTGACCAATACCAAACTTCATTAAGTGGCCCCCCTGCAAAAATTATTGCCCATCCTTGGGTTAGGAGAAACTTCTTTTATGGCAGATCGTTTCAGTATCGTCCATAATAGGAAGGTTTGCACATTAGTCTAAAGGCGCTGTAGAAAGCAGGCTGGAGCATCAATCTGATTTGGTATGGCACATCCTTAGTCCCTGTGCATTGCCTGCCTGGGGTTGCATGGATATCAGCGACAGCAGAATTTGTCTCTCAGGGTATGTCTACACTACCCCCCTAGTTCGAACTGTGGGGGGGTAATGTAGTCATACAGAGTTGCAAATGAAGCCCGGGATTTGAATTTCCCGGGCTTCATTTGCATGAAGCCGGCCGGCGCCATTTTTAAATGCTGGCTAGTTCGGACCGCGTGCCGCGCGGCTACATGCGGCATGAACTAGCTAGTTCGGATTAGGCTTCCTATCCGAACTAGCTGTATGCCTCGTGGAAGCCTAATCCGAACTAGCTAGTTCGTGCCGCGTGTAGCCGCGCGGCGCGCGGTCCGAACTAGCCGGCATTTAAAAATGGCGCCGGCCGGCTTCATGCAAATGAAGCCCGGGAAATTCAAATCCCTGGCTTCATTTGCAACTCTGTATGACTACATTACCCCCCCCAGTTCGAACTAGGGGGGTAGTGTAGACATACCCTCAGGTTAGAACTGAGCTGCCAATTCTGTTTGACAGTGCAAGAGGCAGAATCCAGCTCATCCTAGAGGTGTGTAGGCTTCCCCACACCCATGGGCCAGCCGCACTGCCAACCCACCTCTGGCTCCATCAGCCCCAGGTTCTGGCCTCTGGGCGGCCCCTCCAGCATCCAGCTGGCCCTACCAACTCTGGCACCACACTGGGACCCACCACCTGCCATCTGCTTGGGCTCTGCAGCCCGTCGTTCCCGAAGGTCCGGGAGGATCCAGAGCTCTGCTGTGCTTGGGGTCCGGTCACCAGTCCAGGGCTCCACAGTTGCCTCAAGCTCTGTGTAGGTTGCCAATTCGCCCAGACCAGACAGACACCCCCCACCCTAAAAATAGTTCCAGCACCAATGCATGTGTCGGCCGAAACAGAGCAGCGCTGATGAATACGAAGGTGACACTTTTTGCTTAGCTGCTTCTCAGAGCAGACGTTCACTTTAGATATTCTTGTTGTTGAATATCTGGCCTGCTGGGAGACCTTGCAGAATCATTTCCTCTCTCTCTCATTTTCCCCATCTGTAAAATGGGACACTGCCTGTTCTGATGGGGAACACTATATAGGAGTTGTATGTCTCCTGGTGCTGGCTGATTGGAGTTTTATAATAGGTTCTTTGTGAACTTATTAAAGATGTCTAATTAACTGCAGGCCCTGATTTTCCCTGCCATTAAGATTGGGGTAGGCTTATCCATGCTAGGTGCAGGTTTCTGTTTCCTAGCTCAGAAGCTGGCCACAAAGCCTCATTTCAATTTTTCCCTCATTTTTTCTCTTCAAGCATTTTATGCCTCTCAGGGAACTGGATGCTTCTCCAATTGCTGCCGTAAATTATTGATCTGCTCAACATTTTTTTAAAACCGCCCTTCAAAAAAACCTCTCAGCTGAGACTTCAGAAAAATGAAAATCATAATGAGCAAAGGGAAACCATAGAGAGCAAGTTAATGGACACTGACACACAACTACAGGTCTCTCTGCGGGTTCTGGAACATTAACCTGGGCTCAGTTAAAGAAACACGCTGTTGCAGATGCTTTCTCAGCCTCCAGCTGCTGTCTAATTGTCGCTTAGGAATTTACCATCAAAAGAAGTTCAGAATACCTACCTGTGAGGAGCAGCAGTGTTTTCTGAAATCCAGCCATGACTTCATGCCCAGCATTTCTGTTTATTCTCTCTGTCGGGTTTATCTGTCTCTCGCCCCCTTCTCCCCCCCCCCCCATCATAGTATTGGAGCATCTCAAGCATCAACATATTTATTTCTCAACTCTCCTGTGGAGTAGGGAAGTGCTTTTGCCTCCATTTTTGTCTCTGGGAGGCAGGCCCAGAGAGGCCAACCCTACCTCTAGAGTGAGAATGGGGAGAGTGACTTCTCTGCTCATGTCCACACATTCGTGCTAGCACCGGTCAAGTTCCCACGAGTACAGATGGCCACGTAGTCACGGTAGTGGCAGCAGAGGCATGACTGAGCCATGCTGAGCACGTCAACACTGGCTTCCGGTGGGTTTGCATTTGGCATAGCTCAGCCAGTCCTCGGGCACCGCTACCCTTGTTACCATGGTTACACTGCTAATTATCCTGCGCTAAGGTGAATTTGAATATGAAGCGCCGTAATATCGGTGCATAACTGGTTAGGAACCTTCTCCCAGAGAGCAATAATCAGTGGCTTACAGTCAAGCTGGAAGGGTATTTTCAGTGGCTTCCTGCAGGGATCGGTTCTAGGCCCGGTTCTGTTCGGTGTCTTCATCGGTGGTTTAGATAATGGCGTAGAGGGAGCACGGATCAAGTGTGCGAATGATAATGAGCTGAGAGGGATTGCAAGGGTTTTGCCTTCAGTCAAGCTTCCAGAGTAGCCTATCTGCTGTACTGTCTCTTTGGCTACGTCTAGACTACGTCTCTCTGTCAGCAGAGGGATGTAAATGATGCACTTCGAAAGCGCAAATGAGGTTTACGGGATCTTTCAGAAAAGCATCCCGTTTTCAAAAGAACAGTGTCTAGACTGCGGTTTCAATTTCAAAATAGCGCTTTTTCGAAAGAGCGCCATTATGTGATTATGCAAATGAAGTGCGGGATATTTAAATCCCGGCTTCATTTGCACTTTCAATATCCTGCGCTTCATTTGCATAATCACATAATGGCGCTCTTTCGAAAAAGCGCTATTTTGAAATTGAAACCGCAGTCTAGACACTGTTCTTTCGAAAACGGGATGCTTTTCTGAAAGATCCTGTAAACCTCATTTGCACTTTCAAAGTGCTTCATTTACATCCCTCTGCCGACAGAGATATGTAGTCTAGCCATAGCCTTTCTCTGCCGTCTGTCAGGTTACTTTGCAGGAAGCTGGAACTCGTCTCGTTTCCTTCCTCAACTGGCCTTCTCCAGCTCTTTATGGGAATAAATTCTGCAGTACCCATCTCAGCTGCGTTCATTAATAGGCCCCGCCCACCGGCCAGCAGCTTGCAGATTCATTGGCTCCTCAGCTCATAGTAACCTGTTACTCTGGGGCTTACATGTCCTTTCACATCTAGAGTGCAAACAAAGACACAAGGCAGAGAATTGCAGAGCTTGGGTCAACTGATTCGGGTTCATAAGGCTGTAAATAGCCGTAGAGGTGCTCCTGCTTGGGATCTGAAACAATGTTCCCTCTAAGCTTTTCCATCCATGTGAAGAATAAATTTTGTCAGATGCACCAAGGCTTGTGCAAATGTGCACCACCAGTAGAAACACATGCTTCAGGCTCTGGGCACCGTGGGTGCTCAGCTAATCAGGCAGGTGGCACTTGAATCTCTCCTGGGTGCCCGCACAAGCACTGAAACCAAAACTTATCCCATCCAAAATGACAAGTCAATAGAGGATGTGCATGCAGACACAGGACAGCTGGAGCCGTCAGCCAGTTGTGGAATGTTTTATCCTGGGAAATTCTCATGCCCTGGGCCTACCTGAACACGTGGAAAAGTTTCTGGCTCTTGAGAAACAGCTTGCTCACACCTGTACATTGCAGCCAACATTCATGTCACCATTTGTCAGCATGTTAGAGGCAGATCCATACCGTGGTCATTTTATTTCATCTTCACTGTCTGTCTTCTTTCCCATCTGAAGAGCCTTTCTTTCTTGTTCTCCTCCCCCACCCCCGCTGGTTTGGAACTGACTCATGATAATAAATGTTGGTGTTCTGCAGAAGTGGCCCTCTTCTACACCTGCCATCAATAACAATTCAGACACACCAGCAGTCGGGTGCATGTGCTGGGCAGTGACAATGAATTGATGGTGTCTGGAAGAGTCAGACAGCTGGTGCAATCAGCTGGAAGGGAATGTTTTCTGAGTGGTTCAGATAGATTTCACCCTACACACACGCCCTCCCTTCCTCCCTCCTGTCTTTCAGGGCTAGATCCACAGCTGGTCTGCGTGGAAGCCAATGTTGCTACTGTCAGCTTATGTCCATTTAGGATTAGCCCTCAAATCCCCTCTCTCTCAGTGCACATAATGTAGATGCCACATAGATTCTACTTGCAGTTTTACCCACTGAAACTGTTTCTCCGCTCTCACACACCGATATAAATCGGGAGTGACTCTATTAATGGGTCCATTCCTCCCCTTTCTCATGTCAGGAGTATATCAGGAATGATTCTCCTGAATTCAACCAATTTACACCAGTGGTAACTCATGAAGCTTCCTAAGGTTTACATTAGTCATGTCCCCTAGACAAGTGAGGGCTATTTTGCTAGCCAGCGGCTGCTCCCCAGGGCTACTGCACTTGCTGCTCCCCGTTGTCATTCTGGAGTATAATTGTCCCCCATGGTTGCTGTCCCCATGGTCATTCATGAGTATAAATGTCCCTGCTATCACACCTCTCTGTTTGATGTGAAATAGTCATATTCTATGCACATCCCATTGTCCTGACACAACCAAACCGTGACCTGGCTTAAAGTTAGGGTACATGGGGTGGAAGTCTTGAACAAACAGACTCACAGACAGATGGACGGACACACAGACAGATGCACAAACTCAAAATAATGCCTTTTGTTGAGAACACCCCTCATGAATCTGCGGGATGCTCCTTTCTGGCATTTGGGCCTTTTGATCCTGGGACCAGTAGACAAAGGTCCCATCTGCAGGGCGAGCTTCCAAAGAGCAGGGTCAAAGGTCGGCATTTGCATTCCTCTCTTCCCAGGTATTTCCTGGGAAAGCTACTTAGAGGACACAAAAGAACTGTTATTTAAGGTTTATCTTAGCCATGTCCCCTAGACAAGTTCTGTACAACCCCACAGTGACATGCCAGCAAGGAGCAGCTAGGATACTTAGACTTACAACAGTGAGCCTGGATGAATTCAGCAGGGCTTATCCAGGAGAGTGAAGCAAATTGCCACCTCCATCCCAGGCAGCATGAGGGTTTGCATGGTTGACAAGGCGACACAACAACTCTCCTGGCTTCCCCCACAGCCTGTTAGGATTACGCCCGAGTTAGAGACATAGGCCTTGGTTCTTCCCTACTTTAGCAAGACTTTGTGCTCACTTTGCATTGGTCTGAATGCCTGCATGAGGTACCGGAGTATACTGGGGAATCAGACCCCTGGTGCAACTCTGAACATCCCTTAATCCTTTCACCTAATTTAGTCGCTTTTCACCTTGCTCATGCACTGGCAGCAAAGGGAGACAGGCTCTCTCCCTCTTCCTCACCCTCTCCTCTCTCTCCTCTCTATTTCTCTTTCTCCCCCTCTCCCTCTCCCTCTCTCTTTCCCCCTTCCCTTTGTTTCCCCCTCTCCCTCTCCTTTTCCCCCTTCTCTCTGTTTCCCCCTCTCCCTCCCTCTTTGTCTCCCATCATCCTCTCCTCTCCCTCTCTCTCCCTCTCCCTCTGTCTCGCCTTCCTTCTCCCTCTCTCTCTCTCCCTCCCTTTTCCTAGCCCTCTACTCTCCCACCATCCCTCCCTCCCTCTCTCTCTCCCTCTCCAACTCCCTCACCCTCTCCTTCTCCTTCTCTCTTTTTCTCCCCCGCCCTGTCTTCCCACCTCTCCCTCTCACACTCCCTAGGCCCTTGCCCTCTCCTCTCCTCTCCTCTCCTCTCCTCTCCTCTCCTCTCCTCTCTTTCTCTCTCTCTCTCTCCATATGAGTAAACATTAGTTACCAGTTCTTCAATTGAAATCCTTTCTACATTTCATGCTGCATGTAAAACCTCAATAGAAAAGCACAGGGACAAGTGGATTGCTTTTAATTTAAGCTACCTTTCCGAGAGAGCTCCTCCCGACCCTATTCTCCTCACACATACCCTGTTGTAAATTGGGAAGAACTCCACTGGCACCAACGTAGCTTAACAGCAGTGTGAGATGAGAATCTGGGCTGTATCTTTTAATGAACATTACAATTTAGGCTTCTGAGCCCTTTTTTCACATAACATTTGAAGTCAGTAGAACCACTTGTGTGTGTGAGGACTGTTCACCTCAGGAGAGATTTTCAGGGTCTTACCATTTTGTTTTTGAATATTAAGGGTCAAATATGCAGCTGGAGTTATTTGGGATCCCTCCATTGACTTTCATGCAGCTACACTGATATACACCAGTGGCAAAGCTTGGCTCTGGACTGGCAGCTAGAAAATATAGACGCTGATTCTTGTTTTCACCGAGGGCCTCTCATGCAGTATAAATGGGCCTTCTCCGATGCAATGCACCCATATGGTTCCAGAGCTCTGAAATGGCCTTTTTACACAGGGGACTCATGGTGGCATAACCTGCTGGTGGTGGTGCGCTGTCCCACGTGGTGGCACTGAGAGAAGGAGAAGTCTGCAGCCTCTGCTACCACCCAGCTGGATTTTAGCTCATGTAGCAAAGGTTCATGCACTAAGCTCCAGGCACCCCGATTCAATTCCTCCTGCAGGTGACCGGGGTCTGTCAGCCTTACAACAGCACTCCGGAGAGGCACCCTCCCTCAAAAAATGTTAATTGCCCCTGCATGTTACCTCCCTGCCCCGCTTCTTTCACAGGCACCAGTCGCCCCGCCTATTTACCTGTGTATGTCTGCACTATGGCACTATCGTGAGATTCCCAGGTCCTCCAGACACAGACACTAGCGAGCTATTGCACAGAAAAGCTCAGGCTGTAGATAGTGGCAGCCTGGGCCAGCCATGCCAACTAGAGACACCTGCTTGAACCCCCTGGGTAAATATTCCACACAGCGAGCCCTTGCTGCTGCTCACCGAAGCCCTCACTGCCCCACTACAATGAGAGCCACTGTTAGTATGTCGACAAGAACTGGAAAGCACACCCCTGGCTCCATGGTATCGACACCCCCTACGTGAGAAGCAGGTACTACTTGTCTTTCCATTACTCTGTCAACATAAAGTGGGCTTACTCTGCAACTTACTTCCAGTTTACGGCCAGTGGCCGAGTGCAAATTAGAGCCAGGCCCAGAGTCCGCCACTTGCTATAACAACAAAGTCAACAAGACTTCGGGTAGGTGTACACTGCAGAGTTTAAAAACTTCACTTACATCCACACTGCAATCATGTTCTTTTGAAAAAAAATCAAAAGAAGAGAGGGGCTTTTCCGACATTGGTAAACCTCTTTTACGAGGAAGAAGCCTTTTTTTGAAAGAGCTCTTTTGGAAGAAGATGTGCATGAATGGGGAAGAGGGAGTTCTTTTGAAAGAAGAGGAAAGAGGAAAAAGTACAGGTAGCCCTGGGGGCCATTCCGCCCATAGTAATCACAGCTTAAATGCGAGAGAGTGTCCATTCAGTGTGGACACTATCTTTTGAAAAAAGCAGATGACTTTTTCGATGCGCTTTTGCAATGTGGACACTCTTTTTTGGAAGAAGTTTTTTTGGAAGATCTCTTCCGGAAAAGCTTCTTCCAAAAGAAGCCTGCCGTCTAGACATAGCCTTCTTTGCTCATGGCATGTTGGCATTTCCTGATCGTCATGGTGAATTCACATCTGCTTGACAGAATTTTGCTATTTTTTAATTTTTCCTTTTTTTAATCTAGGAAAGCAAAATTTGCATAATTTTGCCAATCTGTTGTTTCAACCTTACCACCAAATATTTACAAAATGAAACCTCTGGGTTCAACCTTCTCAGCTTTATCTTCTAAATGATGTGTCCTCATGTATTTCTTCCTATATGGAAGCTATATCCTCCAGTACTGATTAGATCCATCATCCAGGCTACATCTAGACTGCAGGCTTCTTTCGGAAGAAGCTTTTCTGGATGAGATCTTCCAAAAAAACTTCTTCTGAAAAAGAGCGTCCACACAGCTAAAGTGCATTGAAAAAGTGATCTGCTTTTTTGAAAGATAGCATCCATACTGAATGGACGCTATCTCACATTTAAGCTATGGATGGAGTGGCCACCGGGGCACCTGTGCTTTTTCTTCTTTTCTTTTGAAATAACTCCCTCTTTCCTGTCCCCACACACCTCTTTCCGAAAGAGCTCTTTCAGAAAAAGGCTTCTTCCTCATAAGAGGTTTACCAATGTTGGAAAAACCCCTCTGTTCTTTTGATTTTTTTTTTCTGAAAGAACATGATTGCAGTCTGGACGTAAGTGAAGTTTTTTTGGAAAAACAGCTGTTTTTCCAAAAAAAACCTCTGTAGTGTAGACATAGCTCCAGTGTCCTGTCTATGAAAGTGGCCACCACTAGCTGCTTAAAAGGAACTCTTTGGTAGGATCTTTGTATTCCATAACTGCCTAGAGAACTTGTCTTCCTGACCCCCATTTATTAGAGGTTTGATTATGCCTTGCAGCATGAAGATTAATATTCATGCAAAAGCTCTTGGGTAATAGTTTTTTTTTCTTTTCTTTTTTAGCTCTGATTGTTATAAATCTGGATATGCTTGTTAAATTCCAGTTCTTTCCTGCTGATAAGTTTCCTTCTATTATACCTTGTAGCAACAAGTCCCAGAAGATAATTGTGTTGTGTGGGAAAAGTAACTTCTTTCCTGAATTTAAAATATACTGCCTAACAGTAGAATGGCCCTTTGATCTAGCATTATGGGTATGTCTACACTACAAAGTTAATTCGAACTAACAGCCGTTAGTTTGAATTAACTTTAATAGCGGCAACACTTGCAAACCACTAGTTCGAATTAATTTCAAACTAGCAAAGCACTTAATTCGAACTAGGTAAACCTCATTCTATGAGGACTAACGCCTAGTTCGAATTAAGTAGTTTGAATTAAGGGCTGTGTAGCCACTTAATGTGAACTAGTTGGAAGCTAGCCCTTCCCAGGTTGCCCTGGTGGTCACTCTGGGCCAAACCAGGGAAACTTTTCTGCCCCTTTCCCAGCCCTAGAGCCCTTAAAAGGGCACAGTCTGGCTACAGGGCCCGTGCCAGTTGCAAGCCTGCCAGCCCCCAGCCAGCAGACCCTGCACCTGGCACGGAATGAGCCAGCCACCCGCTGCCACCCAACCCTCTGCCTCTTCCCAGGACCAGGCTGGCAGCTCCCAGGAGCCTGCCCAGGGCCGCAAGAGGCAGGCGCCCGCCTGGTCTAGTGCGGAGATTGTGGACCTCATCGAGGTTTGAGGGGAAGCCTCCACCCCACGACCTCCGCACTAGGCACAGGAATGCTGTCGTCTAGGGCAGGACAGCTGCCAGCCTGGCCCACAAAGGCCACATGTGAACCAGGGGCAGGTTTGCATGAAAATCAAGTTGGTCCAGTGAGACCCCCGACCCTGAGTCCTGAGCTTAGAACATAAGAACATAAGAACGGCTGCACTGGGTCAGACCAAAGATCCATCTAGCCCAGTAGCCTGTCTGCTGATAGCAGCCAGTACCGAAGACAATGACCAAGCGATTTGTCTTGTGCCATCCATTTCCAGCCTTCCACAAACAGAGGCCAGGGACACCATTCCTACCCCCTGGCTAATAGCATTCCATGGACCCAACCTCCATGAATTTATTTAATGTCTCTTTAAACTCTGTTATAGTTCTAGCCTTCATAGCCTCCTGTGGCAAGGAGTTCCACAGATTGACTATGTACTATGTGAAGAAGAACTTTCACTTATTAGTTTTAAACCTGCTGTCCATTCATTTCATTTGGTGTCCTCTAGTCCTTCTATTATAGGAACTAATGAAGAACTTTTGTTTATTCACCCTCTCCACACCACTCATGATTTTATAGACCTCTATCATATCCCCCCTCAGTCTCCTCTTTTCTAAGCTGAAAAGTCCCAGTCTCTTTAGCCTCTCTTCATATGAGACCTGTTCCAAACCCCTAATCATTGTAATTGACCTTTTCTGAACCCTTTCCAAGGCCAAAACATCTTTTTTGAGGTGAGGAGACCACATCGTCCACTGTACTGAAGATATGGTGTACCATAGTTTTATACTTCCCCTCCTCCTCCTTCCCCTGGCTTCCCCCTTCCAGCTCCCTCCTCCCAGGTTGCCCTCTCCCCTCTTCCACCCTTTCTCTTCCCCTCTCCCATCTCCTTTTCCAAGTCTCCCCAGAGATTAATCCCCCCCCCCCCCCCCCAGTTTTGTTAAATAAAGAGAGTTTCTATTTTTGAACACATTTGTCCTTTATTTTTTACATCAGGAAGGTGGGTTAGGGACGGGTAAGTGGAAGGAGGTGAGGGAGGAATGGGGTACGAGCCCCCGATGGGGAGGACTGGGGTGGCTCTGCGGGCTCCTCGGCGTGGAAGCTCTCCTACAGGACCTCCTGGATCCTGACAGCCCCCGATTGACCCTCCCGGATGGCAGCCTGTGGCAAGTGCAGCCAGGCTGATGGCCGAGTGCTGTGATGTGCCGAGTGTGGGCACTCAGGACACTCCAAGACAGGACTGCTTTGCTGTCCCTCATCAAGGTAGACAAGCAAGCGGGGAACCCTGAGAACTGTCTGTCCGGGGTGGGGGTCGGGTCCCTTTAAGCACAGCCCTCGGCTAACCTGAGGCAGCAGCTCCACACTCTAAGTCCTAATCTGATGCCCTGCCGGCACTGGTTCCGGCCACCCTTAACCTCGGTTCAGGGTCCACTCAATGTGGAGATGCTAATTCAAATTAGTTTTTAGGTCTAGATGCACTAATTTAAATTAGCTTAGTTTGAATTAGTGCTGTAGTGTAGACTTACCCTATGAGAGAGGCTGAAAAGAAATTCCTGATCTACACCTTCATTAGTTTATCATTCCATTCTCATTTGTCTCCTCTCAAAAATATAGTCCTTATGTTTTCAGGGTCTAGCATGTTGCTGTGTACAAATAAATAAATAATCACCCTACCGAATAGAAAAGAAAATTGTGCCCCCACTGCATAATTCTGTAGGATGATCCAGGTCATCATTTTCTTTTCAGTTTAATTTCTGTAGTACCCTATTGGCATTTATCCTTATTAAATTCTATATGACTTTTCCTCTGGAGACACCCGGAGGATTATTTTGATATGGGAAGAGATTGTCTTACTGTGTAATGTCTCTTCCTCTGCTAGGCTAACTTCCCTGTGAGTGTTCGCTAAAATGTCATCACCTCTCTGAATTCCTCAGCTCTGTCTCCCACTCTAAAATATTCTGATGAGATCTCTCTTTTTGAATTTAAGAATACAAGAGTCCATCAGCAGTGTAAATATTTTATGCCTGAAGACTCGGCTTTCAGATAAATTAGCACATTTCTAAGTCCCCTCGAACCTTTTGAATCAGGTTGATAAAATGTTTCTGTCTTCCATGAGGCACTTTGGTTCAGTTGCTCTGCATGGTCAAATTGCTGTTGAAATGTGTCCAGGCCCCATTAGCAATTTGCTTTATTTTGGGCCTTCAGATGATGTTCTGCTGCAACAGTAGCTCTGGTCACCCCCAGGAAAGTCAAACACTTGGGGTGACAGCCTCCCACCAGAGTAACACAGGCACTGATGACAGCACAGGGGGCGTGTCTACACTAGGAAATTATTTTGAAATAACCACATTTGAAATAATAACTCCCCAAAGAAAGATCTTGAAATAAGCTTATTCCCCGAGGAAAGCAGGAGTACAGATTTCAAAATAACCAGCCTGTTATTTCGAAATAACTGGCTTGGTAGTGTAGACACTCCACTTCTTATTTTGAAACTAGCCAATTAGCCCGTCATAAGACGGGATTTTCAGGTCTTCTTTCCTGAGCGCTCTCACTCCGTCTCTCTCTCTGTCTCCTCCTACTGCCTCCCCCCTTCTCAGCTCTCCTCCACCTCCTGCCTCTCTCTCCATCTCTTTCTCTCTCTTCTCCCCCTCCTGCCTCTCACTCTCCCTTTCTCTTCTCCTCCTCCTGCCTCTCTCTCCCCTCCATCTCTGCCCTTCCCCTTCCCTCCCGCTGTGGCACTTGGCTGAGAGAGGGGAGCGGGGCAGTGACGTAGATGGCTAGGGGCTGGGGCTGGGGCTGTGTACGTCACCGCCCTCCCTTCCCCTCCCACCCCGGGGGAGCCCAAATGGCCCCTTGTGCCACTGGCTCCCCTGGCGGCCTGGCTGAGGGGTGCAGCACTCAGCTGAGTGCCACAGCAAGAAGGGAAGGGGGGCGGTGACATACACTATATATATGATAAGGGGGGTTATTTTGAAATAATCCCTAATGTAGACCAGGGCTGAGAGGGCTCAGCTACAGAGACTTGACAGCACCCCGGAGCACAGCCCTCAAAAGGGAGCAAACCCCCAGATAACTGTGTCTTATTCTGTGTGAAAGTCTGAGAGAGAGAAAACTCATAGATTTTGCTCTCTTTATCAGTGAACGAGACAGATCCATGGCTATTTCTCTCCCCCCCCCCCCACCCCTGTAATAGTTATTTACACTGGGTTTGTTAATAAACAGATACTTTATTAAATATAAAAAGCGACTGCAAGTGAAAACAGAGATCAAAGCAAGTTACTAACATAAAATAAACAAAACATGCCAGCTAAGCCTAATATACCAAGAGAAATAGTCTTTCTCTAGTCCTTGTTCAGAAAAAATCCTTCAAGTCAGAGCTGATCTTTTCTGTGGTCTGGGTCTAATAATTTCTTGTGTAGTCTCTTAGGATTAGGAGGCAGATTTCAAAAGCAGCTTGAGGATGGTCACTGATAGCTTCCCATCCCTTACATAGAATCTTCCCCAGGGCAGGAATCCTTTGTTCAGTTCTCCAGGTCCCCATGGAAAATACCAAATTCAGGATGGATTCCAGCATCAGGTGGCATGGTCATCTGTCTTTGTAAGACCAACTACTGTTTATGCTTACAGGAAAAACAAAGCCATTAACAGATCATTGTCTTGAGTACCAGGCCATTAAGGCCCTTAGGTATCACTAAGGGCATTCACAAGAAGACCTAGAAATATAGGTTAACACTTCATATTTCTAACTTCACAAACAAGAACAATTCACACACACAAATATAATATACACACACAGGCAGTCACCAGCTCTTCAATGACATGTTATTTGACCTGTTTTGCATAAGGCATATTAAAGTTATACAAATTCATATTCAAAAAACATTTCCAAAAAATATGGGGGAGTAGTACCACAGAAAAGGACCTGGGGATTACAGTGGATGAGAAGCTGGAGATGAGTCAACAATGTGCCCTTATAGCCAAGAAGGCTAACAGCTTATTGGGGTGCATTATTCCAAGCATTGCCAGCAAATCTAGGGAAGTGATTATCCCCTTTTTTCAGCACTGGTGAAGCCACATCTAGCGTATTGCATCTAATTCTGGTGCCGCCCCATTACAGAAAGGATGTAGACGCATTGGAGAGAATCCAGCGGAAGGCAACAAAAATTATTAGCTGGCTGGAGCACATGACCTATGAGGAGAGGTTGAGGGATTTGGGTTTATTTAGTCTGCAAAAGTGAAGAGTGAGGGGGGATTTGAGAGCAGCCTTCAACCACCTGAAGGGAGGTTCCAAAGAGGATGGAGAGAGGCTGTTCTCAGTAGTGACAGATGGCAGAACGAGGAGCAATGGTCTCAAGTTGCAGTGGGGAAGATCTTGGGATATTAGGAAAAACTATTTCACTGAGAGGGTGGTGAAGCACTGGGATGGGTTCCCTAGGGAAGTAGCGGAATCTCCATCCCTAGAGGTTTTTAAGTCCCGGCTTGACAAAGCCCTGGCTGGGTTGATTTAGTTGGATTGGTCCTGCTTTGGGCAGGAGGCTGGACTCAATGACCTCCTGAGGTCTCTGCCAGCTCTAAGATTCTATGATTCTAGCTCGCAGTGCAGGAGTGCAGCTGTCACCGTCCCGTTTCTCAACCCAGTGGGTGAGGTCACGGACGCAGCACTTCCCCAATTTGCTCTCCCCTCCCTTCCCCTCCCCTCCCCCCAGGACTGTGTGGCATTTAAAAGGGCCCAGAGAGAATGAGCACAGACCCAGTTCAATACGGGTCACCTAGGCCCACACCCAGGGATCACAGCACAGAGGGAAAGGCTGCGCTGACTAGACTGCAGAGTAGACTGTTCAAATGAGTGGCACATCAGGATGTAATGGGCCTATCTGGCAGGCCTCAACCAGCCATATGCTGTGTGCATCTGGCGCATGGTGCCATTGCTGAAGCAGGTAATTTACCGCACTGGAGGAAACTCGTCAGTGATTAGCGCTGGCTGAATGTCTGCACTGATTTATTGAGGTTAAAAAGTAGCAATGGGAGACACACCATGGGGGGAAGGGATGTCATGGAAAGGCGTGGATAATTCCTTCCTTTTGCTGTCCTTGTAGTGCTCCGTTATTTGGGGAAGGGCAGGGTTGGCTCCCTTCGGAAGCCCCACAAGCCCTCTGGATTCCAGCACGTTCACTGGAAACGGGGGCTAGCCACATGGAAGCTTTGTGCTTCTGGATCATCCCCAGTTCTTCCCAGTCGGTTGAGGGATCCATGTAGAAAGGGGGCCATTGATACGGGGATTGAATGGGGAGGTGATTTGGGTCATAGTTTTGCTTGGGGAAGGAGCTGGACGAAGGAGGGCGTAGTGTTAGGATGCTAGCCTGGGATGCAGACTGAGTTCTGTCCTGTGCCACAGACTTCCCACATGACCTTGAGTAAATCACCTGACCCCGCCGCAGCACAGGTTTCTACGTGCGATTGTCTCTTCACACTGCAATCTGATCAGGGCGGGTGTGTTCTCTTGTGTCTGTACTTGGCCTGGCACAGCGCGTTTGGAATCTCTCTACATGCTACCACGATACAAACATTTCACAGTAATCTAGAGTCAACTCAGGGACCCAATCCAATAACTAGGTTTTTTTGCATGATCTGTAACAGCTGTTCCCTTCGACAGCAGCCACATCCTTTTTATTTCTGACTTCCCTGGTGATGAATCCTGCCCTGCATCCCAACATGGCCTTACTGAAATGGAAATAAAAGGCTGACCTGAGAAATAAGTTCTGGAAACAGCAATAGATTCCCAAAAGAGCACGTCTGCCTCCTTTCAGATATACAATAAATGGCCGGCCCCATGACAACCTCTCTCACCATTTTTTACCTTTTATCCCTTGCTAGGCTGCAATATGTCTGCATATCTGGCATTTTTATTAGGGCACCTAGCAATAATCTTGAGCAACATAATATAATTAGGACAAATTTGAATAGAACGTGTTAGAGGAAGAATCATTATTTCTCAGAAATACCATTAAAAATCCTATTTCATGCAATATTCTCTTCCAAAGTACCATGCCAGCTCACTTTGGCATATTGGAGATTAATCACTGGCTTTGATTGTCTAGTCTAGGAACTCCAATACATCAACATGCTTCTGAGAACTTGTTAAAAATCCAGGAGAGGAAAATTAACATTCAGGCACCTTTATTCAAAGTGCTGTACCTAAGTTAGATAAGATTAGGAATTTAGTCTCCCTGGACAAAGCCAAGGATTTTTATCCCATTATTAACGATAATTAAACAATAGCCTTACTCAACGTCTTTCATAAAGTGCTTGGTTTTATCTAGCAAGATAATCTTGCTCCTTCATTAGGTTATGTGGCTATCAAGGTTTGCTGCCCGATGGATGAACGTTTACCATTGAAAAAGAACAAATTGACATGCTCTGGAAAAAGAAAATGTGAGCAGCAATTGCTTTCAGTGGCTTATCTACATTGATGGCACCAAAGCTTTTCAAACAGATATTCCCTCTACTTTTTTTTTTGAAAGCAGGCTAAGCGCTAAGCCAATGAACTGATAGCCTGGATGGATGTACATTTGATTCCATATTGATGGAATTATAAAAAATGTCTTTCCCAAGAAGGGGGGATGATTTAACCAAACAAATTAACAGCAAGGACGGTCCATCCCTTCTCCCTCTCCCTCACCCAAAATAGCTATTTAATTCCACAGACTCAGTCTAAAATTACTTGGCTACGTCTAGACTGGCATGATTTTCCACAAATGCTTTTAACAGAAAAGCTTTCCGTTAAAAGCATTTGCGGAAAAGAGCGTCTAGATTGGCACGGATGCTTTTCCGCAATAGCACTTTTGCGCAAACGCATCAGTGTCCAATCTAGATGTGCTTTTCCGCAAAAAAGCCCCGATCACCATTTTCGTGATCGGGGCTTTTTTGCATAAAACAAATCTGGGCTGTCTACACTGGCCTTTTTGTGCAAAAGCTTTGTGCAAAAGGACTTTTGCCCGAACAGGAGCAGCATAGTATTTCTGCAAGAAGCACTGATTTCTTACATGAGATCGTCAGTGTTCTTGCGGAAATTCAAGCAGCCAGGGTAGACAGCTGGCAAGTTTTTCCGCAAAAGCACCTGCTTTTGCGGAAAAACTTGCCAGTCTAGGCACAGCCCTTGTGTGTCATGCAGAGTGTGCGCACTTTGAAAAGGGGAAGTAAGATTGAACGGTGACTTGCAAAGGAAGACGGCTCGGTGATCTTTTTGCTTTGGCAAAGTGCATAAAGGAAGTTGGAAACTGTTGCTGGGTTGTGATTTACATGGATTCCTCTTCTCCTGCTTTATGCATAAAAATTCTGCCTAGGAAAATTCCATGGCCCTGTCTAGAGAAGGGGAAAGTCTAGACAGGATCATGGAGCCCTAGGCTGTACATCGGAAGACCGGGTGTCTGGCTGAAGCTGGGGGTGGAGCCTGGTGGGAGGAGCCTGGCAGCAGAAACCCAGCTGACAGTGGAGCCCAAGTAGGGCCAGGGAGGCAGCAGAGCCTGGCCAGGACTGGGAGCTGGCAGCTGGGGTGGCTGGGGCCAGTGGCCAGACACCAGCAGCATAGCCCGGGTGGGGCTGGGAGCCGGCAGCTGGAAATTAGTTGGAGCTGGGAGCTGGGAGCAGAGCCAGGCTGGGGCTGGCAGCAGAGACTTGGTGGTTGGGGGCCAGAGTCTGGTGACCAGAGCCAGCCTCTGGGAGCAGAGCCTGGCAGAGAGAGGGCAGCCAGTGGCGAGTGCCTGGCGCGGAGCTCAGCAACTGGCAGGGTGCTGGAGGCTGGGCCGGTGGCTGGGCAGTTGTGGCTGGCATTGACCTCCCCTGGTCCAGGAAACTCCCTGGTTTGGGACCAGTCCTGAGGGTGCTGGACCAGGGAGGTCCAACCCGTAATTCACGTTTTTGTGCCCATCACCATGTAGAACAGAGCACAATCTCCTTGAATCCCGGCATCAGGCCCTGACCACTATTTCTTGGAAATAATTCAACACCCAGTGCTGAAATATAGCCCCCTCTGGAGTAGAACCATTCACAACCGTTTAAAAGAGGACATGGGAAATGACACTGCGGGCTTGGGCAGTTGGTGCAGCCGGGGTTGGGGGAGGCATGTCCCATCTACAACCCCGTCCCCTCTGCTGAGGCCCCGTTCACCATGGGGAGGGGAGGGAGAGAGGCAGCATGCTGAATGCTCCCCAGCCTCCCTGGAGCACTGGGGAGGGGAGGAGGCGAGGGGGCCATACCTGCAGCAAGGCTCCCCAAGCACCAAGGGAGGGGAGGAGGTCACATGGTTCCAGCCTCCCCAGCCAGGAGCCAGAACGCCTGCAGTAGGCGTTCGGGGGCGGCGTGTGGGTGTGTCTGTGCTTGGTGGTTTGGGAAGGCAAAGAATCATTTGCAGGATTTCATCCTCCAAAATGCTTTACAGAGGAAGATGCACGACAAGGGGAAATGCCTTGCCCAGGATCACGGAGCAGGTTGGTGGCAAAATCAGGACTCGTGAGCAAGGACAATAGAAGCAGGACCCTGACTTCCAAGCTACTGATTCCCCACTAGGACAGGCTGGGTATAGACAGCACATCCAGAAGTGATCCCTGGTCTCGCTTGGGGCCTACTCTCATCAAAATAATAATACACTGGGGAACGGGTCCCCCCTGATCCCTGCACATGACTGGGTCATTCCTTGCGGCATGTGGATGGAGTGCCCTCATGGTTTCAAGTGCCGTTAGATATGCTCAGAGGATCCAAGTTAGTCTGTAACAGGATCAACTTAAAAACCAACAAATAGTCTGGGAGCACTTTAAAGACTTACAAAACATGTAGAGAATATCACGAGCTTTTGTGGGCACAGCCCACTTCTTCAGATTACCAGAGTATTGGATGTCCAGGACCAAAATAAATAGGGGGAGGAGGGAGAAGGAAAAAATGAGGGGGGGGGATGACAAGAAGTGAGTAAAAAATATCAAGGGGAAAGCTGAGCTGGAATGAAATAGGAAAAACAAATAGTTTCTAAGTACCTAAAGGCTGGATACTCAAAAGAGGCAGAGGAGAGCCATTAATTAGCAAACAGCAAATGCTGTTAGTCCTAAATCTTCCCATATATTGGTACTTCACAGACCGTAACTTTTAGATTTCTTAGGTTGCATTTCCACTGCACCATTATTTCAAGATACTAACGTTATTTCAAAATGACAATGTGAGCCTCTACACAGCCATTCTGTTATTTCGAAATAAATTCTAAGTAACCGACGGCTTATTCTGAAATCTGTAAACTGCATTCTACAAAGAATAAAGCCTATTCTGAAATAGCTAATTCAAAATAAGGCGAGTGTAGACGCTTCACTGCTGCTATTTCGAAATAGCCCCTTACCAGGGCCATTGTAAGTTATTCCTCCCCAGTGCCTCCTGGGGGCTCTAAATCGAGATAAACACGTTCATATTAGGGAAACCTGCCTCAGACTCATTTTGGGGCTTCCCTGCAGTATATACATGCTATTTCAGAATAACTATTCTGGATTAGCTTATTTTGAAATAAGCATGCAGTGTAGATGTGCTCATAGAGGCTACATTATATCAATGTAAAGGATGTATCTTCCTCCTTCCTATATAAACAGCACACACAGGTCTGAAATACTGTATCTGGGGATAAAGAGAGAAGCTAGTAGAACCATGCTCTAGCACATCTTTAATTTATTTTCTGCGTTGAAGAGGCGCTGTTTAGTTTGATAATGTATTCTGAACATGGAGCAAAGTTCCCTTCATTATCTTCTCATCTGTGTCCCAGTTCATTCGCTTGTAGAAGACGCTTCATCTGATACTTGTGTGAGGATGTCTCCGGCTGGATTAAAACCATGAAATATACATTTATCTTTCAAAGATCTGCATAACTGGGCAGAAAACAAACGAGGAAAAAATGGATATTGACGATTTTTTAAGGGGGGAGGAAGAAAGGGAATGGAAAGAAAGTTTGCCATCATCTGCAGATAGCCCTCGTGTTGCTATGGTATGCCTTTTCACATGAACTTTGTGGGACAGATGTCCATTGATATTGCCAAACTATCCGTCAAGGAGCTACAGTTCCTGCCACTCATCCCTGGAATTGTGATGTGACCACCATAGCTTTGGAAATAAAGCACAGTTTTGGAGCTGGCCAACGGCTCTCTCCCCCTCTTGATTTTTCTCCTCTGTTGACTGTGTTCCAACAAAGTAAATAAGCTTTGTTTTAGATGGCAAGTGTAATCTTTCACTGCTGTTCTCCCTTTGACTGGTGTCATTTATAAGAAACCCTCATAAATTGCTCAGGGAAAGTAAAAGATCTTGCATGCACTCTCACACGGACACACACTAATTTTATTCCACACGTAGCAGCTAGTGAAAGAACCAGACAGACAGCCCATGAGTCTGAATTAGTCAGTCAGGCACTGGCAATGTGGCCTCACCTCACATCATTTAACTGTTTCACGGCTGAACTCTTAGGCTACATCTACACTGCCCTGTAGTTTGAAATTAAATACATAATTTGAGCTAGGCAAACTGCATATCCTGTTTAGATCTTATTTCAAAATAGCTTATTTCATAATTTGGTGCTGTCTACACGGCACCAAATTTCAAAATAACCTGCTATTCCAAAACGTCCCTTACTCCTCGTGGAATGAGGTTTACAGGGACGTTGGAATAGCAAGCCCAAAATAACAGGCTTACTGTTAAGATGTGAGATAGCTATTTTGCGATACTCTGGTGTCACAAAAAAGCATTGCAGCATAGATATAGCCATGCCTGACTCAAGATAGCGTGCCAGGCTAAGGTTCGAGATGATATGGGTTCTCCTCCAATCTCTGCTAAAGATTCCCTGTTTTTCCTAACACCAAAATATATCAAAGTTGTTTCCATCCAAGTACCCTGATATCTTCTCTCTTATTATTATATGCTTAGAGCTCCCAGCTTAGCTTGGGACACCATTCAACAAACTCATTGTAACTTCTCAAAACAGCCTTAAAAGATGGCTCACCTGAGCACTGAAAAATTTCTTCTTTATAGGGGACGTACAGACTCTGACACCTTCCCAGATGCTGGAAGGAATGGAGGCGTGACCTGGACATCCCTGCCTCATGATGATATGAGGCCCTCAGAATGGACCTGCACAGTGCTGGAAGCCAAAGTTAATGAGAATAACTTTTAGGAGCCTTTAATTTATGATCGGGCCTGGCTTGGTGGCCAGGGCAGTTTCGTACACTGCATTGTCCGCTGAATTTGAGTGCTCCTCATCTGAAAATCTGGGCCTGAGTTTCTCATGTGCTCAATGGCATAACTTAACTTTCAGCCACTTTTATCTTTTGAAGCATCTGGGCTGTGGTTTTCTTTTTCACCTTGAAGGGTTGTTCTTCTCGCTGTAGCCAATTAAGTGGCTCTTCAAGCTTATCCCCCCCCATGCCATTGTCTGTCTTGGGATTCCCACTTCACAGATTGCCTGTGGGCATTTTCTAAGTGAGGGTCACAAGCTTCTTAGCATCCTCTGCCTTCCTTGCGAGCCATTGTGGCTGTAAGTGAAAGGCATGGCTTAAAAAGGACACCTGGGGTTTTGATTTTGTACAGAATCCAACACAACTCTGTTTTGTCTAATTTTCTTCTGTCTCGTCATCTTCCCACAGTCTTTGCTCCAAAAGGCTTTCACAAGGACAGAGAGTGAAAATAGTAACGGCTGAGGACGAGACAGGGAGAAAAGGGAGTGTTGTGGATGACATTTAAAAGAAGCCAGGTAATTGACGAGGTGGCAAGAAGCCACAAGGCTTTTTTTAGACTGAAGATGCTACAGTGGAGAAGGTTCTTTTGCCAAGAGTGAACAGGTGATATGGGCTGGGATGCAGAGGAGTCTAATTTAACTGAGTTCACACAGCAAATGCACAACAGAATTGTGAATAGAGCCCAGCAGGGCTGTCCTTGGGATCTATGGGGCCCTATGCAATATTAGTAACCTGGTGCCCCTATGCACCCCCAGGGGAGGGAAATATGATTTTTTTAGAGATGCGAGTTTATAATCGTCTGCTACACATGAATGAACTGTTTTAAAAGCAAATTTTAAAATAAGGTCCTGTCAACTAACACAGTAATTTCAAAAACTGCTTTTTGGCAACAAAACAGTGGGACTTTTGCCAGGAAAAACACCCGGTTTTAGCAATAAAAAACATCCACCCCTGCGAGAGACTTTTGTCTTTCTCCCTCCCTTTATAGTCAACAAAGAGCCAGGATGGAGAACTGGCTTCCACCAATATCCCACTATGCCTGCCTTGATGGCTGTGCTCAGTTTTTTGTGATCTCTGCTGCCCTGCAGGCATGTGCCCCTTCCCCTTCTGGGAAGCATCTGACAGCTGAGTGGTTTGATCCATTTGGGGAACAAACAAAGAGCAAATCATTGGAAAGCGTCTGTTCTGTGCTGCTAGGAATGCAGCAGCAGGCAGGCTGCTGCAGGGGGAGGGCTGAAGAGACGGCTGTACTGCTTTGCCATTCCTCAGCACAGAGAGTTCACAGAGCTTCGAGGGTATCCCAAGAAGTGCAGGCGTCAACTCTGCCTTCCCACAACACTCCACTGCAGAATGCTTACCCACAATGCTTTGCTCTATCCATCAACAGGGTGCTTAGCAATATGGCCATGAAATGTTGACAATGGGAGGCAATTAAAACAGTTTGACTTGTTTTCACTTTTGGTGTTTTTTGTGTGTTGACAGTGCTTTTCATCACCAAATCTTCCCAGTGCAGACATAGCATAAGTTAACCAGATCCTCCCTAGAGGAAGCAGAGCCATGACACAGGAGTAGGAAGAGGTGAGTGGAATGACATTAGGACCCAGGGGTGCCCCAAATTTTTGAGTGCCCTATGCAGCTGCATGTTCTAGATATGGATAAGGACAGCCAAGAGGGTCTTATATGTAATACATTGGACTCTGTCTCACGAGGTGTGACCTCCGTTCTTGGTTCTGTGACAGATTCCCCATATGACTCTGGACAGGGCCAGATCTTGAGCTGGTGTAAATTAATCTAGTTTCCTGCTCTGATATCTCTCTGTAGAAGAGAGATAGTAGTAATCTCTATTTACACCCTTTCCCTTATTTATTTAGATTGAGTTCCATTGGGGGGCGACCATCTCTATACTCTGGTGCTTGGAGCATGTGTAGACACATCCAGGTTATAGGGTTTCCAGCTCTGACTGGAGCTATTCTGGGAGGGCTTTTCCCTCCAATATGACATAATGGCATTTTCTTAAACTATGAATACCTCTGGGATGGCTTTCAGTAAGCACCAGGAGATTGATGACAATTCCGGGAGACACAAAGCCAGTCTTGGAGGGTTGGCAACTCTACCAAGTGTGACAAAGTCCAACCAGAGGGCTCCAAGAGAGTGGGGAAAAGCAGCCCTAGAAGGGTAAAGAGCCAACTTTCCTGTTCATTAGAAGTGGGAATCAGCTGACCCTAATTGGGGTCAAGCGGGAGCAGCTGACAAGGGGTTATCTCAGGCGGATTAGGATCAGCTGGGACAGGGCTATTGTGGCCCAATTAGGGTCAGCTGATTCCACTTCAAGCCTGCCTGGGACCTTTTACAGCCTCCCCTATTGGTGGGAGGGGGAAGTACGGAGAAAGTCAGCAGAGGAGTGAGGAGCTCCAAAGGAGAGGCTGGGCTCCCTACCCCGGGGAAAGACTACAAGCCCAGCCCCCTACTAAGGGGAAGGCTGCTTGCCCAGATGGGGCAAATAGAGGGGTGTTTTTCCCGAGGCTCTTCCTGCCAAGGGGAGAAGTGCAGAGGCTGACAAGAGTAAGAGAAACCCTTGCGGCACAAACTAGCTAGATCAAAGTTAGTTCAGGTACATCAATACATGCTGCAAACAGGCCTTCCAACTGGATTGTAGACATACCCCATGTGTGTGTGCGGCACCTAGCAGAGACTTGATCTTGGTTGGGGACCTCAAGACATAACTGTCCTATTTAAAGAAAAGAAAGAGCTATTGCCTGAGTTCCAATCCTCTGGTAGATATTCCTCTACAGCAGCATCACTCAGGAAGGCAAAGCAGATCAAGGAGCTTTATTCCTCCCCAAGTGTGCCCAATTTCCTTTTAAATCAGCCTTTTTTGTCCCTTGCTTTAGGACTTTTTCTCTCCCTCTCACTAAATCACATTGGATATCTCACACTGTACACACTGACTCTCTAAAATATCAAATGGCTTGTCCTTAGGAGCCGCTAGGAGTTGCTTTTTTAATGGATTAACTAAGATAGAGACTGCTCCCACAGTTTGTAAAATATACAATAAGTATATTACGTACTTTTAAAACTATAAATAAGATTTATACATAACCCATGGGGATTTTCCATTAAAACTTCATAAATCACATTGTACATTATCCTTTTTAATCCTCGGCCTTGCAGTGTTAGTCACCAGAAAATATATTTAACCCCGTACCGAATTCATGATAAGCACATATAAAGAATATTAACTAGGGCTCTTATGTGCTCTGCATTTTCATACATTAATACATTTTTCCTAGGCAATTATTTGTTATGTTAGCAGGTGTCCCTCCAGCCCATTTTATTAGCCAATGGTCAAGGTTCTTAGCACAGAACAGGTGCAGCCCGGGCAGGGCTATGTAAGCTTTTCTGTAATTATTCCAACCCTCACCTGAAGGGATCCTTATTATTGGGAACGAGGAGCGTAACTCAGTTCTTTGGCCCAGTTAATCTCTGGCCCAGAGTTTGCATTCCTCGGTTCCTGCAGCTGGTGCAAGCATGGTGGGGTTATAAGGTTACATGGGGCTGTATCTGCTCTCTGAGGGTCATTACGCTGGTCAAAATAGGTGAGTAGAGTGTGTTAAGACCATTGACCTCTCCTTCCAGGGAATTGTTCCATGGAGACCACTTAGTCCTGTTTGATGGCCACTTTCTGCTGCAGGAGTGTCATGAAGAGACCATTTAATATGGCAGAATCTAACCCTAGAAGCATTTAAGTGAAAAGATCCATTGTCCCCTTAGGTTTCGGAGACTTTAATTTGTGTGTGGTGCGTGTACCTTCTCATAGGTAAAAATGAGGTTTAAAAGTTCTTTCGAAAAAGAGGGATTTTTTTTTAAAGAACCTGGTCTAGATTGCATTTTATTTGAAAACCCTTTTACGAAAAAGTACTCGGACGCAATTATGCAAATGAAGCACACGATTTGTAAATACACACTTCGTTTGCATTTTCAATGTCCTTCATTTGCATTCCTCTTTCGAGAGAGGAAAAATGCAGTCTAGACATAGCCTTATTTCAAAATAACAATACCAGAACCTACATAACAAGTCTCTTATTTAGAAATAAATTCCAAATAACGGACGGCTTATTCCAACTTCTGTAAATTTCGTTCCATGAGGAATAGGGCCTATTCCAAAATAGTTATTTCAGAATAGCGCTAGTGTGCACCCTCCACTGCTGCTATTTTGAAATAGCTCCTCCCCAGGGTGATTCAAACTAATTACTCCCCAGTGTCTCCTGGGGCTCTAAGTCAAGGTAGCACGTCCACATTAGGGAAGCCTGCCTCAGACTAATTTTGAGGCTTTCCTGTAGTGTAGATGTTCCATTTTGAAATAAGCTATTTCTGGGTATGTCTACACTAGCCCCCTAGTTTGAACTAGGGTGGCTACTGTAGGCATTCGAACTTGCAAATGAAGCCCGGGTTTTAAATATCCCGGGCTTCATTTGCATGTTCCCGGGCGGGCGCCATTTTAAAATCCCCTTAGTTCGAACTGAAGTTAATTGGAACTAGGTCCTTAGTTCGGACTAACTGTTACTCCTCCTGCAATGAGATGTAACAGTTAATCCAAACTAAGGACTTAGTTCTGATTAACTTCTGACTGCCGCGTGTAGCCACGGGCAGTGAGTTCGAATGAAGGGGATTTAAAAATGGCTCCCACCCGGGAACATCAAAATGAAGCCCGGGATATTTAAATCCCGGGCTTCATTTGCAAGTTTGAATGCCTACATTAGCCACCCTAGTTCCAGCTAGGGGGCTAGTGTAGACATACCCTCTGAGTATTTCTTCCAGAATAGCTTATTTTGAAATGTGTGCGCTGTGTAGACATACCTTTAGATAGGGGTCCATTAAGATGCTGCTGTCGGGCAGATCCCCTTTTGAACTCATGGCTCGGTTTTGGTTGTGGCTGACAGCAAAGGAAGAGACACATTAATATTGCCTATGCGGAATTTAAGCCATCTCACTGCTATAAAGCTAGATTTGCCGTAGCTGCAGTGCCAGTCTTGTCCTAGTGACTGAAGGCAAAGAAATCAGATTCGGATGCTGCTAGCAGTCTATTTTTATCCCATACACACACAGCAGTTGCTGTAGCCCTAAAACAAGACCTGTTTTTTGTCTCTTCAGCAGCTAAGCCGGCTTGTATTGTCACTGCTGTCACAGAACAATCACTGCAAAGATAATGATTAAGCATCTTGACCTGCGCGAGGGCGCACTATGAAATGAAGCTGCTTGTCTTTGCTTGTAAAGCCCTTTGCTGCTGGTCCCTGCCTATCTTCTCGAATGTACTAGCTGGCCCTCGACCCCAGACCCCTCTCCACCTTCAGTTGCAGCCTGTATCACCATCAGTCCAGTTCTCCCCTCAAATCATCAAAGCCATCTACTTTATCCTGCCACAAATCTCTTTCAGAGCTGCGGCAAAGTGCTTCGGAAGGGCAGGCCATGCACCTTGGAGACAGGGCACCGACTGGCCAAGTCTCTGGAGCAGAGAGGCTTACGTGGCGTTATGCCACCTTTGCCTGGTCCTGATCCTGGGCCACTTGGAGGCACTGGCACAATTTTGTCTTTTGGGAGGAGGGAGCTGTCTAAATTATTGCAGCCTTCCTAGCATCTCTGCAGCACGGCAGGCACCAGGTCTGCCCCGAGTGCTTATGTGGCAATGAAAGACATGCCAAAGCCCAGGGAATGGCGCTTCTTGGGCCGATGAGTGATGTGCAAGTGACCCAGTAAGCCCAGGGGTGCTGCGGCTGAGAACTGCCAAGCCTCGAAGTCCCAGGGCTCAGCACAAATTAAGCACTGCCTATCGCTGGTACACCCTTCTTGCGCTTCGCCCTGCCCCTGTCATGCCCCCTGTTTTAAATGGTCCTCAGAGTTGGAAGGCAGTTCTAGGGCTGTTCTCCCCTGGGAAATCCTCTGACTGCCAAACCATGGGGGCATAGAGCCTCGTTATGCCACTCTGGCCCTTTTATGCCTCATCCAGGGGCTGGAGCTATGGTGATGAGCTTAGCATGTTGAGCGGTCGGGATGGGCACATGATTCCTGCATATTCTGCAACTCCTATCTGTACTGCAGGTTGCAGGAAGGAACATTTTCCCCCCAGTGGCACCTCGCACTCAGGGACATGCAGATGCCAGTGTGCATAGTGGCTGACGTGGCCTATCCCTTGATGCCGTGGCTCATGAAGCCCTACACCGGCCACCTGGATGCAAGCAAGGAGCCTTTCAACATGCATCTTAGCCAGGCTCACACCTAGGTGGAGTACAGGATCCTTGGAAACAGGGCATTTCTGTTGAAAATGCCCCGTCTAAACTGCTGGGTTTTTTCAAAGAGCCTTGTTTCGAAAAATAGTGGTGGCTGCCATTATGCAAATGAAGCGCGGGATATTTAAATCCCGGTTTCATTTGCACTTTCAATATGTCTAATTTACATCCCTCTGCCGACAGAGAGGTGCAGTTTAGACGTAGCCTAAAGGAGTTGGGTGCCTGCCTCACACTGAAAATCAATGGTAATTGTGTGTTTAACTCTCTCTAAGATTGATTTCTGTCTCTCTATTCCTCCATTCAGCCAGGGCCCTGAGGTTTTCTTCTTCATCTTTGCGTGATCGCTCATGTCCATGCCATGTAGGTGTGCGTGTGCTGCGTGCATGCGTCGTCGGAAATTTTCCCAACAACAGTACCTGGCGGACCAGCAGAGGAGCCCCTTGGAGTGGCACCGCTATGTTGAGTAACATATACCCCTGCTGGCCCTTCCCCCCCCCTCGGTTCCTTCTTACGGCTCATGACGGTCGTTGGAACGCGCCTTGCTCTTGTTTTTGCAAGTGCCTCATAGCAGTTCTTGCCTGTTGTTTTGTAGATTGATTCGTGTTTTCTGGTTAATTGTTCTCTTATCTTCTGTAAATAGTTTGATAGAGTAAATAGTCGGTTTTGGCGCCAAATACCAGAAGCATCCCTGTGAGGACCCCCATGAAACCTGCCGGAAGTGTCTCCGGGAAGCCCATCTATCCAAGCCCTGCACAATCTGCAGGGGATTCAAGCTGTGTGCCAGTCGGGAAAGGGAGTCCTGCCTGAAGATTCTTCTAATGGAGGCAGCTCTTCGTCTGGCTCCAGCGTCGGACCCGGCACCGGCGACCCGGAGCGCACCAGTTTCAGTGCATGAGGCACCTAGCCACTTGCACTCCTGCTCGACACCGCAGAGACCTCGGTACTGGTCTCAATCTCCTGTGCCTCAGAAGAAACAGAAACCTCGTAGGGGCAGTATCCATTGAGGCATGTGCCGGCAGAACGCCCTCAGGCGGGGCATGTGGCAACAGTGGGCTCGGCACCTGGACCCTTGAGATTGGGTCGGCAACTGCCCAGCCTGTGCCAGGATCCCAGCCTGGTGGAGGACCTCTCAGAACCCTCGATTCTCGATATATTTAAGGCTTCTAGAGAACTTATCGAATTGACATCGTCTCCAGCCTTGGTGTCAGGCGCGGCGAGGGAGTGTGACTCTAGACGGCACCGTGCCATTGTTACCGCACCGGTTGCCTCAACCCTGGCCCTGAGGAGGCATTATCGTGTGGCTCCAGCACCGGTAACCTTGTCAGATCCAGTCCAGTGGCTGTTCTGGTAGCCCCCTTCTTGTCCACCTACTTGGGGCCCAGGGCTCCTCCGTCTGTGACCCCAATGGCCCGCTTCCCCATGTTGGGGCAGTCTCTGCCTCCAGGGCAAGTCTTGCCCAAGGCTACTTCCTCCTCGGCGGCTTCTCAGGCAGCCTCTCATACCTGTGACCCAGAAGACATCAGCCTGAAAGGGTCATCATCTTCATCGCCGGATGAGGCGCTGGGAGGGGTGCTTCCTTCGATGCCCTCTATGGACTCAAGGACGCCCCAGAACCTTCTTCATCACCTGGCCCAGAGTTTGGGGGTGCAGCCAGAGCAGGTGTCGGAGGACTCTGATCCTACCATTAACATCGTTCAAGCCCACACCCCTACAAGAGAGACCTTGCCCCTAAATAAGACCATAACTAAGATTGTGAAGACCCTCTGGCAGACTCCTGCCTCCAATCCGCCAACATACAAAAAGCTAGAGCGGTGATACTTTGTGCCGCAGGAGGGGAATGAGCATCTCTTCTCCCACCCTTCCCTGGGGTGTCTGGTTATCCCAGCAGTCAATAAACGTGAGAGGCAGGGATAGCCGGGTCTGACTGCCAAAAGTAGAGATGCCAAAAAGATGGACCTTCTGGGGGTCTGCAGCTCCGTATAGCGAACCAGCAAGTGTTGTTCAGTCGCTATGCCTCCAATACCTGGGCTGCATTGGAAACCTTCCGACGAAGCTTGCACGCAGTGTGTGCACACCTACATGGCAGGGACATGAGCACCACATCACGAAGAGCAACCGTTATGAAGGTGAGTAACCGTTTTTTCGTTTGCTTGGTTTTGTTTTAATTTGTGGTTTGGGCTGGGCGATCCAAAGGACGGCAGCGCTGGAGCGAACTGCTTCCAAAGTTGTGCGCAGATACTGTACTTCTCCGAGAAGAAGGGGCAGAATCACTAAGAAGTATCTGAGTGGAAGGATGCCTCTGAGGTCAACATTCTGTTCAGTGGTATCCCTCCCGTGGAGGGGGAACCCCTGCTACGTGGTATACAAGCGCACACAGCTGTGGTGCCAATAGCAGTGCCCATGAAGACGGCACATAGAAAATAACGGCAACTCTTTCAAACACTAGGATGCTTTTAAAACACTGGAATATGCAGTGCAGCTGCCTCCCCACCGGGAGCCACTGGCAAGCCACGTTAATTAGCAGAGCTTTTGTACTTTGTACAGCAGGGGTGTTGTTTTATAGCCAAGTGTCATCTCTAGCAACCTGGAGAGCCGTGGCTCAGCCCCACGGTGAGAGCGAGCCATCGTGGGCTGCATTTTAATTCAGATGGGGCTCAGCTGCTCCTGTAACATGATGGAGAGGCAGCCGGTCCAGAATTGAGTGAGTGACACTGTGACCTGGCACACAGGGTTAAGGCTCCACTCAAGGTTGTTGGTCAGGAATTTGTTTTAGTTTTGTGTATTGCTTCTGGTTGGAGTCTGCTTGGCCCTGGACAAGTGCAGGTTGGTTAATCTCAGCTTGCTGCAGAACAGACAGCTGTTCCATAGCGGAGAACATAGCTGCCTTTATTGCAGATGGTGCCTAAATGACTACACTAGTAAGCCCTGCACAGATGGGTAGCGCTGGTTAGCTTTCCAACCCTACTAAAATAAGGAATCTGGAGAAACTATGAGGCACCCTGGCTCCTTTGCCAATCTTATCCTTCCCAGTTCTTCCACTGCTGTGCTGGGTGACCTTGGGCAAGTCACTTCATCTCTGTGCGTCTCTTTCCTCTGCCCCTGTAAAAGGCGGGCATCAATACTGAACTCCTTTGCTAAGTGATAGAAATGTAGCCCTGTTAGTCTGGGGTAGCTGAAGCAAAATGCAGGACAATGTAGCACTTTAAAGACTAACAAGATGGTTTATTAGATGATGAGCATTCGTGGGCCAGACCCACTTCCTCAGGTGGGTCTGGCCCACGAAAGCTCATCATCTAATAAACCATCTTGTTAGTCTTTAAAGTGCTACATTGTCCTGTCCTTTGCTAAGGCATTTGAAGTCTGTGATGAAGAGCACTATGGAAGGGTGTTGATATCTGTTATACATAAGTAAGTTGGTTAAACAGCAGAGCAAATTCAGATAAACCTGGAGCCCCCAATAAAGCCACCTCTGCCTGATTTTAATAAGATGTGAGTAACCCACACAACTCACAATTCCATCTATCTCCAAATTGGTCACCACACCGCGTTGTCATTCTGAACTCACATTTTTATTGGCCCAACTGCTGTTGCTGAGAGAAGCTTTCGAGCTCGTCTTCAGATCTGGGGCTGACACAGCTACAGCAACAGTGTAAGTGGGTGACAGACATCTGCAACAGTAGGGAAGGTCTTTAAGTGATTGTAACAGGTTCACCCTCTTCTTCTGAGTGCCCCTTTAGGCTGAAGGCATTTGCCTGCATGCTCTTGCTACTTCTTCTGGTTCCAGGACAAGGTGGGTGCCCCAGAACAATCTCCTCTGGATTGCCTTGGGACCAGACTTCTTTCTCCCTCTAGTAGCTACTGAGGACTTGGGGGGGACCTAGGCCTGCCCACTACTCTGGGTCCCAGCTGAGGGAACCTGTAAATAGCAGTTGTCTTCTATGTCCCATTCATCAGTGTCCTACTGCTATTCTCACACCCTGGGCCACTTCCCCATGTCCCTGCACCATCCTTGCCCTTGCCTCAGGGCTTTGTCTCAACAAAGTCCCAGGGTCACCCTATTCAGGGTTATGCAGCTCTTCCCCTCAGCCAGGCCCTGGTCTTCAGCACCAGACCCAGGGCCTCAGTCCAGTTTGCGATAAGCGCTCCACAGTGAGCTGTCCATGGTACTGCTGCTCTCTCAGCCAGGCAGTCACCAAGTCTTCTCACCTCAAACTCCAAGGAGGAACTGCCTGGCTCTGGCCCAGAAGCATTATTTATATTGGCTTGTTGAGTTCCTCTCTTTCCATCACTCCGGGGAGCTTGGAGGACTTTTCTACTGCTCTTTTCCTAGGGCGGAGTGTGGCAAGGTCACGGGCCTTCAGTGGGGATGTCAAGGCTCAGCCCTCTCTGCCACAGTGATGTACTCCATAAGGGCTGAATCCTGTTCCTATTGAAATCAATGGGAAAGAGTCCATGGCTGATTTGGTGCAGTGTTTTTGGTGGTGTGAGGAGGCAAGGAGAATTACAGGCTGCCGGGTGAGGATCCTGGTCCAGAGAACAATCACCGCTCTCCAGCACAGATCTATTCTTGTTAAAACATAACACCCCAACCTTTTCTAATGTTATGGAATGTTGTCACTTCATGCTTGTAAGAGAAAAGGTTACATGGAGAAAATAATGGCAGCTGAGAGTGCGACGGGAAGATAGCCAGCAAGTCTCACAACAGGTGGGCCACTTGAGGAGGACTGGCATTTCATGAATCAGCATCTGTGTATGCAGCCCATCAAAGGTGCCAGATGCTGTTTGTGTGATAATCGCTCCTGCAGCTTGGCATTTGTGCCTTGCAATTTACAATGCTGCCTTGTGAGCATCCATAAGGGATGACCTGACCCGTGCCAAACAGCAGCTATACTTGAATGGATAATTGTTGCATGAAGACTACACATCTCATCTGACAGCACAATCCCCAGAGCTCCAAGTCTATTTCAGAATGCGAGAGAGCCGTTGGAGCCCCCTGGAGACCAGGACAACTCTGCTTTGATGCTTTCTGTTTAATATAACCTGTTTCCATTCCTGGGACTAACTTGCCCCAGCTTGTATAGAATAAGAGGGTGGAGAGAGACTGATGCTGAATCTTGGATCTTGCAGTCAGGTGTGCAAACTGGATGGCATTGCAGGGGGATCAAGACTTGTTTGAGCCATCCTCAGTCTCCTGTATCCACCGCCGTTGTCTTATGTTTAGCTCAGGCTCAGGAGAAAGGGCAAAAATGATAAGCATGAAGGTAGAGACAAATCTGAATGCAAATGTATGACACCTAGCTGCTTCTGTGCTGGCGGGTGGTAGGTTTGTCCTTTTCATTCTAACACAAAGCAAGTCCAAAAAAATAAGCCTCCTAAATGTGAATATACTTAAGAGGGAAAATAATAACTAGTTTGCCTAAAGAACCTAGATCATAAAGCACTTTACAAAAGAGGCAAGTAACACTATCCCTATTTTACAGATGTGGAAAGAGAGGCACCAAAAGGTGAAGTGACTTTCCCAGCTAATGCCAGTCCAGTGGTAAAGCCAGTAAAAGAGCCCAGTTCTTTTGAGTTCCAGTCCAGTGCACTACCCTATAGTCCACACTGCCTTCCCCCAAATTCCATCATCCTTGCAAATCAAACTGTGGGAGCCAAGGATGTTAATTTGAAGCATGTGGATTATGTTGTATGGATGACTATGTTTCTGTTGATTGTTGACACTCTGAACTAGTGGATATTCTCTAGGAATGGGACACAAGGTCATGCATTATTAAATCATCATTTTATTTAGGTGTGTTACTGGAGCACAGCCAGGACCTGGCAAAAGACTGGGGGCTTTATTTTGTGTTAGGCATTGGACATTGAGCAAATCCCATGCAAAAAGATTTACAATATAAATAGACAAATCAGAAATTCCAGTTGCTTTTTCAAACTTGTCCTGCTTCCAAACCAAGAACTCTGAGAATAGGTTCTGCTTTCAGGTTAGATTCCCACTTTGGTGTTCTTTTGGTCCTGGGAGTGGAAAAAAAGATTCCTGTGATAATTGGTTCTTCTGGCCCCAAACCCTGGTACACAGTGAAAATAAAATAACTAAGGGCTGGTCTACACTGAACAACTATTTCAGGATACCAGAGGTATCCCAAAGTAGCTACGCCATGTCTACATAAGCCATCTCTAATTCTGAAATATTTTTCAAAATAACAGGCACGCTATTTCGCCATCCCGGTAAGCCTCGTTGCACGAGGAATAAGGAATAGCTTGAAATAGTGCGTTATTTTGATATTTGGCACTGTGTAGACATGCCAAATTTCAAAATGGACTATTTTGAAATAGATTTGAAATAAGATATGCATAGCGCAATTTGCGTATCTTATTTCGAGTTTAGGGTACTGTGTCGATGCACCCTAGATGGGAAAAGTAAATCACACTTCCAGAAGCATTTTGGGGCTGAGATTTTAGGTTATCTGAACTGATTAACTCATCCCTACAGGAGATCCCTACACATGGATGTGTGCGGACAATGTAGTCCTGCTGGTTGAGCTGTAGAATCCTACAGTTGCTGCTATTGATGGAGGGAAAGATCTGGGAGATGGGCAGACATCCAGATGAGGATTGCTAAGAGCCTATGTGGGAGACAACACAGAGCACAGCCTGGAGAAAGGTGGAGTATGATGGATATTGTATAAATAAATATGTATCCTGAAGAAAAGTTCTGAATCTAAAAAAATCCCTGGGATTGTCAGGCCACAGAGTTGAGCTGATAGGTAATCCAGCGTAAGCATGGACTGGCATTCTTACTGAAGCGTCCGGGCATAGCAAACAATTCTTCCAGCCAGTGTCCTAGAACATTTGCCAGTGAGGGGAAAAAAAAATCTCTCGTGCATTGTGTCTTTCCATTATAGACAAGAATGCCTCAGGAAATTCAACATGTTGTCTAGAATTCCATATAGTGTGGATCACTGCACTCCAAGAAGGCTTTTAACAGAAATATATTACCACTGGATAAAGAATATCTACTATATTCTAGAAAGATAACAGGCTAAAACCTATAGGTTTTGATGCACTGGGGTTTCTAAAGTCACAACATCCGGGTATGATTGTAGTTAAAAATATCTTTGTTACTTCCAGCACAGCAGCAATACCTCCTCGTTGGGATCTGGTATATGAAACTAATATGGCTAATGAAGAACTTCAAAGGCTAATAAGCCCTAAATCAGGCTTCCCAATCTTTTCATTATGTTGCATAATTATCGGAGATTTGCCATCATCCTTTTAATCTAGTTGATTAATAGATAGGCTCAGCCAGTCCACACAGCAAGCTGTTTACTCTGCCGCGATGATTTCCTGTCAGGCGCAAACTGGCGGAGATATTCGTTCAGCAGAAATAGTGGGTGCTTTGAAGTGAAGAAGTTTGTTGAACCTCAAAGGTATTTGTTCTCTCTGCCTGTGGGGTTTGGGAGTCTCCAACATTATGAAAGTCTTTCATTAATTTGTCTACCTCTAAGATTACTCCAAAAAGAAGTGCTATAGTATCATTCATTATTCATTTTGCAGAAGGATCTAGAAGCTGCCATCAAGATACAAGCCCTATGTATAAGGTGTTGAACGTGCACATATGAATAGATAGTCCATGCTCCAAAGAGCCTAAAGCCTAAGTAGGCAAAGTGTGTTTCAGAGGGAAAACCTGAAGTACAGCGCTCAAGGTCCCAGCTCTCAGAGCATTTAAGCACATAATGAAATCCTACTGAAGACGCGTGCTTAAGTGCTACGGTAAATCAGGTTTATAAGACTTGTCTAGGGTCACCTAAGATTTGGTGGCAGAGATGGGAATTGAACCCAGAACTGCTGATATTGAGGATAAAACACAAGACCAGTTTGCCTTTTGCTACTTAGCTCTTAACCAGCAAAACTTGTGGGAGTGTATAGGAATCCATTTAGCATATTATAGGATACAATTCCAGCATAGTTATAGGGTAATTTTATACTAATATTTTTAAATGCATTCGGATATGTAGTAGGTGATTTCTGAAGTCTGATACCTTCATTTATAAGTGAAATTGAAAAAGCAATTATACTGTAATCTTGGCAGCCAGCTATGAGTTCTGCAGGATAATACAAGCGCATTGGTAAAAATCCATTTGAACTGGACAAGTATAACTCTCTTCAAACTCTGAATCTTTAATCTTCAATTTAAAATTGTCCTCTCATCACTAGTGAAAATCAAGAAGTATTAATTTTGGGCCAGATCCATAGCTGGTGTAAATCCTCATAGCTCCATTAAAGTCAATTGAACTAGACTGATTTACAGTTACTGAGAATTTGGCCAATGCTTTCTAATGGCATTTATTACTATTAATTGTTATTATTATTATTATTATTATTATTGTAGTGTTGTTTCAAATTGCATTTATTTTAAATGGATATGCAAACAGTTAAAGAAGTGCAAGAGATAAGCATGTTGTGATCAAAGAAATTATTTTGTAATGCTATCCTCCACTCACAACCCGTTTCTGTTGATGTGTGTAAGATAATTACAACTGGGAGAACATTTTGCATAGACTCGATCAGTCAGCATGAAATTCACCTTTGTGAGAAGGAGCAGCACAAGCTCTAAGCACCACTTCATAACTATTGGACTCCAGAAAGATTTAAGTGATGTATAACCCTCACACCAGGTCCCTGCACACAGGTGTAATGCACTTGTGATGCCTTTAAAAGCAGCTGAATTCTGTAAGGGCAGGATGACTTTCTCCAATATGATCAGCTGCTTGAATTTTTCTCTATGGACGAGTTTGCAAATTTGCGAGACACAAGCTGAGTGCCGCTTAGTTTATGATAGGTCTGGTAAGGCACCTCATATCATTAGAAAATCACCCAGGCTGTTCTGGAGCAAAATCTTGTATGCATGTGAATTTATAGAAATGCATGCATCTGATTTAGTGGTTTTTATCCATGAAAGCCGATGCCCAAATAAATCTGTTAGGGTATGTCTACATTACAGCATGAATTCGAACTAACTTAATTCGAATTAGTTAATTCGAAGTAAGCTAATTCGGACTAGTGCATCTAGACCTAAAAACTAGTTCGAATTAGCATTTTGCTAATTCGAACTAGCATGTCCACATTGAGTGGACCCTGAACCGAGGTTAAGGCTGGCTGGAAGCAGTGCCGGCAGGGCATCAGGTTAGGACTTAAAGCGTGGAGCTGCTGTCTGAGGCTAGCCGAGGGCTGTGCTTAAAGGGACCCAACCCCCACCCCGGACAGACTGTTTTCAGGGGTTCCCCGCTCACTTGTCTAACTCAATGAGGGACAGCAAAGCAGTCCTGGCTTGGAGTGCCCTGATTGCCCACACTCGGCACATCACAGCACTCGGCCATCAGCCCGGCTGCACTTGCCGCAGGCTGCCATCTGGGCGGGGGGGGGTGTCAATCGGGGGTCTGCAGGAGAGCTTCCACCCCGAGGAGCCCGCAGAGCCACCCCAGTCCTCCCCATCGGGGGCTCGTATCCCATTCCTCCCTCACCTCCTTCCACTTAATTCTCCCTAGCCCCCGTTCCTGATGTACAAAATAAAGGACACGTGTGTTCAAAAATAGAAACTCTCTTTATTGAACAAAACTCGGGGAGACTGGGAAAAGGAGGTGGGAGGGGGGGAGAGGGGAAGAGAGAGGGGTTTGGAACAGGTCCCATATGAAGAGAGGCTAAAGAGACTGGGACTTTTCAGCTTAGAAAAGAGGAGACTGAGGGTATGTCTACACTACCCCGCTAGTTCGAACTAGCGGGGTAATGTATGCATACCGCACTTGCTAATGAAGCCCGGGATTTGAATTTCCCGGGCTTCATTAGCATAAGCGGGGAGCCGCCATTTTTAAATCCCCGCTGCTTCGAACCCCGTGTAGCGCGGCTACACGGGGCTCGAACTAGGTAGTTCGGACTAGGGTCCTATTCCGAACTACCGGTACTCCTCGTGAAACGAGGTGTACCGGTAGTTCGGAATAGGCACCCTAGTCCGAACTACCTAGTTCGAGCCCCGTGTAGCTACACGGGGTTCGAAGCAGCGGGGATTTAAAAATGGCGGCTCCCCGCTTATGCTAATGAAGCCCGGGAAATTCAAATCCCGGGCTTCATTAGCAAGTGCGGTATGCATACATTACCCCGCTAGTTCGAACTAGCGGGGTAGTGTAGACATACCCTGAGGGGGAATATGATAGAGGTCTATAAAAGCATGAGTGGTGTGGAGAGGGTGCATAAAGAAAAGTTCTTCATTAGTTCCCATAGTAGAAGGACTAGAGGACACTAAAGGAAATGAATAGGTAGCAGGCTTCAAACTAATAACAGAAAGTTCTTCTTCACAAAGTAAATAGTCAACCTGTGGAACTCCATGCTGCAGGAGGCTGTGAAGGCTAGAACTATAACAGAGTTTAAAGAGAAGTTAGATAAATTCATGGAGGTTGGGTCCATGGAGTGCTATTAGCCAGGGGGTAGAAATGGTGTCCCTGGCCTCTGTTTGTGGAAGGCTGGAGATGGATGGCACGAGAGAAATGGCTTGGTCATTGTCTTCGATCCATCCCCTCCAGGATACCTAGTGTGGGCTGCTGTTCGCAGACAGGCTACTGGGCTAGATGGACCTTTGGTCTGACCCAGTACGGCCGTTCTTATGTTCTTATGTTCTAAGCTCAGGGCTCAGGGTCGGGGGTCTCACTGGACCACCTTGATTTTCATGCAAACCTGCTCCTGGGTGGCCAGGCTGGCAGCTATCCTTCCTTAGATGGCCACTTTCCTGTGCCTAGTGCAGAGGTCGTGGACGTTGGAGGCTTTCCCCCAAACCTGGATGAGGTCCCCGATCTCCGCACTAGACCAGGTGGGCGCCCGCCTCCTGCGGCCCTGGGCAGGTGCCTGGGAGCCACCAGCCTGGTCCCGGGAAGAGGCGGAGGGTTGGGTGGCAGCGGGTGGCTGGCTCGTGCCGTGCCAGGTGCATGGTCTGCTGGCTGGGTGCTGGCAGGCTTGCACCTGGCACGGGCACCATAGCCAGACCGTGCCCCTATAAGGGCTCCAGGGCTGGGAAGGGGGCAGACAAGTTTCCCTGGTGGTGCTCAGAGTGGCCACCAGGGCAAGCTGGGGAGGGCTAGCCTCCCACTAGTTCGAATTAAGTGGCTACAGAGCCCTTAATTCAAACTACTTAATTCAAACTAGGCGTCATTCCTCATAGAATGAGGTTTACCTAGTTTGAATTAATTGCTCCGCTAGTTCGAACTAAGTTCAAACTAGTAGTTTGTATGTGTAGCGCCTATCAAAGTTAATTCGAACTAATGTCTGTTAGTTCGAATTAACTTTGTACTGTAGACATACCCTTAGTCTTTAAGGTGCCACTGGACTCCTCATTTTTGCAGCTACTGACCAACACAGCTACCCCTCTATACTTACCAATATTAAAACATTGTGGGTGCCATACTGAAATTTGCCTTCCTACAGATGTTTTTGAAAGTGAAACTTGATCTCTCAAATGTTTTGAAAGTAAACCTGAGAGCTGGACATTTGGATGGATGACATGAATTCCTTTAAGACTGTGAATGAATATTTGTGGAATGTTCTTTGTGAATTTTCATTAGCTTTAATCATTTGGTGTTAGCAGTTATAGAACTTTCCTTCTTTACCACCTGTTTATCCTTTACGATTGAAACTCTCACGTGCTCAGAGGGCCAGTAGAATCCACTTATATCCCTTGGAAAACAAGAGGAAAAAGTTCTTGATGTAGAATTTTTACTGCTCAGAAGACTTCATTCTCCCTTGTGGTCTCAGAGCCTCTATGGTACAACAGAGTACTTTCAAAAACTTTTACTTCTGCCTTATTTTTCTTTAGTAACTAGAGCCCTGATCTTGAAAATGCAGCTGCACTGGCTTAACATGATACATACATGATCCATGAACTAGACAAATTAGAGGTTTGGGCCAAAAGAAATCTGATGAGGTTCAACAAGGAGAAGTGCAGAGTCCTACACTTGGGACAGAATAATTCTAAGCATTGCTACAGGCTGGGGACCGACTGGCTAAGTTGCAGTTTGACAGAAAAGGACCTGGGGATTACAGTGGATGAGAAGATGGATATGAGTCAACAGAGTGCCCTTGTAGCCAAGAAGGCTAACAGCATATTAGGGTGCATTAGTAAGAACACTGCCAGCAGATCTAAGGCTACGTCTAGACAGCAAGCCTCTTTCAAAAGAGGCTTTTTCAAAAGATACTTTCGAAAAAGCCTCTTTTGAAAAAGAGCGTCTAGACTGCAAGTAGTACTTTCAAAAAAACAAGCCGCTTTTTCGAAAGAGAGCACCCAGGCAGTCTGGATGCTCTCTTTCGAAAAAACACAGTTTGCATTACATAGCGCCTTTTTTCGAAAAAAGGCGTTCTTCCTCATGAAAAAGGTTTTCTGTGGTCGAAAAAACTGCCGTGTTCTTTTGATTTACTTTCAAAAGAACGCAGCAGCTGTCTAGACGCGGGGGAAGTTTTTTCTGAAAAAAAGGCCTTTTTTTTTAAAAAAAAAACCCTGTAGTCTAGATAGACCCCATGGAAGTGATTATTCCCCTTTATTTGACACTGGGGAAGGCATAGCTGGAGTATTGCACCCAATTCTGGGCTTCCCGTTACATAAAAGATGTGGATGCATTGAAGAGAATCCAATGGAGGGAACAGAAATGATTAGGGGGATGGAGCATATGACTTATGAGGAGATGCTGAGGGATTTGGGTTTGTTTAGTCTGCAGAAGCGAAGAGGGAGGGGGGATTTGATAGCAGCCTTCAACTACCTAAAGGGAGGTTCCAAAAAGGCTGGAGAGAGGCTGTTCTCAGTGATGACAGATGACAGAAGGAGGAGCAACGGTCTCAAGTTGCAGTGGGGGGGGATGTAGGTTGAATATTAGGGAAAACTATTTCCCTAGGAGGGTGGTGAAGCACTGGGATGGGTTACCTAGGGAGGTGGTAGAATCTCCATCCCTAGAGGTTTTTAAGTCCTGGCTTAACTAAGCCCTGGCTGGGATGGTTTAGTTGGGGTTGGTCCTACTTTTTGCAGGGGATTGGACTTGATGATCTCATGTCTCTACTAGCTCTATGGTTCTATGTTGAGTCATCCCATTGAAGACCCCCAGCAATTTGCATGCATGAAGTTAAGCTCATAGAATCATAGAAATGGACTTGAAGAGACCTCAAGAGGGCGTCTAAAACATTCTCCAGCACAGAGTCAGGCACAAGTCCAACTAGATCATCCCTGAGAGTTGTTTATTAGTGTTACAAACCTCTATTGCAGTGGTCCCCAACGCGGTGCCGGTAGGCGCCATGGTGCCCGCCGGGGCATTCGTGGGCGCCCGCTGACAACCTGAGCCGGCCCCACCCCCGGCGCACGGGAGGCGCCGGCCCCAGGCATGCGACACGCACCAGCGCTGGGTGCGCGGCGCTCGGGCGGATTCAGCCCCGGGGCACATGTGGGCGCTCAGGCACGCAGTGCTCAAGCGGTGCCGGTGCCGGCCTTAGGCGCGTGGCTCAGGCGGCAGCGCCGGTCCCGGGCCCACGGCGCAAGGTGCTCGGGTTGCCCCAACCCCGGCCCTAGGGCACACGCCGGCGCCGGGTGCAAGGGCATGCCAGTCCCCTGGTGTGCCCCCAGACGCGCGACCCCGCCCCCGGGCACCCGGGACCCTCTAAAGGTTGGGGACCACTGCTCTATTGAAAGTATGTCAGAGTTTTCAGAATCGGAAGTCATATTGTCCTGATCCTCAAAATTTACCCCCTGTTCTGGCTGTCCCTAAACCTCTGAATGCTAGAATCTTGGACTGAACACCATAGTATGGTTCACTTCTGAAGCATCTGGCATTAGCCACTATCGGAAGACAGGATGATATTGGGCTAGATGGATCACTGGTCTGACCCAGTATGACTATTCTTACGTTCATAAGCAATGCACTTTTTCCAACTTCAAGAGTTATGGTCACAGGGTCCACCTCTAAATTTAACAATTCCTGGGGGATTTGGGGCATCTTGTGTTAATCAAAAAAATTCTAAATAAACAATTGACCCTTGTAAGAAAAATGCACATCAAGTGTCCTCCAGAGGTGCCTTTTATGGCTATGGTATAAACCCCTAGAAATAAGAGGCTATAACTGAATGGCTGACAAGCTCTAAAATGTAGTGGCACAAGCAGTCTGCTATAAAATAGTGTGACAGAAAAATAGATTTTTTCCATTTATAGTGTGTATATGTTGATAGGATCGGCTGGACCAACTCTACCACATGAAATTGATTAGAACGTCTCCTAATGAGAAACATAATTTTACTGGTGGGTTTGTGACATCCTCTTGACAACGTAGTTAACCTGGAAGGTCTCGAGGCAATGAAAGAAAGGGTGTGAGGGGAATGACACGTCTCTGTAATTATTAGCAATACAATATTGAAATGTTGTGGAATAATAAAAAGCTTCCATCTTTTGCCATCATAGCATATCCTCTTAATGGCACCAGTTAGTGCACTGCATCAAATTACTTAGCTGCCCTTTTTTCTCACTCGCTCACTCATTCGCTCGCTCGCTCACTCACTCAGGGTACATCTACCCTGCATGCTCATTTCGAAATAGCGTGTCCACACTACAGGGAAGCCTCAAAATTCATCCAAGGCAGGCTCCCCTAATGTAGACGCTCTCTCTCAATTCAGAGCCCCAGGAAGCGCTGGGGAGTAATTACTTTGGATGACTGGGGAGTAGTTATTTCGAAATAGCAGCAGTGGAGCGTCCACATTACTGCTATTCTGAAATAGCTATTTCAAAAAAGGCATTATTCCTTGTGAAATGAGGTTTCCAGATTTTGAAATAAGCCATCCGGTATTTCAAATTTATTTCAAAATAAAGGAATTGCTGTGTAGACGCTCACTTTGTTATTTCGAAATAATGGCCGTTATTTCAAAATAACGCTGCTGTGTAAATTCACCGTCACTCTCCCAACATTCAAAATTTCCAGCCATTCTAGTCGGTGGACTTCTACCACATCTAGTTCAGTTATGCTGCTATTTGGAGAGCTAACCAATGTATAATGTTAAGGAACAAGTACAAATAAATAAGCAATGTTTTAGTTTAAAGGACATTATATTAGTCAAAACTGAGAAGTGAGACTTTTGTGTTTTCACTGTTTCTGCATATTGATTTGTTTAGACTGGAATTCTATGCTCCTTTGCAAATCCCAGCCAGAATCTATGGAGTGCAATATGATACAAATCTATGAACATCAGAGATTCTTACGTGCCAAACCAGGGTTTTACCTATGGATGATCTTCTTTTGTCTTTTCAGGCTGCAAATGGTATGGACCAAATTGTGCTCTCTGTGCGGATGAAATTTGCCCCTTTGCAGAAAGCTGGCACATGGACTGGGTACCAGAGCTCAAAATAGATGCTATCAAGTAAAAACAAGTCCATTTGTGAGTTCATTCAGTGGATGGCCTTTGGATCAGCCATTGCTGTATTTGTGTAACTTAGAGCAAGATCAGCCACAGAGAGAAAGGGAGAGAGAGCAAGCAAATGATTTCCTGGTATTGTGGAACCTAATGCTAATATATTTCTGTCCTCTCAGCAGTGCAGCTGAGGTGGTGTCTAGCTTTGCACAGTCACTGAAAAATATTAAATTACCATATTTCCTAAGCTCGTTCATATGTCAGTATTTGTCAAGCAAGGCAATTTATGCTTAGCTGGTTTTCTTGGTCAGATGGAGTAATTTATTTAAAGTACCTCTAGTAAGAAGTTGTTTTCTCCTCCTCACCGTGTCCTGAAGAGATAATAGGAAGGAAGAGGAGAATACAGTAAATTTTAGCTATTTGCTTCAGTCACTGTTATTTCTTCTTCGAGTGATTGCTCATGTCCATTCCATGTAGGTGTATGCACGCTGCGTGCACACGTCATCGGAAGATTTTCCCTTAGCAGTACCCTTTGGGCCACTAGGGGAGCCCCCTGGAGTGACACTACTACATTGGCTATTATATACCTGTGACGGGGTGCCGGGCTCCTGTGCGGAGAAGCGCGTGGCACCCCACACTCTCCGGCCAGCCAAGGGCAGGGACGCCTCCGGCGAGGAGGACACCGCTCCAGACGCGGCAGGAGAAGGAGCCGGGCTCAGGACACAGTGCCGGGTAAGGGCTGTGCCTTGGTGCGCATGCCCAGGATGTACCGGGGCAGCTGGGACATCTCAGATGGGGCTTCCCCATGGCTGACGTCATCACCCCACGCCCGGGGAATGGGGTGGGGACAGGAGGAGCAGGCCTTTCAAAAGACGCCCAGAACAGGAAAGCAGGGGGAGAGGTGAGCCCTAGGGAGAATGCCGGGAGGACCAGGGCGAGGCAGCTTGGGAGCTGGAACGGACATGGAGGACCAGGAGGAAGTGACCCAGGATGGGGAACAAACCCTCCTCAACGGTTGGTGAGTTTTGGGGAACGCTCCACCAACCGGGCGGCACTAAGGTGCCGCTGCCTTTAAGGGTCCTGGGTCGGGACTTGGAGTGGGGGTGGGCCTGAGTCCCCCTATCACCTCACAGTAAGAGGCACCTCATCGATGAGGTTGAGACCAAGGGCGCTACCCGCGGAGCCATGAACTTAGCCATAAAGCGGGACTTGGGTACGGGGAGCACGAGTGAGGGAAAGGTGCACGGGTGGCTAGCCCTGATGATGAAAAGGCTGTAAGCCTGAGGGGTAGCCCGACTCGTGACAATACCCCTGCTGGCCCTCCACCCCCTCGGTCCCTTCTTACTGCTGGTGACGGTCATTGGAATGCATCTTGCTCTTGCTTTGAAAGCTCCTCTTAGCAGTTCTCGCCTGTTGCTTTGTAGATTGGTTCGTGTTTTCTGGTTAATTGTTTTCTTATCTTCTGTAAATAGCTTGTTAGTGTAAGTCGTTGGATTTGGCGTGAAGGCTCGTTTCCATCCCCAGCGCTTGCAGAGGGGCATGTCCGGGCCTCAAGGCAGCCCTGTGTGAAGTGCCAGAAGCCTCTGCTGTGTGGGGATCCCTACGAACCAGACCAGGTACTCGCCCGTATTTCCCTGGATCAGGACCTGTTTGGGGGCCTGGGACTCCCAAATGTGGCCAAATCTGCCCTCATTCCCACTCAAGTGGGCGCTTGCCTGGACTCAACATTGGCCACAGCCTCACTGCCCAGGTCCTGCGTCTCCACCATCAGGGAGTCTATTCTGGCCCCACAGGCATCTCCCATGACCAGGGCCAGAAACTGCATGCTCGTCTCAGGGCCCATGGCCACCTGCACTTTGGTAGTGCAGCATGCTAAGCTTTGCCTCTGCCCGCTGCAGCTGTGGCTGGCTTGGGTCACAACCCGTCTTCCCACCTTTGGGACAGGGTGGTGACAGTTCCTCTCTGTCTATATCGGTGACTCCATTGCAGAAACCCCAGGAGTGGGGTTGGAGTTCTCAATTTCCATGGAGAGAACAGCCCTACCAAGAATGGCAGCCTCCCTAGCCTGGTGGGCCAGAGCATTATGGTTGGCAAAGCTGTAGACTGAACCCCACGTGGTATCCTTCCAGATGTCCAGGATGGGGACCTGAGTCACAAAGGCTGTGAATGAGGCTTGGGGGCCTAGTGGAGTGGGCTGTCAAAGGAGGGGTTGGCACCCCAGCCAGACTACAACACTCCTTGATGAAGGAAGTGATCTCTGAGGAAATCCTCCGAGCAGAGTCCAGCTGCGCCTTCAGCCTCTCCGCGATTGCTACAAACAACTGCGGGGTCTTACAGAAGAGCTTTGTCCTGTCTAAATAAAAGGCTGGTGCCCTTGCAATCCCTTGAAGAAGAAAAAACGGTTATTCACCTTTCTAACTTTTGTTCTTTGAGAAGTGTTGCTCATGTCCATTCCAAATCCCACCTGCCTCCACTTCTTCGGAGTAGTCCGGGAAGAAGGAACGGAGGGGTGGAGGGCCAGCAGGGGTTTATATTAGCTAATATAATGGCGCCACTCCAGGGGGCACCCTTGCTGGCCCAATGGGTACCACAAAGGGAGAAACTTCCAACGACACATTCACACACCTACGTGGAATGGACATGAGCAACACGTCTTGAAGAACAACAGTTATGAAGGTAAGTAACTGTTTTTTCATCCCTGGGTGTGTCTAGACTACATGCCTCCATCGACGGAGGCATGTAGATTAGCCAGATCGGCAGAGGGAAATGAAGCCGCGATTAAAATAATCGCGGCTTCATTTAAATTTAAATGGCTGCCCCGCTCTGCCGATCAGCTGTTTGTCGGCAGATCGGGGCAGTCTGGACGCGACGCGCCGACAAAGAAGCCTTTCTTGATCGGCACAGGTAAACCTGGTTTCACGAGGCATACCTGTGCCGATCAAGAAAGGCTTCTTTGTCGGCGCGTCGCGTCCAGACTGCCCCGATCTGCCGACAAACAGCTGATCGGCAGAGCGGGGCAGCCATTTAAATTTAAATGAAGCCGCGATTATTTTAATCGCAGCTTCATTTCCCTCTGCCGATCTGGCTAATCTACATGCCTCCGTCGACGGAGGCATGTAGTTTAGACGTACCCCCTGTGTGCAGCCATTTTACCAATGGACGTGTGTTGACTCATCATTACTGGTATTCCTGCTATGGGACATTACTGCACTCTTGGGCTACGTCTAGATTATATGGTTCCATTGACAGAGCCACGTAAAATAGTTTATTCGGCATAGTCAAAGAAGCGGGGATTTAAATAATCCCCGCTTCATTAAAATAAAAATGGCTGCCACGCTGTGCCGACAGTCTAGACACGGCGCGATTGACAAAGGAAGCCTTTGTCGACCGCTCCAGTATGCCCTGTGAAACGAGGTTTACCTTGCTTTGTCGACCATGCCACGTCTAGACTGCTGTGCTGTGCCGGACCAGCTGATCATCGGCACAGCGCAGTGGCCATTTTTATTTTAATGAAGCAGGGATTATTTAAATCCCCGCTTCTTTGACTATGCCGAATAAAGTATTTTACATGACTCCATTGACGGAGCCATGTAGTCTAGATGTAGCCTTAATGAAATACAATGTGCTCCAACTTTAACTGAACTGACCCAACAATCATCTGAAGCTGTGTGTACACGGATACAATGGCCATGAAATAAACAGCACAGAGACTGTAATTTGTCCAAAGTTTTATGCACCATTTATTCCCTCAGAATAGGATTGTGAATGCATCACATGCTGACCCATGGCTCGGCAGCATGTTTCACCCATGAGCAGCACAGGAAATAGAACTTGTGAATAGAGCCAGGCAGGGGAGTTTCATACAATGGAGAATTCCCGAGCTTTGTTTTTTCCCCATTGCTAAACTGACAGAAACCCAAACAAATTTCCTTTGAAACAAAAATCTGAACCATTGGAGCCCTTTGAGTCCATCGAAGGATTTTGTTTCAATAAGCTCAAACTGCTTCACTCTTTGTTAACATTTTCATGTTATATTATAATATCACATTTTAAAACATTGACATGAAAAGTCCTTCTGAAATGGAAACATTCTATTGAGGTTTAATTGTAATGAAAGTTTATGGAAATCGGCACATAACTGCAACATGTTTTGCTTTCAACCAATTGGCATTTTTTTGATGGGAAAAACATTTCAAGCCCTCTCTGTTCATAACCTTCTGTTCCGCAGACAAAAGCTTTTTACTCTTGGAATGGAGAATTAGCTTGTAGCACAAGCTCTTTCTTTACCTAGACAATCACAAACACCTGAGCAATATGAGTCCGCCTGCAAAGGTCCACGATGCATCAGTATCTTTTCAGTACATTAGTCTGGTGCTAATTAGACTGTTTGCTTACTTGTCCTCCCAGAATTGGTTGCTTAGAGACCTGGGCTTCAGCTCTCCCTTTAAAAGAAAACAGGGGAAGTCAAATAGTGTAAATATAACTGCATCTAACCCAGCTGTCACTGATTGCTATCACAGCCGTCTTTCCTGCATTCAGGAGACTTAAGTCATAGCCGAGTAATGTATAAAATTAACTAACCATTTTATAATGCCTTTTAATTAACCACCTTTTAATTGCTGCTTCCATGGTTATGCCTTTGGGCCTGATTCTGGAAATGATTATTGAGTGCAGACTGGGAATTGGTTTGCTAGCAATGGCCTTGGCTCAGATGCCGTGTGTCTATACCTTGGTGTTTATGGTGCTACACCAGAGGTCACAACTTACAGTCTGATGTGCTGCGTACTAAAGAGAGTTCCACGGATTTTGGAATGGAGTCTTTTCCGTGAAGTAAACAGCACACAGAGTGGTACAGGGTATGGACCATACAGGTTAAATCTGAGTGTCTTGCAACTATTAATGAATTTATTATACAGGACACTAGACAAGATGCACCACATGTAGGCTCCAGATTGATTGTAATAATTCAGATGTTCCCATGTTCCTGCTTGTGTTACTGTAGCACCCATGCGCCACAGATGGTCTCTGGTTCTCATTGTCTGAGCACAGAGTAAGGGAGAGCCCTTGCCCTGAAAATCTTACAGTCTAACCACACAAGTCAGACACGGGGTGAGATGGGAATTAGAAGCATATAGAAGTGAAATGACCAAATTTTTACCAGACGAATCCTACCCACCATCATGCTTCTTCCTTAGCCTGAACTTAAGATCTTGTAATGAATGAGAGAGCCCAGTGGAGTGAATAATAGACTGGAGTGGGTTTCTTTGGGGCTCCAATCTGTATCCCATATCTGAACACTCCATAACTTCTAGAGACATTTCAAACTGTGAACCTGGAACCAGATCCAAATATTACAGACATCCCCTATTTTCCCCCTAGATTTCAAGGCCAGAAGGGACCTTTCTGATCATCTGGGCTGACCTCCTGGATGACACAAGACATATTGTTTCCCCAAAACAATTCCAACGGCAGATCTTTTTGAAAAAAATGATTTTTTTATTTGACAATTGTCTGCAGTGCACCTTGGCATGCTGAGGGGGTTCGGGCTCTGAATTCGAATTTTGGGGCTTGGATCTGTGGAAGAGGACAGTCACTTTCCGTGTGTGCGGGAGTCTGCAAAGCTTCCACTCCCCTCTTCAAATACGGCAGTGTGAAAAATATCACTGCCTTCTGTAGAGAATGCTGCGATCCCTGCCACCGGAAGCGGGAAGGGCGTTTTCCTGGAACGTAGGAGACCCGGATTGAATCCCTTGCTCTGACACAGTGTTTTTCTGTGGCCTTGGGCACATCCTTCAGGCTATGGCTGCCCTGCAGAAAGAGAACTGGGAGAGTGTATCTCAGAGGCTGGGTCAACAGACCTGGGCTTGCAGGCTCATGCTGTGGAGCCAAAAATAGCAGTGCTGACCTTCCTACTCAGCCTCTGTGTAGGGACAACAGCTCTTCCTGCCTTGCATATTGGTACCTAAAAAAGATACCAACGAGCTACCAGATCATTTCCCTCTTCCAACTGTTGCTGATTAAAGGAAATGTCGCTCTCTCTCTTTTCCCCCGACCAGTGCTCTTGGTGCACTGCCGGGGCAGAAGCAGGAGTGGCTGATGCCATTCTCACCGAGCTCTGATTCCGACTCCCCCTTATCTGCGGGAGGAGGCCCCGTCAGAGAGACACATCGTATGTGAAGTCTGAAAACCAACTTAAGAAGCCTGAAAAGTGCAGGGAGCTCAGTACACGAGAGCTGCCCCAGCCTGTGACAAGTGACTAAGCTGGCTAGTCTTTTTGAGAAATGATTGTAATAGGGTGACCTTGATCCCATGCAGAAAAGCCAAGCAAGAGTGAATTTAAGTGGTGCCTAACCCTCTTGCTGATCCTCTGCATAAGGATGAATATCACTGAATACTGCTACCCCCTCTATTGCCCTCTGTCTGGGAACCTCGAAGCACCCTACACACACACATGAATTCAAGCCGTCTCTGCGAGCTAGCCAAGGGACTTCAGTTTCATTGCCAGCCAGTGGAAAAACACAGCTGCTTTATCTGCATGGAATGGTCCCTACTGAGACGTGAAGAAGAATGCCAGCTCTGCTCCAAGATGTTCAGGGTCCTAATGTTTTCTATGTTCAGGGTCCTAATGTCATTCAGCAGGGCGCTAAGGCAGGCCATGGGAGGAGATCTGAGTCCATGGGCAGAGGGTAATAATGTAGGCAAGGAAGGCTTTGTCTTCCCCAAACTGCCCACGCTCCGGCCAGCCTGGCTGCGGCTCGGCTGTGAAGAATTGGGCTGGGGCACAGCTGCCCAGATGACAGGCACAACGGCTGGCCAGGAAGGGCAGAACCTACCACTCACTGGGAGGCAGAAGCTAGCGGCCTGGGGGTGTTCAGGGCAGGGGGTAGTAATCCAGGTTGTGGGCAGGCATGGTTGCATGCTGGGATGGGCAGGAAAGTTACAGAAGGGGTGTGGCCTAGTTGGAAGGGGCGTGGCCTAGTTGGAAGGGGCGTGGCTGGGGCATGCCTCCCCCTACTGGGCGTTAACCTCCCCCTACTGGGCGTTAACCTCCCCCTACTGGGCGTTAACCTCTCACCCTTATCTGAGTCTGCAGACCAGCACGATTGAGCTGTGTGGTGGAGGGCCGTCCCTACCCAGGCTGGTGCCATGCGCAGCCCAGCGCAGACACCACCACCCCGTTGTGGGGGAAGCGGCCGCTCCACGGCTGTGGGGGCTGTGAGGGCAGAAGCTGTGGGGACCAGGGGGCTGTCAGCTTTCCCGAGCCGGGTGCCATTTGCAGCTGTGGCGTCTGGTCCCGGACAGCTGAATTTAGGACATGAGGCCCCAAATTTAGCGGCGCCCTACTCAGTTGCATATGCCTAAGGCTGGCCCTACTGACCTGTGCCAGGAAAAGAACCAGTGCAGTTTGCTTCCCCCATGAAACAAAGGACAAAATGGGGAGTAGAGTCACAGTTCAGTCCCTGGCTCTGGGTAAAGCAAGGTTACTTATCTCCTCTCACAAGCAGGGAGAGCTCCTCGTCAGAATCCATGGAGACGTCAATGTGTCTTCCTTCAACGCCCTGCTTGAAATTCACTTGTACCATAATGCACAGCGGACACTGCAACCCGAAAAGAGGAGGTTGACGGAGAGCCGTGAACAGGATCAGTGCTGCTGACCAGCTGTGATGCACGTCCCAGCATATTTATTTGTTACCCGGTCTCCCCACTGTGAACCCCGACCCCCTTTTTTGTCTTCCCTGTCTGCTGTGTTCTGTCTTTCAGACTGAAAACTTCTTTGGGGCAAAGACTGTCACTATGGCTGCATCTAGACTGGCAAGTTTTTCCGCAAAACCAGCTGCTTTTGTGGAAAAACTTGCCAGCTGTCTACACTGGCCGCTTGAATTTCTGCAAAAGCACGGACGATCTCATGTAAGATTGTCAGTGTTCTTGCGGAAATGCTATGCTGCTCCCGTTCGGGCAAAAGCCCTCTTGTGCAAATGCTTTTGCGCAAGAGGGCCAGTGTAGACAACCCGGTATTGTTTTGCACAAAAAAGCCCCAATCGCGAAAATGGCAATCAGGGCTTTCTTGCGCAAAACTATGTCTAGATTGGCACGGATGTTTTTCCACAAAAAGTGCTTTTGCGGAAATGCATCCATGCCAATCTAGATGCTCTTTTTCGCAAATGCTTTTAACAGAAAAACTTTTCCGTTAAAAGCATTTGCGGAAAATCATGCCAATCTAGACGTAACCTATGGCTGTGTCTACACTGGGCCACTTATTCCAGAAAAGCAGCCGCTTTTCCGGAATAAGCTGCGAGCTGTCTACACTGGCCCCTTGAATTTCCAGAAAAGCACTGATGATCTACTGTAAGAAATCAGCTGCTTTTCTGGAAAAACTATGCTCCTCCCGCTCGGGCAAAAGTCCTTTTTCTGGAAAACTGTTCCGGAAAAGGGCCAGTATAGACAGCCCAGTACTCTTTTCTGCAAAAAAGCCCCGATAGCAAAAATGACGATCGGGGCTTTTTTCCGGAAAAGCACGTCTACATTTGCCACGGACGCTTTTCCAGAAAAAGGGCTTTTCCGGAAAAGCATCCTGCCAATGTAGACGCTCTTTTTTCCGGAAATACTTATAACGGAAAACTGTTCCCTTTTAAGCATTTCTGGAAAAAGGTGCCAGTGTAGATGTAGCCTATGTGTTTGTAGAGTGTCTGGCAGCATAACGGGGCACACCTGGCTTCAGCCGTTAGGTCTGTTAATTAGGAATAGGAGATAGTGGATTACAAAGTGACAGTCTACCCAGTAAGGCATGTAGCAGATGCCCTGTCTTGTATGTAGAACTGGTCAGGAACCACTCACTGGCATTACTATGGGTATGTCTAGACTGCATTGCAATTTCGGGATACCAGAAGTATCCTGAAATAGCAATGCTGTATCCAAGGAACGTGTCCGCTATTTTGGAAATTTTTTCAAAATAATGGACGCGCTCTTTCACCAACCCTGTAAACCTCATTCTATGAAGAATAAGAGATTGCTGGAAAGAGCACTTTATTTTGAAATTTGGGGCCGTGTAGATGCACCAAATTTTGAAATAGCCTCTTCCAAAATTAAATTTAAAAAAGATTCACAATTTGCATAGTGCAAATCGTGTATCTTTTTTCGAATTTAAAGTGCAGTCTAGGCGTAGCCTTTTGGATGAAACTGCGGCTGTTTTCCTCAAAACCAAAAAGTTAGAAAAACCCTATTCATTTTTATTACTTTTTTTTAAAGAAGCATAAATATCAAATTGTTCCATTTTAGCCTGCCTAGAATGGAATGTTTTGATTCTTCCTCCTGAAACTGCTTTTCCAAATGAAAGCGTAAAAGGTTAAAAAGCTTAAAAGTTTGAGATGGGAACAAAATGTTTCAGGGTAATTTTTTTTCCCCACAGAATCAAATATTTTGACCTAAACATTTTTAAAAACTTTTGAACTTTTTGGTTGCATTTGGAAATGGAAAAAAATGAAATTGCAACATTTCAGGCAAAAATGGAAAAGCTGACTCCCACCTGGCTCTTCTTGTAACGGCATACTCTTTAGTTTTTAAAGAAATGAAAATGAGGATGTAAGTGGAAAACAAGGTAGAACATTATTATTTGCAGTTGTTCTTGCTGCCTTCTTCCTCTCCAACTTTGCTTACACAAGTTCAGAAGCCAGGGTGAGTTTTTTGTACCATTAATTTTAACAGTGGCCAATTCTCTGTCATTTCATTTAACATTTAGTCTTGTTGAGGGGGAAACTCGAACAAACCCTAACTCATCAGATGAAAGATCCGGTTACTTAGCTCAGGTTTGCACCTGTGGGGCATCCGTCTCATATGCCCCATTCCAGGCATCTTGCTTCTGAGGGTAGCAGCTGGCAAAGTTGGCACCTGGGGAGTTGGGAACAGAGCTTAAAGCTGAATTTTAAACAAATATGCAGAGATAATAGGGTGCAGGTTGGGGAGAAAAATATCACAGTGCAGCTCTTGATATGGTGTATGGCAGCTGATCTCAGAATCAAAAAGTCCAGTGAAGGAGAAAATATTACATATGTGGATGATTTGTAAATATGTTGTGGTCTCTGTAATTGCACTTTGAAAACCTTAAATCCAGTTTGCAGCAATGTGGAACGAGGTTGAGTATTCAAGATAAATACGACATTTATAGTCATGATTTCTAAATTAAAATCAAGCGTTTAAAATTCACCAGCAGCTTGTGTAAATCAGCAGCTCAAGATAAAAAATTCCAAGCACTGTATTAAAATTCCACCTTTTAAATCAAGGGAAGAGGGTGAAGAATGGAGAGAAAAATTATCCTGCTTATTTCTAAATAGTAAGATTTTGCAAATGTGCCTTATAAGGAAAATCCCAGGGTGATAAGCTGCATTGCTGCGCTTGCTTTGCTGAAGCGGAACTGGCGAAAATTCAGGAACAGAGCTGTTCTAACTCAGCTTCCCTGACTTCATTTTTCTTAATTGTTTTTCTAAACCGGCTCAACGAATCAGAATTTGTTTCATCGGAAACTAAACATGCTAAGAACGTTTCAGGCCTAAATGAGTGTTAGGGTGAAATGTCTGAGGTGCACCTCAAAAGGTTCAGAGTTCATGGTAATACCTAGGCCATCTTTAACATTTTCCATAGTAGATATCAGGGCACTTTACAAAGGAGGTTGGCAGCAGGACTCTTTTTTTTACTGATGGGGAAACTGAGGCACAAAGTGCTGTGACTTACCTGAGTTCACCTGTGAGGCCTGTAATAAAGCCATGAACAGAATCCAAGCCTCCTAAGTCTCTGGGAGCAAAACATGGTAAATAGCCCCATCCCATGTAGTTCAGGGGGTAGAAAGTTAAGAATTCTCCAGTCATCTTAAATGGCTGCCAGGTATTCTGTGTATCTAGAATTTAATTACTCTTATTAGAATTTTGCATTAATGCCCAATGTTGCAAATTAAGAATTTTGAGATCCACAGAGGTCAGGGCTTCAGTTTTTCACCTCACCTGAGAGATAATGGACTTGAGGTGGATCTTACAAGAGTTTTAGTTACTGGTATAATTCCACTGTTCTATAAACTGGTGTAACTGAAAGTAGTATTGGACCTGGGATATCTTTTTTATTTATATTTTCTAAGGGTCTTGCACCTTTTTTTGTAGCCATTTATAGCAAAGCAAAGTGACTGTAAAAAAGCTCCCATGTCAGAATGGCAATATTTTGATTGATGTAAATCACTGCTCGGGGTTCAGGCTAATGGATAGGGCCCTACCAAATTCACAGCCATGCAAAACACATCAGGGACCATGAAATCCGGTGTTCTCCCATGTGCTTTTACCCTGTACTACACAGATTTCACAGGGGAGACCAGTGTTTCCCAAATTAGGGGTCCTGACCGAAAAGGGTTATTTTAGGAAGGCCACAGTATTCTGCGCTGCTTTCTGGGCAACTGGACAGCAGTGTCTGTAATGTTGGCTGAGTGCCTGGCTCTAAAGGCAGTGTCCCACCAGCAGCAGCACAGAAGTAAGGATAGCAACACTGTCCCCATGTCATCCTTACTGTCAGGGGCGGATATAGGGCAGGGCGAATGGGGCGGCCGCCCCGGGCCCCGTGCTTCAGAAAGCCCCGCGCATGCGCCATGGCGCCGCTGCGCATGCGCATAGCGTCAGTGCACATGCGCCGTGGCAAAGCGGGGGCCCCACGGAATTATGCTGCAAAACGGTCATCTGCCCCTGCTTACTGTTGTTCTTCTCCTTTCAGCGCTAGCTGGCCAGATCGAGGGCCCAGCTCTGCAGGCAGCAGCACGGAAGTAAGGTTGCAATTACATACCCATGCCATCCTTCTGTGCTGATTCTGGCTGCAGCTTTGCCTTCCAAGCTGAATTCCTGGTCAGCAGCCGCTGCTCTCCAGCTGCCCAGCTCTGACGGCAATGCTGCTGCCAGCAGCGGCGTAGAAGTAAGGGTAGGAATATCACAACCTCCATACAGTAACCTTGCTATCGCCACACAACTCTTTTTTAGGTCAGGTCCCCTACTATTACAACACTGACATTTCAGATTTAAATACCTGAAATCATGAAATTTACCATTTTTTAAATCCCATGATTATGAAATTGACCATAATGGACCGCGGATTTGGTAGGGCCCTACTAATGGATAAACTAGTTGTTGATCTAGAAAATTGATGCTTTAATAAAAAATATGGATCCAAAATGTGCATTGGCGTAACCAACAGGAGAGTTTGGCCTTAGAAACTGAATATTAAACTAGGCTATGTAGTGAGGCTGCTACAAAGTAGTAACTATTTCTTTCTGAATAGCAGTATCAGTAGATGTTTTTAAGATATGCTTGGAATGTCAGTTCTCAAAGAATGCTCACTGGAAGCGACTGGGTTATGTTGAGCAAACTTCAAAACGTGTGATGGTTCAATTTGGAGATAGCTGCCCTTGGCTGATCTGAATGATCAGATTTTGCTTCCATTCTCCTGCAACGTTGGCCCAAAAATGTAACAAGAAGCAGGCATTACCACAAGATTTTCAGCCTGCTACCTCTACCCACAATGAAAAAGAAAAGGAAGAAAAAGTTATGAGAACTTTTTTCAGAGCACAGTAAAGGTTAAAGTGAAGTTTGGTTTGATGGGGGGGGGCGGCAAAGGTCATAAATCAGGTCTTGTTTAGTCAAACTCTGGCCTCAATTCTTAGGGAAAAGTCTGAATAGATGATCTAATATTGTCTTCTGGTTATAAAAACGTGTGAATTCAGCATACACCTAGGTCCAATTGATTTCATTTGGGGCCTCTGTCTCTAGAGATATGTCATTGTATGATCTTGCCTAAGAAAAGCAGAAATTTGATATTTATGGTCCTTTGTCACGGGTTGGCTTTCAGCTCTCTATGATAAGAACATAATGATGGTTATTTTTGACATGGAGAAGTGATCATCATATATATAGTAGCCCCATGTCTGTGACTCTGTAACGCTTGGGGTGTGTCTAGACTACAGAGTTTTGTCGACAAAAGTGGACTTTTGTCGACAAAACTATATCTGCGTCTACACTACCGCTGAGTTCTGTCGACATAACGTCGACAGAACTCAGCAGTTTTGTCGACGCTGGTAAACCTCATTTTACGAGTCATAACACCTTCTGTCGACAGAGTTCTCTCGACAGAAGGTGTTGCTGCATGTAGGGTTGTGTCTAGACTACAAGGTTTTGTCGACAAAGCAGCTTGCTTTGTTGACAGAACTGAATGTAGTCTAGACGCTCTTTGTCGACAGAATCTTTGTCGACAGTATCTGTCAACAAAACTTCTGTCGACAAAACCCTGTAGTCTAGACGTACCCTTGGTGTTGCCTCTGGGCAGTGCTGTTGCCTCTGTCACATCTTTCGCCTCCCGCTGTGGTGTTCAGCTGACTTCTTCACTGCTCAGCTGGGCCGCTGCGTGGGAGCAAGCAGCGCAAACAGCCATTTGGGCTCCACGCTCCCGGAGCCCAAACGGCCGTTTGCGCTGCTTGCTCCTGTGCAACAGCCCGACTGAGTGGCGCAGAAGTCAACCAAGCACCACAGCAGGGGGCGAAGGGGGATGGGGCAGTGACGTACATGGCCAGGGGGCGGGGTCTGGATGAGCGTGCATCCCTGACGGACACGGAGGAGAGTGGAGGGGGGCGGGAGGTAGTAGGAGGAGGAGAGACGGAGCGAGAGACCGGAGGCTCAGGAGAGAAGACCAAGATAGAAAAGGAATAGGACGTGGAGGAGAGACCCGAAAATCCCGTCTTATAACAGGCTAATCGGCTAGTTTGGTAATAAACTTCTCACATTCAGATCCCTTCTTGAGTCCATGAAAGAACATGAAAATTATCCAGATTCCTGAGCCCCATTGCTGCTGCAACACTGCCTGTCCTTGTTCCTGGTAAATCAACCCTGAGATTCAGGAGGTTCAGAGGGTGTAATTTACATGTCTCTGTGCTCCCCTGGGAGAACTGAGCATATTAGCCTCCTGGCCCCCAATCTTATCAAGACAAAGTCCGTTTTACTCATGTTCAGGTTTTGCTCATGCAGATGGGTTTAAAAAGGCCAAAAGACAGCAATTAGCTCTATTTAAAATTAATGACCACTTTGATTATGTGGAACAAAGAAGACGATGGGAGAAAAATAATTCCTGAAGTATAACCATGCTGACTCTTAAGCATCTCTGATTAAAAATATTTTGTTTTAAATGTTGTCAACTGGCAGAGAAAGGTCAAAGTAGAAAATGAGGGGATTTATTCAGAACATGTTCCTGGTAATTAGGACTTGCACATGTATTAGCGGCTACTGAAAGAGACTGAAAATTGGGAAATGAAATTCTTGGTGGTTACAGAATCTGGTGTGTTCATTAAAATGTGGCATTAGGATCATGAAATCCCAATGGGTGTTCGTTTTCTCTTTGAGTCCTGTAGGTGCTGCTTGAATATGACTAATAAGAAAAAGCTCATTGTTTGGAATTAACAGAGCTCCTTTGTTCTGGATGCTGTACAAACACAGAGTAAGATACAATTGCTGCCTAGGAAAAGCAAACAGACAAAGGAAGGATAGCTATTTCTGTTTTACAGATGGGGAAACTGAGTCATAGGCTCCCTATACAATCGCTTTGGGGAGATAGGACCATAGATTTCAATCCACAAAGCCAGCATGCTAGGTGGGAGGAGGGATACCTTAGTTAGACAATAGAGAATGCCAATGGAAGGGGTGTATCCTAAGGAGATTGGCATCTACTTGCAGGATGCAGAGGCACCTACTTCTATGTATCAGCTGCCAGGAGTTGACTTGTTTGGGTACAGAAGACATTTCTTGCTGCAATGAGTTAGGTCTTACCTTGCTCTTTGCGGGACAGCCATTAGGCAGCGATGGTACCTTCCTTATAACTTTATGTGGTTCGAATACTTGTCTAGGATGTAGAAATGTCAGGTTCAATTGCTCCTCTCTGCCAGAGAAGAGGAACAGAGGTCTCCTATATCTCAGTCCCTCACCATCTAGACAGTGGGGCTATTTTGGGATACCGTAGGTATCCCAAAATAGCTACCCCATGCCTTTGAAATGCGGGGTATTTTTTTTAGGGGTATTCAATATTTTGTGGGGTATTTGCGGGGTATTCAATATTTTTCGAAATAACAGGAGCACTGTTCCAGCATCCCTGTAGCCCTCGTTCCATAAAGGTTAAAGGATGTCTTGAAATAGTGCATTATTTCAAAATTTGACGCTGTGTAGCTGCACCAAATTTTGAAATACCATCAAAATAAGATACACAATTTGCATGGCACAAATTGCGTATCTTATTTTGAATTTAGGGTGCTGTGTAGCCACACCCCATGTCATTACAGAGTCTTTTCCTTTCTCTGTCTCTAGCCCAATGACTTTTTAAGTCCTTATTCACAGTCAAGTAGCCCTTAATACTATTTATCTTGAGTAATTTTGTGTAGTCTGCAAATTTTGTCACCACACTGTTACTCCTTTTGCCAGATCATTTATGAATACGTTAAACACCATGGTCCCAGTACAGATCCCAGGGGATACAGCTATTTCTCTTTCTTTCCTCAGAAAACTGTTCATTTATGCCTAGCCTTTGTTTCCTGCTTTTAACTGATTGATGAGAAGACCTTTCCTTTCACTCCATGACAGCTCTCTTGGCTTAAAAGCCTTTGGTGAGGGACTTTATCAAAAGCTTTCCGAATGTCCATGTATACTATATCCATGCGGTCACCCTTGTCCACATTTTGCTGACCCTCTCAAAGAATTCTAGTAAATTGGTGAGGCATGATTTCCCTTTACAAAATCCAATTTCTCTCTTCCCCAATGGAGCATGTTCATTTATGTGTCTAGTAATTCTATTCTGTACTATTATTTCAACCAGCTTTCCTGGTGCTGAAGTTAGGCTTTTACTAGCCTGTAATGGACAAGCATCACCTCTGGAACTTTGTTTGTTTGTTTATTTGTTTAAATGGATCAAATTAGCTAAACAGAGACTGATTTAAGTGATACATTACATGCCACAGTTCCGCAGTTTTGTATAAGAATTCCTTCAGAATTCCTGGGTGATTGCCATCAGTTTGTTTGAAAACTTCCTTTACTGACACTTCAATCTCGGACAGTTTCTCAAAAGAACATTTCAGATGTGGGACATTCCCTCACATCTTTTGCAGTGAAGACAAATGCAAAGAATTCACTTAGCTTCTCTCCAACAGCCTTGACGTCCTGGAGTGCTTTTAGCACTTCAGTCATCCAGTGGAACCACTGATAGGCAGGGTTCCTACTTCAGATATACTTAACAAAATGGCTAGAAACCGCCCCCCTATAAGAAAAGTTGAGAACCTCACCTGATCACATGGCTGTAGGGCTAGGGGGGTTAATTAACGCACCAGTTATTGCAGGATTTGGCCATGCTATAATTTTATTCCAGAGTCCACAGTATCCTGGTGAAGCTCTGTTATGTTCTGAGCTCTTTGGGTACCTCTACACTGCGGGCTAAAGTCAAATTAAGCTAAGTCTCAGCTTGACAAAGCCCTGGCTGGGTTGATTTAGTTGGGATGTTTTGTTAGTCTATAAAATGCTACCAGACCATTTGTTGTTTTTTTTTCTGTACAGACTAACTTGGCTACCCTGTGAAGCTTCTGGGTTGATTTAGATGGGATTGGTCCTGTCTCCTGGCTGGACCACTATGCTCCAATGCTTCAGTTAGTCTATAAGGTGCCACAGGACTCCTCACCGCTGTATCAGAAAGAAAAGTCAGAATACTCTAGTAAGAAGACGTTAAGTACTTAGTCCTCCTTATTAGAATGCTTTGTGACTCATTCAAGACTGGCTTATGTCCAAATGTTTGTTGTCAATAATAATACTATGTATTTTCCAAAGAGTTCAGCACCTCGATTTTCAATGGGAGCTTCTGGCAGCTGATCACTTTTAAGAAGCTGGCCAGATGTGTTTTTCCCAGCCTTAGTCTGAGGCCAGGCTTACACTACAGCCAAAGGGCATAAGGTACTCAATTCCAGCTATGTAAAAGCATGGCTGAAGTCGACATATCTTAAGCCAAGCTTCGGTACTGTCCCCATAGCAGGAGATTGACACTCCGGTTGACTTCCCTTACTCTTTGTGAGAAGTAGGAGTTCCAGAATTGATGGGAGAGCCCTCATAATTCGATCTAGTGGCTCTTTACTGGACCCGCTAAATCAAAAGTCAGAAGATCGACCGCCGCAACATTGATCTTACCCATAGTCTAGACATGGCCTGAGCATGCATCTACACTGTGGAGCTATTTTGGGATACTGAAAGTATCCCAAAATAGCTATTTTACATCTTCTGAAGCAGTCCGTTCATTTGAAATAGATTTCAAAATAACAGGCAGCCTATTCCGACATCCTGATAACCCTCATTCCACAGGGATTAAGGGGAATTTCGGAATAGAGAGTTCTTTGAAATTTTGCACTGTGTAGACAGCGCCAAATTATGAAATAAGCTATTTTGAAATAGCATCGGAATAAGCAATGCAATTTGCATAGCACAAATTGTGTAGATTATTTCGAGCTAAGGGTACTGCGTAGACACACCCTAAGGGAGGAAAGTGCCGTTCTTCCCATTTGACAGTTGGGAAGCAGGCACACGTCACATGGGAAGCCTGTGGCAGAGAATCGGAGCATCAGAACGCACAGGTGGGTGGAAAATCCAAGCGCTCGCTCCGCCGCACAAGGGTGGCTCGCACAATGGCTGACAAAGACTAAACAAATGAGGCTTGCTCCACAATACTGAACATAACAGGCAGACTGAAATGACTGGGGTGGGGAGAAGGGGGTCTTTCTTGAAAACTTTTGTGACGTGTTCTGAAAGCCAACCGATTTCGCATTGGCCAGCCATTTATAACTACAAACAAGGGGGAACAGCAGGCCTGCATGGTATATAAAGGGACATCTGGGTCTAAAACGTGAGACACAGCTGGTAACAAGATACAGCTGAGAGGGAAGGGGCACAAGATGAATTTCTATTAAAAAAAACAAACCACTGATGCGCAGAAGCAGAATTAGTTGAAAGGCAGGTGTAGGGAAGAGGCTGTTAAAGCAAAGAACCTGGAACACGTCTCACACCACAAAGGCTGGGATAATGCAATATCCAAATGTAACCATTTTAAAAGGCTACGTTTCTTCCCTCTCAGGTAGTAGTCCTTTGTTCTGTCTCATGTGAGTGGCCATCAGCACAGCTGTCTCTTTCTATCTCAGCTGGACTTGGTTGACCGAGGTCTAACTGGAGAGAAGCCCAGATATATATTTGCCCCTGTCTGTGATCTGTAAGAAAGAAAATCCTCATCAGCCAGACACTACTTCCTCCTCCCCCCTTTAAAATACACTTTCAAGAAATTCACAAGAAAAATTCTGGTCTAATAATCCGGGGGCAAAATACAACTTCAAAATCTCAGCGCTCTCTACAAACAGTCAGTCGAGGCAACCTTGCTGTGATTATCTAACCTGGTAAACATAATGCAGAGAGGAGTTCGGAGCTGCCTTTAATTAGCTAATCATACTGAACTCCCAGATAACAGGGTGATAAACCACGCAGGCCGATTCACTAGCAGCTTATGTAAATCTTTGGTGTGAGCCTGACATTTGTTTGCCAGGAAAGAGAGGCTGCAGTTACAGAAAAGGGCAGCTTGGCTTTAGAAAAAGGGACAAAGGGACATTTAGAATAAACACTCAGAAATGGATCCAGGAGAGAAATTCTCAGAGTTGCTGCATAATTCCAGTTGTTGGTAAATGCTCAGAAAGAGGCTTCAAGGGGTAGTTGAGTTAGTTTATACAGAAATAAAACAACAAATGGTCTGGTAGCACTTTATAGACTAACAAAACATGTAGATGGTATCATGAGCTTTTGTGGGCTTAGGCCTTACAAGGCATGTCTAGACAGCTGCGTTATTTCGAAATAAATCATGTTATTTCAAAATAACAGCAAGCCAGGCTTCTTACTCCAACTTCTGGAACCGTAAATCATGCGGAGTAAGGGAAGTTAGAGGAAGAGTTTTCTTCTTTCGACTTCCTGCAGTGTAGACAGTGCCTAACGCCGAGTTAAGCTATTTTGACTTCAGCTACGCAATTAATGTAGCTGAAGTTGCTTATCATAGAATCATAGAGCTGGAAGAGACCTCAGGAGGTCATCAAGTCCAGTCAGGAGGCAGGACCAATCCCATTTAAATCAACCCAGAAGCTTCAGGGGGTAGCTGAAATGAAGTGGGTCTTTGCCCATGAAAGCTTATGTTCCAACACTTCGGTTAGTTTATAAGGTGCCACAGGACTCCTCGTCGCTTTTGCAGATTCAGACTAACACGGCTACCCCTCTGATACTTTCTGATACAGTGGTACTTGCCATAGTCACAGATAGGACTAGATGTACAGTGGGTGTGAGCCCATCTGATGATTCCTATGTTCCTAAAATCTGACCCTTTTTGCCTCTGTGCCTCAGTTTCCCAATTATATAGAAAACAGAGACAACAATAGTTCACGCCTTACAGGTATATTATGAGACTAGCTTCACTAATGTCTGTGAGACATGTGAGTACTACAATCATCTGGAGCTATCTTAACAGCTAGATTTCAAATGTTTTGAAACAAAATAAAGACCATTATTGGAGTGGAAGGGGTGGGAGATGTGGGAATTCAGAAGGCAGGGATGCTAAAATATGGCTACCTCTTGTAATCAAACTCCTCTCCTCTCTGTAGCTGACATTTTAGCAGATTGGATAGTGCAGGGATGAGAAGTAATAAGAACATGCAATTTACTAAAGCAATAGAAGGTCAGAAGATAAATTACCAATTATCTGCTGAACACCTCTATTTTGAAGTTACCTAAATTATCTGCAAACTGTTCCAGTGAATTGTGTAATTAAGATTACTTATTAGCACTACATTAAAGTGAACGGTTGCCCTGGCTATTCTAAACTCAAATTATGCCTGTTCAAATGAACTACCTGCTTGCACATGTTCTGGGTGGCCACAGAAGCCCGAGACAGGGAACATGACAAAGCCAAGACTCTAATCAACCTAATTAAGCAGCAGCATGAGAGCCTATGTTGCATGGTGGGAATAAAAATTTGCCTCATGAAAGAAGTCAGTAAAAGAATAATGTTGATCTGGAAAAAATCCCCCCAAAACTCACAACAGCTTCAACCAGTATCTTCTATATACCAGTAGAACCTCAGTACCACCAATGTGGTTGCTTTGATGCAAGTGAGCAGAGAACTTGGTCTGGCTCATTTAGGCAAAATTCTGCTAGTGTTCTCCATTGAAGTTAATGGATCTGGAGAAAAGCACTATCAGTATCTACTACTACTACTATTATGAGAGATATTTCAGTCCCCAAACCAGATGGGGGTCCCATTTTGCTGGGCACAACACAAACAAATAGTAAAGGACAATCTCTGCCCCCCCAAAGAGCTGACAGTGAGAAGTAGAGACTAAGGGTATATCTAGACTACAGGGGGTTTTTTTCGAAAAAAAAGTAGCCTTTTTTTTGAAAAAATTTCCCCTGCATCTATATTGTCGCCACATTGTTTTGAAATTAAATAGAAAGAACATGGCGGGTTTTTCGACTGCAGTAAACCTAATTTTACGAGGAAGAATGACTTTTTTTTGGAAGTGCTCTTTTGAAAAAAGGCATTCTTGAATGGAAACAGGGTTTTTTTGAAAGAGATCATCTAGAAGTGATTGCAGTTTAGACTCTCTCTTTCAAAAAAGGCTTTTTCAAAAAAGCCTCTTTTGAAAGTGGCTTGAAGCCTAGACGTACCCTATGAGAAGTGAAGTGACTTGACCAAGGTTGCACAGCAAATTGGTGGCAGAACTAAGAACAGAACTGAGATCTTCTGACTCCCACTTCACTATCTAGAGAAGAGGCAGTATCTGACTCTGTGTATCAGGTGATTGCCAGAGACAAATGAAATTGCCTTACGAATCACACACAAATCCAGGTGTTCAATACTGAAAATTATTTAGAATGAATCCTTAATGAACATATTGTAATGAACTGGAGCATGTGTGTTGCTACCGGTGCATTCTACAGGATGGAATCAGAACTGTTTAACTGTGTCCTATGCCTTGTACTGCAACCAGGTTTTGGAAATTCACCCTGAGCTTGCACGGTAGAGGTCTGGTTTTGGAACAAAGAGATGTGAATGCTATCCTTGCTGTCACTATAACTGGCCATTGAGTGTGCATAATGACAAGCATGATTAGCTACGTGCCTTCACGCTACTGAGAGAGTAACAAGGTGTCCAGCTATGGCATTTTACATCACTATCAAGCATAACTAACAGTAGGAAGGGGAATATTGCTGGTTGCTTGAACTTTCCATATGTGAAGTAGAGCAGGAAACGTCTCCCTGATGATTCCAGCACCAGCTGAGATGTGACGGCAAGGAAGAGTGAATGATGGAGGTCCTCTGAAAATTTACCTCCCGGGGTGGAATAAGAGTGAGCTATTCACGAAAGGATCATGAAAAAAAACACAAGGAAATAAAAGGTGCCAACCAAAGGGAGATCAGACTGGGAGTTGGAATTGAAAGACTGAAGGTTGCCATTTGAATCACAGGCATTTCATCTCTTGATACAACACATAATTCTGTAGCTCTCCCATCAGCCAGGCAAACCACATATGGGCTTTTGCCAAAAATTATCTTCAGCCTGAACTTTGTAAATCTGTCTTCCCTCTCAACACACCCACCTCTTTTTTCGTCCCCAGAACTATGCCCTTGCCCTCTCCTGAGTCCGGTTCCCTTGGACTCAGACAGAATCCCAGCCCCGTCGGTCTAACTCATCTCCCCAGTGGCAAAGATCCATCTCCAGTCCTGAAACTCGGGGCCTTGGGACCCCACGATCCTTTGCCTAGCTCCTCCGTGAGAGGTCTGACACATATTCGCATTGGTCCGTGGTGCGGGAACACTTTTAAAAGTGGGGGTGCTGAGCCCCCTTACCCTGTTCACCCCCACCTGAGGCCAGGAGCAAAGCCCTGGCATATGGGGCTGGCAGCTGAGACCCAGGCATGGGGATGGCAGCAGAGGCATTCTGCATAAGGGGTTCATACCAGCAGCCAGGAACCTGGCACATGGGGCTGGCCCCTGGGACCTTGGGCACTAGGCTGGGAGTCCAGGGGTGCTGCAGCACCCCCCACAACCGTAGTTCCCATGCCTATGGTATTGGTCAGCTGATTTAAAGAAATCTTGTGCCTTCCTGACTGTCCCTGGTTTCCAGTGTGTTGATTTGTGTGTGTGTTGTGTCTGTCGCCATGCCTGATCCACAGAACCATAGCATCCGAGAGTTAGAAGAGACCTCAGGAGTTATCGAGTCCGGCACCCTACCCAAAGCAGGATCAACCCCAACTCAATCTGCCCAGGTGTCTATAGAAGATAGGAGATGTGTCTATTACAGCTGTCAGCTAAGGAGTCTGGCTTTTTACCTCAAGCTGTAGCTACGCAGGCTTTTAGCTCTGGGGGTGCCCAGTGTTAGCCACCATGGCAGCTGACACAAACACCCTGTTGTCTGAAACTCAGTTGTTAGGCTCATAAAGGCTGCTCACAATCCAGGCCAGGGGATGAGGGGAGCAAGGGGGCTGACCAGAGGCAATGGTGTCAGCTGGAGCTCTTGTTCCCTTTAAATCATCACTGGAGCCTCGTGGGGTGTAAAAGGCCGAGGTGGGGGGCAGGTGGCTGGTTGCCCAAGCAATGCCCCTTCCACCGAAGGTCCCACCCTTTCGGGAGCACAGGAGCCAACCCTCCCCCCACCTTGCCCACGGGCCTGGCAAGTCTGTTGGCCTCCCAGTCATAACACAGGCAAAACACAGGCCACAGAATTTCACTCCGGAAATCGTTCTGCAACCAAATATTATACAACATAGGTGGAAATCAGCAAGTGGATGAGCAAGAACACAGCTCCTCTCCTGCAGTCTTTCATCTATTTCCTGCGGACTTGAACAGTCACTTGAAAACTTCTGAGTCGCCATACACATCAAAACAGGGAAAACTCCCATTGACTTCAATAGACTCAGTCCTGGATTCCATACTGTTAGAGGGATAGTTCACACTGGGCTAGTTTCTCTGCTCCTGTAAAGCGGTGTCGCCCCTGTGCCATGCCAATTTACACCAGCTGAAAATCTGGCCTATTATCTTTTGAGGAATTACAAAGCGGAGAACAGGAGTTTGGGCTGATGGCGAGTGCAGGAAGCTGGGAATCTGAGTTCTCTGGTTCTACAGCCTAGTCTTTCAGGCAGGGACAGAGGAGAGTTTTGCGGGGCCCCCCTTTGGAGAAAAAATAGAATAAAGGTGTCAAATGCGCAGATTGAAGGCTATTTTCATATTAAATATGAATTGGGTAAATTTGATAGAAATTTAATTTAGTTGGATAATTTTTATTTTAATTATATTGTAAGTCATTCTAACAAAATTCTGCATTAATAATTACAAATTGTCATTTGTATTTAAGTCTCCTCCCCCTCCTGACTCGCTCTCTCTTTCTCTTCTCCCCCTCCTGTCTCTCACTGTCTTTCTCTTCCCCTCTCCCTCCTGCCTCACTCTCTCTTTCTCCTCCTCCTCCCTCACTCTCTCTCTTTCTCGTCTCCTCCTCCTGCCTCACTCTCTCTTTCTCCTCCTCCTCCCTCACTCTCTCTCTTTCTCGTCTCCTCCTCCTGCCTCACTCTCTCTTTCTCCTCTTCCTGCCTCTCTTTCTCATCTCCTCTTCCTGCCTCACTCTCTCTCTTTCTCGTCTCCTCACTCTCTCTTTTTTCTCCACCCCCTCCTTCCTCACTCTTTCTTTCTCTTCTCCTTAGTCCTTCCCCTCCTGCCTCTCATGCGCGGAGCCCAAACGGCTGTTTGGGCCCCGTGCCACGGCTCGGCACAGGGCCGATTGCCGTGCCCGGGGCAGCCGCCCCGCTCGCCCTGCCCTATATCCGCCGCTGCTTTCAGGGCACGTCTACACATCAGGGCTAAAGTCAAATTAAGCTACTCAACTTCAGCTATGTCAATGGCATGGGTGAAGTCGAAATAGCTTAACTTGGCTTTTGGCGCTGTCTATACAGCAGGGAGTCGAAGGAAGAACACTCTTCCTCCGACTTCCCTTACTCCTCGTAAAAAGAGGGTTACAGGAGTCAGAGTGAGAAGTCTTCCAGCTCAACAGTATTTCAAAATAACAGTTTGCTGTGTAGACACACATTTTGTTATTCCAAAATAATGCTGCTGTGTGGACGTACCCTCAGTGATTATGAATGACAATTATTTTATTCTTAAATATGTACCTAGCACTCACAGTGCTTTACTGTTGTGAGCTCCAGTCCAGTGAAAGAGATGCATGCTTACAGACAACTCTCACTGACCTGATGCCACAATAATCCGTTGGGGTGAAAGTCTGACCCCTGGATGCCACTGCAGGATCTCAGCCAGAAATGAGACACGGCACTTGCCCCAAAGAGCCAGATCAGATGAGACCCCACTGGCAGGACAGAGGAGGTGTGAAACTGACTGATTTAACCTAGGAACTCATACAGCCACTTATTCCCCTTCACCATCCAGGAAGCTACACCCTCAGCCTCCTCCAAAGCCCCTCTCAGGCATGTGTCTTTTGCGGCATGCCCAGATAATCACCCAGTTTCAATTATTGGGGACTAATGGGCATAGTTATCATCGAGGAAGATGAAGAGAACCTAGTAAGAACGGTGCAGGCGCTAAATGAGGAAGGGAAGAGGTATGGACTGATTATGAATATCGATAAAACGAAGACAATGGTATTTGGAGACAAGGAGATAGGAAGGGAGATCAGTATAGATGGGATTGAACTAGAGAATGTAGAGAAGTTCACGTATTTTGGGAGCAATATGACGTATGATCTAGACCAGTGGTCACCAACCAGTCGATCGGGATCTACCGTAGATCTTGGAGCCTGCGACAGGTGATTCTGACTGGTTTGGCCAAGAGGCTGTCAAGTGCTGGCACGTCAGCTGCCCCTCCCCCCACTGCTGTGCATCTCCTGCCCCTTGCTTTGGAGCTGCCTCTCCCCACCCCTGGGAGCCTCCTAGTTGCTGGGCAGGGCAGAGGAGGGAGAAGAGGGGAACTGATGTCAAGGTGGCCCCTCCCTCACTCTGTATCCTATCTCCACAGAGCAGGGTGGGGGGCACAACAAGACTTGGGAGGGAGTTTGCTGGCTGCTTTTGGGAGCGGTTCAAGGCCAGGGCACGGGGGAGCCTGCCTTAGTCTCACTGCACCACCACCCAGGAGCCACCTGAGGTAAGTAGTGCCCAGCTGGTGCCAGAATCCCAAACCCCTACCCCAGTCATGAACCCTCTTCTGAACCCCAAGCCCCTGCCGTAGCCCCAAGTACCCCTGTATCTAAACACCCACCCAGAGCCTGCACCTAGAACCCCTTCTGGCACCCCAACTGCCTGCTCCGAGTTCAGCTCAGAGCCCCTCTTGCACTCCAAATCCCTTAACCCAAGACCAGAACCTGCACCCAATCTGCTGCCACTGCCTGGAAAAAGTGAGGATGGAGTGATCAGGGGGCGGGGCCTCAGAGAAGGGGCACAAAGGAGGCGGGAGCAGGGTATTTGGGTTTGAGGTAGATCTCAGAATGCACTTCGATTCAAAAAGTGATCTTGTGCTTAAAAAGGTTGGAGACCCCTGATCTAGACTTTCAGAAGGAAATAGCAACTAGAATAGCAAAAGCAAGAGTGAGTTTGAAGGCGATGGATAAGATCTGGAAAAGTAAAGTGATTAGCTTAGGAATGAAGCTGAGCATCTTGAAAATGTATGTATTTAACAGCATGTTGTATGGATGTGAAACATGGGTGATAATGAAAGATTCGAAGAGAAGGATATTGACGTTCGAGAGGGGTTGTTATAGAAAGATCCTGAGACTTGGATGGATGCAGAAGGTTACCAAAAAGGAATTATATAGGAAGATACAGCTGAAAGAGAACCTACTGCAGAAGGTTATACAATGGAAGTTACAGCTATTCAGGCATATCTGCAGAATGAACAGCGAGCGAAAAGTTAAGACCCTGGTATTCGGCATAATGGATGGTCCAAATAGGAGAGGCAGATCCCACAGAGAATGGGTAGATTATACAGTAGATTGGTGTAGAGCTAGTCTACAGAAACTAAGCCACTCCACAGTGGACAGGGAAAGATGGAAGGAAATAGTGGGGAAGTCATCGGACACTTTGAGCCCATGGTTGTTGATGATGATGATGATGAATGGGGTGAGCAAATTCCATAGTCGTGGAGCCTTTATAGAGAACTCCTTGCCAAATGACCACTCTCTTATAATGAGAAGGGGTGTCGTCTAGCTCAAGACCTCTGCTGAGCACAGTGGTTGCCGTAGAGTGGGGAAAGAGAGGTGCATCGTCTTGATGAAAAGAAGGAACCTTCTCACCTCTCTTCAACCCTCAACAGTTGTTTAGGGCCTTGTCTGTCTTAGCTTGTAAACACAATGGCACAAGAAAAGGCATATCTTATTTATCCATATACTGAAAGATTGTTTGAGACTGGGGTTTAAGGCCTCAGCTCAGCAGTCCACCCCTATTCAGCAAATCCCAGAAACGGGACTTAATGAGGCACGTTCTTAAGTTCCATTAAAGTCAATGGCACTTAAGTACACCCTTAGCCTACGTCTACACTGCAGGCTTTTTGCGCAAGAACTGTTTTGAGCAAGAATTCTTGCAGAAAGGTACTTGCACAAGAGCGCATCCACGCTGCCATGTGCTTCTGCATAAGAGTTGTGCTTTTGCGCAAGAGCATCCATGGCAGTATGAAACAAAATACAGGACTATGTAGCACTTTAAAGACTAACAAGATGGTTTATTAGGTGATGAGCTTTCGTGAGCCAGACCCACTTCCTCAGATCAAATAGTGGAAGAAAATTGTCACAACCATATATACCAAAGGATACAGTTAAAAAAATGATGAACACATATGACAAGAACAAATCAAATTTCAGAACAGAGGGAGGATGCGGCGGGGGGGAAGGTAGATGTCTGTGAGCTTATGGTATTAGAGGTGGGGAAAGGTAAATGTCTGTGAGTTAATGGTATTAGAGGTGATAATTGGGGTAGCTCACAGACATCTACCTTCCCCCCCCCCCCCCGCATCCCCCCTCTATTCTGAAATTTGATTTGTTCTTGTCGTATGTGTTCATCATTTTTTTAACTGTATCCTTTGGTATATATGGTTGTGACAATTTTCTTCCACTATTTGATCTGAGGAAGTGGGTCTGGCTCACGAAAGCTCATCATCTAATAAACCATCTTGTTAGTCTTTAAAGTGCTACATAGTCCTGTATTTTGTTTCAGCTACAACAGACTAACACGGCTACATTTCTGTCACTATTCTACATGGCAGCATGGATGCTCTCTTGTGCAAGAAAGCTCTGATGGCCATTTTAGCTATAGGGGTTTCTTGCGCAAGAAACCCCTGTTGCCCAACCACACTGCCTTCTTGTGCAAGAGCTCTTGAGCAAGAGGGCTTATTCCTCGTGGGGAGAGGAATAACTCTTGCGCAAGAAGCCCTCTGTTCCGATGCCTTACTGTAAATTTATTTGCACAAGAACGAACGTGCAGTATAGAAGCTCCGCAAGCTTTTGCAGAAGAACAGCCGTTCTTGCACAAAAAGCCTGCAGCATAGACGTAGCCTATTAAAGTTAAGAGCTTTGCTGAATGGGGGCAGAATTAGGAATTTGTCATCTGTGTTTGTGGGGCAACTTTGGAAGTTTGGGCATCTCTGCCTGTGCATCGGAGAAAGGAAGGCCTAACTTTCTGATGAGGGCATCGCGTTGTATTTCTGAAAGATGCTATTTAGAAGTGTCAAGTATTATTTTTGCAAAGCATGTTGACTATAATACTCTGGGAAATGTCATTTATGAAACAGGTTTACTCTGCAGTTTTCATTTTTCATCCTTATTTATTAATACCTTTTCAGAGCACTTTAGATAAGTGTTTGGAAACCTAGTTAGAGGACAGTCATATTTCGCACATTTCACTTTAACTGGAAAGAACACTGTTTTCTGATTTTAATCATAAAAATGGAATGCTCCTAATAGAGTGAAGAAACCCAATTTCCTCAAGAAGCATTTCCAAGCAGATCTGCTTCAGATACTCCTGTGATCACAAGAGAATAATATCTTGAACACCAGAAAATGTTCTGCAATATATGCAAAATAAATATAGCTGTACCAGACAATTATGCGTTCAGCATCACTGACGTTCAGCTAGAGGGCTCAGACAGAGTTTGCTGTCCATTGTCAATTATTAACCTTCATGGCCACAAAATTCATGCTGTTAAATCAGAGTGCAAGGTGAAGGTTTATACTGAGCACAAAGTAGCACTTACTGGGCCTGCTGCAATCACAATACACACTGTATTATGTCATGTTCTCATCAGGAATGTGAGTGCCATTCTCTGAGCAGACTGCCAAGAAGCAGGGCAAACCCCCAAAGCTTGGTGTGTGTTCTGTAATTAGATTTCACCAACTCAATAACAAGAGTGAACTCGTCAAGCATAGTCTGACTATGGAGTCCCAGACATTCTCCCTGGGTATGGCCTTCTTATTGCACCAAACTGTTTGTTGTGACAGACCCAGACCAGCTGCCTGCCGTTCACTGGTGGAGGGAGCTTGGATAAACAGCTTTCTCTTCCCTAAGTTTAAAAAAAAAAGGTGGAAGGAGTCAAAGCCTAAGTCCAGCATAATCAGGAAGGCACCTGGGGTTAATGGGAACTTGCTAGAAGCCATGGGCTAATTAAACACCTGCTGCCAGTAAGGTCTGTGGTGCCACTTTAAAAGGGGTTCCCCCAGGTAGGAAGGGGGAAGGAAAAGAGGGAAGGACAGGAAAGAGGGAGTGCTGTGTGCAGGAGCTGGGTGGGGATGAGTGGACGACTGCGGAGCCAGTACCAAAGGGAAGGTGCTGGCAGGCATTGTTTGGGGAAGTGGTACAGAGAAAAGTTCCCAGATTGCAAGCGGCAGTAACCCGGCCTGTTGCTGCTGCCTTAGGGTCCCTGCACTGGAACCCGGAGTAGTGTGCAGGCCTGGGCTCCCCCTAACCTCCCCACCACATCTCAACCTCTGCCTCAGGAAGGGAGATCAGGGCTGCTGAGGGGATTTCCCCCATACGTATGAACTAGCCTGTGGTGAGTATGGCTTAGTAGACTTTGGCTCCTGCCTCTCGTAAAGAGAAAGAGGCCGTGGGGGGGCCACAGCGAGTCTCTGAGGCTAACACCATCCACCAGGAGTGTGAGACCCACGGGCAATAGCTGGAGCTTTGTCACAGGGGCTGCATCTAGACTGGCAAGTTTTTCCACAAATGCTTTTGCGGAAAAACTTGCCAGCTGTCTACACTGGCCGCTTGAATTTGCGCAAGAACACTGACAATCTGATGTAAGATAGTATTTGTGGAAGAACACTGACAATGATGCTCCCATTTGGGAAAAAGCCCTTGTGCACAAATGTATTTGCGCAAGAGGGCCAATGTAGACAGCTCAGGACTGTTTTGCGCAAAAAAGCCCTGATGGCGAAAATGGCGATCCGGGCTTTCTTGCGCAAAACCACGTCTAGATTGGCACAGACGCTTTTCCGCAAAAAGTGCTTTTGCGCAAAAGTGTCCGTGCCAATCTAGATGCTCTTTTCCGCGAATGCTTTTAACGGAAAAATGTTTCCGTTAAAAGCATTTGTGGAAAATCATGCCAGTCTAGACGTAGCCAGTGGTGTTACAAAACAAAAAAAAATTCCAGGCATAACAGAATAGTTGAGTGTTTACATTGCTCCCGCACATTTTTCTTAGACAAATGGGTCTGTTGCAGCTTTTCTAAAGTCCCCGATTAGTAAGGATTCATTGTTACATCTCTGCAGTTTTCCATGTCTTTTCCACCACTCCGCTGTCATTACTTGAACATCATCCCATGATTCAGTTAGGGTCTTAATCATGAGCCAACTCATTTTTTACCATTATGTTTCTATCGGAAATAGATTTGCCACTGCATAAATTCAAGTTATTCTTGCTTTACTACAATGTAAACCACCAACAGATACAAGACACAGAAGAAAAAAGAAAAAAACCTCAAGTATTAAGAGGCTGGTTGTTCAATTTATGGATTGTAGACAACTGGCTTCTTCTCCACAAATCTAAAGTAACATCACTTGATTTTTCAATATATATGCAAACAAATCTCAGCAAGTGATTTCATGGTCAGTGCTAACAGAGTTCATTTGGAGTTGCACTGCTGCGCATTGTGAGAGCCGGGGGATCAAATATAAAATTATATTGGCAACTTCTGGCTCTAAACATTGGAGGATTAGGAAGCTTACGTGACAATTCCAAGTTGTATGGGATCAGAACCCAATTATGGGTGTTTCAGGTAAAACTTGCAAAACCTCGTAAATGACCTTCACTGAAAGCAGGTCTGCACCATAGGACCACGTTGACCTGAGGTACGCAGCTCCAGATATGTGAAGAGCACAGCTGGAGTTGATGTATCTTAGGTCAAATTGTGGTGGCGTCTCCACTGTGGGGGGTCAATGGAAGAAACTCTCATCGACTTCCCTTATGCTTTTTGATCCAGTGGAGTACTGGAGCCGAGGAGAGAGTGATCAGCAGTCAATTTAGCAGGGTTTTACTAGTCCTTCTAAATCAACTCCTCGGGGACCAATAGTCCCTGCACTAATTTGACCTCAGACAAGTTCCCAAGTCACTTAGGTGCCTTTGAAAATGTTGCTCTTCATGACTGGTACTGTAGGATGCTATTGTTTTATATACACTTATTTTTGTTTGTCCATAAGTATATACATTGTTACAATTAACTTGGGAAAAATATGTACTAAGGGAGAAATTAAAAAAACACTCTGTGCCCATTGAAATCTGTGATAATATTCTTATTGACTTCAGGGGGAGCAAATCTAGGCCAGCATTAGCTGCTTCTGAAAATCTCACCCTTCACTTTTTGAGCCAAGAATGAGATGGGATGGGGACACAATGGAGCTGGAGAGGCAATGAGTTCCTCAGCAAATAAATCTGCCAGTGGACCCCCAAAAGGACACCTGCCCACCAGAGAAATACTAACTTTTAAACCATCTTAAATTTCAATGTCCTCACATTTTTTCCTTTACTGCTTCACCCGGGAGGAAATCCCTCTCTTAGCATGAGTTATGAGAACTGGTTATTTATTATTGATCGGTCTGCTGAGTTTTTGAAAATGCCAGGGCTGGACCTCATGAAGCGGTGGATGGACTTGTGTCCCTTCCCAGATGGTTAGATTTTAAAACACTGGTGGGCTCGTGGGGGTTCTGAATGTGGCTTGCAAGACCTTTTGTTTGCTGTTGCCCTCGTAGGGTTGTCAGATTCCGCTGATTTCCATCCGGGCGGGGGTGAGGGGGTTGTTTCTACCGGTATTAAAGTGGTATCTACATAAAGCCAGGGTATGTGAAGTGAGGTGCAAGCTGATTGCATGCAACATTGACCATGAGGGCCGCGCACTCCCTCAGCATCCAATCAAAGCGCTGCTATGGTTCAATCGGCACATCCCGCAAATTCTAGGTGTTTTTGTGATGAATTCTGTAGGTTCCTAAGATTGTGGTGGATTGCTACTTTTCGGAAGGTCCAATGGCTAGGGACTGTCAGGGCACACCTCTGCTACAGCCGGAAGGCTAATTCCGGCTCAGGTACCAGGGTTGGTATTAGTGTGGTAGACACTCTTTTCCACAAATGCTTTTAACGGAAAAGCATTTGCGGAAAATCATGCCAGTCTAGACGTAGCCTGGGAGTGGGGGAAGACCTTGCATTGTAATGTGAAAGTTAACTGAAGAGCCTGGGCCCATTGGTTAACCGTTTAAACGTGTCACATATCCCTAATTGGTGCTGACTATTTCTGCCTCATTTGCAGGAGGTTTTTTGCAGCATCTGTAAGCAATTGCCATGTGTGTATATCTCTCCACTTTTAATGTTCCTTCTAACTTTTTCTTGCCATGTCTGGAATAAATTTTGTTAGATGCACTGCCAATAGAAACACATGCTGCCTGTAGGCGGCTGAGGGCACACTGCGAGTCAGCTGGGTGGTATTTGAGACACTCTTGGGCGCTTGCCTAGCTGCTCAGCTTCCAGGGAACATTGAACGTATTCCTCTCTGAAGCAAGCATGTGTGTGTGTCTTGTAAGGTAACTTGTTTTCTTAACTCACTTTGATGGATTCTGTAACAAAAAGAGGGAAAAAGTAGCAAACACATATTATTTTGTATGTGCGTTGCATAATAAATGAAAAAAAATATTAAGCTTGTGTTTTTTTCAATGAAGAAAGCTATTCTATCACAAAGAAGAAACAGCCACATTATAGATTTCTAGCGGAGTATATCTTTGGTGTATCTTTTTATTCCATTTCATGCTGCTACCCCCTGCTTTGCATAGACTCACTTCACTTGCAAAATAGCTGTAGTGGGTGATTTTAATTTGTTATTGATTTCTACTCTCGCTGTTCTTTTTTCATGCCTGACATTTTTTTTCCCGGTATGTGTATATATATTTGATCATTATTTGCACTTTCTGTTCTGACCCAGTGAAATGGGATTGCCACAGATCTGTTTCTTCATTGATTTCTTTTTCCTGTCTGAAAATCTGTCAGAAGCAATTGTTCAGTTTTTAAAGACTGACATGGTATTCTCACGTTGAACATGATTAAAACAAAGCAGCATGATCAATTTGATATGGGGAGAATGTCTGTGTTTAATAATGACCTTCATCCTGCCAACTACCACTTTTTAGTGTCTAACGATTTCTAGGGGCCACAAAAAATATTTTGAAAATCTAGATGCTTAGGAAAAGTCAGGAGATAAAATAATTAAAAATGCTGGTTTTCCCCACGTTTTTCTATAAAGTTGTTGAGGAGGTTGGGAGGAGGGGTCCCAGGGAAGCAGCAAGAGAGGGGAGCGAAACCTAGGCCTACCTGGCACCCTCTGGATCTGATCCCTGGGCAGCTCACTGCACCAATGCTGACTTAAGTCCCAGATCCTCAAATGTATCCCCTGGAGTCACTTCCTATCTCTAGGCCCGCCTCAGGCATCCCCTCTGTTGGTAGCGGTTCAGCATCCTCTTTGGCCCCCATGGCCAACTGGGTCCCTGCAGAAGAGTCTGGTCTGGGGCCTCAGCAGCTCTTCAGCAGGAGCCTCCAGTTCATGGCAGGTCTCCTCCTCAGCGCAGGCTGAGCTGAGCTGTCTCCTTTTATACTCACCCTCCAGTGGGAGCATACCAAGGGTGAAGGGGTGTGGCGCTTTGGGCCCAAATCAGTTTAACCCCTGTGTTGCCAGGGTGGGGTTGATCCATACCATCACTAAAGAAAAGGCCCATTAACTGGAGGGTGGAGGGGAGAGGACAAAGGGGGCAGTTACCTTGGGGCCTGATATTTCAAAGGTAGCAGTGGTGGAGGGCCCTTTAAATTGTGGCTGGAGCACGCTCCGTGCAGCTCTGAGGACGGAGAGGTTGGGTGGAGGGGCACTGGGCTCTGTGCAGCAGGGAGGACTGACTACCCTGACCCCGCCTCTTCAGCCTGAGGCCTCCCCTCTTCCAGGATTGCACAAGAAGTTGGCTTTCCTAAAAAAGAAGATAAATTTTATAAACTTAGTTTGGAAGTGGGTAGGGACCATGTTGTTCTGCGTTTATACCCCACCTCCTGCAACATGTGCCTAGCCTAGGACTTGGGCTAGTAGGTACCACTGTGATACAAAGAAAGAGACGAAGGATTTTCTGACTTACCAGAGTATAAGCTACACTATGCCCTGATCATTGAACCACAGAGCTGGTACTACACTAGGGAGTTATTTCAAAACAACCCCATTTATTTTGAAATAATAAGCCCACGCTACTAAACCTGTTTTGGTATCTGTCCTCCTGTCCTCCTCAGGGAATAACACTTATTTCAAACTAGTGCCTTCAAAATAGCGGTGGTTTGGATGCTCCGCTGCTATTTCAAAATAACAACCCCCAGAGTAATTCGATATAATTACTCCGCAGTGCTTCCTAGGGGTCTAAGTTGAGCTAGCGCATCCACAATAATGGAACCTGGCTCGGATTAATATTGAGGGTTCCCTGTAGAGTTGACACGCTATTTCGATTTTGTTATTTCGGGAGATATTATTTCGAACTGGGAAGTGTATCTAGCTTGAGTTCCTCAGCAGCTGTACACGGGTGTTGCTCCATTGAATTTAGTCTTCAGTGGCGCTATCCGGGTTTACACAAGCTGAACATCAGGCACCTAGAAGTCAAAACAGAACAAGGAAGCCTGGTTTATACAGGGCTGTCCTTACACATATGCAGAATACACAGTGGTGTAGGGCCCCTTAAGACTTAGTGGTGCCGCAAATCTTCATGCCCACCCACCTCTTCCTATGCTAGTTCTGAGGCTCTGCTTCTTTCTGAGAGGATCTAGTTAACTTAAAAGTGAAAGCCTGCCCGAGCTGTTAGCAGAACCCATGAAAGAGCCATCCATTCAAGTGGCAATGAAGCCATTCAACAGGCATTTGCCAAACCCTGTCAGTGTCTGAATTTTTTGTGTTAGTTAACAAGATCTTAGGTTAAACTTAGCTTTAAAAATATTTCTTGCTGAAGATTATAAAATCACATCTCTAAAAAATAATTGTCCTCCCCCTCGGCTGTTGTCAAGCATAGAGGCATCAGTTTAATAATGCTGCGTAGGGCCCCGTGAATCCTAAGAACTACCCTGAGTTTAAATTCCAGAGTCTTTCACTGGCTTTGCTTTAGGACCCCCTGCAACTTATTTCTGGCCACACTCAGACTCTTATGTGCTCAAATAAAACTAGAGTCACTTCGTAGTCTTTAGGTGGAGTTCTTAGGCCCCTTAATTCCTCTGTAGAATCATAGAATCATAGAGCTGGAAGAGACCTCAAGGGGTCATCAAGTCCAGCCCCTTGCCCAACACAGGACAAATCCCAAGTAAATCAACCCAGCCAGGGCTTTGTCAAGCTGAGACTTAAACACCTCTAGGGATGGAGATTCCATCACCTCCCTAGGGAACCCATCCCAGTGCTTCACCACCCTCCTAGGGAAATAGTTTTTCCTAATATCCAACCTAGACCTCCCCCACTGTAACTTGAGACCATTGCTTCTTGTTCTGCCATCCATCACTACTGTGAACAGCCGGTCTCCATCCTCTTTGGACCCTCTCTTCAGGAAGTTGAAGGCTGCTATCAAATCCCCCCTTGCTATTCCCGATCTCCACAAGTTTTCAAAGATAATGGCCAAAGACTTCGCAATAACACTTGCCAACTCCCTCAGTGCTCTCGGATCCATTAAATCCGGGCCTATGGATTTGTGTATGTTTAGCTTTTCTAAATAGTTCCTAACTTGTTCTTCCTCCACCAAGGGCTGTCCACCTCCTTCCCATATGGCGTTGCCTAATGCATTAGTCTGGGAGTTGAAGACAGAGACAAGGAAAGCATTGAGTACTTCAGCTTTTCCCACATCATCTGTCACTAGGTTACCTCCCTTATCCAGTAAGAGCCCCATACCCTCTCTGATCGCCCTCTTATTGCTAACATGCCTGTAGAAACCTTTCTTGTTATCCTTCACATCCATTGCCAGCTGCAATTCCAATTGCACTTTCACCTTCCTGATAACTCCCCTGCATTCTCGAGGAATATATTTAAACTCATCCCTAGTCATCAGTCCAAGTTTCCACTTCTTGTAAGCTTCCTTTTTGTATTTAAGCTCACCATGGATGTCCCGAGTAAGCCAATCTGGTCACCTACCATATTTGCTTCTCTTGCTGTGCATTGGGATGGTTTCTTCCTGTGCTTTTAATAAGGCTTCTTTAAAATACTGCCAGTTCTACTGGACTCCATTCCCCTTCATGTAAGCATCCCAGGGGATCGTGCCCATCAGTTCTCTGAGGAAGTCAAAGTCTGCTCTTCTGAAATCCAGGGTGTGTATTTTGCTACTCTCCTTTCTTCCTTTGGTCAGGATCCTGAAATCCACCATCTCATGATCACTGCTTCTCAGGTTGTCACCCACCTCTACTTCCCCTACTAGTTCCTCCCTGTTTGCGAGCAGCAGGTCAAGCTGCACACGGCTCCTGGTCGGTTCCTTCAGCACTTGTACCAAGAAGTTATTCCCAACATTCTCCAAATCTTCCTGGATTGTCTGTGTCTGCTGTATTGGTCTCCGAAAAGAAGTCAGGGTGATTAAAGTCGCCCATGAGAACCAGGGCCTGTGATCTGGAAGATTCTCTCAGTTGTCCAAAGAAAGCTTTGTCTACCTCATCCACCTGATCCTGTAGCAGACACCAACCACAACATCGCCCCTGTTGCTTCCACCTCTAAATTTAACCCATAAACTCTCAACAGTCTTTTCTCACTCTAAGTACTGGAGCTCCAAGCAATCATACTGCTCTCTTACATACAGTGCAGGTCCTCCTCCTTTTCTCCCCCGGCTGTTCTTCCTGAACAGTTTATATCCTTCCATGACAGTGCCCCAGTCATGTGAGTCATCCCACCAAGTCTCCGTTACTCTAATCAAATCATAGTTCTTTGACTGGGCCAGGGCTCCTAATTCTTCCTGTTTGTTTCCCAGGCTTCTCGCATTGGTGTACAAACACCTTAGATAACCAGCTGATTGCCCTGCCTTCTCCATCCGAATCAGGGGTTCTCCTTTGTTGCTCATTCCTCCTTGTGATTCTTCCCGGTGTCCGACTTCCTCACTTACCTCAGGGCTTTGGTCACCATCCTCCAATGAACCTAGTTTAAAGCCCTCCTTACTAGGTTTGCAAGCCTGCCCACTAACATGCTCTTTCCTCTCTTGGTTACGTGGATCCCATCTCTTCCTAACAATCCTTGTGCCTGGAACAGAGTCCCATGGTCGAAGAAACCAAAGCCCTCTCTCCGACACCACCTTCGCAACCATGCGTTCACTTTCTCACAACAATCTCTACCCTGACCTTTTGCTTCAACTGGAAGGATGGACAAGAACCCCACTTCAGATTCCTTGATCTTTCTTCCCAGTGCTATATAATCTGCTGTGACCCACTCAAGGTCATTCTTGGGTGTATCGTTAGTTCCTACATGGAGAAGCATGAAGGGGTAGCGATCCAAAGGTTTAATCACTTTTGGAAGACTCTCGGTCACAGCCTGAATGCGAGCTCCCGGCAAGCAGCACACTTCTCGAGATTGCAAGTCTGGACGGCAGATGGATGACTCAGTCCTTCTTAGGAGGGAGTCCCCGACCACCACCACACGTCTTCTTTTGGGGGGGGGGGTCATGGAACCCCCATCCCTAGGACTGCGCATCCATGCCTTCTGGTAGATGGTGTTCCCTTCTGATTTCTTCTCTGAGAGGTCCCTGCCAAAGCATTATCCACTGCAGTGCCTGTGGAGAGAGCCTGAAAGCGGTTACTTACCTCTACAGGAATGGGGGATACCTGAGTTGGCCTTTTTCTTCTTCTAGAGGTTACATGCTGCCCGTTTTCTTCCTTGTCCTCTACGGCCCTGACTGGCTCTTCAGCCTGCTGCAGCTGCAGGATTAAATGCTGCCTTCTAACGAGGAAGTCTTCATCCTCTCTGATAGATCGTGGGGTCGATACTCGGGCCTCCAGTCCTCTAATTTTTTCTTCCAAAAAGGTGACCTGCTTGCACTTAGTTCAGATGAAATCCCTTCTTTCTTCTGGGAGGAAGACAAACATGGCACATGCTGTGCCAGTAACAACAGCAGAGCTATCACCATCCATACCTGCCTTCCTTCTGAGAGATTCCTCAGTTGTTATTCAATGCCTCCTTCAAGGAAAGGAGTGTAGTGAAAAGATGTTAAAGAATGGTGAGTGTCTCTCAGCCCCTTCCCAGTCTCTCTCCAGACTCCCTGTTAACAGCTCTTGTTCACAAGCTCCCTGATCGCTGACTCGCTCCTTTGTAAAGCCCTGGACTGCCTGATAGCCCCTCCCCCTGATTAAGGCTCAACCAATGAGCAGAGGCTTCTTGATTTCAAATGCTGATTAGAAGCTCACAGCTTCTACTTGCTAGCCACAGCACACACTGGGTGTGTCTAGACTACATGCCTCCTTCGACGGAGGCATGTAGATTAGCCAGATCGGAAGAGGGAAATGAAGCCGCGATTAAAATAATCGCGGCTTCATTTAAATTTAAATGGCTGCCCCGATCTGCCGATCAGCTGTTTGTCGGCAGATCGGGGGAGTCTGGACGCGATGCGCCGACAAAGAAGCCTTTCTTCATCGGCACAGGTAAACCTGGTTTCACGAGGCTTACCTGTGCCGATGAAGAAAGGCTTCTTTGTCGGCGCATCGCGTCCAGACTCCCCCGATCTGCCGACAAACAGCTGATCGGCAGATCGGGGCAGCCATTTAAATTTAAATGAAGCCGCGATTATTTTAATCGCGGCTTCATTTCCCTCTTCCGATCTGGCTAATCTACATGCCTCCGTCGAAGGAGGCATGTAGTCTAGACACACCCACTCTGTGAGAAGGCAGGGAGAGGGGGAAGTGGGTAAACACCTGCCTCTCAGAGATGTTATAGGGTTTAATTGACTTAAGTTTTTTAATTCTGTGGATGGAAGATTCTCTACATATGTACAAAGCATTGTAATGGTGGAGTTCTTCCAATGTGTACTTCTGGAAATACATTTTTGTGTAACAATCTATGAATATTTGAGATGTTCCAGGATTTATACAAATTGGTAAATTTCCATGAATTTGTATAGAAAATGGCATGAAAAAGTACAGTTCCACAAAACACAGCAGCCATACCAAATTAGGTGAATAAAATTTTATTGTTTTTACTTTGGGCACTTTTTGATTCAGAGGTGAAGATAATGAACCTGTATCTTACTGCAGTCAGCCTCTAAGGTACATGTTACAGTAGCTATTATGCTATGTAAAGTCATTAAAATTATGGCTTTTTTCAGAACCTGGCTGTAAAAAGTTTATTGGAATGTACGGCATTATACAGTAAGGATGATTGCATGAGGCAAAACACATAGAGTGTAAGAATATGGAGACTATAAAAATGTGATTTAGTTTTGGGAATTTTCTGGCAGAAGATGCGAGGAGAGATAGCTAAGACTTGGCCTTTAATGAAGCACTGGCCCTGAGTATTTTGCCAAATACATTGCAGCACAGTTCTCCTGAGAAGTATGTATCAAGCTTGCAAATATGAAATCAGCATTTTTCTGCCTCTTCAGACATGGATGGGTGTGCATTTTTTCTGGATAATGTTCAATTTTAACAGCTATAGCACTGAAACAGTAGGTCAGGATCCTCAGGTGGCACAAATCTGACTTCAACAGAGTTATATAGATGTGCTGCTTTGCACCAGCACAAGATCTGTGCTATTATTTTCCTTGGTCTATTAGAATCCATGTTGCATCTTTGAGTTCAACATGCTGTCATCTTAGCACCTTGCTGGTTTAAGCCTCACTGATTGGACGGAGTTACTCCTGATTTACACTAACATCACTAAGGCCTGGTCTTCACTAAAGAGGAAAGTAGACTTAAGATATGCAACTCCAGCTATGTTAATTATGTAGCTGGAGTCGAAGTATCTTAAATCGTATTTTGGCGACATCCACACCATGGAAGTGTAGACGGGTTGTGGGTGCGCTCAGGCGGACCCCTCAGCCAACTCGCAGGGGGGTTCGGCGGACCCCTCAGCCAACTCGCCGTATTTTAGTCCGGGTCCTGTGCCCTGGGGACAGGGTACTCGGGTGCGATAACACCCTTGCGGGTCCGCAGTGGGGGATTCAGCAGACCCGCCGTCCAGTTTAAAGTTTAGTTGGTAGGGCCCTAAGCCCCACATTTGGTCCATCCCTGAGTTGATGCCTGCCGGCCTGGCCCGTCAACGTTGCTGATGCCGACGTGCGCTGGTGTATCCATGGATGCCAGGTCATGGGGGGAAGGGGGAAGGGGGACCTGGGCCCACCCTCTCCACTGGGTCCCAGCCCGGGGCCCTAAGTGCAGGGGGCAACACTGTCCCTGCATGGCAGAGGGAGTTTACTCCCGAAACGCGTCTGTCCACGGGCGCCACAAGGACCCCACCCTGGACTGCTTCCTTCCCCCCCGCGGACCTCTGGGGTCCAACCTGCTGCTCACCCGGGCCTACCGTGGTTCCGGTGTCCTGTGCCGGGGTTGGCCCACGACCACTTCTTCTGGGGATCCACTCCCCTGCACTGCTCCTCTGCCGCAGCTCACCCTTCACCGGCTGTGGATGCTCGCTCGGACTGCACCGTGCCCAGGGCTTGCCGTCCGCCACCTGCGGGGGTTGTCCGGGGTTGCTCCGCGGTGGGGGTTCGCTGTCTGCTGGCCGTGGGGGCTGTTCCAGGCTGCCCCTCGGCCAGGGCTCACCGTCCATTGGCAGTGGAGGCGGCCTCCCTCCCCGCCACCAGTGGGCCCTTTTGAAATGTTCCCTCCGGCTGTGATGTAGCCCGGAGGCTCCGCCCTCTCCATGACATGGAGGCTTCCCCCGCCATGTCAGGGCTGTCACTCCCTGCTCCTGCCCCTCCCGGCGGTACGCCAGAGGCTGGGCCAGCGCTTTCCCTGCTGCGCAGGCATGGGGGCAGGTTCCAGCCCCGTCGCCCTTCAGCGGCGGCGTCTCGCCACTTGGGCTCTCCTCCCACGACCCCACTCTCTTCCTGCCTCCCCCTGCCATCAGGCACACAGGCCGCTAGCGGCCCGTCACAGGAAGGTTGATGGGAGCACACGTTCCTATCGACTTCCCTTACTCCTCCTGAGGACCAGGGCTACTGCTGCCAAGGGAGCGCCCTCACAGTGTGAATTAGCTGGCCTGCACTAGACCCTCTAATTCGAACCCGGAAGATTGACTGCGGCAGTGTCGATCCTCGCCATAGCGTACACGAGCCCTAAGATCAGAATCAGCCTCCCCCACCTTAATACTGATCAGAGAAAGTGGGAATTGAACTGCCACTTGTGTATAGTATTCATCCAGCTTTGGAGCACCAGTGCTCTTTGTGCCAATGCCTCCCTGCCAGTAGCGTGTGTGTGACAGGAGAGACTATTCATGGTCTAGTTGGAGCCATTAGAGGGAACTATCTGCCAGGGATGAAAGGTCTGAAGAAGAGAAAACGGAGGCTTACTTGCTATAACACCTGCTCAGATGTGGGGGTAGTACTATAGTTGAAAATAGCCCCTAGGCAGAGGGAGTGCAGCTGCTATTGCATGGAGGACTGAGAAGGAGATCTAGTGATAACAGCAGAGACGTGGAGCCCAGGGCTGTGTCTACACTGGCACCCTTTTCCGGAAAAGGGATGCAGATGAGACAAGTCGGAATTGCAAATGCAGCAGGGATTTAAATTTTCCCCGCTCCATTTGCATGAACATGGCTGCCGCTTTTTTCCGGCTCAGGGCTTTGCCGGAAAAAAGCGCCAGTCTAGACGGGGATCTTTCAGAAAATAAAGCCTTTTCCGGAATGTCCCTTATTCCTGATTTTAAGAGGAATAAGGGACCTTTCGGAAAAGGCTTTATTTTCCGAAAGATCCCCATCTAGACTGGCACTTTTTTCCGGCAAAGCCCTGAGCCGGAAAAAAGCGGCAGCCATGTTCATGCAAATGGAGCGGGGAAAATTTAAATCCCTGCTGCATTTGCAATTCTGACTTGTCTCATCTGCATCCCTTTTCCGGAAAAGGGAGCCAGTCTAGACACAGCCCAGGTGTGTAGGCCATCCCTCAAACCACTTGAAGAATCCAGCCTCCAGCCTTGTTGAGAAGGGATTACATTTGACTAGGATGGGTAAGTTGAGCACTAGATAACTGAGCTGAAAGGGAACAGGTATGTACCTTGTGGCCAACATGATGGCTGCGTCTAGACTGGCAAGTTTTTCCGCAAAAGCAGCTGCTTTTGCAGAAAAACTTGCCAGTTGTCTACACTGGCCACTTGAATTTCCGCAAGAACACTGACGATCTCATGTAAGATTGTCAGTGTTCTTGCGGAAATGCTATGCTGCTCCCATTCGGGCAAAAGCCCTCTTGCGCAAAAGCATTTGCACAAGAGGGCCAGTGTAGACAACGCGGTACTGTTTTGCGCAAAAAAAACCCCGATCACGAAAATGGCAATCGGGACTTTCTTGCACAAAACCGCATCTAGATTGGCCACGGACGCTTTTCCACAAAAAGTGCTTTTGCGGAAATGTGTCTGTGCCAATCTAGACGCTCTTTACCGCAAATGCTTTTAACGGAAAACTTTTCCGTTAAAAGCGTTTGCGGAAAATCATGCCAGTCTAGACGTAGCCGTAGTGTTGCATAAGATGGCATCACTCCATTGAACCACACCTCTATAGGCGGTGGTGTGGGAGTCCCATCTGACAGGAGTGCTGCTTTAGGGAGAGAGGTTGGGGTTCTTCTCCCTCCTGTGGCCCTGCCAGCTTGTACCTCACCATTTAGTCTCAAGCAGCCCAAGCAGTGAAGGTTCTGTCACAGACACAGCTATTCCCTGGGGAGAGATCCTCAGAGACAGGATACAGGACTGGAGGGATGGTTGGACTGACCCAGGATTCCTATGGACCTAAAACTGGATAGTGCATGAAGTTTGAGTACTAGCATACGCAGGAGGAGGAGTAAAAGGGGCAGTTGCCCCCAGACCCAACCATTGAAATAGGGGGAGCAGTAGTGGCCAGAGCCCTAGACTCCTTAAATCACCACTGACCCCCCACGTGATTTGCGCCAGACAGCTCTCAGAGGAGGAGGAGGGTGAAGTGGCGTGTTCCAGGTGGCACCCCTTCTACCTGAGGCCCCGCCCCTCTGGGAGCACAGATCTGGCCCCCACCACCTTGCCCAGGGGCCCAGCAAATCTCTTGACATCCCCTACCCCTGGATATTTGAGATCAAACAATACTAATCAGTGAGTTATTTACTAGTATACCAGTAGCAACACTTAATATTCAAGACATCTTGGGGTTTGTTTTTGCCTGTACCAGTGCACAGGATGTAATAAAATGGGATAAGTACTAAGTATTTCACAGAAGAATTATGTACTATACAATGGTGACATGCATTCAATGTTACCAGACAATATCGCAAGATTTACTGTAAAAGAAAATCTCATGGCAACTCCATTTTGTGCCATTGTGTAAAAAGGAGAATTATTGCTAGATATAGCACATAGCAATGATATCTCATAATATATATGACCATAACTCTGCATTTACTGCTGATCACTACTGCAGTGATAATAGAAAGGAAATTAATCTCTGGGACAGGTTAAATGAATGCAAACACAAAGAGAACGGCACAAAGGAACATAATGTATACAGAAAGTTCATCCATTAATATGCAGAATACAAATAGGGAAAAATGCAACAGGTATTATCTCCTCTTTGGCTCAGACCAAGAGAGGGTCTATAACTTCTGGCTAAGTCTTGAAATACAGCTGTGCGAATAACAGATTTAAAAGAAAATGTTTATTTGTTCATTTATTTTTGTTTTTAATTAAAAAGTCCTTTTAGCTCAAACCGAAAACCTTTTTTATGACTCAAAAAGTAAAGCAACTCAAATGAAAACTCCTAAACATTTTGTTTTGATTTAGAGTTAAACATTTTACATTGTTTTAAACACAACGAAAGGAACATTTGAAATCAAGTCATTTTAATATGGGGGGAGGAAGCACCTAATTTCAAAAAAGTCAAAAGGTGTCTTCGTTTTTTAACCAAAACTATCTGGCGCAATGAAAACAAATCAATTCAACATTCATGGCACCAAATCCAAGAGACGATTTGGTTCAAACTTTGCTGAACTCCTAGGAGCGCAACCGGTGATTAATCATTGATTTAAGCAGACTTTGGATTGGGCTCTAAACTCTCACCGTAGTAGTTGCTGGATCTATATGTGATAAGACACATACTGGCCCTCAAGAATTCACACTCTAGGTCAGACAGAGTATGACATGATGCCTTATCCATTAGCAAAAGTGGTGAGTTCCTTTTACAGATAAGGAAGTGAGACAGAGAGAGGCTGTGACTTATCTAAAGTTACACAAGGAATTGAGCAGGTCTGGTGTCATAACTACACGACCATCTTTCTGCTCTTTTTCTTCCTCTTTGAATGAGCCCGTGTAAGTGTGGGATTGGGGCTGCTTAGCTGAGCGGCTGTGCTGAGGATGCTGTCCCAAGAATTTTAAAAATCAGCTAGGGCATTGCATCATATTTCTTTCTAAATAGAAGTCGGCTTGGTCCTCAGTAGTTTGCAAGCATTTGATTGCTGGAAGTTTATTTTCAGGATACCATTCTGAGAATCATAGACCATAAAGTTCACAGACATGCCTGTCTTCTGCAAACCAACAAGCCATGATACAGTGATTTGCATAAACCGAGCCATCATCAATGCAATTTTATCAGCAAACGCCCCAGGAGCTTATTCCATAGGTAGAAGTGTGTTTGTGCAACTGAGTGATTTTTATGGACCGTGGAAAGATAGATTTGAAGATAAAGATAGATAAACCCTCAGTAATTCCCTGCATGTTACTTTTAAGGTAGCACCAAGTAGAAAAAATGGAACAAACTACTAAATACCCAAACCAGCACTCTGCTGGTTAATAAGCCAATATAGTTGGAGAACAAGAGTGGTTGTGTGGTTAAGGCACTGGACTGTGAAACGGGAGATCAGGTTCAATTTCTGGCCCTTCTGCAGAAATGGTATGACTTGGTGCAGGTCACTTCATCTTTGCCTCATTTTTTTTCTTGTGTTAGTTAGTTTAGTTAGCTTTCGGTCTGGCCTGATCTAGATGGCATGATCTTTGGGACAGGACTTTATTTCCTGTGTGTGCTGCACCTGTCTCAATGGGGATCTGGTCTCATTTGGAATTCTAGGCATGCCTGGAATAGAAATAGCTCAACATGCCAAAAGATATATTTAAGGACCATTGTGGTTTGTCCTATTTTTCCCTGAACAATATTTTAAAGGGATATATTCCATGAGGAGGACCAAAAACATCTCAGATAGCCTACTATCAAATCACACCACTCGCTGTCTCAGTTCCTCTCTTATTAAAATATTTTTGCAAATGTTAGCATTTGGGATTGTGTCCAAAGGAGTAACAAAGACAAAAATTAGAATCAGAGGATTAGCAGAGACCTCAGGAGTTCATCGAGTCCACCCTCCTGCTATAAGCAAGGCTTAAACCTTGCATTCTTCAGTCTCCTCTTGGAAATAAGGAACACAAATATAAACCTGTCTTTAAATAGGAGCTCAAATGTTGTATTGTAGGCTAGATTGTCGGTCTCACCGGCTTGATGTCTGGTTGGCAGTCGGTTTCAAGCAGAGCAACCCAATCAGTTCTAGGGCCAGTTTTGTTCAACATCTTTATTAATGACCTGGACAAGGAGATGGATTAGACCCTCAGCAAGTTTGAAGATGACACTAAGCGAGGGGGAGAGGTAGATATGCTGGGGGGAAGGGATAGGGACCAGAGTGAACTAGACAGATTAGAGGATTGGGCCAAAAGAAATCTGATGAGGTTCATCAAGGAGAAGTGCAGAGTCCTGCACTTGGGATGGAAGAATCCCAAACATTGTTACAGGCTGGGGACTGACTGGCTAAGCAGCAGTTCAGCAAAGGACCTGGGGATTACAGAGGGTGAGAAGCTGGATATGAGTCAGCAGCATACCCTTGTAGCCAAAAAGGCTAACAGCCTATTAGGGTGCATTAGGGAGAATTGCCAACAGATTTACAGAAGTTAGTATTCCCCTTTATTTGGCACTGGGGAGGCCACATCTAGAGTATTGCATCCAATTCTTGGTCCCCCATTACAGAAAGGATGTAGATGCATTAGAGAGGGTCCAGCAACGGGGGCTGGAACACATGATTTATGAGGCAAGAATGAGGGATTTGGACTTGTTTAGTCTGCAGAAGAGATGAATGAGAGTGGATGTGACATCAGCCTTCAACTACCTGAACGGGGGGGGGGGGGGGTTCTAAAGAAGATGGAGAGAGGCTGTTCTCAGTGGGGACAGATGGCAGAATGAGGAGCAATGGTCTCAAGTTGCAGTGGGAGAGGTCTAGGTTGGATATTAGGACAAACTATTTCCCTAGGAGAGTGGTGAAGCCCAGGGATGGGTTCCCTAGGGAGGTGGAATCACCATCCCTAGAGGTTTTTAAGTCCCAGCTTGATGAAGCCCTGGCTGGGGTAATTTAATTGGGGTTGGTCCTTTCTTGGGCAAGGGATTGGACTCAATGATGTCCTGAGGTCTCTTCCAGCTCTGTGATTCTATGAACCTTGGGCTTATAAATACCAGTTTTCATTCATTGCTCTTGTGAAAACTAATAAACTCTCTTATCCCCTTTAACAATAAAGAAGACCTGTAGGACCTGATCCTGTGTCAATATCATTCCCTAGGGCTACACAGCGGATGTGGCCCATGGAGTTCATAGCTTGTACTTTCAAAAGTGACTATTAATTGTGATTGGCCAATGTGGGGTAATCAGGGCCTGGTTTTGAAAGCCACTAAGAACTAATGTCTCTCATTGTGCCATGTTATGGAGAGGTGGCTCCGAGATGCACATCTGAACACTCCAACATTAAGGGATGGTTGAAACGGAGTTTTATTTAGCCCCTGTGAAAGAGAAGGGACCCAGGTCTCTGTCCCGTTCACCGGAGAGAATTCCCCTTGACCACTTTGTTTTACTCCAGCTGAGGATCTGATCCACAGAGCCCTCTGCACAAAGTGATTCCCGAACCGGGTTTGGACTCTAAACCCCTTTCCATGCAGACTTTAGGTGGCATCCAGAAGCAGAGAGAAATTCTGACCTGTCATAAAAAAATAACAAACAGTCCTAGCATTCTGCTTGCTCAACACCTTGGGGGGAAGACCGGTAATGGGAAAAAACTGGGTCAGTTGCCTCAGGGCTCAGAGCAGAAAGGACCTTGTATATGGTGGTGAGCTTTCGAACTGCCCTCATGTGGCCTCCCGACATGCCTGCAACCCTGTGTGTCGGACAATGGCACCTCATTCAGCCGCATAGTTGCTGGATGCAGCAGCAACTTGTTTAATACTTGATTCTGGTGCAAATTACTCTCCGCCCCCCATGTGCGCACACTTATTAAGACTTTTTGGAATGCATTACAAAAGAGGCAGCCGCTAGGGAGATACCCTTGATGAGCGCTGTTATTTCTTTCAATCTGAGGTTATAAATCATGCTTAACAGACCCTCAGCTGCCCTCTCAGCCAGCTCCATTTCCACTGCTCCCTTCCCCCACTCCCTTTGGCAAGACCACGTAGGAGGAGGATGGGAATTGTTTGTTCTGAAGACGTTAGGTTTGCCAATTTTGGTTGGATGTATTTTTGGAGATTTCATCACATGACGGGAAGATTAATTCCTGAAGACTCCAGGCCAGTCCTGGAGGGTGGGAATCTGAAATGTCATGGAAGAAGGACGGCTCTTTGGAAAAGCCAATTATTCTACCTGACCATTTATCTCATCATTGTGAATGGCTGTTGCAAGGTTCCTGTTGCTTTTCCCCTTGAGTGTTATTGATTATTAGTTCTTGGTGATAATTAATTTTGTTTGATGCATGATGATAAACAAGACTTCTGTGTTAAATGTCACTAGTGTGTTTTGCTGTTGTATCTCTCTGATCGTATGTCAAATGTGGAGTATTACAGCTTAAGGGTGTGTCTAGACTACCTAGTTTTGTCGACAAAAGTGGACTTTTGTCGACAAAACTATACCAGCGTCTACACTACAGCGTCTACACTACCACTCAGTTTTGTCGACGCTGGTATACCTCATTTTACGAGGCATAACACCTTCTGTCAACAGAACTCTGTCGACAGAAGGTATTATTGCCTGTAACACTGCGTCCAGACTACGGAGTTCTGTCGACAAAGCAGCTTGCTTTGTCGACAGAACTCAATGTGTCTGGACGCTCTTTGTCGATGGAAGTTTTGTCGACAGTATCTGTCGACAAAACTTCCGTCGACAAAACGCGGTAGTCTAGACGTACCCTTACTCTCTGCATTCTTCTTGGTTTCTAAATTAATGTAACGTGGATGATAAAGATTTACTGAAGTGTAGTCTGTGCGTTTGGTTTTTCATTTTGAACTTCTGCTCTATTTGTGGTTTCAGAGGTATTTTTTGATCAGGGTAAAGTGTTTCCTTTAGTTAATTCAGTGGCTTGGAACTCTAGCGATCTGGGTTCAATTCCCAGCTCCGTCATAAATTCCTTACATGACTTTGGATCAGGGTTTTGTCTCTGTACCTTAGTTCCCCACCTATAAAGTGGAAATAATGATAGTTAATTTGTATGTTTTATTTATTGGGCTCCTAAGCTCTCTGGGGCTGAGACTGTCTCTCTGGGTATGTTTACAGAGTGGGGAGGGGAGAGAAAGACGCACCCACAGCAGTGAGTCTGAGACACCAGGTCTACAGACTTGGTCTCCCTTTACAGCACCAAAAATATCCATGTAAACTAGGGATGTCAACGTCTAGTCGACTAGACGATTAACTGATAAGCCTAGGCTTATTGGTTGATCTTGTCGACTACTTGCATTCTCCCATGCCACCTTGCTGCCTCTGTATCAGAGGCAGCAAGAGAGGGGAAGCAGGAGCCAGTGCTGGTCCCCCTACCCCCACCACCACACTGCTGCCTCTATCAGGCCCAGGTTTGCCACAGACCGAGACTGCTCTGGGGGACGTAGAGCAACCACTGTTGACAAGGAGCTCAAACCCCCATGAACAGGGGCTGCTGCCACCCTACCCTGCTGCTTCTGTATCAGGGGCAGGGGAATCAGGCAGAGGACAGAGTGCTCTTGCTGCTGCCCCCACCCCGGGTACTATCGAATAGTTGTGTAACCACAAATATTTCATGCAGTTTATTCAGTTACCCGATGGCTAACATCCCTAATGTGAACATTCCTGTGTGGGCTCTGCAGCCCTGAGGGGTTGGGGGAAGAGCAGATACAGTGCTTCGAGGCTAGCTCCAGGCTGAGCAGGAAAATCTATATAGTGCTTTAAACATGAGTCCAACTCTGTAGATCCAAGCTGTGAGGCTTGTTGGCCATGGAGTTTGGGGGAGAACAGCTTAGATCTCCTCTTACTCTATGTTTATAGTATCTACAACAATGGGCTGCCCATTTTGATTCATAATGCAATAACAGCTATCGGATAATGCAGAGCGGAGCGTCCAAGGTACTTAAAATGGAGCTGATAGCTAATGCTACGTCCCATGGAAAGGAACAGAGCGGTGGGTGATTGCAAAGTTACCTTTTAACAGGAATGAGACTCAGCATAACAGCTGGAACGTGCATCATGTTTGCATGCACCTCATCATGCATAGCGTGATTGGTGCTGGCTGGACAAAGTGTCACTGCTGTCACTGGGAAAGCCAGCAAAAGTGGGTCCAGCGGGTATTACACACCTCTGTTGCTATCCTCACAGGCTCCCTTAGAAATACCAGGCTAAGACCAGCACTTCCAACAAGATGTGGGTAAATGAGAGAGAGCCAGAAATCCAGGTCTGAGGGCATGTTAACCCTGAAAAATGGTTGCTCTCCCCATTGTAATAGTGACAAGCACAAAACCAGGAGGGAGCTGGATGGTGTGATGTGAAAGGGAACGGGTAAAAGGATTTGCGGAAAGAGCTGCACATCCAGAGGCAGGCAGTGTGAAAGTGAGCAGTGATAGAGATGCAGCCGTGTTAGTCTGGTCTAGCTGAAACAAAAGACAGGACTATGCAGCACTTTAAAGACTAACAAGATGGTTTATTAGGTGAGGAGCTTTCATGAGCCAGACCCACTTCCTTGGATCAATTTGTGGAAGAAAATTGTCACGCCAATTTTCTTCCACAAATTGATCGGAGGAAGTGGGTCTGTCCCACGAAAGCTCATCACCTAATAAACCATCTTGTTAGTCTTTAAAGTGCTGCATAGTCCTGTCTTTTGAAAGTGAACAGGCTGCCTTTGTTAGAGGTGGGGGAGAGAAAGGGAAATGAAGATACTGTGGCTGAGGCATACTCCCCTGTATTGCTGAGGGCCTCTCTGGCCATTCATTCAGATAGCCTTGGAAAAGTGTCTGAGTATTACCTGGCTAGTATCCCGTTCATGACATTTTGCCTTGCCTTAGTCCTTTTCTGGGCATTATTATTTAGCACCATGGATGTATGTGGCATGGTATAGAATATTACAGATCCTGCATGAAGAAAAGGAAAAGGGAGAGGTTATGGGGTTACTTAGGAAGTGAGGAAATTCTCTCTAAGCTGAGATGGTCAGCGTAAATTGAAGCCCTGCTTGACTCCTCCTTAGGCATATGTTTAATTCAAGCCATCAAATAGATCCCTAGGGCTTAAGCAAGAGTGATGCCCAGGTGTGTGGTGCCTGGAGTGACAGTAATGGAGGTGAGAGTTAGCTATTTTAGCTTATTTTCTATTCACTACTTTGCTTGATTTATATATTAGAAAGGAAGGGTGGCCTTAGGGCTAGGGAACTATCCTAAGACTTAGACTGGAGTCAAGTCTGTGCTCTGCCACAGACTTCTTGTGTGACCTGGAGCAAGTCACTTGGCCTCTTTGTGTGTCAATCCTATATCTGTCCAATGGACTCTCGGGCTATGTCTACACTACAGGCTTCTTGCGCAAGAAGCTTTTTGCAGAAGAGATCGTCCGCAAAAATGTCTTGCGCAAGAGCGACACTGCAAAACCACATCGAAAAAGCAATGCACTTTTGCGCAAGAGAGCATCCCGACTGCATGGACGCTCTCTTGAAAGAAAGCGCTGATAGCTATTCACAGAATCACCACCAGGGTAACCTTTTTCGATAGGGTATTTTTTGCACAAAAAGAGGCAGTTCCCCGTCCACACACACCTTTTTGCACAAGATCTCTTGTAGAAGGAAGAATAAATCTTGCACAAAACCCCCTCAGTTCTGTCAATTTACTTGTACAAAAACACGCTTGAGGTGTGGACGCTCCACAAGTTTTTGCACAAAAACTCTGTAGTCTAGACGTAGCCTCAGTGTTGTGAGGATAAATGCATTAATGATTGGAAGGGGTCCAGATAATGTCATAATGAGGGTGCCAAGTACCTAAGAAAGACATTAGGAATCAGGAACAGAAATAACGAAAGAAGCCCACATCCCTCCACTTCTCCTCATAAGTCATGTGCTCCAGCCCCTAATCATTTTGGTTGTCCTCCACTGGACTTTCTCAAATGCGCCCACATCCTTTCTGTAAGGGGGGGGGGGGGCAGAACTGGACACACTACTCCAGATGTGGCCTCCCCAGTGCTGAATAAAGGGGAAGAATCACTTCCCTAGATCTTCTGGCTATATGCCATTAGCTTTCTATCAGCGGACAGGGAAATGCCACGTGCTTTTTTCCAAAATTCAAAGAAAATTTAATGAAGGCATGAAAAACAAATCCTCTTGCGACTGAAATCTTAAGGCCACCCATTTTGTTTCCAGCTTAAGTCACAGATCTGTGAAGTCTGCCTGGGAAATGCTTCCCAGCATTGTATGAATACTTTAAGAGCTCTTCAGAGAATGCTCAGCGTGATAGTAAGGAGCGAACAATGTACCATACTCAGGGCTGTAGAGAGTCTTTCTTCCGAAGCGGTTGTCACAAGCATAAGAATAATGCATGGTGTGCTTGAAGAACAGAGTGAGTTATCTACTGAGTTTCAAAGGCGAGGGTTTTACAATTACAGGTGCAAATGGGGCAATTTGTAGGCAGATTCGAGTGTTTGAGTGAATGGCTGATTGACTTTTCTCTCGTGGGTTGCTTGTTCAGAAACCCACAGAGAAAGAAGAATTATAAAATATATACATCTACCACTAAGACTCAGGCAAGAAGAGAAATGAGTAAGGTTTTTTCCCTTCTTTTGGGCGCACACACTCTCAGTTTACAAAACTGTTTTCTTTGTCTGCATGATATTGGAATGAAAAATTCAGCTGTGATGAGCAAGGAGGAAAGCAGGCTATCAATGTTATAAAGGAACTCTGTGCACTTGCATCTAATATGAGGCCCTGATGAACTAGATGAAATTTACACTTGGAGGATCTGAAAAATGCAGATGAGTATTTCTTTCTCGACAGATCCCCCTCCGGACTGCTGCTTTTTGCCAACAAAATGCTGAGTTGGCAAAAACGCAGCCATTTTTATGCAAATTGAGCACAGGATATTTAAATCCCCGCTTCCTTTGCAATGTCGACTTGCCTAATCTGCATCCCTCTGCCGATGGAGAGATTCGGTCTCAGTCTAGACATACCCTAAATGCCTAAGGTCCTGCTGTTAACAAAATCCTCAAGGCACCTAAATTTCAGAAAGTGGGTGTGCATATAGCCCCCTAGACACTGATGCTGCCCAACAATTCAGCACCTAATTAAGCCCCAGCCGCATTCACAAATGGGGCGTTCCGCCATCTTGTTTCAGGGCTTGCTGCGGTGGTTGAGTTCAGAGCACGCCCAAACATGCACAAAATGGCATGAGCAGGTGCTGCTGTGTATCCAGTAGCTCAGTGGTTATCACACTTGTCTAGGATGTGGGAGACATTCAGTTCCCCCCACCCCAGTACTTGATGTCGGGGGAGGGACTTAAATCCAGGTCCTAGGTCTCAGGTGAGTTCCTTAACCAATAGACTGCAGGGTATAATAAGTGGATCTTTCTTCATCTCTTCTGTTGAAACTATTCCACAGGGTGTAATTGGGTTTGTTTAGTTTAGAAAAGAGAAGATTGAGGGGGGGACATGATAGCTGTTTTCAAGTACAGGCAGTCCCCGGGTTACATGGATCCGACTTGCATCGAATCCCTACTTACAAACGGGGTGAGGCAACCCTGCACTAGCTGCTTCCCCCCAGCAGACCAGGGAGACGCGAAGCTAGCGCCCCCCCCCCCCCAGCAGACCAGGGAGACGCAGAGCAGCTTTTCTCAGCAGACACCTCAGCTTGAGAATAAAGGACTGAGGGAAGTGAGGTGTGGGAGAATAAAACTGAGCTCTGGAGAAATGTTTGGCTAGAGTTTCCCCTACAATCTGTACCAGTTCCGACTTACATACAAATTCAACTTAAGAACAAACCTACAGTCCCTATCTTGTATGTAACCCGGGGACTGCCTGTATCTAAAAGGGTGTCACAAGGAGGAGGGAGAAAACTTGTTCATCTTGGCCACTGAGGATAGAACAAGAAGCAATGGGCTTCAACTGCAGCAAAGGAGGTTTAGGTTGGACATTAGGGAAAAGTTCCTAACTGTCAGAGTAGTCAAAAATGGAATACATTGCCCAGGGAGGTTGTGGAATCTCAATTTCTGGAGATATTTAAGAGTAGGTTCGATAAATGTCTATCAGGGATGGTCTAGACAGTATTTGGTCCTGCCATGAGGGCAGGGGACTGGACTCGATGACCTCTCAAGGTCCCTTCCAGTCCTAGTACTCTATGATTCTATGATAACAACTATTCATTGGAACAGGGAGCAGGGATGATGCTGTAACCCAGCAGCGAGGTCACTCCTCTGCAAGAGGGAAACCCAGACGCTAGTTGCCCTGTCCCAATACATATTTAAAAAGTACATCTAAGGTCCCTTGTGAACCCCACCTTTAGGAGAAGTGGGGTACTATTTTCAAAAGCTACTTAAGACCATATTTTTCTAGGTATTTAAATGCCTGATGATAAGAGCCAAAATACCTTTGGGATCTAAAGATAGGTGCCTAACTCCTGTTGACTTCAGTGGAAGTGGGAGAATATAAACATCTATGTGGAATTATTTAACACGCCTAGGCACCCAATTCCCATTGACTTCACAATGTGCAGGCATGTGTATGTAGGCTTGGCAGAACCGCATCTTTATTTTTTAATAACTACAAGAAATCATATTCTTTTTCTTGGTTTAAATTTTCAATTGCACAATGGGGTGGGAAAGTCAGACAGTGTTATATAATTGTAGAAGATGTGATTGAAAAGGCTAAATTTTCTAGCGGTAGAAAACACTTCCTGTCAGATTATGCAAAGTTAATATCCTTAAAAATCAAACTCCAGTTTTTCAAGCATCACTTTTCTTTGTCTATTTGTAAATTTCTCCTATGGTGTAAATACCTTTCCATCCGTATGAGTGCATGCTGAGAAATCAATGCTTGCTGACACTTAGCCATTGAAACCTAATCCTTATACAACACTACTTATATAAATGCACAGTGAAGATGAAATTCCACCACACTAGAGATCTTCTTTCACTCGGGTAGCATCTGTGACACTGCCACTCTTTAGTTACTTCAAAGCACAGTGTCTCCCTCTGTCTTTGGGGAAGTGTGGGTGTGTGTCCAGGGGAGATTCAATTAATCCAAATCTATCTGCAGATTTCCTTAAAACATAAGCACAGTCATTTCCCAATGCCCACTGTCTCTTCCCAACTCAATCACAAAGTTTTTCTTGTAGGGAAATCACCCTATACCTAGGAGAAGCCTTTTCCCTCTGCTACAGCCTTTGTACATCTTGCTTCTCATGTCTTATCTCTTTTCCTGAAAGCAGTTTCTAAAGGTTGAAAGCTGCCCGGTGTCCATAGTTAAACTAAGAACCTCTTTCAGTTCTAATATCACTCTTTCAAAACTGCCCAGTCTGACTCAGTCATGGATTTTAACGCCTCCCCTCTTTGCATCGGAGGCAGATGCCTGCCCAGTGTGTGAGACAATAAGGGTACGTCTACACTGCACACGTATTCCGAAATAAGCCATTTCAACATTTCTTTTTGGAAATAGCTTATTTCGAACTAGCGCGTCTACACAGCATCAGCCCATCGAAATAGCACTGAGCTATCTGGAAATAGAGCCTCCACACGCACTGGATGCTGACCCGCATTTAAGGCCACCCGGAAGTACTTCAGGCAGGGCATCAGGACAGCAGTCGCTTCCCATAGCTGCTGCCTGAGGCTGTCTGAGGCTGGTGCTTAAAGGGACTCCCTTGTATAGCCATGTCTCAGGCTCTACTCCTTTGCCTCCTCCTCAAGGGACAGCAAAGCCTTTTCTCTGTGTGCTCTGGTTGCCCTTGCGGACACCTCATCACTCCAGCCATTGAGCCGGACGTGCCTCTGAGCAGTCGACCGTTCTGACATCTCATGATGCACCTCCTGGTACGATGTCTGCAGGCTGTCCTGGTGGCTCTGCAGGAGGAGGAGGACACCCCTTCTCCTCTCTCCAGGCACTTTCTCATGCAGCTCAACCCCATCCACCCTCCCTGAAAACCATGCACCTCTGCTTCTGGTAGCTGGACCCCCATTCCGACTGGTGGGATTGGATCATTATGGAGCGGTGGGAAGATGAGCTGTGGCTCCAGAATTTTCCACATTTCCTTTCTGGAGTTTTGTGAGTCACTCACCTCTGCATCACACAACAGGACACCCACATGAGACCCTCCATCCCCCTCCAGAAGCAGGTCGCCATCGCTATCCAGACGCTCACCATGCCAGACAGCTACTGATCCGTAGGGAAGCAGTTCGGTGTGGGGAGAACAACTGTTGTGGTCATGGTCATGCAGTTATGGCAATCTCATGCCATTGTCCCAGGAAGGTTGTGAACTTCTGGAATGGGGATCCCCAGGGTATCGGGGGGGGGGAGGGTTGGAAACTCCCTCCCTGAGAGGTTTTTCTGTCCCACCTTCACAAAGCCCTGATGGGAGATGGCGTAAGTAGGGGTTGCTCTTGGTGTGAGGGGCAGGTAGGGGGTTGGGCTTGGATCTCCTGAGGGCCCTTGTAACCCTGTGAGTCTCTGTGTCTTCTTCTACTGGTAGTGTAGGCCTTCAATACCATAGGCTTCCCCAACTGTGGGAGGGGCTATTGACAGCACCCATATTGCCATCCGGGCCCCCAACCACTTGGCATCCAAATACATCAACTGCAAGAGGTACTTTTGGATGGTCCTCATTGACCACCGTGGCCGGTTCATGGAGATCTATGTCGGGTGGTCAGGGAAGGCGCACGACACACGCATCTTGCAAAACTTCAGCCTCTTCCAGAAGCTGCACACTGGCACTTTTTTCCCTGACTGCATCATCCAGGGCAGGGATGTGGACATACCGATGTGTATTGTAGAGGACACAGCTTATCTTCTGCACCCCTGGCTGATGAAGCCCTATGCTAGACATCTGGTCCCTACCAAGGAACATTTTAATGCCAGGCTTAGCAGGGCCTGCATTGTTGTGGAGGGTGCCTTTGGTCATCTGAAAAGGAGGATCCGTTGCCTCCTCACCCGGCTGGACCTCTGCAATCAGAACGTCCTCCAAGTGGCTCCAGGGTGAGCATAACCTCCTGGCTCGTGGGCATTGACTTGCTGCTGGCCTTGTCCGGATCCTCTTCCTCCTCTTCACCAGCTCTGCCCCCTGGAAGGGCAACAACGGGCATCTCCAGCCCAGAGTCCACAATGAGGGGGAGGAGAAGGGACTGACCCCCTTCCCAGGATGGGGTGGAGCTGGTCATCATAAAGGCAGGTCTGGGTTGTCGCCCCAGAGCGGTTGCTATGCTCCCTGGCCTTGGCATAGGCCTGCCTAAGTTCTTTAATTTTCATGTGCACCTGCTCCTGGGTACGCATGTGGCCCTTGTGGACCAGACTGTCAGCCCCCTGGCCGTAGCTGACAGCGTTCCTGCATCTGGTGCAGAGATCCTGGGGATTTGCCTCCTCTCCCCAGACCTCAATGAGATCCAGGATCTCCACACCAGACCAGGAAGGCGAGTGCTTCTTTTGTCTCCGGGCAGGGTCCTGGGAGCTAGCTGCATGCTCAGCTGTGGCTGTGGAGGGCTAGGTGGGAGTATTGGGGTGGCTCATGGCAGCAGCAAAAGCTGTGAAGGCAGCTGCAATGTGGCTCAGGACTGGCAGAGCCTGAGATGTGCCACAAGCCCTTTTCCCTGTGGCTGCAGCTTTAAAGGCTGCCAGGGAAGGAGAAGTATAGAGTTTTGATGAGTGTGGACTCAGCCAGCAGGGCACCTGCAGGAAGCCCTCCAGGTGACTGGTCGGCACACGCACTCATTCGAAATAGATGTTATCCCTCGTGAAATGGGGGTTACAGATTTCGGAGGAAGGTGCCCGCTATTTTGAAATTATTTTGAAGTAACAGGCTTGCTGTGTAGACTCTCACTTTGTTTTGAAATAACACTAGTTAGTTTGGAAAGATGCTTCGGTGTAGACATGCCCCAGAGGATCAAACCTATTGATTTTTAACTGGCACTCCTTCATTAAGCACCATTGAAGGGCAAAACTGTGGTACTCTTGCATTGACTATAGCATAGTCCCACTGATTCTTTTTCCCCCGTTGGAGTGCCCTGGGAGGAGTAGTCCAGATGAGTAAGGGTATCACAGGCTCATCCCAGGTGAGTCCCAGTGCAGGATTGGGTCCTAAATCATAGGGGCAGAGTGCGTCAGCTGGTGTGAATCAGAATAGCTCCTCGGACTTCATGGCAGTCCAGGAAACCTACCAGATGGCACCAGCTGAGAATTTGTCCCAGCAGACCTAACCTATTAGCATTCCACCAAAGCATGTAAGTGGCAACGCCCCAGAAAGCACATCAAACCTTGCACCCTGTCCTTGAGTGTGGAAGGGGGAAATCATTTCCTGCAACACCAGGAAGAAAGGTTCCCTCTACTTTTTTCTGTCCAGGTGTGAAATACATTTTATGTGCACTAAGGCATGTGGGGATGTGCACCACCAGTAGCAACACATGCTCAGGGCACTCTGCTTATCAGCGGGGTGGCCTTTTAGTCTCTCCTGAGTGGCTGCCCGAGCTTTCAGCTTACACAGATCACTGTCAGGAGCTCTGATGAAGTAGAGGGTAAAACTCCTGAGGCTCTTTATAATGGGGGTGGGGAAAGAGGTATGCTGGATTCCCATTCACATTTTATGGTGCTCTTAAGGGCTTGAGATAGATGCAGGAACTTAACAACTGGCTTGCAAAAATGCTACATTTCTCCGCTGGACAAGCATGACCCTTCTTATTGATCACCCTAACTTTTATCTTCCCTAAGGCACCTTTACTAACCACTTTATCTTCCAAGTACCTTACTTTCCTCTCCCCCAACCATCTTGTTTGTTTCTTTACCTTGCTTAAAGATTTTTTTTCTTTGCTTTCCTGTGGTGATAGCATAGCAGGTTCCTCTGGAGGTCAGCCCTTCCAATCCCTGCTTAATGAGAGCTATGACTTTCTCCAGCAGTAGAGAAAATGACTTCACAGCCTTTCCCTCAGGTGATACGGGCGGGGAAAGTGTGGGGAGCTCAGGGAAACTATCTGGCTTCCTTTTGGAGCTTTTCTCTGACTCAGGTGGGGGCAGACTCTCAATTAACAGTTCACGAGGCATCGGTGTCTCAGTGCCATCTGCTGACAGATGAGGCTAACGAAGGGATGAGGCTAATGAAGGGCTTTTTCTCTGAACACTGCTGGACTTCCAGGAAGATGGGGGAGAGGAGGAGACAAGGGGCAGCCAGAATATGCATGTATCCTGGGGGGTTAGGTAACAGAGCTGAGGCAGAGCACAAGTGCCCGCAAACATGCCCTGCTCTCTCTCAAATCTCTTAAGATCCATGTGAATCTGAGTTTGCCTTGGGTTTTGTGGCCACTTTCATGGAATGGGATGATGTAACGCATGAGCCTCATCCCTACAGGCCAATGTAGGGGACTCTCTTCTTCAGATCCATTGGAGAAAGTCCAGTAGAGGCCAACTGTCATAACCAGGAGAGCTGACCAGCACCTGGTGACTAAAGGATTAACTATGACTGGGTTAGCTAATCCTTTCAGCACCTAGGCAGGTATTGGGTGGTCAGCCAATAGCAATGCAGGTAGGGATTTCAAACTGGGACAAAGGAATTTTTATCTCTCTCCTTTGTCTGAAAAGCAGAGCAGTTTTCTTCCGAGTAACAGAGAGATTGGAGGCCCGTCTCTCTCCAAGAAAAGACTTCTTATAATGTATAAGTAGGGAAAAGTTTAGCTAGTCTGTTAGGTTTTATTGTTTTCATGGTTTGGGAATTTGGAAACAATGTCTGAGCTGTTTTTTTCTCTCTTTTACATCTAAAGCTGTTAGCCTGGGGAATTTTCCCTGAGTATATCAATTGGTGGCTCTTCCCATCTATCCACTTTATGATGATTGCAACTGTAGTTTTGTTTTGATAATAAACATTTGTTTTCTTTTTTCTAATTGCCTGGTATTGCTTCATTTTGGTGTCCTAGTTTTACCTTAGGGATTAGATTTCCCAAGTGATTTCTTCCCTGATTTTTTTCGTGGAATTACTTGGGTGGTGGCAGGGGCTATTCTCCAAAATCCGGGTATTAGGATTTTGGGGGGAGGTTTTTGTACCAAAGCTTGTAGATAGCAGGTTTTGGGGTGCTTTTGTGTAACCCCACTTCTGCATTTGTCGTGTCAGAGTGCGGAACAGGCTTGACAGCAACACAAATGATTAGGGGGATCGAGCACATGACTGAGAGGTTGAGAGATTTGGGTTCATATAGTCTGCAGAAGAGAAGAGTGAGGGGGGGATTGAATAGCAGCCTTCAACTTCCTGAAGGGAGGTTCCAAAGAGGATGGAGAAAGGCTGTTCTCAGTAGTGATGGATGGCAGAAAAAGGAGCAATGGTCTCAAGTTACAGTGGGGGAGATCTAGGTTGGATATTAGGGAAAACTATTTCCCTGGGAGGGTGGTGAAGCACAGGGATGGGTTATCGAGGGAGGTAGTGGAATCTCCATCCCTCAAGGTTTTTAAGTTCCAACTTGACAAAGCTCTGGCTGTGTGATTTAGTTGGGATTGGTCCCTCATGACCTCCGGAGGTCTCCTCCAGCCCTATGATTCTATGATCCACCTTCTGCCTTCCTCTTCGTGAGATAATGAACTCAGTTACTCACAGAAGCTGCTGCTGTTCACGCGCCTTGTCTTGGGCACAGTCTTTTTCTGATTATACAACTTTAGGAACTTGGTATTTGGGGTGGAGTGATCTGGGCCTCCTGCAAAAAGTCTTCATTAAACTGAAGTTGAGTAAGATGTTCCATATAGGCAGCTGGTGTTTCTAGTGTCTAGAGTATTGTGTTTGAGTGGCAAGGGATCCTTTTGAGTGGGGAGGAGAGGGAGAGTCCTGGCTAGAGAGCATTGTAGAGAAGCCATGCCGTCAGGCCTACTGGAAGAAGCCAGCCTTATTCAGGATGGGGATGAGCTGTTCCCCTTTGCTCTAGGGAGAAGTCTGCTTTGTCTCCTTCTGTTTGGGGCTGGCTTGTGCTATCATTCTGAATTTTAAGAAATACAAGCAGTGTTATGTTGCAACTTTCTATCTAGAACATTTTTGTTGGGTCTCATTTCTCTCTGTGTAGGCCGGGAACATAATAGTTCTCTCCTTCAAACTCCCTCCTTAAGACCCTTTGCTACTTCAGACAAAGATATGAGGATCTCAGAATTAATGGCACAATCAAACTTTGGGCTGCTGAATTACATGGCACTTAATCTAGCTAAGTAAGAAGGTGCGCAATGATACCAAATGCCAGCAACTTTCCTGAAATCAAGTGGCATAAAGCTAGGCAAGTTCCCAATGTACACAGTTCAGCTAATGAACCTGGTTTTGATTATGATAGATTGTAGAACCACCAATTAAGATCAGAGGCCCCAGTGCTAATACTATAATTCATCATAAGATGTTGTCATTTCCTGAAGTGTTTACAGTCTAACCAGAAACACAGTGGCTACATCTAGACTGGCATGATTTTCCGGAAATGATATTAATGGAAAACTTTTCAATTAAAAGCATTTTCGGAACACAGCGTCTAGATTGGCACGGACGCTTTTCCGCAAAAGCACTTTTTGCAAAAAAGCGTCCGTGCCAATCTAGATGCGCTTTTCCGCAAAAAAGCCCCGATCGCCATTTTCGTGATCAGGGCTTTTTTGTGGAAAACAAATCTCAGCTGTCTACACTGGCCCTTTTGCGCAAACGTTTTGCGCAAAATGACTTTTGCCCAAACGGGAGGAGCATAGTATTTCCGCAAGAACACTAACAGTCTTACACGAGATCGTCAGTGCTTTTGTGGAAATTCAAGTGGCCAGTGTAGACAGATGGCAAGTTTTTCCGGAAAAGTGGCTGATTTTCTGGAAAAACTGGCCAGTCTAGACACAGCCAGTGGGAGGGAGAGTTAGACTCAACCAATACCAAATCATTGGCAGAGATGGGAACAGAACCCAGATATCTTGGCTCCCCAAACTAGGACATGCTGTCTATTTGGTGGCATGCAACTAAAGGTTTATTTTGGCCTATGGAAGGCCAACTGCAGCATTTCTATCCCGATCCCCATTATCCAAACAGTTCTGAGTTCTAGCCCACCTCTGCATTAAATCTAACTGCACCATAAGCAAAGATGAACCCCTCTGTAGCCTGAGGAAGGCTATTTATTAATGGGGCTCTGTGCGTGCAATGCGTGTCAATGGCACGCATGATATGTAATTAAAAGTCTGTTAATGTTGTAGCGCTCCATGATTAATGCCTTAGGTAGGCACTTCTGATTCTAATACTAATAGGAAGTGACTGGCTCTAAAGTGCTAGTGCCGCTCAGGTACCTCAGGAGTAATAAAAGGTTGCTCCAGGCAGATTGCACGATTCCTCGACTCATTAATTATAGCTGCCCAAAGTGGAAAGTTTATAATTAAACATATAGTTTACTCTTCTACTTTTGGAGGAAGTAAATTAAGGTAATTAGATTTCTTTTTGATTTGAGCATATGGAGCCATTTACAAAGTGCACAAGGGTATGGAACCAGCGGGTTAGCTAGGGAAAGAACCCGGGAAAGCCTTGATTTGTGATGGAATTGGGGTTACATTTTTATAGATGGATATTTGGCTTTTGTAAAGCTGATGGACTAATAGTGCCGGTCAGAGGCATTGTGTAACCAGGAGCTGTATAAGGCCTAAACCCCTCCCTTCGATCTCCTGTGGTGCAAATAGCGTAACTGAAGTCAACACACCATGGCATCTTCCACACGGTAAGGTTGGCAGGGGCTGCTCTCCCGTTGACTCCGGCTACTCTTCTCATCCTGCTGAAGTACCAGAGTATCTGTTGACAAAGCCTCTGTCGACAAAAGCCTGTAGTTTAGACGTACCCTGAGTCTCTTAAGTTCTTAACCAAAAGACCTACCTTCCTTCAGTGGGAGCATGATCCGGCTCTGTACTCCTAGCTAATATCTGTTCAAATGCACCTCAATCCTGATGTGTAACACCTGTACCTGAGGACATCCCCCTCTGCAAGGTTTGCCTTCAGACCTGCACAGTCCCCCTCCCACCCACACCTCTGCCAGTGCCCTTCAGTTCTGTCTTGCAGCATTCCCAGACCCGGCTTTCTTTGATTACCATCCGCTCAGTGCTCATTTGTTTGCTAGGGACTTTTGACAACCAGCCTGGTTTTTACTTGTAAGCATGGGTGCTGAGAGCCACTGAACCATATGGGTAGCCCGCATCTGATGGAGACCACTTTGAGCAAGGGAGCATGGCAGCCCCCCTGGGTCCAGCACCTAGGCTTGTAAGTTGAACTGCAGGTAAGAAGGTTTGGAACAGAAAAATACTAACATGCACATGATTTCCCCAAGGTAGACATTTCGGCTACGTCTACACTGGCCCCTTTTCCGGAAGGGGCATGTAAATTTCACCAGTCGTCGTAGGGAAATCCGCGGGGGATTTAAATATCCCCCGCGGCATTTAAATAAAAATGTCCGCCTCTTTTTTCCGGCTTTTAAAAAAGCCGGAAAAGAGCGTCTAGACTGGCCCCGATCCTCCGGAAAAAGTGCCCGGAGGGTCTTATTCCTACTTCAAAGGGCACTTTTTCCGGAGGATCGGGGCCAGTCTAGACGCTCTTTTCCGGCTTTTTTAAAAGCCGGAAAAAAGCGGCGGACATTTTTATTTAAATGCCACGGGGGATATTTAAATCCCCCGCGGATTTCCCTACGACGACTAGTGAAATTTACATGCCCCTTCCGGAAAAGGGGCCAGTGTAGACGTAGCCTTCTAGTTAAAACAGTGGGGTTAGTTATTAAACAATGTTCTGTTATCATACTGATCACAGTATCTGAGAGCCTCGCAGAGTTTCTATACGCTATTAGCATTGCTATAAGCACAGTATTGCAGATGGGAGATTAAGGCACTGGAAAGCTAATTGACTTGCCTTCAGTCACCCAGGAAGTCAATAGGTAACCAAGGAATCAAATCCAGTCACCCGCGTCCTAGATGAGTGCTATAACCACTGGACTTGCCTGTTTTTCCTGATAAGGTGTCTGTGTGTGTGTTGTTTTTATTTTTCATTACCATCTGCTTGCACTGAGAATAACCAGTAGGCCAGTGGTCTGCCTGTGAGGACCTCAGATAAAAGCTAAGTGCTTTGAAAATACTTAAGTAATGTGAAACTGTGCATAGCTAACTACTGGATCCATGTGGGGAGACATCTGCCATTTGGTTTGAAGTTGGTACACTTTGTTAGGAAGCAGATGGACATACTGGGTATGTTTACACTGCAACACTATTTCGAAACAACTTAGTTCACATCTACACAGCAGGCAGTTATTTCGAAATAGTGTCCAAATACTGATAAGCTTACTCTTACTCCGACCCCTGTAACCCTCATTGTACAAGGAGTAAGGGAAGTCAGAAGAAGAGTGCTCTGTTTTGAAATAAGTGCTGTGTAGATGCTCCCTATTTCAAAATAAATTATTTTTAAATAAGCTACGCAATTGACGTAGCTCAATTTACATAGCTTATTTTGAGTTAAGCCCTGCAGTATAGATGCACCCATGTGGTAGTTTTCTGTATGTATGTGCATATGCTCACATACATGCACATGCCACACACGCTCTAGAGGCTGCGTCCAGACTGGCAAGTTTTTCCACAAAAGCAGCTGCTTTTGCGGAAAAACTTGCCAGCTGTCTACACTGGCCGCTTGAATTTCTGAAAGAACACTGACGATCTCATGTAAGATTGTCAGTGTTTTTGCTGAAATACTATGCTGCTCCCGTTCGGGCAAAAGCCCTCTTGCGCAAAGGCCAGCGTAGACAACGCGGTATTGTTTTGTGCAAAAAAGCCCCGATCACAAAAATGGCGATCGGGGCTTTCTTGCGCAAAACCGCATCTAGAATGGCAAGGACGCTTTTCCGCAAAAAATGCTTTTGCGGAAAAGCATCTGTGCCAATTTAAACGCTCTTTTCCGCAAATGCTTTTAACGGAAAAACTTTTCCGTTAAAAGCATTTGCGGAAAATCATGCCAGTCTAGACATAGCCTGTATGTATATCTCTTCAGGGATTCAAATCTGAGTGAGGTGAGGTTGAGGGGCTGTCTGTGACTAGACAGATTCTCATCCTCTCCCCAACCCCATGACTTCTTGGCCCTTGTGTCAAAGCCACAGCCTGGGAGGTAACAGGCTGGAGCCTCTATCCTGCTCCCCTGAGCCTGCCCAGCACTGCTCTGTTCAAGGAATTATCCGTCCACAGAGAGCTAGTCCTTCACCCTTGCTGTCTAGAGCAAGAGTGAGCTCCTATCAGCCCTGCAACCTTTTATAAGGACCAGCCTAGTTCTGATTGGCTGACTGCTCCCTGCCCTGATTGGCCAGGGTTGTGCAAGCCTCCTCTAGTTTGTCCGTAACCCTCTCCCTGCTGGACCAGGCTTTGGTACCCTACATACACAATGCCACTTAATGACTCAAGTAGGGATGTTTTGTAAATAGACAAGGCTAACTATTTGAACTTCATGTTAGCGGAGACCCACCCCCACAGCCCCAACCATCCTTATTATGTTGCAGGCAAACACAGGGAGCATATTGATTGTGGAGACAGCACTAATGGCATTTGTTTCAACACAGAATTAACCTTGACAAATACATAATAACGATTGTGTCGGGCTGTGCCTTAATGAGCTTTTTAAGATCCCTTCCCACTTTTTACTTTGCAGCTGTGTAAGTGGTTTATTGTCTGCTTTTGTCGTTGTTGTTTTTTCATGAAAAACAGAGATACTCCCCCCCCCCCCACTCACACACATCTGGGGCTCTTCTTGGAGGGGCGCAGTTGCAGTCCGCATTCTTCTTTGGGAGTTTTGATCTGAAACGGCCCTTTTAAAAAGAGATTCTGAAAAGTGTTTACCATAATGAAACATGAACATGGTTAATTAGTGTGAAGTGGAACCTCTCCAAAGCAGAGGTGCCATCCTGGGCTGTGATCTTGTCGGATTTTGCAAACAAAGTCACCTGGGTTTGGGGTTTTTTTTTGTACTTCTGAGGGAGACGCAGAAAAAAAAATCAGAACGCGGGGGGGAAGTTGTAGTCTCGTGCACGGGTGATGCAGTCACTGTTTCCTGTGAGTTACGACTGAAGCAAAGAGGAGGAAGGACGGTCTGGCAGTTAGGGTGCTAGTCTAGGATATGAGACCCATGCTGAATTCCCAGCTCCACCGTAGTGATGTGGGCAGGTGACATTCAGTATTTGTGTAGGCACATCCTGTGTGCAGCCAATCTGCAATGTGCTGAGGCTGCGTCTACTCTGCAGCTGGGAAAGTGCTTTCCAGCTTGAAGGGAGAGACTCCAGCCTGCTCTGCTCAAGCGAGCGTGCTAAAAATGACTGCCCACCCACCCAGGCTCCCTGGCTCTGTAATCTGGCAGCCTGTCTGTGCTAGCCCTAGCTCTACAGCTATTCTTAAAGAGCAGACACCTGCCTGGTCGTGCTGGGAAGCGCACTCCCTGCAGCCATGTGCACGTTCCCTAAGTGTCTGTGTGCACCCAGCTGCCATAGCCTAACGGTTCCCTAGTGTGCTTTAATCTGTTTAATAATTTCACTGCATGCTAGGGGGCACTGAGTGCATGGCAGCAGACCCCACACAGCCTCTTAGTGCTTGGCAGGCTCAGACAGGGTAGATTTCCCTGCCAGTTTGCAGCAAAGTCGTGTTTGTGTAGATGGCTCCTAAGTCAGCCTCTGTGTTCCTCAGTTCCCTGTTGCTCACCAGGGATGACAGTACTTCCCCCCCATGCAGTCTGTGCCAGACGTTGAGCCTGACAATCTAGCCAGCTTTCTCTCCACCTTGCACTCCATTTTTCCAATCAATATTTCTTTAATTTGCTGGGAAGAATATTGTGGGAGACCGTATCAAAAGCTTTGCTAAAGTCAAGGAATATCACGTCCACCACCTTCCCCATGTCCACAGAGCCTATTATCTTGTCATAGAAGACAATCAGATTGGTCAGGCATGACTTACCCTTGGTGAATCCATGTTGATTATTCCTGATCACATTCCTCTCTTCCTAGTGCTTCAAAATGGATTTCTTGAGGATCCCCTCCACGATTTTTTGGTGTCTGAGGTGAGGCTGACCGATCTGTAATTCCCTGGATTGTCCTTCTTCCCTTTTTAGAAGATGGGCACTACATTAGCCTATTTCCAATCATCCAGAACCTCCCCCGACCTCCATTCATAGAATTCATTCATAGAATCATAGGACTGGAAGGGACCTCGAGAGGTCATCGAGTCCAGCCCCCCGCCCTCAAGGCAGGACCAAGCTCCGTCTACACCATCCCTGACATGAATCTTTAAAGATAATCGCCAATTGTTCTGACATCTGTCCCCACTGATAACAGCCTCTCTCCATCCTCTTTGGAACCCCCTATCAGGTAGTTGCAGACTACTATCAAATCCCCCCTCACTCTTATCATCCGTAGGCTAAATAAGCCCAAATCCCTCAGCCTTTCCTCATAAATCATGTGCTCCAGCCCCCTAATAAATTTTGTTAGCCTCTGCTGGACTTTCTCCAATGTGTCTTCTTTCTGTGACTTCTTTCATTTGGGAAAATCTGGAAATGAAATTTTAGGAAGGTGGGATGTAATAGTCTCTCGCAAGCATGAGGCCCAATTCATTTTTGTTGTAACTCCATTCAAGTCAGCCGTGTTACACATTTAGCTTCATAATTCTTTGAAAACACGATGAACTCAAACCAGTGTTCGCTGAGTGCAACCCTGCTACAAATTAGAATTCAGTACCATCTTAAGTCTCAGGTAATAGAATTCTGTTGGTATCGACGGTCAATTAGTTGAGTAAATAAGCAGGCAGTTCACTAACACTTAGCATTTCAATGGTGTTTTGCTGAAGTAAGCACCGAATGTGATTGTGTTTCAGCTTGATTTAAGATGACAACTTTTGCATTTTCTAAATATTAATTAGCAGTGAATTTCTTCTTATTTAAACTGTGAGGCAGCAAACAGGCAGCAGTGTGATTTACCTCTTCCCTTCTGCCATCTCATCTCATCTGGGACATTTGAAAAGGTAATTCGAAACAATTAGCCTTTGTCTTTTAGCTTCAAGAATGAATAACGGAGCTTGTTTTGTTTGGGGAGTGGGGGGAGGGGAACGGTTGCTACCTGATCCAAATGGACAAATAGCCTGATTTCTGCAAAGAGTAGGAATAGGCACATGGGGGGCTTAGTGGGGGATTGGGGTCTTACTAGCAGAATCCTGCACTGTACCTATCGCAGATTCATATAAAACGTTGTCTTGATTGTTTTGTTCGGAGGCTGGGATAAATGGAATGTCAAAACCCCTTCAGCTCAAGCTTTTAGGGTTAAAGCCACATGTGTACCAGATAAAATATCCTTGTTCCATGCTATAGGATCAAACCCTTCATCTTGAGAGCCTTTAGGTGAGTGGATTACCTGCTAGGTGCTTGGGTACCATAGTGATGCGTACAGGATCCCTGCTATATAGTGGTCCTCATGTCTGGCATGTTTGGCAGATTGCTAGAAAAATCAGCTTCTATAGAGGGATCATTTCTATTCATGATGCTTTGCTTAATTCCTAATGGGGAAATCTCCTTGTGTTTAATAGTCACATACACCTATTGTGTAGGGCCTTTATTTTTTCAAACGTAACTTGACTGAATTTGAGCCACCGCAAGAGGCCTGATCTTCTGAAGATGTAGAGCGCTAGCACTCAAAATCAGGTCCCTTCAGAGCACCACAGCTTGGATGTTGAGAAGCTAAGGCACTCACAATCAACAGTGAGTCTGAGTCTTAGACATTTAGGCTCAGGGCTCTGGGATCATTCTATATCATGGGAAACAAATTATATTCCTTCTGTAGGAAAATTTGAAAAACATAAAGACAAGCTCTGATTCACTGTTCAATTCTATAGAATAATTTTAGAGTAATTCCTGTTTTCAACCCCATTAAATTCCACTAGCACACTTGCATAATGACCATCCCTGAAATGCAGCCTAGCACCTAATGCTGGAAGTACTAGTCCATGGCTGTGTTTTGAAAGTTGCTGTAATTCCAGTTAAATCATTAGCAGAGTGGATCTTCAGAAAGTGAAGTAAGTCAGAAATAAGTCATAAGATTCTTGAAGCATGTTCATAATAGTTCATTTCAGATCAATATTAACCTTCTGTAACCTGTCTAGATCCATGTGTCCATATCTAATCCTGCTTTGGTTCTTATGCAGCACAATAGGCTGAGACTTTCAGATCAATCTGTGGAATTTAGATATTCCATTCACCTTCATTTTAATAGGAAATAGATATTCTGGTCACTTTGTTAGCTTTGAAAACCTTAGACCATGGTATTTAAGGTCACACGTCATGTGCAACCATTAAAACCAGTTGTCACCTCAACAGCTACTAGGGATAGATGGGTCTCCATAGTGTAGCTGAAGTCAATATACAGTAGACTTCCGATAATCTGGCACTTTTTGGACCTAGGTGGTGCCGGATTATCAGATTTGCTGGAGAATCTGGAGGTCTGGTACAGCTGCACGGCTTAACAGCTGGCCAGGACACAATCTCCCTCCCTCTCCCCTCTCCTTTCCTCTTCCCTCTCTCCTCTGTGCTGTAACCTGATTCTCCTCCCATTCCCCTCCCCTTTCCCCTTTGCTGAAGCAAAACGCTCTTTTCCATACTGTAACACGATCCCACTCTCCCCCCTCCAGCAGCCTTATGCTTCCTCTGGTTACAGCCAGCACCTCTGCTAAGCAGCAGGCTTTTTAATCAGCTGGTCAGGAGCACTTGGCATTTTGATGCTGGAGTATCAGGAGAGCTGAACAGTTGGATGCCAGACTATCGGAGTTTTACAGTACCTTAGTTCAAATTACTGCAGCTTCCCCACTGCAGGGGGTTGATGGGAGAGATTCTTCTGTCAACTCCCTTACTCTTCTTGATCCGGTGGTGTACCAAAGTTGACGGGAGCATGATCAGCAGTCAATTTAGCAGGTCTTTACTAGACCCTCTAAATTGACCCTGAGGAGATCGATCCCAGCTGCGGTGAGTGTAGAGTAGGCCATACCCTGGTAACTAATTGGCTCATTTTCAAGGGTTCTGAGTTCTTCAGTTTCCTGTGCAGACCAAAGGCAACTCAAAGTCAGGTCATCAATAACTAGAACATTATGAATCTGTCCCCAGGCCTATGGTCTCTTTTCCATGCTCCAGCTATGGCCCTAATCTCATCACTATGTAGATAGTGAGGCAATGAATACAGTATTTCAGCAGTAATGGACTGATGGCAGCCAATCTGCTTTGAAACATCTGCCTTTTTTTTTAAAAAATACTTGACCTGACCTGACCACCTTAGAATCTAAAATGCCTTTACCCCCAGAGAAGAAACTGGTTGTAATCCTAGCAAAAGCCTGTCACCAAATGGCCATCTCTCTCCCTGTTTTTTTTAAAAATATATATATACACAGTAAAAGATTTAGAATATCTTCTGTTTCAGAGTTTTATTTTTAGAGCTGTGCTCTGAATGTGGCATTGGCCACCTGTCACAGAACAGCAGGGTTAATATAGTGCTTGGTAGCGCTTTCCCATCTGTTCCAGTTTCCATCCTAACATGGAGTTTGATGAGTTCTCTCTCTAGGAGAGTTTTGAGTTATCCAATTCATAGGATTCTGATATAATCAGCCTGGTATCACTTGAAAAGTTCACTGTGCCCAGCAGGAGAGTATAAAAATTGCTGGGAGACAAAGGTGATTGGAAAGTGGAGACTTTCTTACCTTTTCCAAAATTATTTTTATTTCAATTCATATTGAAATTGGGGCTGGAGCATATGGAGGGGGTGGCACAGGAAGATGAGGGTTAGATGAGGCTCTGATAGTCTAATGAGAAAGTTAGAAGGGGGATGCCTCTATGATTGGGTTTTTATTCAGGGTCTGGTTATCTTTTTTCCCATGTTTTTCCCTCCACAATAAATCACCAATGCTGTTCAAGTCCTGCCAGAGGTTGACAGCAGTGAGCAATCAGCAGATGGATGAAAGGAAAGGGATAAAGTCCTTATATTGGGTAGATACTTGCCTCTTTCAGTGTTTTATCCCCATCTAAAGGTCTGATGCACTGACTTCTACCCAAACCTCAGAAAGATGCTTCTAAGAAGCATATTTTTACTGTGGGCTGCACTAGATCAGTTTCTCAACCTTTTTTTGTATAAAGTACCCCTTTTTAACAAAAAATAAGTATCTCCAATACCTACAGTTTCCAGACATGCAATTTTTTTTCTACTATTGCCATACATTTGTTTAAACAACTTAATCATAGCCAGGTGGGCGATGAAATTTGTGGATGTAAAAAGTACAAAAATAATAAAGCACTGTAAAACTTAAAACAAAAATTCAGTTTTCACCAGATTTCAGTTGTGTTGACGTACCCCCCCCTAGATTTCTCTTGAGTACCCCTAAGGATAGTCATACCACTGGTTGAGAAACACTGCACTAGATAACATGAACCCACAATGCAGCTCCCGAGGGAGGTATCGGAGGGGTAACTGTGTTAGTCTGGATCTGCAAAAACCATGAGGAGTCCTGTGGCACCTTAAAGACTAAAAGGTTTATTTGGGCAGAAGCTTTTGTGGGCAAAGACCCACTTTGTCAGATGCATTGGAGTGGAAATGACAGAGGCAGGCATAGATACATTGAGTTACTTATTCAGTGATGGGCCAATGTTAACTAGGTCAGCTCTTCAGGGTGGACGTGGCTCACTCCCAACATTGATGGGGAGGTGTCGAAGAAATGGAAAGTCTGACACTTTGGGGACAGGCCTGGGAGCCAGCCACTAGCTTTTCCAAATCAAGGCCTGACCCTAACGTCTATCCCAAGGTGATAGATTCCTTGCCTGTCTTAAGAAACCGCTTTAATTGTCCAGGGTCATTATGGAGTAAGCTGGTAGACTCAGACTGAGTCAATAAATGAGAGCCTAGGAAAAGCCATAAAACTAACCCGTACTTTGGGTACCAACTGCCCCCTCCTTGTTCATAGCTCTCAGAATGGAGCGCCAATCTTCTGAGTCCAGCCCGCTGCACTAACCCTCAAGCTGCGGTGCATTGCACATTGGCCTGCTGTGGCTCTTCCTCTGCCGGAGGACGTCTTTGAAAACCACTTCAGGGCTGAGGCGCACCAGGCTCGATTGGGTGCCATTAAAGCTGACGGGGATTCTTTTCATTGACTTGAATGGGATCGGGATCAAGACCATCATCAGAGGAGTGTGTCTGTTCTGGGAGGAGGGTCCTCCCATTAGGTTGTCGGGCTGTCAGCCTTCACTCTTTCTGCCAGCTCTCAATGAACTAAGCGGATTTAAAGGATCCTATGACAATTGGAGACATTTCAGTGCTGATATATAAGCAACCATTTGAAGATTGCGGTTTTATGACAGAACCCTAATTAAATCACTGTTCACCACATTTATTCCCCTCTCGCCCATGAAATAACCATGAAACTTGATGACTTTTTCCAAGCAGCCACCATGAAATCATCACAAATTTTCCATCAAAGGCGGACAGCTGTGGAGATTAAACCAAATAAGGCTGGAGGCGGAAGATCTCTGCTGGCTAATTAGAAGTTTTCTCATCTGAAGTGGGAGCTTTAACTCTGCTAACTTAGGAGAGGCCTTGATGTTGCTACGATATTCAGAAAGCATCTTTCCTCTATATCTAAAGTAGAGGGGATGCAGAGGTTAAGAGGCTCGGGGGTTTTTTCCCATAGGTTATGTCTACACTACAGCATTATATCAAAATATCTAATTTCGAAATAGTTATTTCAAAATATCTTATTTTGAAATAACACGTCTACACACAAAATGCATTTCAAAATAGCACGTTCACACTGATTGGATGCTGAATCACATTTAAGGCCAGCCAGAACTGGTTCCGGCAGGGCATCAGGTCAGAAGTTACCTTGTGGCCAGGGTGGCCAGCAGGGCGCCCTGGGAAGGGCTGGAGCCCCCCTATTTTGAAATAAGCGTCTACACAGCGCTTATATTGAAATAGCAATTTCGAAATTGAAACCTCGTGGAATGAGGTTTACCAATTTTGAAATAAGCCGTCTGCTATTTCGAATTAATTTCGAAATAGCAGTTGGCTTGTGTAGACGTTAGGAAAGTTATTTCGAAATAACAGCTGTTATTTCAAAATAACTTTGCTGTATAAACATACCATAGAGATGAGTGGAACAAATGTAGAAAAGTTTGTGCACAGTTACTTCCAAACCCAGGCCTACTTACAGGCCTAAAGGGATTTAAATCACCCACAGTAATGGGCAGCTGAAAGGGAGCAAAGAGATGTAGAAATGAGTTTCTAAGGGTGCATCTATACTGTAGGGCTTAACTCGAAATAAGTTATGCAAATTGAGTGGGAGATGGACATCTAAATCGCCCTTTGCACCTTTGAAAAATCTACCCTAAAGGGCTTAGATTAGTGTTGAGTTCAAGTCCCCCTTCTCTTCATCGAAGAATATCCGTTAAAAAGTGACTTGACTGCTATATAAAAACCTACGTGGTGCGAGGAGTCCCAGTTGCAGAAGATAGTTTAATTAATGTGACGCAGACATAATGAGATCCAATGGTTGGAAGCTGCAGTCCTACCGTTCTACACAAATTTCAAGTGAGAAAATGTAAATTGTGATTTTGGACTGTGTGGGTGATTAACCATGGTAACAGCTTTCCAAGGTAGAGTTTTCATCCCTTGAAATCTTTTAAATCAAGAGCTGATGTCTTTCTGAATGAGATGTTGTAACTCCACCTAGGAGTTATGAGCTTGATATGGTGCAAATTTATGCCTCGTTCATTCATAGATAAATCAATTTTCAGGCCAGATGGGACAGTTATGATTATCTGGTCTGATCTCCTGAATTACAAAGCCACTCCTGCACTCTCTGAAAGCCTTACCATTCATTTTTGGTGCCAGAAAGGGAATGGAGCTCTTTGGGGGGGAGGGAAGGGAAATCTTCCCTAATAGTAAGTTCAGCTGGGACAGTCTAATTCTGCACATCTGTGTTTGTTACTTTCCAGATACTCCGCTGCATCATGCCATTCTGATTTGCTTTCTCTGCTTGCTGCCTTTCTCCCGAGGCATCTGTTCTGAAGTCACCTTGTCTCACTCAGATACTTAAAACTTGCCATCCCTGTGACCTGAGCAGCGGCGCAGCAGTTGGGTTCTGTTCACCTGAGCACAGAGGGATTGGAAGCTCGCCTCTGACTTGTTAAGACACCTTGATGGAATTCCAGGGACTTTTTTTGTTGCTGTTGTTCAAAGGAAAGTTATCGCTGTGCCACTCAAGATTGTAACTGAATTCATGTCAAGGCAATAATAGCTGATGGGCACTGCCTCTGCCAGCATTGCTCCAAAGGTGTTTGCTTTGGCTCAAGTCATTTCTACACATACAATGACTCTAATTTCTGCTTGCACTGTTTCACAAACGTTATCCGCTGGCGCTGCAACTGGGAGGAGGATATGTCTGTAGGAAGAGAAAATGGAATCAGGTGTCCACAAGGTAAAGCTGTCCCTCCTCTTGCCTCTTTGTTGATAGCTTTGTCAGAATCCAAAACCTTGGTAAGCATGGAGAATGCAGTAAGCATAATATCAGGAACATGCAGGGTCTGATTCTGCCCTCTCTTTCACCAGACTAAACTAGAATATTGCATTTGTGGTCCACCATGGCCAGATGCTGAATTGTTTTAAACAGGCATCACTCTACTGGCATTGAGAGAGTTGTGCCAGACTGCAGCAGCTGAGAATTTGGGTCCCAAAGCACTATAGAAAAGGCAGGTCCTAGGTAAGCGTTAGATCTACTTTACAAATAGGAAACGCCTCCTTTCTATGGCCGTTCTTCCACCTGGGACTTTCACCTGTGCAAGAATAGTATAAAATTCTACAGTGATGTAGTGTGTTACAACTCATCTGAGGTCACTCTGGGTATGTCTAGACTGCATCCCTCTGTCGGCAAAGGGATGCAGATTAGGCAGGTCGACATTGCAAATGAGGCAGGGATTTAAATATCCCGTGCCTAATTTGCGTTAAAATGGCCACCACTTTTTGCCGACTCAACACTTTGTCAGCAAAAAGCGGCAGTCTAGAGGGGCATCTGTTGAGAAAGAAAGCCTTTTTCAACAGATCCTGTAAACCTCCTTGCAGGAGGCACAAGGGATCTGTCGAAAAAGGCTTTCTTTCTCTACAGATTCCCCTCTAGACTGCTGCTTTTTGCCAACAAAGTGCTGTCAGCAAAAAGCGGTGGCCATTTTTATGCAAATTAGGCTCGGGATATTTAAATCCCTGCCTCATTTGCAATGTCGACCTTCCTAATCTGCATCCCTCTTCCGACAGAGGGTCTCAGTCTAGACATACCCACTGTAAGTAGCTACTCATTATGTTTGTCTACTTCCTTGCAGGCCTTGGGTAAACGGAGGCATGGATGTTAAGCTTCCTGCCCATAGTGAGAGTAGGAAAGAGTACCCAGGAGTTCTGCCTCCCACTCCCATACTCTAGTCTGCAAGTCTTGAAGGAGATTATTCGAAAGACAGAGCTGCCCCTTTTTATTCACATGGATTTCCCAGAACCCTTTGTAAGTTTCCATTGATGCAGGATTCTTCCCACTGGAAACAACTTAGATTCAAAGTAGTGATATGAAGACAGGAAATCTATTTCTTCTTTCAGCTTGGTTTTGTAACTATTATTTTAGTACCGGTAAAAAAATTCCCTTAACTACCTACAATTACAAGATCAAAGACCAAAGTCTGCTCTTGTTTACACTGGCATAATCCAGCACTGCTAACAATAGTGGCAGAGTTCTGGATCTATATCAATTTACTCAGGCCTTGCTTATTTACATCTGAGCTTAATTTTAGTTACGTGACTAGTCCAATTTGAAGTCACTGAGACTGGTGTGCTTAAAATTAGACTTCTTGTATCAGGACCAATGCAGAATTCTGTTCCACTGTTGCACTAACTCTGGTTTTCAAAATTCAGGGCCCCCAAAGATAGTCCTGAAAGTATTATTGGACGCTTTTTCCTTGTATCTTTTCTAGTTTTGTTTTTTCCCCTTTCTATTGTTCTGACCCAATCATATAAAATATATTTCAAATGAGTCACTTCAAGCCGAGGGCTCCCATTTCCCAGGAAACAGATAGAGACAAGGTCTTGTCCCCCAAGGCCATGTCTCTCAATTTGTAAAGAAGATCAAATCCTTCCAGGAATGGTGCAGAATCTGCACAGGGTCCTTGGATGCAGCAGTTTGCCTTAGGCTGTTTATTCTAGCAAATATGTCTATCAGCACATTCTGATAGTTGGCTGTGCATAGACTCCATGGCAGAGAAGGGAGTGAAACCTGAAACTGACACCATTCCGAGCACCTGTTTTATTTTTGAAAATCCATTGTCTGTGCATCTAAACATCAGCCCTTCTTTGGGTCAGTCTTGGCCACTTTACAGAGCTCCATTCACAGCCAGGCATGTGGCAAATTTCAGGTTAGCCCAAAATCCCCAGTAGCAACCTCAGTTCATAATATACCTTGATGGAGAACCCCCCTAATCTCAAACTAGGGATTGAAACCCCTCAGGGGGATGCGAGGTTGCTACACAGGGGGTTGCGAATTGTCAACCTCCACCCCAAACCTGGCATTGCCTCCAGCATTTGTAAGAATGTTCAATCTATTTTAAATGTGTTTGTAATTTAGCGGAGGAGGGTCACACTCAGAACCTTGTGATATGAAAGGAGTCGCCAGTACAAAACGATGACATCCATCATTCTAACCTCTGGTGTAACAAGGCGCACAGGTAAAATTACTCCCATCTAGATAAACGTTTGCCAAATTGAAGGAAGTGTGAGTATGGACACATCTGTGTAAGTGGAGAAAATGTGTCTGTGCAGCTAGAGGACTCAGATGGGACTGCTCTGCATGGATATGTTGACTCACGTATGGAGTTACTCTTGTGCATAGGTGTTTGCGGGATTGTGGCCAGAATTACTGTATTTGTTAGCTGTCTGCAAAGCACCCAATGGTGCATCTGACAAAATGGTTTTTACCCATGAAAGCTTATGCCCAAATAAATCCGTTAGTCATTAAGGTGCCACAGGATGCTTCATTGTTTTTAAAAGATCAGTGGTGATGGTGAGGCATTAAACACTCTTGCTGTCTCTTTAAGAAGTTCAAGAAAAGAAGGCCCCTGACAAGAATGTCCAAAGCAGAGTTCCTTGCTGGAGGGAAAGAGGGCCATGCCAAATCCTGGGCCCTGTAGCCACCAGCCCTGTAATTCCATCGATGATAACGTTTTCTGACATCCCACTTGACAGTGGATGAAACGTTGCTTCCCCGGCTCAGCACACACCTATCACAAACCCCTCCACCTGAGCAGGGCACACAGCTCTTGTCCGGTAGATGCTTTGGCTTGTAGGAAGCTGGAAATGGGCTCATCCACTCGTCCCTGACCTCTAGTTTTCTCAAGACCGAGGGAAGAACCACAGATCTTGGGAGATGTGCAGAGAGCAACATGGCCTTGAAGACTGACACGCCACATGTTTAGTCTTAGCACTGGAAATCAACATCACTTCCCACCACAGCCAATGTAGCCCTTGCCAGACCTGCAACCGCTGTGTCTTTCTGTACCAGCACTCACCTGCTCTTTTCTGTTGCACGCGGGAATGATTGTGAGTAAGTCTAGATGGGATTTGCAGGAGGCTGTCTCCCCGCTTCCTGCCCCCCCCATCCCTTTCTCTGGGAAGCCTTCATATTCAGGGGAGCTGACAGAATTGCCAGGCCCCTGGGCAAGATGAAGAGTAGCAGGGGCAGGGTTTCAGGTGGAAAGGATGGGACTGGGGGCAGCCAGCCTTCAGTACTACCCAGATTTCACCGTATCCCCCTTCCAGCCAGTCGTTAGCACCCTCAGTGGCAATTTAGAGGGCCTGGGGGGGGGGGTCTGGCTGTTGCCACGGTAACAGCAGTAGCCGCTGGGAGCACCAGATTCTTTTGAATCACCAGGTCCCAGAGCAGTTGCCCTCTTTGCCCCCACCTGTTGTTCTTCTCTATTGCCCGTAAGTCCAAGGAGAACTCCAAACCTGTCTTATGAAAGGAGACTCAAGGAGCTTGGCTTGTTTACTTTAACCAAAAGAAGGCTGAGGGGGGACATGATTGCACTTTTTAAATATATTAGAGGGATAAATACCAGGGAGGGAGAGGAATCATTTAAGTTTAATACCAATGTGGACACAAGAACAAATGGATATAAGCTGGCTAGTAGGAAGTTTAGACTTGAGATTAGACGAAGGTTTCTAACCATTAGAGGAGTGAGGTTCTGGAACGGCCTTCCAAGGGAAGTAGTGGGGGCAAAAGATCTATCTGCCTTCAAGATTAAACTAGATGGGTTTATGAAGGGGATGGTTTGATCAGATAACATGATCTTGGTAACTAATTGACCATTCATTATCAGTGGGAAATAGGTCAATAGAGGGATGATAGGAGTTACTATAGAGAACTTTCTGGGTGTCTGGCTGATGAGTCTTGCCCACATGCTCAGGGTTTAGCTGATCACCATATTTGGGGTCGGGAAGGAATTTTCCTCCAGGGTAGATTGGCAGAGGCCCTGGAGGTTTTTCGCCTTCCTCTGTAGCATGGGGTACAGATCACAGCTAGAGGATTCTCTGCATCTTAGGGTCTTCAAAGTATTTGAAGGCTTCAATATCTGAGATATAGGTGAGAGGATTATTCTAGGAGGGGTGGGTGAGATTTTGTGGCCTGCACTGTGCAGGGGGTCAGACTAGATGATCATAATGGTCCCTTCTGACCTTGGAGTCTATGAGTCTATAACTGAAAGGTATTAATTTTCAATGAGGAGGTTGATGTGAGTGAGGGCTATCACAGGCAATCTAAGTGGAAGAGATGAGTTTTCTGTTTCACTCTGAAAGTGCCAGGGGTTTATACTGTTCCAGTCTCATCTGGCAAGTGAGTTCCTTAATCTCAGCTCCAGTGAGAAACTACACAGAGAAATGGACTCGGCTATCTAATACATCAGGGCAGACGTGCTGAAACTAAGAGTCGCAACAGCCTTGCCCCTTCCTGTACTGCTAGATGAGGAAGAAGGTCTCTAACTGGCAATGGATTATGTGATAGGCATGATCTCGATTATGAAAGAGATTTAGCATCATTGTGAGACTTGTTTTTTTCTGTCTTGAGTTTAGCAGCAATTGCATTATCTTTGAACTTAAGGTGCAACCATGTGAAGTAGAGGAGTTTGTTTCCCTTCATTCGAACCTCGGAGAATAGTTTTTGTTGCGAAGTGCACAAAGCATTAACCAACGCCTCTTGGTTAAAATTTGCTCTTCCAGCTGAGATGATGATGGCACAGTGGTTAAGAAATGGCTGCTATTGGTGAACTCTATGTCTACACTGGCCCCCTAGTTCGAACTAGGGGGGCTAATGTAGGCATTCGAAGTTGCAAATGAAGCCCGGGATTTAAATATCCCGGGCTTCATTTGCATCTTCCCGGGTGCCGCCATTTTTAAAAGTCCCTTAGTCCGAACTCCGTGCCCGCAGCTACACGCAGCACGGACTAGGTAGTTCGAATTAGAATCTCTAATTCGAACTACCGGTACACCTCATTCCATGAGGAGTAATGGTAGTTTGAATTAGAGATCCTAATTCGAACTACCTACTCCGTGCCGCGTGTAGCCGCGGGCACGGAGTTCGGACTAAGGGACTTTTAAAAATGGTGGCGCCCGGTAAGATGCAAATGAAGCCCGGGATATTTAAATCCAGGGCTTCATTTGCAACTTCGAATGCCTACATTAGCCTCCCTAGTTCGAACTAGGGGGCCAGTGTAGACATACTCTATGAATCAAACACTTTCTTGTACAATAGCGGCACTGTTATCTTCCAACAAGCAAACTCTCTTTATTGGATAGTTATTAACACTACATTTTCTCTCTCCAGTGCCTCTGTGGTTTCACTGCAGATCTTGCCAAGCAAGAATTTACTTTGAAACCTGCCCTTCAGATGGAAGGAGCCAGTGTCTAGCAGAGCCCGTTAAAAATCCTCCTTCACTGTATTTTCCCCAGTCCCACCCTCTTCCCTCACAAGAAACGCTTTAATAGTAAAATCAAAAACTCTTGCAAAATGTCCATGTAATACTATATATTTTATTGAAAGTTACCAAATATTGAATTAGAGATCCTAACTCAAACACTTCTTACAAAACTGTGTATTTCCTTTCTTCCCTCTGCCCTGACCACGTGTAATATCGAGTGACGCTCTGCCAAGCATATGCCAACCCTGGGGTGCTGACTTTCTAATTTGCCCTGTGGGTGCACGACGCCTACTCCATCCTAAGCCCCACCTCCGCCCTGCCTCTTTGCACCCCATTCCACCCCTTCCCCCAATCATAACCCATCCTTGCTCCTCCTCTTCCTGCCTCTGCTCCTCCCTCTTCCTCACAGCACTTCCTGTCCATCACAGAACAGCTGATCAGCAGTGGGTGGGAGGCTTGGGGGAGGAGGAGGAGGACCTGGTCAGCTGGTGGAGTGCTGAATACCTCCTTTGTTTTCCAGTGGTGCTCCAGCCTCAGAGCACCCACAAAATCGGCATCCATGCCTCTGTGCCAGCCCCAGTACTTGTATTCATTGTCATTTCCCTTGGCTCCTCAATGCCCAAGGAGACCATGTTAAGGTGAGTTTTAACGAAGAGATCTCTTACCTTTGCTGGGGATGAGCCAAGCGACAGACTGCTCATGTGCTATCTGACTCGTGTGCACTTGGACTCATTAAAGAGGTCTCTATCCATATCCAAATTAGATCCTGGTGGTCTATAGCACACTCCAAGCACTATCCCAGGGGAGGATCTAATAGTTTTCTTCCCCAATGTGATTTTTGCCCAGACAGACTCTGTCTTCTCCATTCCTTCACTTTTTAATTCTTTGCAATCTACCTCAGCATTGATATACAATGCTACTCCACCACCTTTACCTTTATTTCTGTCTTTCCTAAACAGCACATACCCTTCAATACCTGTACTCCAGTCATGCCTAGTATTCCACCATGTTTCTGTTATTCCTATAATATCTGGTTTCACTTCCTGGACCAGTAGCTCTAGTTCCTCCTTTTTGTTACCTAGGCTCCTCGCATTGGTGTACAAACATCTTAATTTTTGCTGTTTGGCCTCACTCACATTCTTTACCCCATTTGGCATGGACATTGTACCTCTAATATGACCTATTAGACTAGTATCCACTCTGCCCTTCCTCCTTATGTACGTTCTCCTACCCCCAGCTATATCCTTTCTTACTTTGTTTTCCTCCCTCTCAATGCTAAAATCCGGCGTAGAGCCAAGTCCTCCAAGGAGGCCAGAGTGGCTGTGGAGGAACCAGCCAATCAGGAGCCAGGAGGGACTATATAAGAAGCTGCAGGCCTAGAGCAGGGGGCTGGATTTGATGACCTTCTGAGGTCTCTTCCAGCTCTATGGTTCTATGATTCTAGAAGGGAGACCTGGAAGGGAGAGCTCCAAGTGGGGAGTTGTGCAGGACATTGTCTCCAGGAGGAGAGGTTCTAGAGGCACCACTCCCTTACGAAGTGGGGAAACAGATTGAGTGACTGGATTCAGAGGGCACCAGCATGGGCCTCTGTTAGAGGTATAACCCGGAAGAGGTTTGTGATTACACACAAGGCTGTGTGACTCAGCCAGAGGGCTGAGTATCTGCAAGGCTTTGCAGACTGAGGCAGTGCAGGAACCCGCACTTGGCCAAACTGAGGCGCTCGTGTGAGGTGAGTGTCAATACTCTTGCAGGGCTTTCATAATAATACTTGCTACGGATGATGTGTTTCAGCCAAGGATATCTAAGGGCTTGCAACCATTAATTAATTTAATCTTTGTCAAATGCAGGGGGCAGGTAAGCTTTGTAACATTGCATGAATTTACCCATCTGTAAGCACAAAAATGCCCGTTCCCAAGTTAATGGAAGATTCAAGAGTCAGGTATAGAATGCAGGAGTTCTGATGAATAGCTTCTCCCACCCCCTTGTTCTAAAGTTACATTAGGTCACAAATGCACAGTACTTCCCTTAAGAAGGAGCAGTCAATTGCACACAGACAAAATGGAAAATGACTGTCTAGGAAGGAGAACTGCAGGAAGAGATCTAGGGGTCATAGTGGATCACAAGTCAACAGTGTAACTCTGTTGCCAAAAAAAATGTTTTTTTTTTAACAGGAGTGTTGTGTGCAAGAAGAGAAGTCATTCTTCCGCTCTACTCTGCACTGATTAGGCCTCATTTGTAGCATTGTGTCCAGTTCTGGGCATCACATTTCAGGAAAGATTTGGAGAAGGTCCAAAGAAGATCAACAAAATGATTAAAGGTCTAGAAAACATGACCGATCAGGGAAGACTAAGAATTGGGTTTTCTTAGTTTGGAAAAGAGAAGACAGAGAGGGGATATGATAGCAGCTTTCAAATACCTAAAAGCATGATATAAGAAGGAGGGAGGAAAAAATAAACTCTTTAACCTAAAAGAAGAAGCAATGGGCTTAAATTGCAGCAGGGGAGGGTTTAAATTGGACCCTAAGGAAAAAATTCCTAACTGTCTGGGTGGTTAAGCACTGGAATAAATTGCCCAGGGAAGTTGTGGAATCTCCATCCCTGGAGATATTTAAGAGCAGGTTAGACTGACACCTGTCAGGGATGGTTTAGATGGTGATTGGGCCTGCCATGAATGCCGGTACTGGAGTGAATAAGGTCCTGGAGGTCCCTGTTCTAGTGTTCTATGATTTCTGGCCGGGATGAGCAGGGACACAGATCCTCAGCAGGTGTAAAACTGACATAGTAAATTTTGCTAGCATATACTAGCTGCAGATCTGGCCCTTGGCACAGTCAATGGTGCTAAGTATTCACATTTACCATAATTATTTTGGGATTAATTAACTATGCTAGGCTCCTATAAAGAATATTGTCAACTATTTAATGGCTCATTGACTTTAGAAGCATTTCTAGCGTCTCTTTTTCAATTTCAGTAGAAGAGATTTTGTGATTTGTGGCTCCAAGTAATAGCTAGTGAGCTGTGAGCAGACCTCTCGCCCTGTAATGTATCTTACACCCTTCGACAAACAGGTTTGGATGGGCACTGGTGCATAGATACTATTTGGGGGCCTGGACTATCCAAATAATAGAATACTTGGTACTTGCAAGAGGCAGCTTGACTTAGCCTCCTGCAATAATACCTGCTCACTAAACACCCTTCATAGATGGTCTTCAGCAACATTTAGACAATGGAGAGGGATGCTTGGAATGAGTCCATGTGTTTCATGAGTTGCGCATGCATGAAATGTAGCTGTACACTGAGGTCAGAGCTCTCAGAAGAGCTCAGCTCCCAAATACATACCTAACGTAAGTGCCCTGTTTTCCAAACAGCTCAAAATGTTGGGTGATGAGCATTTTTGAAAAATCTGACCCTTATTTAAGTCACTTTCAGTATTTTCCAAATGGAGATGATACATTAGCTCCATAGCAGTTTGTTGTTGTGGGGTTTGTTTGTTTTTTCACTTAGAAATAGCTTTCCCCATCAGGTTTTCCCAACTGACTCCATTCAAGCCAATTCCCCCCTTCATTAATTCTTATCTATAGTACGCATCCTATAGGTGGGTAGCATCATACGGTGAAGTTGAGGGCAGTGGCTAGTTTCTAGTTCTTCTTCCAGGGACACTGCTGTCCTGCTTTGTACCTGGCTGAGCGATGGCATTGAAGGTTCCCACCTTAGCTGGCACCAATCCCTCCAGGATTACTCTGGAGTCTCCCAGATTTAAAGATGTGATGAAACCTCCAGAAATTCACCCACCCAAAGCTGGCAACCCTACCAATCCCATTTGAAGAACCCTTAAATCTTTTAGCATAAGCCAGCCTCACTCTGTAGCTCAAGGTTAATCCTACAGAAAATGGACTGAGATGAGTAAATCTTCCTCTGTATGACACAGTTGCCATTTCTGATTGGTATCTAACAGGAATTGATGTAAAACGGTGGCAAAAAAAATCCTTTCCCTTTATAAATCCTGAGTCATCTGGTCCCCTTACCTAGAGTCATAGGATTGGAAGAGACCTCAGGAGGTCATCAAGTCCAACCCCCTGCCCAACGCAGGACCAATCCCAACTAACTCATCTCAGCCAGGCCTTTGTTAAGCTGGGATTTAAAAACCTCTAGGGATGGAGTTTGCTCTAGGGCTACGTCTATACTACAGGCTTTTGTCGACAGAGGCTTTGTCAACAGATACTGTCGACAAAGGCTCTGTTGACAAAGAGCATCTAGACTATAGCCAGTTATGTCAACAATGCAAGCCACTTTTTCGACAGAGAGTCTAGATGCTCTCTTTTGTAAAAGCACAGTGTGGATGCAATAATGCCTTTTGTTGACATAACTCTGTCGACAAAAGGCATTATTCCTCGTAGAATGAGGTTTACAGCTGTTGACAAAACTGCCGCGTTCTGTCGACTTACTGTCGACACAACGTGGCGGTAGTGTAGACGCAGGTTTAGTTTTGTCGACAAAAGCTCACTTTTGTCGACAAACCCTGTAGTCTAGACACACCCTAGCAGCGAAAAATAAGGCCTCTTCTTTGCTTCATAGATAACCATGTCACCTCTTGGTATTCACCCCTGTACTAATAACAAAACGTAGAAGATGGGCAGGAACAATATTAGGAGGACAACGCTCAGTGAATGGAAAGTCTGAGAGTCAGCAGCCAGATAATGATACAGAGGATAAAAGAGGCTGGGAATTGGGTGAACATTGTGTCTCCAACATGAATGACTCACAGTGAGGGCTGTTGAAAAGGGTTTAAACTAATTTCCTATTAGATGATTCCCATAATATTTCACTGTGTCCTTCTCCTCCTCATGCTTTGTGTAAACTGCAACTTCATCCCTCTGAAGTAAACATTTTCTTTTGATCTGCAAGATTTCATCTCAGTAAGATAGGTGTGCAGCACTAAATAATTCAGTGTCTGTGATGTGTGTTAACAGCATTCAAATGAGACTTTACAGAAGAGAGACGCAATCAAAGGGAAAAAACCCAATCTCGCAGAGTAGTTTTTTGGCAATAGGTCTGTTAAACCTTTGACAACCCACTTACACGCTAAATATTGAAGCCAATTTGCAAGTTCCTAAGTGAAGTATTGCATGCCTAGGCTTGTGGCCTGTAGCAATACAGCTCAGCTTGAAGTCCCTTTGCATCGTAAATAATTTGCACCCATTGCCTTTGAGATAATAAATGAGGACCTGTGGGCAAAAGTGATGGGAATGTGTATGCTGAACTCCCCACTTTGCTGCAGGAAATTATTGGCAATCAGGGTTTCTAAGGAGGGGTAGTTTTGTTCTGGATTTTATAGGAAAGGCCTGGAGAGGCTCTTCAATTGTGCTCTAAAATTTCTGTGTCTCCGCCAATTCGAATCTCATCTAGCTGATGCTGCTTGTCACAAAGGTAGCGATGATTCTGCACTGAACTCCACATAGACCGATCCTCGTGTCTCATGGAAATTGCAGGATCAATGCCATAGGCAGTGGGTGAACCTAGGACTGGTTAAGGCCCCTCCCCTTCCACCTAGGGCCCTGCCCCCTGTAGGAGCTAGGCACCCCCTCCTGCCCACACCCCCACCACAGGAGCAGGCTCCAGCCCCCTGCGTGAGCCTTACTGGCCTCAGCCTTCCCTAGCCCCAGAGTTTGGAGAGGGCACATGGCCATAGTGTCTCCAGCCTCACCACGGGTACAGCCCAGGAGCTGCACTGAAACAGGGGCATCCTGGAGGCAGAGTGTGGAGGAGGCTGTGCCTGGCAGTCTGGAAAGGCAATGCCTTCTCCTGCCTCTTCCACCCACTGCCCGTGATCAAGGCCTTTTGCACTGTAATCATCTTGGTGTCATCTGGATCTTCCAGCAGTTCCTGTTCAGCCTCGTGCAGGTCCCCTGTGGGGTCATGGCTGTACACCGGTAGTAGGTGGTGTCGTAGCCTGTCAAACCTCCTCTTCTTCTGAAAATACATCATCACCACCAAGACGATGCCAATGACGGTGATGAGGAAGAAGGGCACCAGGATGTACCCTACCAAGGAGTCGTTGGAGGTCCTGGTGGCGGTGGGAGTGCTTTTTAGCACATTGAACACCTCTTTTTCCTCAGTTTGTGAGTTGTGTGAAGGCTTAGGCAGGGACTAGATGCCTAGAGGTAGAGGCAGCAGCATGCATGCCCAGAGGCAGAACTTTAGGTGCCTCAAGAATTTATACTCTGAAAACAGAGGGACCCAGTGTGTAGAGGTGTCTGAGGCATTGGTGGATCATAATAGAGCCCAAAATGGGAATTAGACTCCCAAGCCTTGGGTTTAGGCACGTAGGTACCTTGGTATTTAGGCTGCAAAAGCTTAAAAAGCTGGATATGCAGTTAATGCTCTAATTTTTGTATTACACTTCCATAAAGAGTTAATGTTTGCTAGGAATCCAAAAAATGTCCTATGCAACCAATGCTGCCGACCTCTGATCCATTCAGCAAATGTGTCTGGTTTCCTACGTCAGTGCTTGTCCCTGTGGGACACAAGGAATTCCCATATGTAAGAATGATATTGCTTTTTCTCTCTCTAATCCCTGCTGGGACTAGGAAGGCTGTTAGGGTTTATTTTCACCTTCCCAATCTGCCACTTGATGTGGTGAAAAGAGTAAGCCAGTTCCTCAGTGGGTTTAAATCTGCCTAGCTGCATTGTCTTCAGTTGGAGTGACGCCGACTGACACCAACTGCAGGTCTGTCCTGCCTGCCTCAGACTCTTCCACCAGAGGGATCTTGAGGGTACTCTAGAACAATCCAGCCAAGATGCTTTAAGCTTCTGGTGGAGAGTAACCCGAGAGTGGTCACTCCTAGCCTAGGGTCTTTCTCACATGGGCAAAATTCACCCCCTTCCTCATACAGCGATATAGAGCAAAGGTATTGGCGCCAGTTCTGCCCTCAAAATATGATCTATAGGCCTTTTGCTGGCTTGCTGCACTGGGGTGAATTTTATCCAGTTGATGTTAGGGCTACGGCTACACTGCAGGCTTTTTGCACAAGAACAGCTGTTCTTGCACAAAAACTTGCAGAGTGTTTACACTGCACGCACGTTCTTGTGCAAGTAAATTTACAGTACAGCGTCAGAAAACAGGGCTTCTTCCGGAAGAGTTATTCCTCTCCCCATGAGGAATAAGCCCTCTTGCGCAAGAGCTCTTCCACAAGAAGGCAGTGTAGACAGGCAACATGAATTTCTTGTGCAAGAAACCCCTATGGCTAAAATGGCTATCAGAGATTTCTTGCGCAAGAGAGCATCCACACTGCTATGGAAGCTCTTGTGCAAAAGCATCTGGCACTGTGGACCACTCTTGTGGAAGACCTTTTGCACAAGAACTCTTCCGCAAAACAGTTCTTGCACAAGAAGCCTGCAGTGTAGATGTAGCCTAGGGGTACATCTAGACTACAAGCCTCTTTCAAAAGAGATCATCTAGACAGCCACAAGACTTTCGAAAAAGAGCAATCTGGAAGCTCTCTTTCGAAAAAGCCTTGTTTGCGTTCAAGAACACCTTTTTTCAAAGGAGTGCTTTTGAAAAAAGGTGTTCTTCCTTGTTAAATGAGGTTTACTGCTGTCAAAAAAAATGCCGTGTTCTTTCGATTTAAGTTCAAAAGAACATGACAGCAGTCTAGATGCAGGTGAAGTTTTTTCGAAAAAAAGGCCACTTTTTTCAAAAAAAGTCTGTAGTCTAAACTTAGCCAAGGTGTTGCTTACATGGCTACCAATTCCAGCTGGCTGGATTTGTCTGTCTGTATTTAGCCTGCCATTGTTGTTTTTTTTAATTTCTTCCTCCATCTCTCCCTGCCACATTTTGGTGGATTAGTCGATGTGGTCCATCACCAATTTCATGTACATTTCTGGGTGTTTGAGTTGGGAGTGCTTGAACTGGATTCAGGGGGTTTGGTGTGGGGCCCAGTCTCCAGTTCTAAATTGAAGGCTCACTAAGAAGTGCCCCTCAGCATTGACCACCATTTTTAGATAATCACTGCTATCGTACATCAAAATTGCATTCCTTTCCTTCTCCTTGTCCCAGCTGTGCAGTTTGTCTCTAATAATATAGAAATCATGAGTTTTTAAAACACGGTAATTTTTTTCTGGTTGAATTCAATGGACATTGCAATGCTCAGGAAGAAAAATACAATCCATCTTCTGTGAAATGAACTCAGTCATCCTTCAGTTTATTGAGCGAAAGGGAATAGAAAACAAATCCACAAGTGCCAAAAGCAGTCTACAAGGCCTCATTCCATTTCTCTTTCCATTTGTTTCTTTGATTAAAATGATTTATTTAACCAATTTCTTTCAATATAATACTGCAAAATGTAATTCACTTTAATATCTCCCCCTGCCCAGTGCATGTATGGTTAAATTTGTTGGAGTGAAGGGGGAGATTTGCTTCTTAATGCTTATGAATTTAATAATCACTCACCTATATCTTTTTTTTTCAAGCTGATATATGTTGGAGGCAAAATTCTGGCCCCACTGAAGTCAATGACCAAACACCATTTATTTCAATGGAACTAGGATTTCCCTAGCAATCAGATGACTTGTTGCAAATCAAATGGTGTTTTAGCAATTTTTGCTCTATGAACTTACCCTGGCTTCTTCAAATGCATGTTTTATTTGCATTTATCGAAATTTATTTGCATTTATTTGTTTGCATTTATCAAAATAAGATAGAAGAACTAGAGGACACCAAATTAAATTAATGGGTAGCAGGTTTAAAACTAATAAAATAAAGTTCTTCTTCACACAGCGCGTAGTCAACCTGTGGAACTCCTTGCCAGAGGAGGCTGTGAAGGCTAGGACTATAACGGAGTTTAAAGAGAAGCTAGATACTTTCATGGAGGTTAGGTCCATAAGAGGCTATTAGCCAGGGGATAGAAATGATGTCCCTGGCCTCTGTTTGTCAGAGGCTGGAGACAGATGGCATGAGACAAATCACTTGATCATTGTCTTCGGTCCACCCCCTCTGGGGCACCTGGTGCTGGCCACTGTCGGCAGACAGGCAACTAAGCTAGATGGACCCATGGTCTGACCCAGTATGGCCATTCTTATGTTCTTATGTTCTAAGTGTTTATCTATTTAAGTGAACAATTTTCATCCCATAGTTTGTTCTGACCTTATTTACTTGGGGCTACAGTCTGTAGCCTTACACACTTGGGGTGCGTCTACACTGCACTGTAGCTCAAAATAAGATATGCAGTTTGGGTAGCTCAAATTGTGTATCTTATCTTATTTCAATCTTATTTAGAAATAGCTTATTTTGCACTTTAGCGCTGTCTACACAGCACCAAATTTCAAAATAACCCCCTTTTCCGAAACGTCCCTTAATCCTCGTGAAATGAGGTTTACAGTGATGTCAAAATAGTGTGCACGTTATATTTTGAAATAGTGGGCTTGCTGTGAAGATGAGGGATAGCTATTTTGGGATACTCCAGTATCCCGAAATAGCATTGCAGTGTAGATGTAGCCTCACAGAGATGTTTCACTTACAACATATTGCAAATTCTGTCACCCTTATTCATGATATTTATGCTTGGCATTGTCCCACTGAAGCCTTGAGATGCTAATTGAATATGGGCAGTAAAATCAGAATCTTTGACTACTTACGCTGTGACTTAGATGACCAGTGACATCTCTTCTGTTCCCTAACTGGATGGCTAGTCAGATTCCACCTCATTGAGGGGAGTATCAATATTTGAGCACACCACAAATGACTGACATCCCCAAACCTTTGTGAGATTTTTTTTCACAAGAGAAAGCATTGTTCTCCACATTTGACATGCGGGGAACTGAGGCACAAAAGGATTAATGACTTGCCAAGGTGACCCAGCCGGAACTATAGTCCAGATCTCCTGCAACCCAGTCAAGTGTTTTAATCGCAAGGCTGTTTTCCTTCCCTGAAAGCATTTACAGGCGGCCCCCGACTTGCAATGCGAGCGGTTCCTGGGGAAGCGTCGCAAGTCGGGAGCATTGTAACTTGAACCCGCATTTGTGATAGGCTTTGTGCACCGTCGTAAATGCGGGGCTAGGACGTAAGTCGGGGACGGAGAGGATTCGGCCCCTTCTGCACTTACAAGAATGGTTGTAAATGCAGGGGGCCACAACGCGGGTGTTCACCTCTTGGGGGTTTCCTGTAATGAAAAAATAGTTGAGATCCTTCTCTGTGCTGTGGCTATGGTTCCAAACTAAAACAGCTAAGTGGAAGTGTTAATGGAATCAGAATCTCCAATGAAAATTAAAATCATAGGATAGCTGTTTTTTCTGACATAGTAGGCGATTAACAGGGAACACGCTTTCCTACTGCTTCTGCTGTGCTATTAAAGCAAATTTAATATCATAAGATTCGTTTATAAGAAGCTAGTCTGCAAAATTGAAAAGAAGCAGTAATGAAGCAGAAGCTCACCCGACGTTTAGTTGACATTGACAATACATTTCTAAAAAGACTGATTCAACTGAGAAGTAATTACCAGATCCTCTGCCTTTCACATTTTCCTCTGAATTGAGGGTTGGGGAAGTGCCCAAACAATCCTGTGGAGTCCGTGGCAGTTCCTCAATGAAAGCCCCAGAATGGGGAGAGCACATGACACATCCCAATTACTTACCTGGCAAGGAGGAGGTACGATCTTCCTCTTTTGCTGTTACATCACTAGTCCTGGCTCTCCGCAGCTATGGATTCTGCTGACTGGTCCTTATTCAGGAATAAAAACCCCTATCTGGAAACTACTTAAACGTGTCCTGACGTCTCATTGAAGTGAACAAGACTTAAACACAAGCTTAAATATTTTCCTGAATCAAGGCCAACATGAAGATTTTGCATATGGGATAACAGGCAGTCAAATCAGTCCTGAATTGCCAACCATCTGAAGTTCCATTTAGCATCAGCTACCAAGATGAATAGCAGCATTCAGCACAGCAACATTTTTACTGCTGTAGTGGTGGTGAGATGGGTGTTTTATTTTTTTGTGAAACGCCACTTTTTGGTGACTGAACAGAATCTGAGGTTTACTAGAGCAGCACATTTTCCAAAAAGGAAAATAAGAACAGAAGAAATATTTGAGGGATTAAGACAGCCCATTCACCCCATGAAGGTTCATTTCCTTTAACAAATCTTGGCTTATTGGTGATATGGGCTTCAATTTGCTACCTTGTGAAGTATGCCAAGGTGTCAAACAACAGAAAATGTGTTGGGTGTTTCAGTTGCTTCAGTACATGGAAAGGGAGCTTTAAAAAATGTTTTTTGGAGCTGCCTTACAGCTGTGGAAGCAATTTGTAATTGCACGCCACGGGTGTAAATTCTGAGCTACAGTGCAGTGGTTCTCAGGCTGCTGTACGCAGACGTCTTCCAAGGGTGCATCAATCCCTCTAGATATTTGCCTCGTTTTTCAACAGGCTAAATAAAAAGTGTTAGCAAAGTCCGTCCAGGCCAAAATTCCATGCAAACATTGGCTTGGGGGTGCACAAGCCAAATCACACTTGGTCAAGACCAAGGTACCCGCTAAGCAGGTCGGCCACACAGCTCTGCAGCTCCTCAATCAGCCCCATCCAGACCTGCAGCTCCCTGTGCGGAGGAGCCCTGAGCCCTGGCTGGCCGGGGCTGGTTAAGCAGCTGCGGGAGGGGGGAGGGCGGGACTGATGCACCACTTGGAGGGAAGCTTGGTTGGGACCCACTGCTACAGTGTGCTGGAAGGGGGCTGTACCGAGGCTAGATTCTGGCAGTGGACATTGCTTTCCACTGAATAAGTAGATAAACTCTGTAATGCAATTCAGCACTGTGCAGTGCGGTACGTGCCCTGCCAAGTGTGAATGACTTACCCTCATCTTTGTACTGAGAATAACTTCGAATGGCCACGTGACTTTTTGGCTGTGAGATTCATCAGTGGTGAGGACAGTGACCTGCGCAAATAACCTTTTTGTTTAGCCGAATCATTCCGTGTCCGACTTTCAGGGGTTCTGAACGCTGCTGGTTTGCGTTGGCATCAGGCAGAGCTGTGAACGCGCAACACTTTGGGGGTGGGTGTGAAATGATTAACATCTCTTTGCCTTAGCTCACCCATCTGTAAAAGAAGGATCCCAGTGTTGATGTGAAGAGGCTGGGAGAGAGAGAAGCACCTTGAGTTTTGGCAAGAAACCCTGTGGAAGAGCACAGTCCTCACAGGCAGGAAACAGTATCCATATGTGCAAGGTAGACCACAGCCCTCGGAAGAGGTGGTGTGTGCATGTGGTATGAAAGCACATGCAGGCAGACAATTTTATTCAAGTTCTATGTGTTAGACATGTCCAAGTGAAGATATAGGCGCAGGAATCAGGGGTACTGCAGCACTCCTGGGCTCCCAGCCGACTGCCTAGGGTCCCCACTGCCTCCCCACAGACTGCAGGATACACACCCGGGGATCCAGCTGCTGCCCTGTTCTCCAGTGACTCTACTGCTGGCTCTGCATCCAGAGTCATGGCTGTTGCCAGCTCTGTACACTGGGGGTTCTGCTTCTGACTCCACTCCTGGGGTCCTGGCTGCTGGCCCTGCGCACTGCGGGGCTCTGCTTTGGCCCCATGCTCTGGGTCCTGGCTGTTGGCCCCACACACCAGGGCTTTGCTCCCGGCCTCAGCTGGGGGTGGGAGAACAGTGCTGGGGGGGCGGGTGTCAACACCCCCACTCTTTAAAATATTCCTGCACAACTGAGTGCAGAGAAACAGCCTGTGCATGTGACTTCAGCTGTGTGATGCTGCGAGCAGATCCTGCAAAGGGCTCGGCACGGCTTGTGAGGTGCCGAGAGCCTCAGCTTCCTGCAAACAAGGCAGGAGGCCCATGGGAATGCAGCATGCCCTGCCCCTGTCAGGATCAGGCCTCAGCAGCCCAGGATGTGGTCTGGTGTGACTGCAAACAGGGTGTGAAAAGTCACCCGGCTGGAAGACTGACAGTGCTTGTGATGGATCTTCCGAATGGCGAAAGCGCTGCCGCTCTGCCTACATTCCGCTTGCACTTGTCAGATAAGATTAAGAGGAGGAAGATGACGTGGAATCAGAACAGGAGAATTTTCCAATGGTGCGATAGAGTGATCACACCCATCATACTGCTGGACAGTGTGGCATATTGCTCCGCACCAGAAACCTGCCTTATTAGAACAAACAGGAAAACCCTAAAATTATAGGCTCTGGAGGAAGCTGCTGTACGTTCCTCAAAGGCACTGGGTAAGTTACACTGATGGCTTTCCACGTTCCTGAAAGGGAGCTGATTCTCAGAGTTGAGCGCCCACCTTCTTTCTCAAAATCAGATCAGGTCGGGCACCCTGAATCACTAGCTGCTTTTGAAATCTTGGCCTAAAGACACTGGCTTTGACCTTGAGAAACATGGATTTTTTTTACCAGCTCTGCCACTGACTTGTGTGTAACCATGGGCATGTCGCTCACTTTTCTCTGCCACTCTCTTCCAGCCAATCCTTTGTCAATCCTTTTAGTCAGGGGTGGATATAGGGCAGGGCAAGTGGGATGGCAGCCCCGAACCCCGCGCTCCAAGAAGCCCCACAAATGCACTGTGGTGCCACCGTGCATGCGCGTGGTGCCACCGCGTATGCACCGTGGCAAAGGGGGGGGCCCCGTGAAATTGTGCTGCCCTGGGCCCCACAAAATGGCCATTTGCCCCTGCTTTTAGGTCAGGAACAAACTCTCCCTAGGATCCTGATTTCAGCTGGGCCCAAAAGACACTATCACAGTATAAATAACTGGAGGATTTGCTCAGTGAATAAATACCGTTGCTCTTGTGGAGTTAGGGTTGGTATTCTGTTCCATAAAATGCTCAGAAGCTTCTTATGTAGAGTCAGGTAAGATCTTAGGTGATGGCTTATGAAGCTTTACATTCTCTAGTAAGTGTACGGTTCATCCCGCAAGCACTGGGCCAGCAATGGGAGCTGGGAACCATTCAAGTCCATCTTCATCTTGAAAATGAGGAAGTTAAAATTGTTTTCATGTGTGACTCAAGAGGGATTTAGTTGGCCAGCATCAGAGAAGTAATAGCAATGATGAGCTACCATGAAGACCTAGCAGAAGAGAGAACACGTAATAGAAGGAAGGCATGAGGGGATTAAAAGAGAGAGATGCATGACCATCGCAATGGATGAAGTAGTTGGAGAGGTGGGACGGAAAGTACAACTAGATCCCAAGGAGACGCAGAGCGCGCACAACTCACTAATTTTTGTGGAAGCTGGAGAGTACTCAGCGTCTTTGAAAATCTGATTCTGGATTGTACATTCACAACAGCACAAAGCAAGTCAAATTCTGAATCCCACTCCCTAGTCTTTATTGCAAGACCCTCCCTCATCTATGAAGGTTTAGAATCCTATAGACACAGCTGCCATTTTGGCCAACAGATCAGGGACGACCTCATTGAAAATCATGAACTAGAGAGTCGAGGCTTCCTAGCGGGCATTGTAACAGACCTGTATCCACTGCAGAGTGGGCAAGGAAGGGAGTATATCACACACTGACAAGTGTGGTACTTCCACTGAGGCCTCAGAGGTGGGCCGCTGTGGGTGCATCTACACAGCCGGGCTTAACTCGAAATAAGCTACACAAATTGAGCTATGTCAATTTCACAACTTATTTTGAAATAGCTTATTTTGAAATTGTGAGCATCTACACAACACTTATTTCAAAATAGAGCACTCTTCCTCTGACTTTCCTTAGTCCTCGTACTGTGAGGGTTACAGAAATTGGAGTAAGAAGTCCTCTAGCTTGACAGTATTTTGACATTATTCCAAAATAACTGCCTGCTGTGTAAACACGGACTAAGTTATTGTGTAGTTGTACCCCAAATGTCACCTGGCAGATCTTGCTTCTAATCCCTGACTGTTCTTGGTCTTCTGGTTGAGTTTGGCCCAGAACTTTCACTGCTCCGTACCTTAGTTTCATCATCTATACAATAGGACCATGTTCTGTGTCTCCTTTTCTGAAGTGTTCTGAAATACAGGTGGTCCCTAAGTTATGAGCGCATCAACTTACGACCGTTTGTATTTATGACCAACCTCCCATTAAGTGCATTACAGCCGATCACCGAGTTACGAACGCACGATCCGCGCTTACAAACAGCGAAGTCACATGTAAATGAATGGAGTCCAACTTATGAACAGATCGAGTTACGACCAAGGGTTTGGTACGTAACTCGTTTATAAGTCAGGGTCTATCTGTATCTAGGTGAAAATTCCTGTCCAGGAGTTTAGTGTCATTACAGATTCTTGCAGTGAATCACTTCTGAACGACTTTGGAAGTCCTTCTAAATCCTTTAGAAATATCCTCACATAAGCACAGATTCACCACACTTATTTCCAGATCAGAACCAGACTGATCTGTCCCTCCCTTCCTTACTCAATTGAGTAGAACGGCTGGAATCGGGGACTATCTTCCATGCACCATTTCTCATTGTTGTTCTTTCCCTTTCTTAGTGTCACAGTTTTGATGTCAGGGAAGCCATGCACTTCAAATTCTTATCCAAAGGTTTCAAGACGATTTTCATGGCAGATACGAGCAGTGATGCCTGTACTGATCTCAGACGTGGTTTATTTTTATTCTTCTATATCCACAGCTATTTGTCATGCTACCTTGCAGTATGGAACTCACATTTATAGGATTCTGGGAGATGTAACTCATTTTCTGTTTAATCCACTGTCTGTCAAAGAGAGAGATTTAAGACAGCATACCGTGGGTTTTCTGACATGGATCAGAATTTTTTTTTTGAGAGCAAGCGAGAGCACTCTGTCATTTGCCAGTGGTATGCAAGAGGATTCTGATTTCCTTGGAGGAGCTGTTGCTTGAACAAAACTTAACCTTCCAAAGAATATTGGATCAAATTCTATGCTGCCTGGTGCCTTATGTAGCCAAGTCACAGAAAAGCGGTGCTGTCTAGTGGATAGAGGCTTGGACCTGGATTCAGTTCCCAGTCCTGCCACTCAATGACCTTTGGCAGGTTATCTTACCCCTCTAACTCTCCATGTGTCTACACTGCCTTCCGGAGGTGCGACTAATGCATGTTGCCAATACCTGAGCTAGCTCGCTCAACATAACAGTGACGTGGTGGCACAGGATGGCTACCAGGGCTCTGGGCAAGCTTGTCCTCAAGCAGCCACCCTGTGCTGCCATGGCTTGATTGAGTTAACCTGAGTGAAGCTCAGAGATGAGGTGTGGTGCAGATGTGCCTCCCAGTCACGGCGAATGCCTCCATCAGTGAAATGGAGCTCCTGGTACTGACCCCCTCGGGTTGAGCACTGAGAAGTTCATGGGTCAAGAATGCTGGACAAGTGCTGGGTGGTAGGATTCCTTAAACTTGTGCAAGGCAGGGCAGGTTTTGCTGTTGCTGAAATCCTCTTGGTGCAGCAGCAATGGGGCTAGGCAGGCAGGAGGAAGGAAGGGCAAAGCATTGCCCTCTGTCACTATTTCTAGGGAAGTAGCTCCTAGAAACTCCACATACATTGCGGCCTATTCTGCAAGAGGCTGTGCAAATGCTTCACAGAGACAGGCTGCGCCATCCTGGAGGGCTTACACTCTGACTAGACACTGCGGGCAAAGGCTGGGAAGGGGAACACGGACATAGAAATGCAAAGAGATTTGTCTAAGGTGAAACAAGAAGGGAGTGACGGGAGGGTGGACAGAACCCTGCATTTCTGAACTCTAGCCTTATGCCTAATCCATTGGGCTGCACTTGCCTCTAGTAGGAATGTAACAGAGCAGTCGATTAACCGATTAACAAAATCTGATAGGTTAATGCTTTAGACAACACACATTTCCCTTCTCCAGGCAGTACATTTTTTAGCAGGCTGGCCAGCAGCTTGGCTCATTCCTGGCTTACACCGGGCCCTGGCTTACCCCCCGTGCAGTGCTGCATTTAAAGTGTATTAGGAGTTCGGTGAGTAGGCAGTCCGGCTCAGTTCTGGCTCTTGCCAGGTCTGGGAGCTCAGACTCCCCACCAGACAGGGGCTGCTGCCACCCTGCACTGCTGGCTCTGTATCAAAGGCAGCAGCATTGGGCAACAGGCAGCCGGTCCGTGAGGGGAGCTGGTTTTTAAACTGGCTCCCCTCATGGATCAGCTCCCGCCTGGCACCCCCCTCTGCTGCCTCTGATACAGGAGCAGCAGGGCGATCCTCTGGGGTGAGGCTGGAGTGCACTGGCTGCTGGCCCCACCCCCGGGGACTATAGAATAGTCGAGTAACCAATAAGAATTCTTGAGGTTACTTGACTATTCAATTAACTGATATTTCACATCCCTAGTCTGTAGTACACAGAACACGTCAAACTGGCATTCAGCCTTGCCGCAAATGTTGGAGATGCGAACGAGATGAGCTTTTTTCTCTTAGGATCGCTCTTAGAGGTCCCAGTTGCATTTGTGATCCCAACTGTGATAGGCAGAACGGAAAAGTTTTCCGTTAAAAGCATTTTCGGAAAAGTTCGTCTAGATTGGCAGGATGCTTTTCTGCAAAAGCACTTTTTACGGAAAAGCGTCCGTGGCCAATCTAGATGCGGTTTTCCACAAAAAAGCCCCGATCGTCATTTTCGCGATCGGGGCTTTTGTGTGGAAAACACTACTGTTCTGTCTACACTGGCCCTTTTCCAGAACAGTTTTCCGGAAAAAGACTTTTGCCCGAATGGGAGCAGCATAGTTTTTTCCAGAAAAGCACTGATGATTTTACATTAGAGCGTCAGTGCTTTTCTGGAAATTCAAGCGGCCAGTGTAGACAGCTGGCAAGTTTTTCCAGAAAAGCAGCTGATTTTCTGGAATAACTTGCCAGTGTAGACACAGCCGGTATGTTTACACTGCACACTAAGCCCAAGCTCTGACTCCAATTTGAGCCCAACCCTCGCTTCCGTCCGCACACACATCAGTGTGACTTGGGTCATCAGGCACTCAGGACTCCCCCTGGGTCAGAGCCTAAGTCCCGCTGTGACCCGAATGCAAGCCCTGCCATTTTGCAGTGCGGACATGGCTCAGGCTACAGACCCATGTCAGGTCTGTGTAGCTGTAAATCCTGAGTCCAGCAATTGTAAGCCCCAGTTTACAATGCAGTGTGGCCATCAAGTATGGGCTTGGGATCTTCAGGTTCACAAGCTTGGGTCCGGAGCCAATAGGAAGAGGGGGCCAGGAGAGCCATTTGGCCTGGGCTCGAAAGGGGCCCTCAAATTTAGACACGTTTGTTAATTTTTTGGCATTCAGTAAGTTATACAACTTGTGTTTATGCGCATCCCTATGGGACTCAGGCTAAAAGAGCATTTGTTAATGTAAAAATTCAAATGATGTCTCTTTTTTTTGGAGCCTTATTTTGTTTTCGTGTGTCATCATTTTGTATTATGGCTAGGTGGCTGAAAAGCTTGAAGGGGCCTTTCTTGGAACTCAGGGAGGACTTGCCTGGGTCCCAGAGAGTACATTTTAGACTGCAGTGTAGATTTCCCCATGGAGACTCAGGTTACAGCTACACTGCTGTTTTTTGCGGAAGAAGATATGCCCATCACGCTCGCATTTGCATATCTTCTTCCAATTCTTTTTGCGGAAGAGGTTTAGCTGCTATTTGGCCCCATGTAGCCAGAGCCAAATATCACAAAAAAAACCCTTCTAAACCTCGATTTACGAGGAATAAGGGGTCTTGCAAAAGAGGGTTTCTTCTGTAACATTTGACCCCGTCTACATGAGGCCAAATAGTGGCAAAACCTCTTCCACAAAAAGAATTGGAAGAAGATATGCAAATGCGAGTGTGATTGGCATATCTTCTTCCGCCAAAAAACAGCGGTGTAGCCATAGCCTCAGAGACAGCAAGTCCCTCCTGCGAAGAGGCTACAATCTAAATAAGCAAAGGTGGAAGGGGAAGCAGAGGCACAGAGTTGAATAGACGTGTCCGGTGTCGAATAGCAGCAGGTCTCCTGACTTTCAGGACCGCATCCTGTGCATTCGACCAAGCTGCTCTCACCCTTTCAATGCAGCAAGAGCTGGATGAACTGAAGTTCATCCAAAGTGGGTAGGCACCTTAATTACAAATCCAGCAGAAAGTTAGGGACATCTCCCTACTAAAAAATTAGCCCTTGATCTTTGTGAAAACCCAATCATATGTGAGCACATAAGCATGGCTCTTGATTAAAGCTGTTAAGACAATTGAAGAATGTGATCTCAAAGAAGATTAATCTGCATTGTCCAAACCATTTTAGAGACCTGGGTCATGATTGGCAATCTCCTGTTTTAGCGAGTGGCTCTTTCAGATGCAGTCACTGCATGCGTCTCTGCCTTTGAATAAAAATTTTGTCTTCCTTAGATGCAAACTGAAAGAAAATGACTTGACTGGCTTGATGCGTCAGACTTGCTGCGTTCCTGATGAAGAACTTGGCTCAGTGAAATTATAATCACTAGGGATGAGACAAATTTGTTCTCTCTCAGAACTTCCAGGGTGATGCCCAGATTACAAAAATAGGCATATTGGAGAACATGTGAGTTAAGTCTATTTTAAGCATGACTACACATCATGTGTAGACTGAGTTTTAACACCTTTAAAAACATAGCATGCCTAAGCTTGACCACAGTCATCTGATAGATTTTGAAGCTGTTATACTGTGCCTATACTAAGTATTGAATCATGTTAAAATGGTGGTAGCTAACATGTTGTCATACACGAGTTATTTCTCAGTCGGTGTGAGAACTCTGACTTTGAGCCACTCATCATATCTCACCATTCAACATATCCTTGCCCCTTCTACTTGTGTTTAAAAATAAGCATTTGCTTCTCTGGATCCGGACCAGAGTGGGTCACACCACTGAGGAGGTTTCTAGGTAGAAATAAATTAAAAAAGTGGGGTGTTTTTTAGTGATTTAATTATCTGAATGTAACAGGGTTTGTTTGTTTTTTCAACTAAATTAATCTACATCTCCTCCAGGAAGTGTTAAATGGATCCAATCCAATAATTTCTAAATGGAATCTTTTTCTGTCAGGAAATCCTTGCTTGAAAGTGAAATGTTTCCCTTTCAATGATCATATTGATTTTTTATTAGATTTCATTTTGGAAAAAAATTGGAATGATCTATTTTGAGTAGAAGCATTCCATTGACATTTTCTGAAAAGAATATTTAATTTCTTTAAAAATCATAGAATCATAGAATAATAGGACTGGAAGGGACCTCAAGAGGTCATCGAGTCCAGCCCCCCGCCCTCAAGGCAGGACCAAGCTCCACCTACACCATCCCTGACAGATGTCTATCTAACCTGTTCTTAAATATCTCCAGAGAGGGAGATTCCACCACCTCCCTTGGCAATTTATTCCAATATTTGACCACCCTGACAGTTAGGAATTTTTTCCTAATGTCCAATCTAAACCTCCCCTGCTGCACTTTAAGCCCATTACTCCTTGTCCTGTCCTCAGAAACCAAGAGGAACAAATTTTCTCCTTCTTCCTTGTGACACCCTTTTAGATATTTGAAAACCGCTATCATGTCCCCCCTTAATCTTCTTTTTTCCAAACTAAACAAGCCCAGTTCATGAAGCCTGGCTTCATAGGTCATGTTCTCTAGACCTTTAATCATTCTTGTCGCTCTTCTCTGTACCCTTTCCAATTTCTCCACATCTTTCTTGAAATGTGGCGCCCAGAACTGGACACAGTACTCCAACTGAGGCCTAACTAGTGCAGAGTAGAGCGGCAGAATGACTTCACGAGTTTTGCTTACAACACACCTGTTGATACAACCTATGACTTAATATCAATGTTTAAAAAAAATGACTTAATATCAATGTTTATATCACATTCAGAGTCAAAATTGAAAGAACCCATCTTGATTTAATGAAGGAAAATATTTTTGCAGGAAGTATCAACTGCTTTTCTTTTCATTCCATTTTGAAACAGAAAAAAATTTCCCAAATCATGGGATTTACTGCAAAATATTTCCTGCCCAGCTCTAGTGCTCAGTATAAGGTGAAGAAAATCTCAAAATAGATGCTGTGCTATTTGGATAAGTCGCAGAATCATAGAATACCAGAACTGGAAGAGACCTGGAGAGGTCATGAAGTCCAGTCCTCTGCCCTCACAACCTCCCTAGGAAATTTATTCTATTGGTTAACCACCCTGACCGAGATTTTTCCTAATGTTCAACCTCAACCTTCCTTGCTGCAATTTAAGCCAATTGCTTCTTGTCCAGCGTTTACAGTAATTTTTTTCACCCTCTGTTTCTCATTCTCCATTTGTTTTGTTACTCTGAAGAGGCACCAGGGAAAGAAGAGATCCTAAAGGGCTTTCTAACCTCCCAATTTATATGGATAATGAGAACATTCAGAGTTGTGTAAAGGGTAAAAGTCACCAGCGGAGAAGTTGGAATGGGACAGGCTCCTGCTTCAAAATCCTGAGCCAACTTCTGACTGACAGGAGTCAAGAAGAAACTTGCCATGGTAACAAATTGACTCATCGCTTTGTAATGCAGAGTTGTCTTTAACTTGTTATTCTTAAGTAACTAGTACAAGCTATTGAATCAGATGCTCCAATCCAGTATGGGCAATTCCAATGTTACTATCTTTTCCCATTTGTCACACTCACTCTCTTCCCTGTTTCCTATTTCAGCTCAGCCCATCCTGCCTCTTCCGGTCTCCTTTTTATTTACAGATCACTGTACCATATTTATGGATATGTATCTATTTACGGATCACTGGGCTCTGCCCAGTCCAGTTTACAGTGATCAAATCAATGTAGCTCTGAATACTTTCACTCGAGAAGTTTCCTGGTAGCCAGAAAGAGCCAAATCCACTTCATAGTCCTATCAGTGAGAGTTTTGCCATTTACTTCAATGAAATGAAGAATTTTCCCAAGTGTAATTCACTACAGCTACTTTTTGGGGTCTGAAAAAAAAATTAAAAAGAGAATATTATTGGTTTGTTTAGTGAAAACTGTGTTACGATCAGCAGAGATATCCACAGATTTTCCCCAGCTGAGTTGACCCACCCAACTTGCAACATTAAGCACAAGATGGAAAGATGGTCTTTGCCCTGAAATGTTTACAGTTAGAGGCTATGGCTACACTACGAGTTTTCTCGGCAAAAAATATGCTAATGAGGGACTCGTTTGCGTGAGTCATGATCTCAGTTGCATATGTTCTGCCTATCCGTTTTTGCGCTAGGGGATTTTGTTCGAAAACAAGCATCGTGGACATTTCCTTTTTGTGCAAAAACCCCTTTTTCTACAAGATACCTGGGGCATAAGAATCTTGCGGAAAAAGGGTTTTTCGTGCAAAAAAGAAACATCTACACTGCTTGTTTTTGCAGAAAAACCCTGAGTGTAAAAATGGATTGGCAAAAAATATGCAACTGAGATCGTGACTCATGCAAATGAGTCCCTCATTTGCATATTTTTTCCCGAGAAAACTCATAGTGTAGACATAGCTGTAGGGTGAAATTCATCCCTGTGAAAAAAGTCTATGCGCCACTTCAGTTTTATATAGAAGTTTTAAGTGGGACTTAAATGTTGTGTAGACTTTGGCTGTGTCTACACTGCACCCCTTTTCCGGACAAGGGATGCAAATTAGACACTTCGGAATTGCAAATCCGCAGGGGATTTAAATATCCCCTGCGGCATTTGCACTTACATGGCTGCCGCTTTTTTCCAGCTTGGGGATAAGCCGGAGAAAAGCGCCAGTCTAGACGCGATTCTCCGGAAAATAAGCCCTTTTCTGGAGGATTTCTTATTCCTACTTTCAAGTAGGAATAAGAAATCCTCCGGAAAAGGGCTTATTTTCCGGAGAATCGCGTCTAAACTGGCGCTTTTCTCCGGCTTATCCCCAAGCCGGAAAAAAGCGGCAGCCATGTAAATGCAAATGTCGCGGGGGATATTTAAATCCCCCGCGGATTTGCAATTCCGACTCGTCACATTAGCATCCCTTTTCCGGAAAGGGATGCCAATGTAGACGTAGCCTTTGTGTTAGCCTTCTGCACAAAGGTAAATTTCACTCTTAAAAGGTAGGAGGAGACATGTTACCCCTTCCTTTTATCTCAGGCTGTGATCACAGCCTATGTCTGAGATTGGTAAATACCAAGTAACATGTAACTTGCAGGGTGACGGTAAGAGTAGAACCACTGTAGGAGTCTTAAGAGGAAAATAAACTAAGGAGCTAAGCTGAATACCAGAATTACGTCCAAGACTAGTCTCCCAAGAAAAGTAGCTGAAGCCCAATGATATGGATCATTTTAAAATCTGACTGGACAAAAATGCCTGCAAAGTATGCTATTGAAAGCAGTCGTGTACTGATAAAGGGATGGATCAGGTGAGCTGCTCTAACAGGGCTTTTCCATCATTCCTGTTATACTGTATTGCTGTGCCCTGTCAAATATTTTGGAAGAACATTTCTTTTGGGAGAGGGACCTGCTATATCCATCTAGGGCGCTGGGCAATTGACAGCACAAATTCACTGATATGCCGGACAAGATAGGTGAAGGCTGAAAACATTTGTTAGCAGACTAACTCCAGCACCTTTGTCACTTTACGTGACTTTATTGCTTCTTACGGAGAGCAATGGGGAGGAATAGATCAGATGAAAGGAGAGACCTGGCAGGAATAGAAAACACAGCTGTGTATACCAGGTAAAAAGAAATGGATGATGTTCAAAATGTGGCTTGAAGAATTTTATACTGAATCAGATCACTAATTCTCTCCAGGCCCTCCCCGGTGTCCCTTTGGAATTCCAAACCTCTCTCTTAGTTGCTTCAAGGGGCCACCAATTATTATTTCTATTTAGAATCTCTATTTTGTACTGCAAGCCCTTCTGTGCTGGGTATAGTACAGACACCTAGCAAAGAGCCTTCGGGTAAGCTGAGAGATGATGGATAGATACAATAACCCAACAGGTTTGGACTAGACAGTCCATGTGGCAACTCCACTGTCCCCATTTATTCTGATTTGCTGCGACTTGCTTTCACTCTCATTTATGCTCCTCTTTCCACTCTGTCTGTTCTGCCTCCCCTTATCTGCTTGCTCTTTATTTGTGGATGACCCTATATAGTGTTTTCCCAGGTGATCATGATAGAAACAGCCACAGCACAGCAGCTGCCTAATCATGCTCTTGGTTTTTTTTTTTTCCCCCGTTGGTATCAAAATGCCAGCTGGATATTAGCTCCTGGGAGTTCTTCCTTTTGACTGTGTGGCTGGTTCAGAAATGAAGAACTCAGTCTGATTCTGCTTTTTCGTGATATGGAGTGGGAAAGGGGTTTATTTTTAAATGGTGTCTTACAGGCTCAATTCCAATTAACTAAAAAAAAAATGTGTTTTACCAGCCAAGAGCAAAGAGAGCAATCACTGAATCTGAAAAAACCAGGGATTTCTAACAAGCAATTCCATTCTTCTTTTAGAGAAGGTGAGCAGTGCTTCCATTCCCAGAATGTAATAGGCTAATATCAACCTGGGTGTAATGCATGTCAGGGTTAATTGGGATTGAGATGTCTGCATCCCACTGGTTAGACTTTTATACACAATGATAGAGGGCTAAATCAAATCCCTAGACCCAAATGTCCCTGCAATTTGGATGCTAGTTGGGGTATTCAATAGAGGATCTGATTCTCCATTGCATTGCGATGGTTTCAGTAATATCCCCATGAGGAATCATGCTCCAAACCCAGGTCTGGATCTGAATCTCGCCCTCTAATGGGTAGAGCCAAAATCTCATGTCTCAGGGCAGGTACATCCTATCCCACATGGGCATGGCTGGGGAGCAGTGTGTGTGGACACCATGATTAATCCTATAGGGTGGCCTCCAAGCCACAGAACCCTACAGTCCAAGATGTAGGGACAAGACACTTGCCCCATTGCTGCATGGCCTAATAGCTAGAGTCAGTATAGTAGCCTGGCATCATAGGGCAGTCAGCCCAACAGCTGGCATCAATACCCCACCATCAACAAAGGGGCTGGTGGCCCAGATGGGGAAGATCCTGACCCAGGGCTGTGCAGTGGCAGATCAGAGAATCCCATAGAAACACACTGAGCAAAGCCGGATGAGCCATGCCACTCACCAGCTCACCGGGGTGAGCCATACCACTCACCAGCTCACCGGGGGTGAGCCATACCACTCACCAGCTCACTGGGGTGAGCCATACCACTCACCAGCTCATCCAGGTGAGCCATACCACTCACCAGCTCACCGGGGTGAGCCATACCACTCACCAGCTCATCCAGGTGAGCCATACCACTCACCAGCTCACCGGGGTGAGCCATACCACTCACCAGCTCACCAGGGGTGAGCCATACCACTCACCAGCTCATCCAGGTGAGCCATACTACTCACCAGCTCACCAGGGTGAGCCATACCACTCACCAGCTCACCAGGGAGAGCCATATCACTCACCAGCTCATCCAGGTGAGCCATACCACTCACTAGCTCACCCTGGATCACTTCCTACCGTAGTCAGTGTTGTGTCGATCCATGAAGTTGGGATCTCCAGGCTCCTCACCACAAGCCGGTCCCTGGTGCTCCATCAGCTGAGGAAGCCTCATCAGCTCCTCTGGGTCCTCAGGTCCTACTGGGGGACTCTGCAGCTGGCTCTCAGTAGGAACTTCCACCACACACCCTTCCTCTCCAGCATGACTCCTAGGCTAAGACAAGCTGCATCTTTTATACTGGACCAGCTCCTCACGCATGCTCAGGATGCCCAAAGGGGCAGGACTTCCTCCACCCACCCTTCCAGCCTGGTGTTGGGTACACAAACCCCGTCATACCCCAGATCTGGTCTTGGAAAGAGCTTGGATTTCAATGTAACACTGGCAGCTTGGGGCCCCTCCCTTCCTGAGAGTGGCTGTATATGGGCTGTCAGTACTAGAGGAGCGACTTGCAGAAGCCATTTCCTGTTTGACAGAGAATTGTTTGTGATTGTACACATGGCCCTTTACCCTTTTGCTCCCTCCATAATTAGTTCTCTGAATTCCTAACTGGAACGTGGCTGTGTCTGAAAATCAGGGCCTGTCAGGGCAGAACTGTCCAATCGAGAGGAGTTCATTAGGTTACTGCAGTGCCTGCATGAGTGAACGAGCCAAGGAGCAGATGGAATAGTAATTGGGAAGCACCAGTGCTAAATAAATAACGGAGAATAGTCGTGATACATTATTTTTGAAATTTTAACATAAGTAATAAGAGAGAGAGGATGGCCTTGGCCTTGTGGTTAAGGTACTGGGCTGGGACTTCGGAGGTGCTTGTGAGCAGAGGCTGAGGGATTTGGGTTTATTTAATCTATGGAAGGGATGAGAAGGGGGATTTGAGAGCAGCCTTCAACTACCCGAAGGGAGGTTCCAAAGATGATGGAGAGAGGCTGTTCTCAGTGGTGACAGATGACAGAATGAGGAGCAATGGCCGTAAGTTGCAGTGGGGAAGGTGTAGGCTGGATATTAGGAAAACTATTTCCCTAGGAGGGTGATGAAGCACTGGGATGGGTTATCTAGGGAAGTGGTAGAATCTCCATCTCTAGAGGTTTTTAAGTCGTGGCTTCACAAAGCCCTGGCTGGGATGATTTAGATGGGATTGGTCTTAGCAGGGGGTGGTACTCAACGACCGCCTGAGGTCTCCTCCAGCCGTAGGTTTCGATGCTAACAGACTCCCTGTGTCAGCTTAATGTCTCTCAATTTCAATGTGCTTCAATTCCCCATATCTAAAATAGGGATAATGGTTTTAGCTGTCTTTTAGATTGTATGCTTTTCGGGGCAGTTAATGTTTCTTACTATGTGTTTGTACAACACCTAACACACTGGGGCCTTTATGCCAGTGTTGGGGCCACATCCAACCATTGGGATTCTAGGAGTGGCTCAAGAGACATTTTTACTGTGGCCCACACACAGGGTTGCCAGATTGTGCTGGTTTTCGTCCGCATGTTTTTTTCCTGACAGGTATTGCAAAACTGACATGCACGTAAGGAACAGGCATGTGATGTGAGGTATGTGCTGACTGCACACAATATTGCAAGCTGTGCACTCCCTGTGCACCCAGTCAAAGTGCTGCTACAGTGCAAACAGCACATCCTGCAAATTCTAGGTGTGCAGGCGCAGGTAGCACAACTACCCTCAGGGGACCGTCTTGGTCACGACTGTTCATGCAGCCCGCTGAGCTGGAGGTCTACTTACACAGGCCCGTTCATCAGTCTAGGCTGCCCCTCACTGCTTTATGCACTACTGAGAGACCAAGAATACTTGATTATTCCATAGCACTTTCCATCTTGTAGCCCTGGGGGAATTCTGCAATTCTACTATGACTCCAAATGCTACAGCTGTAGAATTCTCCCACAACATCCCTGAGACAGGAAAGCATGAGTGCCACTGCAGGTGCAGAGCCAGGGGTTACGGGGCTGCTCCCGTGTCAGAATTTGAGCTGAAAGAAGTTTTTGCCTCCCAGGGCATTGCTCAGTAGAGGAGATTTGGAAACCAGGGGTTTGGAGCTGGCTCAGATGGGGCATGATGAAAGGACTGGAGAGGACTTTCAGCAGCAGGCAGCAGGTGGGGGGACAGACTGACTCTTGTCTGGCGGCTACTCTGACCCACCACATCGCCTGGCTGCCTCAACCTTTGGACGTGTCCCAAGCTGACCTGACTCTCAAATTCCAGTTCTTTGGCTTGGGGAGGAACCCCTTGCAACAGCAGGCTTGGGGCAGTCAGGAGAGAAGCCCCTGTGGTGTAAGCTTGTGGAGGGGCCCTATGGGAGAGGTGTGCAGGGATGGTTCTGGGCATAGGAGAGCAGAGCACGTGTTGGGTGAGCTTGAGGCAATGATGGATTTGTTTCCACGGAGGTGAGTCCATGCTGAAGGAGACATTCTGGAGCTAGCGCTCTACAAGCTAGCAAGTTAAAAATTGAGCCAAACCCTGGCCGTGCTGCACGTGGCGGGGTGGGCTACCCATCCCATGGCTGTGCCTATGGGAGACCCTACTCATGGTGGCCAGCCCTTCCTGCAGCTTGCACTGCGGTGGCTACTCTGCATTGTTAGCACGCTAGCTTGATGAGAGCTAGTGTGCCCCCTTCGGCTGGGACCTACACCCCCAGCTCCATGCTGAGAGCAGAAGGATGGTATAGGTTGGACCTCCCAGGACTGGTGCCCTTGGGATATGATTGATCCCGGATGAGAGATTTTTCCAGACCAAAGGATGTCATTTATGGCTCCCCTTTCATCAGCCCCCACCCTCCCCAACCCTGGCCCTGCCACTGGCCAGCTCCTCCCATGCCACCAGCCCCACTTCCGTGGAAGCCCACCGGCAGCGAGATGCCCTGCTGGCCCACAGGATTCCCAGTCACCAGCACTCCACTGGGATTCTCTGGTCCTGGAACATCTGTGGTCCTGCTGGACTGAGGATGGTGCCAGACCACAGAATCCCAGCTGAGAGATGTTCAACCTGTAGTGCGAATACTTTAGGAAAGAAATAGGAGACTAAGGTAATTTATCAAAGTTTTGGACCCTGGCCGTAGAGCCAACCACAGATTGGGGAGAAGGGAGGGATCAAAATCTGAGCATCTGATCTCCAGGCTCTCAGTGGAACAAAGGTCTCTAGGAAGAGAGGATCATGTGCTAATGATCTGACCAGTACCTAGGACCCCTGAATTTTAATTACGGCTCTGAAAATGACCCTGGATGTGACGTTGGGAATCCTGGATGCTTTCTGCCTCTGAGAACTGGGAATAGCTGCAGAATGCTTTGGGGGAGGAAGTGCTAAGTGTTCGTCATAGCTCCTCTGTCATCGGTGTATAATTGCCGTCCTTTCACAATCCTCACTAGGGCTACGTATAGACTACAGTCTTCTTTCGACAGAGGAATATAAATGAAGGACTTTGAAATTCCAAATGCGCTGATTTACAAATGTCGTGCTTCATTTGCATAATGGATTCCGATCGCTTTTTCAATAAAGGATTTTTCGGAAAAAAAACCCCCCACCATTTAGACGCAGTTCTTGGAAAAAAAACAACTTTTTTGAAAGAACCTGTAAACCTAATTTTTCAGGCATTAGGGTTCTTTCAAAAAAGGGGGGTTTTATCGAAAAATCCTTTGTCAAAAAAGCGATTGGAATTCATTATGCAAATGAAGCACGACATTTGTAAATCAGCACCTCATTTGCAATTTCAAAGTCCTTCGTTTACATTCCTCTGTCAAAAGAGGAATGTAGTCTAGACATAGCTTAGGAGGTTAGCACTGACCCTGATAAACCTGAAGATTGTACACATGGCTTTGGCTGCACTGGCTGGCTGAAGATAGTTATTCAAGCCTTAAAACAGTTATTTTTGGCATGTATGACACTGAAAAGTCTACTGAATCCTCTGTGAACTGGAGCTCCGTCGCCACAGATTTATGTGAATTACCTGTATCCCTTTTGGCTGATGCAGAAGGTTTCTTTGATGACACCTGTCATTTTGAATTCATTCTTCCACAGCCCCCATGATTTTGATTGTTCTCTCTGATGGGAGTTAGTGACTAAACTTCTACAATGCTTGCGTGACACGAGTTCTGTAACATATCAGTCAGTGCTGGATTCCTTCTCAACTACAGAGGGGTTTCACGATGCTTGTCTCTTTACAGCTGTACTTCTGAGCTGGCTTGGTCCCTGAAACGGAGTGAAACCAGTGTTAGGAGCCATATGTATAAGACACAAACTATATCCCTGTGTAGGGCCCCTACCAAAGACATGGCCAAGAAAGGTGCATCACCAGCCTTGATCTGATCTCTCCTGGTGAAATCTGATCCTTTGTATGCTTTTACCCTGTATTCTACAGATATCAGGGAGAGCCGGTGTTTCTCAGTCTAGAGGCCTGACTCAAAAGGGAGTTGTAGAGGGTTGCAAGGTTATTTTAGGGTAGTCGCAGTATTGTCACTCTTACTTCTGGGCTGCCTTCCAAGCTGAGCAGCCGGAGGGTGGTGGCTGCTGATGGAGGGCCCAACTCTGTAGGCAGCAGCGCAGAAGTAAAGGAGGCAAATCCATCCCGGGCCATCCTTCCTTCTGCTGCAGCTGCTGGTGGTGGCTCTGTCTTCAGAGCTGGGCTCCTGGCCAGCAGCTGCCGCTCTCCAGATGCCCAGCTCTGAAGGCAGCACCTCTGCTAGCAGCAGCACAGAAGTAAGAAGCATAATTGCAACCTCTCCCCCACAGTAATCTTGTGAACACTCCACACGCACGCACACACACATGCACACACACACACACACACACACACACTCTTTTTAGGTCAGGGTGCCTACAGTTACAACATTGTGATATGTCAGATCTAAATAGCTGAAATCATGAAATTTTAATTTTTTAAAAATCCTTTGTCTGTGGAATTGTCCAAAATGGACCATGAATTTGGAAGGGTCCCAGTTCTGTGCCATTCGGGGTTTGATGAACTCAGAACAACCATACAAGGCAGGAGATCAGCAATGAAGCTTTTCTCCTCTAGCTCACTGGGGGCAGGGTGAACTGTATTCTCAGGGACAGGGCAGTCCCAGTCCTGTCTCCACCTCACAACATTCACCACTACAGTCATTGCATTTTCGGGCAGCTTTGAACAGACATGAAGCATTAAATGCCTACTCATTGCATACTCAGTGCACAGGTAACATTATCAGCTCCGCCCCCGAGCAACGATTTAAATGAAGAAAAACAATTGAGCTAAGGATCTGAGTAATGCCAGGTAAACCTTGTAGTATTCTCTAGTAGCAGTATTACCGTGATTATGTATTTCATTCTCTGTAATTTCTTGTGATTCATCTCATTGCACGATCTGTTAAGTGGGATAAGAGTTGGTTGTGCACAAAGCCCACAGCAGCCCCAGATAGCTGTATAATTCCAAACAAAATGTTACACACGATGAGTGGCAAGGGATGGAGACACACGTGGCTGTATGAACTTGCTATTAATAAGTCAGAGCAGCGAACAAAGAGCTCTGAATGGGGCACAATAGAAAAATCACATGGGCCGTTTTAATCATTCCACGCAGATCTACTGAAACGGAGGCAGCGACGGGAATGGAAGAGATAGCTAAGCCATAAGTCTCATCTTGGGGCTTATAAAATTGGTCTGATTGTGTGACAGGGTGTCCCTGCCTCCGTCGATTCACTTGTCTTACTTGAGTGACGTTCGTGCTGTTCATTTGAGAAGAAAAACGAGGATTTATTTTTTGCTGACTTTTAAGAACTGGGAATTGGTTGGCCGATGCTCTGACTAGGTTGAAGCATGGGCAATGCTCGCAGTGCGCTTCTGGTGGGAACACGTTTCATGGTGCCAGTAAGCTCTTGCTTAACCTATTTGCAGTGACTAATCAAAACAGATTGGCTTTGGCTTTGGTTGTTAATAGCGAATATTCGTCAGTATGTCTCAAGCCTATTGTTTAATAAGAACTGGATGTGGGACTAGGCCGCTGAAGCTGAGGAGACAGCTCATGTGAGAGGCTGGATGGTGTATACAGAGATCCCAGGGGGCTGGGCATAGAGCTAACAGAACATATCCTGAACACTGAGGCCAGTAAGGTGGCAGCATTGTACTGGATGGTGCAAACTCATTCCTGCGGTGGTGCTGGGGTAGGCAGACTTATGCCTCTCTCCTTTGGCCCGTACCAGAGTTTGGCTCAAGATAGGGCAGGCTGGAGAGAATGGCTTGTCTTCTCTGCCTGCTTCAATCACCCTATTCAGCTGCACAATTGCAAGGTAGCAGATCTGTTCTGGACACCTACCCTCATACGCCTAAGTCTGCTTGACCGTTGGCCTGCCTAGGGATACCCTCTCTCCCAAAGCCTGTGGACAAAAGGTCCTAGAACTGGTATAGCCATCTCTGTGTCGGGGTGTGAGGCCATGGGTGTGGGGTGAGATGCTATTCTTCTCTCGTGGCCCAGCCTCGCTGGAGCAAAAGGACCTCAAGGCAGCAAGGGATCAATCCGCAGCGGTCCCGCGTACAGCATGGGACTATGATGGAACTTCTGATTTGGTGTTTACCTTGGGAGAGGGGCAATCCAGCGCTCCCTCAGAAGGGACACCTTTTCGGATCACCAGGCCGTATTCCCAAGTTCTCAGCACCCCGCCCCTCTCAGAAAACTTGGATGAAGATGATGGGTGGAGCGGGGAGAGGAAACTGCAGGTTGTAATCACAAGTTTGGACGGAAAAGTTCAACATTCCGCACAGGGGCCGCGTGTGGCAGGGTACGAGGAGCCGCGTGCCCCCGAGGCCGTGGGCGGGAAGGGCAAAGGGCCAGCCAGCACCTTGCAGGGTCCTTGCCTCTGGGAAGCCCAGGAGGCTAATAGGAGGGCCTGCTGCCCACAACAGGGGTCCACCCCCCCATCTCACTCACTGGCGGTGGTAGGGGAAGTGGACCAGCAGGGCCCCAGCTCGCACATTGCTCAGGGAAGGAGGCAGGACTGTGGAATGATGCAGCCATGGGAGCAGAGCGACCAGGGGCCACATTACTCTGCTTTCCCTTCTGCGGCCAGTTACATGGAGAGGGGGCTGCCTCCCTAGTCATCATTTGGGGAAGGGAATTAAGGGAAGAGGCGGGCTGGGGCAGAGCCGAGGCGGATCCTGGGGCCCCTTTCCCAGGCGAAGGGGCAGTCATGTCCCTCCTCAGCAGTTGCCCCGATGGCAAAACCTCTTTTGTCTTTGAGGGTCTTTTTCCCCAACAAGACTTGCTGTGGAATCTTGGCCCAGTGCCTGTCTCTCCCCGTGGGGATGTCTGGTGCAGCATGTCGGAGTGAGCCTTCCAAATTGACAACTCAGACCCGCCCTCATGGTCTAAAAACAGACTGGTAGGGGAGGGCGGGTTTCCAACCCTAAGAAGCAGTTTCAAAGCAGTATCCACACCACTACTTTTAAAGGCCAAATAGACCTCAGTTTCTATATTGGTAAAAAGGGACAAAAATCACTCTGTCACAGGGACGTTATAAGTGTTAATCTTCCTAGAGCTCACGCCCTCTGATGGAAGGTGCGATACAAGGGGCTAAGTGCTGTACAAACACATAGCAACTGTCAATCCCTGTTCCAATGAGCTTGCAGCCTAAATAGGACAGGAGCAATGATTAGCCACGTCCCTGTAGAGTGACCTCAACACACTGGAGGATTGGGCCAAAAGAAATCTCATGCAGTTCAACAAGGACAAGTGCAGAGGTCTGTATTTGGGGTGGAAGAATCCAAGCTAAGTAGCAGTTCTGCAGAAAAGGACCTGGGGGTTACAGTGGATGAGAAGCTGGAGATGAGTCAACAGTGCCCTTGTAGTCAAAATGGCTAACGGCTTATTGGGGTGCATTCGCAGGAGCATTGCCGGCAGATCTAACAAAGTCATTATTTCCCTTTATTCGCCACATTCTGGGCCCCCCACTATAGAAAGGATGTGGACACATTGGAGAGCATAGCAGAGGGCAACCAAAATGATTAGGGGGCTGGAGCACATGATTTATGAGGAGAAGCTGAGGGATTTGGGCTTGTTAAGTCTGCAGAAGAGAAGAGTGAGGGGGGATTTGAGAGCAGCCTTCAACTCCCTAAATGGGACTTCCAAAGAGGATGGAGAGAGGCTGTTCTCAGTAGTGACAGATGGCAGAACACGGAACAATGGTCTCAAGTTGCAGTGGGGGAAGTCTAGGTTGGATATTAGCAAAAACTATTTCACTAGGAGGGTGGTGAAGCACTGGAATGGGTTCCCTAGGGAGGAAGTGGAATCTCCATCCCTAGAGGGTTTTAAGTCCCAAGTTGAGAACACCCTGGCTGAGATAATTTAGTGAGGGTTGGTCCTGCTTTTAGCACGGGCTTGGACTTACTTACCTACTGAGGTCTCTTCCAACCCTAGAATTCTATGATTCTACTTTATACATGGGCAAACCGAGGCTTGGAGATTAAGTGACTTTCCTGAGGTTTCACTAGGAACTTGTGGTACAGAAAAGAATTAAGTCAAAATCCCTGCATTTCCAGACCCCTACCTCCAGAACAAGCCCATGCTTCCTCCCACCTGTCTGTATATGCCTAGCCATAGAGATATTTATTTAGCATCAGTACTGATGTGTGTCCTTTCCACAGGCTCCTCAATTATCATAAACAACTACATTTAGTCCTTTCTTAAATCAACCTCCAGAGCCTTGAAATATCTTTCTGGCACACCATCTGAGAGAGGGTTTTCCAGCCAAATAGATTTGTGTACAGCCACAGCGCACCAATGGAGAGATCAAATTAATTAACTTCTCCTTCCAGCAAAACATTTTTCATAGTATGTGCATCAAAATTATCTCATCTCCTTATTTTTCTCTTCCCTCCCCACCTTCCCAATGAAAGGAAAAGCAACCATCCTCTTTAGGATACTGTTTACCCTGCTAGTGTCTGTAACACATTCGTACCGTTTCATCACACAGAGACACCCTTGTCTTTCCAATTGCATTACATTTTCAGGATGTGTGAGAGTCAGCCCAAAGCAAAGCGGATCTAATGGAACTTGTGAAATGCAGGTTTCTCCAGTCACCTTTTTAAAGAACAGTTGAAGATTTAGGCTTCTTTTGTACAAACTGAGCTAAACAATTCATTGAATCTGTTCACTTGGGAGCAAAAGCAAGTCCAAGAGATCAGACTGGCCTTGAGCAGAGGCAGATGTGAACTAAGTGGTGAAGAAATGCAGCCATCAGAAGTTGAGCTTTTGAGATCAACCAAAAACATTTACACTAGGAGTTATTTCGAAATAAGTGGAGCGTCCACACGACCAAGCCTGTTATTTCAAAATCTGCACTCCTGCTTTCCTCGGGGAATAAGCTTATTTCGAAATACAGGTTGGACCTCCCTGGTCCAGCACCTCGAGACCTGACCCATCTCGAATGAGGAAATTTGCCGGACCAGGGGAGGTCTCTCTCCTCATGGGCCATGCTTCCCTACTGCCACGGGACTAGGGCTCCAGCCTGTCTCCTCTGCTACCCCAGCTCCCAGGAGCTTGCTAGGACCTGAGCAGCATAGCCAGAGCTCTGTAGCAAGGGCTGGAGCTCTGCAGCTGCTTGGCTTTGTGTCTGGGGCTCTGCGGCCCCAGCCCTGCCCATTGCTGGGGCTCCACGGATCCCACTGAGGTCGCAGCTCCCTGGCCTTGGCCAGAGCTCCACAGCTGCTGGAGCTATAACTCTCTACCATGCTGCCACCCCCTCCCCTGACTGAGTCACTGGTTCCCCCCGTCACACTCCTGCCCAGCTGCCACACCTCCCTGTTCCTGGGCTCTCTAATCCAGGACTATCTATAGTCATGCTGGACCATGGATGCTGCTGGACCAGAGAGTCCCAGTTGAGGGATGTACGACCTGATAATTTGGGGAGTTATTATTTTGAACTTAGTTATTTCAAAATAATTTCCTAGTGCAGACATGCCCTTAATTGCCTGGTAAACACATGGCCTGTCCCTTAAAATCTTCCAGGCTAGTCCCACATGAAGATCGACGCTGCTCTTTTTCTCTTTCTCTTCCCCTTTAATATATATCCCGGTTCCCTGCATAAGCTGCAGCTTGACTTTTTTCTTTTTACATTTCACTTCGAGTTTGCTTGGCTAAAGAACTCTGTTACTATTTGTCTAATTATATTTGCACCTAGAAGCTTCAAGAAAGCTCAGGGTTAGGCTGGGTGCTATACAGACACCCAATGAGAGACCGTGCCAGCGCCAAAGAGCTCGCGTTCACAATAGGCAATATCAAGCGGAAGGGAATTAGAGACACAGAAAGGTAAAATGACTTGCCCAAGCTCCTAGAGCAGGTCCGTGTCAAAGCACAGACAAGAACTTCTCATTGGACCGCACTCTTTCTCCAATGGATAGGCCCATCCTGCTATAACCAAGATCTCGATTAACTCATTGGCTGTGTCTAGACTGGCCAGTTTTTCCAGAAAATCAGCTGCTTTTCCGGAAAAACTTGCCAGCTGTCTACACTGGCTGCTTGAATTTCTGCAAAAGCACTGACTTCCTACTGTAAGAAATCAGTGCTTCTTGCGGAAATACTATTCTGCTCCTGTTCAGGCAAAAGTCCCTTTTGCTCAAAGCTTTTACGCAAACGGGCCAATGTAGACAGCTCAGATTGGTTTTCCGCAAAAATGGTGATCGGGACTTTTTTGCAGAAAAGCGTGTCTAGATAGTCATGGACGCTTTTCCGCATAATGTGCTTTTGCGGAAAAGCGTCAGTGCCAATCTAGATGCTCTGTTCTGAAAATGCTTTTAACGGAAAACATTTCCGTTAAAAGCATTTCCAGAAAATCATGCCAATCTAGACACAGCCATTAAGTTTAGTATTTGAAGATGTTTAATACTCCAAGGTGGATGAGATTAGCATGCAAGAGAACCGGCCAAGTACATTCCTAAGGCTACTCTGCAGTAGAATTTTGAGTTCTCTTGAGCCAACCCCCTTCCTGACAGAGGCAATTATATTAAATGGGATGGCAAGTGACTCATTTGGATAGTGAAGCAATTCCTGTCCTTTAATATTTTAAAGGAAATTTACCAGGCATGCTGGGAGGAATGGGTGAGCTCTCAGCAAGGTAATAAAGTAGGAATCTAACGTGCTAGCAGGAATGGGAGGAAAATATGAGATGTTACCTGTTGAACCATAATGGCACAGTTACGTTTCCTTTTGATTAACAGCCGAATGCTGCTCAGTGAAGTGAAAGAACAATGATGTTTCACTCCATTTCTACAACCACAGAGGGGGGGTTTCTAGAAGAAAATTCCTTCCAGTGCATAAGATGTTTGTCTCTGCCCCTGTGACTGAAAACCGGATAGCTTCAAACCTAGATTGTGCCTGTCCCAAAGACTGTGTGGGGAGCACAGACCAGGGCAGTGCATTTTAAATCCTTCCCAATGAACGTAAGGTTAAGGCAATTAAGTAAGATACAATTAATATAGTGCAAAGAATTAGGGTGGGTGGCTGGGTGAAGTCTTATCTGTAAGTTGAGTGTTTGGGCAGCCACCAAGGAGAGATTCAAATGCCACCCAGCTGATTAGCAGAACACCCACAGCATGTGTTTCTACAGGTGGCGACATCCACACGTGCCTTAGTGCACATAAAATTTATTCCTCACAGGGATGAAAAAAAATGAGAGGGAGCACAGGCTGGATGCGTGCACTGTTAGCACTGCTCTCTGTTGGACAGGCTCAGAATTGTTCAGTCAAAAGCTATAGATACTGTGGTGCTGACTGGTATACTCCTGCACCTCAGCTGGTAGGACAAAAGTCTGTGAATTCTAACCCTGCCGCCGCTATGAATTTCATTGGTTCTTCTGTCAAATTTGCATCTTCCAAATGCAGACGATGAGTACATCAACCATTCATACCTTCGTAGGCTCATTTGTGGCTGGCTGTTCTTGCTCAGCTGCTGTGAACACCGGCGATTGAGAGCAATGCGGGTGAAGGACATGAGGGACGGTGAAACGTCCTCGGTGGGTAGCCATTTTGTACTTAGAGACCTAACGGGCTCAATGTAAATCAAGCAGGGAAATGTCCTCTCAATGGGGCAGCATGAAAAGAGCCAGTCAGGCCCAGTTCCCAGCTTGGGTGTGATTTTCAGAAAGCGCTGAGACCCCACTCCTCTGAGAATCAGGCCCTGTGAAGGTGTCTCAGAACAGGTGCCCAAAAAGTCTCCTCACTTTTGAAACACGTTGGCCCAGAGGAAGATGATGTCGAGGCCTTTCACAGTCACTGACCCCTGGTGGTAGTGGGCTCAGGCCCTTTAATGAGGGTGGGGAGCCAAGGGGGCAATTGCCCCAGGCTGTGGTGATTCAAAAGGGCCCATGGCTCCTGGCCCTTGCTGCTGCTATGTGGCAGGAGGGGCAGCCAGAGCCCTGGGTCCTTTAAATCGCCATGGTAGCATCAGAGCACCGAGCGCTGCTCAGAGCTTCTACCTGAGGTCCTGCCCCTTCGAGGGGTGAGAACTGCCCCACACCCACTTTGCCCAGGGGCCCATGAAAACTGTCGGCTCCCCTGCCTAAGCTTGCCAAGAGCCTAGCCCCCAGCACTATTTTCCAAAGGCCCTTGCTCAAAGGATCCTCCCATTGTACAAGAACTAGGAAGGTGGAAAACCTCCGTTCGGTCTGCTGCACCATTGCTGTCCATAGCTCAAAGGCAGCATTCCATGCTGATGGTGCCCTCTGTAATTAAAGTGATTGCCACCATAATAAAAGTCAGCTTGATTTTCTACTGCTGAGATAGGGCCTCTTTTAGTTTGCCATGATTTTCCTCCAAAGACAATAACCTCCCTTTTGAACGAGAGCGATGGCAGAAAGAGGAGCTGAACAGAGAGAAGTCCAGACTGCATTTTATTCCTGAGAGTTCCCTTCAGCTGATTAACCAGCACTTAATAAATCCACTTGGGGGAAGTTATGGAGCTGCTGGGAGATTTAAAAAAGGCCTGTCATTGCTAGCAGTCCACTGGTTGACGCTCCTTAGAGGCTACCACCATAAAGTAAGCAGGAAATAACAAGCAAAGGGACTGTTACTCAAATATTTCAAGTTAAAGCAGCATTAAAAAATGTGGCGTAAACAGGAGTTGAAATTAATCTCAAGATTCAGTGCAGGAGAGGGTTAGAAGCAACATTTTTAGATTAAGGGTGGAATGAGTAATGTTGGCTTGATAGCAGGCAAAACTATCTGTTAGCAGCAACGTGTTGATGAAAGCAGGTATATATAGAAATGGGCCACATCACCTGGCTAAAATCTCACATGCTGTGACCCTCACCCTCTAAGGACTTATGAATGAATTTAACTTGATGCACTAAGGACTTATGAATGAATTTAACTTGATGCACTGTGAGATCAATGGGACTACACACAGCGCATCAGATGAAGCATTTGTGTAACATCAACAGGTGGAATCGAACTGGAGACCTCTGGAGCTTAGGCTATGTCTAGACTGCAAGCCTCTTTCGAAAGAGGCTCTTTCGAAAGATACTTTCGAAAGAGCCTCTTTCGAAAGACAGCGTCTAGACTGCACGCGGAATTTCGAAAAAGCAAGCCGCTTTTTCGAAAGAAAGCACCCAGTGAGTCTGGATGCTCTCTTTCTAAAAAGCCTGTTTGCTTTCAAGAACGCCTTCTTTCGAAAGAGCACTTTCGAAAGAAGGCGTTCTTCCTCGTGGAATTAGGTTTACCACCGTCGAAAGAAAAGCCGCATTCTTTCTATTTAATTTCAAAAGAACGCGGCTGCAGTCTAGACGCAGGTGAAGTTTTTTCGAAAAAAGGCTACTTTTTTCGAAAAAAACCCCTGAGTCTGGACACAGCCTTAGTGTATGAGAAAAAAGCCAGCTGGCTGTTAGCTAAGGTTGTAGCACAGACTCCTTATTCCCTCCCTAAGGTATGTCTACACTGCATGCTTATTTCAAAATAAGCTATTCCAGAACAAATACACCAAAATAGAGTATTTTGAAATAGCACGTCTACGCTGCAGGGAAGCCTCAAAATTACTCCGAGGCAGGCTTCCCTAATGTGAACTAGAGATGTAAGAGTGTAGTCAATTAACTGATTAACCGATAAGCAAACGTTTATCAGTTAATGCTATAGACTACATGCATTTTCCTCTCCCCCTTGCCAGTAAATTTTTTAGCAGGCTGGCAAGCTCAGCTCTGGCTTGCAATAAATCCACCACCTCCTCTGCTCTGCATATAAAGTGTATTAGGAGACAGGTGGGCAGGCAGCCCAGCTCAGTTCCAGCTCACACCAGGTCTGGGTGCTCAGACTTATCCCAGCCAAAGGCTGCTGCCACCCTGCACTGCTGCCTCTTTATCAGAGGCAGCAGCACAGGGTGACAGGTAGTCCATCTGCGAGGGGAGCTGGTTTTTAAAGCAATGTAAAGCAATTATTGGACCCTGTTTCAGTCTGTGACCCACTGGAATAGCTGCCCTCCCCTGGATCACAAAGTTGAGGACAAACCGAGTAAAAGCTGGAGACAAAGGAGTCTTTGTCAAGGGAACATGCAGAGCAATCCAGGTGAATCCAGAGTCTGACCATCCTTAGGAAATGGCACAAATCCATCCCTTTGAGGGAGCTTTTCTACCACAAGTGACACAGTCTGAACAGCTCTTTGGTTCCCAGCCCCTCTTCCTGAAAACAGTCTTTAACCTCAAGCCAAGTTTTGACCCAGGAAAGCAAGAAATGCTAGAGACATCTTGAAGGGAGTTCACTGTTGCAGTTGATTTTTACATGAAAGACACACTGATGTTCTGGTGCTGGGAGCAGTATAAACCCCTAAGATTGTTGCAGTACAAGGCTTAATGATATTACTCTGTACCGAATTATTGGCTTTGACATCTTCATGTGGAAGAAACGTACAGAGAAACAATGCACGGGTTTCTGATTGGAGGGGAGGATGAAGTTCCCAGATGAATCGTGATTAGGAGTCATATCATGCTGTGGGGAATAGGCCAGGGAAAAGCAAAAAGATAATTAAGTGGTAGTAGAAGAGGATGCAGTTGGAATTCATCCCACTTGAGTCTCAGCAGAGAAATGAGTAATAAGGGCCAATGAGGTTAAGTAGGGCTATAAAAGGCAAGGAGTTATGTGCACTTTGCAAGAGACGTTATTAAAACATAAACAATTTAGGGAGAGGGTGTGGTGAGCTCGTGTGCGCTAGCAGAAGGAAAGGAGAAATGCTGAGCATTGTCGCATGAAGGATATTTTTACCTTCTATACATTTTTTCAGCTCTATTCATCAGAGGAGAGGTGACGAGAAGAGAATATGGAGACGTCAGGCTGATTTGAACAATGGGGGTACTTCGGCCTTTACCACAGAAGAGGAAGGTGGAGAGAATCCGAAGATTGGATGATTGCTGGGTACTGAGAGGAGAGAAGTTAAACACTCTTCAGATAAGAACAGGAATGTCACTGAGCGCAAAGGCTATTCTTAAACATGTAGATGACTCTAGTGCTGTGATCAAAAGCCCTTAGAAACTGCAATCTGCAGGATGGAGGAGGCCATTAGTGACACGATTTCCAAAGAGGAGCGAGGCGCAAGGAAGAGTGTGCCCACATGACAGCTGTTGAAAGGCTAAGTCATATAGAATGAGGAAAGAAAAAATCATAAAGCGAAGATTTGAAAACAATATGTTTCAGCGGAATTATTATGGCAACATCTAGAGGCTCTAAGGAGGGCCTCACTGTAGGTGTCATCAGTATGGTACAAATAATATCCTAGTCTTAGTTAAGTCAGTTGGGTTCAAATTCCTCCCTAAATGATAGTCCTTGCCCATGCCATAAATTGCTTACTGTCTAAGGCCAGGTCCACACTACTGGAGAAAGTCAACCTAAGATACGCAACTATGAGAATAGCGAAGCTGGAGTCAATGTACCTGTGAGAGGTTGACGGGAGAGACTCTTCCATTGATTTCTCTTACTCCTTGCGACCTGGTGGAGTACCTGAGTCAATTGGCATGCCATCAGAGGTTCATTTAGCGGGTCATTACTAGGCCTACTAAATCAACCCCAAGAAGATCCAACTCCAGAGCATAACTCTCAGGATAAGTGTAGAGCTGGCCTAAGCAGGCAAGATACAGGAAAGGTATCTAAAAGGGTGTTACAAGGAGGAGGGAGAAAAATTGTTCTACTTGGCCTCTGAGGATAGAACAAGAAGCAGTGGGCTAAAACTGCAGCAAGGGAGGTTTAGGTTGGACATTAGGAAAAACTTCCTGTCAGGGTGATTAAACACTGGAATAAATTGCCTAGAGAGGCTGTGGAATCTCCATCACTGGAGATATTTAAGAGAGTAAGTTAGATAGACATCTGTCAGGGATGATCTAGGCAGTGTTTGGTCCTGCCGTGAGGGCAGGTGACTGGACTCGATGACCTCTCGAGGTCCCTTCCAGTTGTAGGATTCTAGGATTCCAAGGTCCTCATCCTCCACTGGAACTGATGCACAGAGAAATTAATGGGAAGATCTTCTGCTGATATCAACTGTCAACACACACTGAGGAGCTTCCTCGTGGGCCCTGATTTGATGTCACTGGGAGTTAGGGCTACACCCTGAAGGGTATTTTGGCACCTAAGTGACTTGTCCTTGGTCACAAAGGCAGGGCTGGAAAACAGGAACAGAGAATAATAATAACCCAGAGCCTTAGTCACAAGAACTTCTTTCCAAAATAGGAATGCAAAGAAAAGAGAATAATCTCCAAAAGCCTCATCTAGTCCTTATATACAATATTTAATCAAAAGAGATTATGGGACTCCATAGATGACTGCACTTAAAAAGAGTGAGCTAGAATGAAAATGGGTTTTCATTGCCTGTTTTAAAGCTATTCATTGGATGTTTTTCATGTTTCTTTTTAAAAATCAGACACCTGCAGAGATGCAATATCCTGTTTTGGGTTCCCCAGGAAAATACATACAATAGGGAACAAAACTTTGTCTCAGGGAGACCAGGTTCAGCCTTACATTATTTTTATTTGCTCAGGCATTAACACACCTGTAAATCCATGATGAACATCTCCTGTCACTTTCCCCACCCTCCCAGATTTCTAAGTTTCAAAAAGTTGCAATTTAATGTTAATAGTGGATGAGCAATTTATAGTATCTTGTGTGTATGGAGTTAATTACCTGTTCAGAGTAGCAAGCATTGAACAATGCAGGGCTAGTTGTTTTGTTAACTGCTGCTATATTGTCGTGTTTACTATCAGTGTTTGTTTTGTCTTGCACACACGGAAAGACAGAGGACCTCTCAGTGTTCTCTGTAAGCTGGGTGCTTGTGAGGCCACTCAAGAGAGATTCACATGCCACCCAGTTGATTAGCAGAGCTTCCACTGCTAGGTTTTTTGTTTCTACTGGTGATGCACTTTTGTATGTGCCTTGGCGCACATAAAATTATTCTGCAAAGGGATGGAAAAGATTACCGGGATGATTGATCTCAGGCTATTGAATAATGAATGGTATCAAGGGATTTTTTTTCTTCAGGCTATTTTCCATAAAGAAATATCATTTCTTAATTAATCATTCACCCACCCCTTTATTGACAGTGTCTGAGTGAGAAATGGGGCTAGCAATTTTGTAATGTTATTGTACTGTAAAATTAACCTGCTCTTCTGGGTAATATTTAAGGAACAGGCTGGTTTTGGGAACACAAGTGGGATGGGCATTTGCCCACTAGATAAGGCAATGGATGAGGATTCAAGAGCCCTGGATTGTGCTCCTGGTTTGCTACTGATTTGCTGTGTGAACGAGTGTAAGTCACTTAAACTGTCTTTCTCCCCTCTCACATCTTAGCTCTTTATATTGACAGCTCTTCAGGGCAGCGACTGTGTTTTACGATGCGTAAACACAGGGCCTGGTACAATGGGACCCTGAGCCTGGCTGGAGTTTCTAGGCACAACTGCAGTGAAGTTAGCAAAGAGTAATACAATAACATCTGTGAACATTGCAATGATGTAGCTTGAAAGTGACTGGCTTGATTCCCAGTCTCGGAACACCTACAGGTGTGACTGGCGTTAGTGGGAGTAAGGGTGCTCATCACAAAATCAGACCATAAGACACTCACCCTCTTTCTCGGAGGGCAAGTGAGCCTCACGAAGAAACCACTGTAAGCCACAGATGCCCACTCAGATCACTGGCCAGGTGGGCTTTGCCTTTGTCACGGTGCAGGTCACCACAGTCAATTTCAACTCCATGGTAGCAATAGGGACAAGTGATGTCCTCCTGGTTGAAAGCTCACACCACTGCCATTAGCGCTAAAAAGGAGTTAGCAGTATAGGATCTCTGACCCACAGACAAGCCGCCTTAGCATTTCAAAGTGGCAGCGCTGCACAGAGCTGACCCCGGGCTCCATGCAGCACTGCCCCTTTAAAATGCCACCTCTGCATTCAAAGCAGTAGTCCCCAGCTGACCCCAGGCTCCATGCTGGCGCTTCCACTTCGAAATGCACAAGAACTGCCGCTGGGGACTCTTGCACATTTTGAAGGGTAAGTGCCCTCATGGAGCCCGGAGTTAGTGGGACTTCCTGCTGGCCCTGGGCTGCAGGCGGAGTTCCGCATTCTCCTTTGAAATGTACAAGAGCCCCAATGGGGGCTCTTGTATATTACAAAGGAGGAATGCAGAAATGCCTATCGACTAGTCGAGTAGTCAATAGAAATTCCATCGACTACTTGACTAATAACTTACTTGCTATTTAACATCCTTACTTATGAACCCCCAACCCCATGCCCTGAGCCCCTCCACACCCCCAACCCTCACTCTCACACATCCATTGCCCTGAATCCCTCTTCAACCACCAACACTGACTCCTGCGCCCACACCCCCAAGGCTGTGCCCTGACTCCAGCACCCTACACACTGCCAGCCCCCTGCCCCATAGGACCCTGGCAATGCCGGGTAAGTCTTCTAATAAAATCTATGCAGCAGAACAGGTTTGCTTTTACCTCTTGTCTAGCCCCACAAAAGAGTCAGCCCCACAAGATCACCTTCAGATAAAACATAGAGAGTGTGCTTCTTAAGCTTACAGATGATACCAAGCTGAGAGGGGTTGCAAGTGCTTTAGAGGATAGGGTCATAATTCAAAATGATCTGGACAAACTGGAGAAATGGTCTGAGGTAAATAGGATGAAGTTTAATAAGGAAAAATGCAAAATACTCCACTTAGGAAGGAACAATCTGTTTCACACATGCAGAATGGCAAGTAATTGTCTAGGAAGGAGTACTGCAGAAAGAGATTTGGGGATCATATTGGAGCATGAGCCAAATATTAGTCAACAGTGTGACACTGTTGCAAAAAAGGCAAACATGATTCTGGGACACATTAACAGGAGTGTTATGAGGAGGGCACAAGAAGTCATTCTTCCACTCTTCTCTGTGCTGTTTAGGCCTCAGTTGGAGTATTGGGGCCAGTTCTGGGCACCACATTTCAAGAAAGATGTGGAGAAATTAGAGAAGTTCCAGAGAAGTGCAACAAAAATGATTAAAGGTCTAGAAAACATGAATTATGAGGGAATATTGAAAGAATTGGGCTTTTTTAGTTCAGAAAAGAGAAGACATGAGAAGGGACATGATAGCAATTTTCAAGTATCTAAAAGGGTTTTACAAGGAGGAGGGAGAAAAATTGTTCTTGGCCTCTGATGATAGGACAAGAAGAAATGGGCTTAAATTGCAGCAAGGGAGGTTTAGGTTGGGCACTTAGGAAAAACGTCCTAACTGTCAGGGCACTGGAATAAATTGCCTAGGGAGATTGTGGAATTTCCATCACTGAAGATATTTAAGAGCAGGTTAGATAGCCATCTATAGGGGATGATCTAGATAGTGTTTGGTCCTGCCGTGAGGGCAGGGGACCTAACTTAATGACCTCTCGAGGTCCCTTCCAGTTTTAGTATTCTGTGATTCTATGATCTAATGTGATTTGTTTACAGTGTTCTTTCCCACAACCATTAGAAAATACCCTCATGCCAACAGAAACAGGGAACCCTCTAGTTTTCAGGTAGGCCGGGGAATACTATACAGTACAAAGGGAGTCAGTGAAACTGCAGACCTGGTGCAACCCCTTGCTAGAGGGTGAGCTTGTAAAACCATATAGCTCAGATACACACTGGATGAGATTCATGAGATAAGTAGCTACAGTAGCTTCTCGCCTATCATTGGAGTTACGTTTGTGAAAAATGCTACTTTAAGAAAAATAATATTAAGTGAATCCAATTTCCTTATCAGAATTAATGCAAATGGTGGGGAGGGGCAGTTAGGTTCCAGGGATTTTTTTTCAGCAGACAAAAGGCAGGATATACAGAGAGGCTGTGTCTACATTGGCACCCTTTTCCGGAAAAGGGATGCTAATGAGACACTTCAGAATCGCAAATGGGGATTTAAATATCCCCTGCGGCATTTGCATGAACATGGCTGCCACTTTTTTCCGGCTCGGGGTTTTGCCGGAGAAAAGCGCCAGTCTAGACGGGATCTTGTGGAAAATAAACCCTTTTCCGGAAGATCCCTTATTCCACCCTTTCCGGAAAAGGGTGCCAATGTAGACACAGCCACAGAGTATAAGGTTTAAAAATGGAATACTGCACACAGCAATGCTGAGTGTGAAACATGGCTGAGGTGGTAGAGTCAGAATGTGGAATAGTTCCCAGGGAATGTTTTGCTACTGCATGAGGATCCAGCCCTCAGCTGAGTCCTCCAGGGCTGTTAGTGCAGCCTTACATTCCGGAGGCTGCATGGACTGGGGCAGGAGGGAGGAAACGTGATAGAAACATGGCAGAGGCTGCAAACACTTCCCAGCACAAATAGGGTGCAGAGTGGAGGGTGTCCTGACATCAGCACTCTTCTGCACCCACCCCCCAGCAAGCAGAAGGCTCCTGGGAGCAGCTCCAAGGCAGAGGAGCAGCATGGTGGGGGGAGGGTGTGACGTAGTGTTGGTACCTTGCTGGTTGCTAGGCTTGGGCTCTGGGTGACCCCCACTGGCTGCTATTTGTAGCACGGCCCAGCAGGACAGAGGATGAGTCATTATGCAAGGGGCACCCAACCTGTCCGACCAGTTGCCTCCCAGGGGGAGAGACAAAGGAAGGAGGGCGAGGTCAGCCTCTGAGTGGGGGGCAGGGCTGGAAGGGACATTTTTTAGTAGTCTGTCTGGTATCATGGAGGAGGCAGCCTAAGCAACGGGCTGGGATTTAGGGGCCCAGTCTCCCCCATCTCAAGGGGGGCTGAGGCATCCTAGGCCTGCCCTGTAACCGGATTACATCTTTGCTGTGCTGTATCCTGGAGACACAATAAACTCCCTCTATTCTACTGGCTGGTGGAGTCTGTTTGTGCCACTACAGGGGTGCAGGAGGTGGGGAAACCCCACCGCGCCGCCGCAGAGGGGCAACTGAACTGCAGCTGCTCAGCTGCATACCTTACAGGGAACTTTGGGGAGCAGTTTTTTCCAGAAAATTCTGCAGGAAGTGGACAAAGCAAGCAGCCAAACAACGTTGTAAGGGAGCGTTGCACAAGTTTAAATGAGCATGTGCTCTAGAAGATAAGCAACAAAACCATACTAATCAGGAGGTTAAGTGAGGAGTTACTGTACTTAAGAAGAGATCTAATAAAGGATTTGGTCGAGGCAGGAGGAAGAATAGGAAACATTAGAGAAGACTCATGTCCCACAGGGGATTCCGTGCCCTGCAAATCAATCCCATTGAGTTAATGTACAAGATTCTTCTTATCTGCAGGGCGAGGGTCCGGGGATTCTATAAGTCATTACACAACCAGCTGCCAGGACAGCCATTTATCTTTCCTTCTGACTGCAATGCCAATGGGCCAGGTCAGGATTCAATTTCTGAAACACGTTCTTCCCACAATCACTTGGCCTACATACCGTCCTGGTGAACTAATCTGAGATATGCCTCTCAAGTTCCCCAGGAGGGTTTCTATCTGGTACTGCTGTTCTGGTTCATCTGTGGCTTGGCTGCTAAGCAGCTATCAGGCATTAGCGTGGAGGTTTTCCTGATGAGCTGAAAAGGGCAATAGCCTGTTACTCCTATCCCCTCCTCCAGCTGGCCTTCAGTCCAATACGTAGTCATCTGTCAACCCTCCGCACGGCACTATTTCATTGACATAATGCTGTTATTTTTATAATGGCCCTTCACTTCTTATCCATTGAATCAATAAAGTATTTCCATACATCATTAATTCATTATCTCTTTCATTTTGTCCTGTTACCTCTCTCGTATCCTGCTGTCTGAGGGAGAGGAAGAAAATACATTCAGCTGAATATAAATAAATCAGTTCAAAGTACAAAGAACCAGAATAACAATAGGGGAGAGAGGAAAATGAAGCCCTAATAAAAGGAAGCAATTCAATGATTATTTTATTTTTCTTTAATAACTGTCTGGGGTCTTTCACTGTGTCATACATATAAAAAGGATGAGCTACAAATGAGACCTGAAATACCTTTTTATTTTTTGCATAAATCAGCAATTACTTTTCACTCCATCTATTCCTAGACACATCTAATGACAGTGGCTTAACACGCACTGCCTCCTTTATAATCAGCTAACATCTCTCTTTCCTAGGCATCGTATTTTTATACACGCTGCATCTTTTATTCTTGAAAGCCCTTTTTTTAGCTCAAAGACAGAGAAAGAAAAGAATGTAGGAAATTTTTTAAAAATCGAACTGACCTAAAGCAAAACAAATAAAATAAAGAGGATAAATCGTCACCCCTTTATTCTCCCAGTATTCAATCTGATAGAAGGAGATAGGAGACCTGCATTCCTTTTCCCAGGCTGCTTCTGGCCCTGTTCAGTGTTTATTTCCCCTTGTAAAAGGCTTTTTGCTCTGTAGTCAGGTCTCTGGCTGGAGTGCTATGGAAGAACTAAGCATTTGTAGCTTTGTCTATCTTGGGTACTTGGGACGCCTGTCTCCCTACTCTCTGGGCAGCAAGGAGTCACGCCCCTGCTGTGCAATGAAATGGACTTTGTTTAAAACTCGCATTTCCTTCTAAAAGGGTGGTCCTAAAGAAGGTTCTTCTTTCCTGGCGGCACCTCTGCAAACCACTCTGAAAACCGTGGGCCCAGCCTTTGTACATAGGTCCATACAGACACCGTTGCCTGCATGGAATATGTTTCAAGAACAGAAGCACGGCTGGGATCTCTAGCTCTTAGGGCCATGAAATCATAGGGGCTTGTGCTCTCTCTTTCTTATGCGGAGAAAATAACCCAGCCTCATTTCCTGCATCTTTCAGGCTCTGCAGTCGGCAGGCGCTGCTGCTGCTCAGCCTGGCGGAGGAGCAGTAATTACCGGGGACTCAATTTCAGTAACACTCTTGTGCTTTCTCTGCCCACTGAGAAGTGACGGGCTCTGCTTTGGTGCTCTCGGAGTCATTGCCTTGCAGCGAGTGCACTTACGACACCAGCTTGTGCGGGCCCTTTTTCAGAGTAAGCGCCTCGTTATTCACCCTTCCAGCTGGACTTCATTAAGCCTTGACTAAAACCTAAATGAATGTGTGATCGAGACTAGACAATCTCTGTTGCCTCCCACCCCAGCCCGACCCACTGGCCTGGAACTAGTAGTGTGAGAAAGAGGCTTATGGAAGTGTCTGCAGCCGGATTCAGTTAACAGGGAGGAAGTGTTTCCTCGGGGACAGACTCCCCAGCCTGGGCAGGGCAGTAACCTTCACGCTGAGGCCCAGTGAATCCCAGTCCCTGCTGGGAGGAGCCAGGAATTATTCCCCTTTGAGATATATGTCTCGGAGTGTGAGAGAGGGTGGTCTTCTTGCTGGAGGCCCTGTGATCCTGACACATCCCACCCCGGAGAGGCTGACTGGCTGAGAGCAGCAGCTCAGGCTGGAATCAGCACAGCGGACAGCTCCGTGGGAGAGCTGGCTAGAGACTAAGGCTAAGTCTACGCTACGCCCCTCTGTCAGCAGAGGGATGTAAAATAAAGCACATCAAAAGCGCAAATGAAGCCGGGATTTAAATATCCCGCACTTCATTTGCATAATCACGTTCTGGCGCTGTTTCAAACACGTGCCATTTCGAAACTGAAACCGCGGTTTAGACGGGGTTCTGCTCAAAAAATCACCCTGCTGTCAGCAGAACCACGTCTAAACCGCGGTTTCAGTTTCCAAATGGTGCGTGTTCGAAACAGCGCCAGAACGTCATTATGCAAATGAAGTGCGGGATATTTAAATCCACACTTCATTTGCGCTTTCGATGTGCTTTATTTTACATCCCTCTGCCGACAGAGGGGTGTAGTGTAGAGCTAGCCTGATGGACTATGCTGGGACTTTGAGGTAAGGCCTGAGATAGGGGGCAAGGATGCTGTGGGGCACCACTCTGGCACAGAGCAGGGAACGGACCCTATGCAGATAGCACTGAGATGGGCCCTGTTAAATGTGTGGCCAGATGGGGTTCGCGCAGCGTGTGACTCAGCCAGAGGGCTCCTTTGCTGAAGAAGGCTCCAAACAGAGAGAGTGCAGGCACTTGCCCTCGGCTAGAAGGGGTGCTCACGGGGGGCGAGCGCTGCCTTGTTACAGAGTGGCAGGGCTATAGGTCCTCTTGCTTTCCCTCCATCCTGTAAGGTATAATCCCCCCTGCACATGCACAGGGTTGCTCAGGTTTGGATTATACCATCCCCCCTGGAATTCCCCTTGGGGCCATATGACTTTATGCTCACCCTTACGTGGGAGCACACTCTCTGTTGCCTTATGCACAGATTTCAGAGAAGTAGGCTCTTTCCTTGCAAGAAAGAAGAAGTGATCTTTTGGCTAGATCACGTGACTGAAAGGCTGCCCTTCTAGGTTTTATTCCAGGCTCCAAGCTAAGGTCACATGGGAAGTCAACTCTAGAGTCAGAAAATGAACCCAGCTCTCCTGAGCCCATGTCAGAACCTCCGCCTCTCTAGAGGAAGCTACTAGGAGCTCCAGAACTATGGATCCAGAACCTTCCATCTGCGCTAAATCCATTAGAAGAAGGAGATGATGTGGGTTCTTCCCAGTCGGATGAAACCAAAGACAGTGTGAACAGGAATGAATTACACATGCGTTCATCCTAAAGCCAGGGAGTCATCTGTTAAGCAGGTCACCTAAAGGAAGCTGCTGCCTATAGGAACATAGATGAAGCCCAAACCTTTCCCATCCGTGCATTGATTGCCTGGGGTGTGGGAAAGATGTTTTAGTAAGGTCACCAATACAGTAGTGTCAGGATTTACTGTCTTGGTGTCCTGACAGGTGTCCTGCTCCATCAGTGCTGATAATCAGAAGGTTGCATGTGTGTGTGCTCAGTCATGTGTGCCGTGTGGACTTGCACAATTAGTCCACACAGCAGACTCCAAGGGAGCCCCCAAAGGCCACAATCAGATAAGGATCAAAGGCACCTGGGCAGGTTTATTGTTAAGCGAAGTACAGGAATAGTTGTCAGTAGACTCTACTGAATCACTACACACATGTACCCGTAACAATGGGCTCAGCTCAGTCAGCGGGAGGACCCACTGCCCCTGTGGCTGGACAAAGACTGCCCCCCCAAGCCACCATTTTATATACAGGTACAAACAAGTTACACATCCCTCCTGACGTGTCTGGTTAGCACCCTCAGATGCTACTTAGATGCCACTCATCACCCTGCACCTCTTGGTTCAGTTAGAACATCTCGATCCATCATGCTGTCAGTTTAAACCCTTTCCTGAACCTGGGTTGATATCTGTGGGGAGTGTGGGTACCAAGGTCGTTTTTAACGCGCTGGCAGTACCATCCTTTTAGAATGGGCTTTCAATTTATGACCGGTACCATTTACTGTTCTACACCTGGGACTATTACCAATGAGAGTTTTACATTCTCAGCCCTGTTCATGCCAAGTTCTGTGAGCAGGGTGCTGCCCCTTGCTCAGAGCTTAGCTTTGCTTTATATTAGCTAAGTGTTGTCCATTGTTAGCTAGGCCTCAAAGCAGGCCGGTGCTAGATTGGCTTACATTTCAGGTCCTCTTCTTACCACCAGGGCTGGACGGAGGCATGGGCGAGCTGGGCAGCTGCCCCGGGCGCCAACTGGGCGTGCGGTGTCCCTTACAGCTGCCATTAGGAGCCGCACGCCCGGCTCCCGCAGTGCTGGCCCCACGGCGCCGGTCAGCAGCGCCCTTCCCCCCATGGCTGCGGGGCCCTGCACAGATTGGCGTGCGTGCCAGCTGTGCAGGCCAGGCCGGGTTGGGCAGCTCATGTGCCATGCGCTCCGGGGGCGGGCCCCGGGCTGCATGCCAGTGGCCGTGACCGGCCTGCGCATGCACCGAGCGCCCCGGGGGCAGGCCCATGCCCTATGGGCGAGCCCGCGCATGTGCCCTGTGCCCAGAGACAGTGCCGCGCGCCCGGTTTCAGGGCGCCAAAAGGGCTCGGACCGTCCCTGCTTACCACAGGTGTGGCAGTGGTGAGCAAACTCTTTTAGAGACCAGGCCCACGCCCAGAGCATTTAATTATTTCCCTGTGTCTGATGTTTGATATTTTCCAGTACAGCTCTTGCTGCTTGCACATTAGTTTCAGGTTAGATTGCTGGCACGGGCCCAGAGCGAGAAAGTATAGAGATTAATTACAGACCTGGCCACCCGCTTCACCCAACACAAACTCTACATTTGTAGCTCATTTCAGAGGGGCAGGCCCCATTGATGGAAACGGAAATGGGCTCATGGAACACGGCTTTACCCAACATTGCTGCATTCTGAATGCTCCATGCCGCATGCTGTAAAATAGATTAAAGCTCAGAACCAGATTTTACTCATTAAATCCACGTACGTCTCTGGAATGGAACAGGGAAGAAGTGATTAAACCCTGGTCAGCCTCTTCCAATGCTTCATTCGCAAGGGGCCATGGTGATTTATGGAATGAAGCTGGGGGTGTTTAGGGTTAAAGTGCATAGTGCATAGAGTCCCTTATGGAAAAATTTGTATTTTTAGAGCATTTCTGAATCAAGGGAGGCCAGAAATCCACAAGTTTCGTTACTGACATAGGTTTCCTTGCATCTGCACACTCTAGTTGGTTTGATGTGTAGGTTCAGGGGCTGTGGGGGAACATGAGAGACCATAGGCTAGAATCTTACCTTTGAGCGGGATGTTGTATTTCTCTTTGCCACAGGCTTTGTCTAAGCTTCAGACCTTACAGCGGCACAGCTGTACTACGGTAAGGTATGCTGGTGTGACAGCGCCCATAATAAGTGATGGTAACTAGGTTGGGAAAGCGTTTACCATCCACAGAGCACTGTCCACGTGGGGCCTTTTGTCAGGGAAACGTTTCCTGGTCAGAGCTGTTGCTTTTTTTTTTCAAATCCCTGACTCTCAAAAGCTTTGCTGACTGAAGTGCTAGTGTAGACAAAGCCTCAGTTTCTCATCTATATAATGGGGACAATCTTCCTTTCTCCTGGCTTCTAGTTAAATTGTAATCAATTCAGAGTAGGGACTGTCTTTCACTTTGCATAGATATAATATTTAGTGCATTGGGACTGGGACACTTGTCTCAATTGGTAGCAGCATTCCTTACATTTAACACCTCATTGACATCAAAAGCTAAGTATGGGACACTTCCAACCCACTCAGTTAGCCTCATTAGCACCGGCACTAGTTGACAAGTACTCCCCCAACCCCACTCCTTTTTCTTTTATAAATTCGGAGAGTCCCCCTTTTTTTCTCCACTCAAGCTCATCTGAAGAAGTGGATTTTGCCCATGAAAGCTCATGATATTGTATATATTTTTGTTAATCTCTAAGGGTGCGTCTACATGGCAGCATTATTTTGGAATAACAGCCGTTATTCCGGAATAACAATGCAAGCGTCTACACAGCCATTCTGTTATTTTGAAATACATTTGAAATAACGGACGGCTTATTCCGACTTCTGTAAACCTCATTCCACAAGGAATAATGGCTAATCCAAAACAACTATTTCAGAATAGCAGTAGTGTGGATGCTTCACTGCTGCTATTTGGAAATAGCTCCTCCCCAGGGCCATATAGATTAATTATTCCCCATTGCCTCCTGGGGCTCTAAATCAAGGTAGCATGTCCACATTAAGGGAGGCTGCCTCAGCTTATTTGGAAATAGCCTCAAAATTAGTCCATTCCAGAAGAAATACTCCAAAATAGCTTATTTCAAAATAAGCATACAATGTAGACATACCCTATGGTACTACAGGACTACCCATTATAAATTATATAGCGATAGACTCATAGAACCGTAGGGTTAGAAGGGACCATAAGGTTCATTTAATTTAAATCCCTGCCAAGATGCAAGATTTCTTGTGTCTAAATCATCCAAGAGAGGTGGCTATTCATAGAGATGGTCATTGTAAGAAACCATCAGATAAATATTCAACAATACTTCCATCATCTCTGCCCACACTGCACTATACAGAACAGCCTAGTGAAGAAGCTAGCAAATACACGAATTAAGAATGCACCCTAAGCTTTTCTTCTTCTTCACTATTCACCTTAGTCTGTATCATTTCTATCATTTGCCTGCAAAGAAGAACAGCAAAACTTTCTTGCTTCCACTAGGGAAAGAGCCAGGATTTATTTTACAGTGTCACATTAACACAGTTCATTTTCCTGGCTGTCTTAGTTTCCTCTTCTCTATTTAACACTGCGAAATACCCTGCCGATAGTGTAAGACGTATCTCTTTGGGCACTTCAGGCCGCAATTTGTCGAGTCTTTGGCACAGAAAGTATCCATTTGTATTAGCAGGGCTGTGAATGCTCTTAGGAAAGGTTTATGTTTGCAAGGAGGGGTAGGAAATGAACTTGCTTGCTTCACTGACTAGTGCATTAAAGACTCAATCCTGCACTCATTGAATTAAATGGCAAAGCTCCCATTGATTTCCGTGGTGTGGAATCAATGTAATGCCCATTGAAGTCAATAGGAGCCTTTGCATTGATTTTAATGAGAGCTGCATCAGACCTTAATTGTGTCTATGAATAGCAGGCTTTAAATGAAGCAAAACTGTACATGCATCACCGTACAAGCTTCTTTTTCGTATGAGTTTGAAGGAGAGTGAGGGAGACAGTGCTTCAGTTATAGAGCAAGTGCAAGAGATCTCCCTCTAACAGTGAACTGCCAGCCTCAGATGCTCCTTTGGACATCCAGCAACGTGCTCCACCTTATTTCCACCAGTCTCCAGTGTGAGAGCATCTCATTGTTAGTTCTGTCGAAGCAAAGACTTCAATCAGTTTACGCAGCTAAACAGACTGGTTTATTGGCCAATAAAAGCAAAGTGAGCCAAACGTGGTCCCAGCAAAGCCGGGCCCAGTGAGGCTGGCTAATACTAGTACCTTTAGACCCTTGACCAAACAGCCTGACGTCAGGGCATCCAATTACAGAAATCATCAATTAAGCTAGGAAAATAAAGCCTTATCAACAAGATGGCGTACAGGTACAAGGGAGTACCTCTCCTGTCTAAACCAGCCCAATTAACACATTCCAATAGCAAATCTGTCTTGGCCTGGCACATGGGGTGATAGAAAGTTCACTCTGGTCTACGTGCAAAGGCAAAAAGCTGAAATGGTTTCTGTTATACAAGATGGCTTCTAGCTAAACATAAAATGGTTTCTGCAGCTTCTACAGCTCCCTAACCCAACCAGCCTGTCAGCCATTCGGCACTCTCCTGGGAGCTGCACTAGCCGTGCCTTACCTCACAAGTTGATGATAGATTCACCGTCGGCCCCAAAGTCTCTTTAAAGAGAGCTGGTCACTGGATACCCCACAGAAATCCCAGACTCTCTGTGCCCAACAAAGCAGTGCACCTCAGTTTACCGATATTCCTTGAGACCCCCCCCCCCCCACACCATCCTGAATTATGCACAGCACTTGTGTTCAATTATGATAAAAAAAATGCATTTGAGAGACAATAGAGTTTCAATACAAACCACCAGTGCAAGAGGTGGGAACAAAGGGTTACGTATAAAACAAAATCCTCACCCAAATTCTAGAGACTGAACATAATGAACAAGTCAGCCTGACGTCTACAGAAGTTTCTCACCCAAAGGTCTCTCCAGTATTTTCATCTACGCCTAACTCAGATCCCCTTTTTGTGAAGCAAACTTGCTGCTAGTTTACTCCCTAGCTGAAGCATGATGTTTCTTTGCAGCCCCACATATACCAGAACAGATCTTTGATGTTCCCATCCCATTAGGGTTCCCCATTTGCCACTGTTTACCAATGCCTGTTCATTTCCTTCCGAAGATTCTTCCAGCTCTTTATTAGAATGCTCATAGACATCTATTGTAAGAAATACAATTCACAATGGTCCATTGGGGGATTAAATGTCTCCCACCTCCTCTCTGGGAAAGTTGGTCTCAAGACACGCTGCCTGTGAGTGGCCTGCTTTTAATGACCAACCTAGAGAATGTAATGTGTAGTATAGATATGTAACTCCTCACATATTTTCCATACATACATTTTGTAGTGACTACAATGACCAGTGTGACACGGGCTTTCAGTAGAGATCTTACACGACCCCTTTTGGTGAACCGTGGGGATCCCTGGGCCCCCATGTAACCCTGTGACCTCTACCAGTTGGGGGCAGGAGGTTCTTGTGTAATGCTGACTGACAGAATCAGACCCTGGGACCGCTGGAGCTTAGTGCATGAGCCTCTACCGCTTACTCTAAAAGCCAGCTGGTTGTAGAGCAGACTCCTTATTCTTTCTGGCCATGTCTACACTGCAGAGAAGATGGAAGCTGACACAGTCGATCTTCCGGGGTGAAGAAACACCAATTCGAACTGAGAGGCGCTCCTGCTGACCCCAGTAGTCCCGCTCCTAGTCTCCACCTGCTGTAGGCATTCTGGGGGCAGAGTGTTGCTGCCCCCTGCCTCCTCCCTCCCCACTGCTCCAGGTCAGGGAAGCTGGGGATGCATGTCACCTATGCTCGGGGGCCAGGGAGGCTCAGGCAGACTCTGGCTGCATGGCTTCCTCCCTCCCATCTCTCCGGGAGTCAGGGAGGCTCAGGCCATGCAACCTCCTCCCTCCCCAGTGCTCTGGGGAAGCTGGGGTGTGTGCACTCTTCTCCTCCCCGTGGTGGGGGGCTACACACTCAGCGTGCTGCCCCACCTCCTTCCCTCCCCATGGTGGGGGTGTCCCTCAGCAGAGGGGGTGGGGGTGGGGGCCTGCCTTCCCCAGCCCCAGCTGCACTGACCGCTCATGGCTAAGGGCACCATTCTTACCCATCTTGGCTATAAGTATTGATGGACCTAGCCTCCATGAATTTATCTAGTTCTTTTTGAACCCGGTTAAAGTCCTGGTCTTCACAACAGCCTTTGGCAAGGAGTTCCACAGGTTGACTACACACTGCCTGAAGAAAAACGTCCTTTTCTTTGTTTTAAACCTGCTAACTTGCTACCTATCAAATTGTGCTTACGATGGCTGGGTCTCACAACTGAGCTGATGCATCCGTGCTGCTCTCACGACACAGAGGTTCTGCCTCAGGTCTGCAGCTTGAGCTGTGTCCACACTGCAAACGGCAGGGTTGCAACGCAAGTCAGAGCAGTATTCACGCTCTGACCCCACCCCACCCCTAATACTGCCCAGGGGTTCACATCCTGAGCACTTGCTGACCTGACTCAGGCTGATTTGAGTATGGATGGGCAGAGGCTCAAACCTGGCTCAGGGCTGGGCTTAGAGCACAGTGTAGATACACACTGAGTCCAATATCGACAATTTTGTGGAAGAACCTGACGTGAAGCCAGATTCGCCTTCCATAGGGCCTTGAGATTGGGGCAACTCCATTAGTTTTGATGGCACTGATTTGGATTTACACTGGAATAAATAAGAGAATAATTCATTTTTTAGTCCTTCAAGCAGGCATTCTTGACTGTTTACCTTCACTCTCCAAAATTTAGTAGCAAGACAGTAACTAGTGAAATCCTAGAAGTTTGAGTCTCATTACTGGTAGTTTTCAAGGTGTTGTACAGTATTGATCAATTCCTGGCACCTCTGTGACCTCTGGTATCATGCATGGCAAGTCATGTTGACACTGTGTGGGGTAAAAAATTAAAATTCCTTATTAGATTAAATGAGTCCCTTTTCCTATGCATATGAAAAAAAAGGTTTATTGCAGAGGTTGTGGATGAGAGAGAGTGAAGTCATGATAAGTCTGACGTCTGAAATTAAATCTGTTTCTTTGTCAGCCCAGAACTTGTTAGCTTAATCCTGGGATCTGAAAAGTGGCCCAGTAATGTCTGATGACCATGTTTTAGAAAAGAACATCAATTATAACTGGGTAGGACTTTGTTATTTAAGTCTATTACCTGCACATGAGTTATTTCAGAACAAGGAGTTCAATTGATAAAAGGCAGAAAATCAATCTGTAAGATTGTTGAGATTAATTGGAAGTTTGTAAAGGATTTTTTTTTTCCATGGGGATTTCCAGTTGCTTCTGTAGACTATCCATCTTAACCCTGAATCTAGTGTTCCTGATGCAAAAAATGTAACTGAGCTTCAGTAAAGCTTTGGGAAATCCATAGTTTTGCATTAAAATTACTAGAATTTCACAATTGCAGCTCTCCAGAAATAAATGATGAGGGTCGTTAGTAGCAGAAAACAAAAGCCTGTTTCCAGGATGGCCTCTATGGCAAGTGCACAGGGTAGCTGAAAATGCAGGTTCATGTGACTTTTTTACCAGATGACAGAGGATGTTTGTGTAAGAGTCAGGAGCAGAACCCGAAAAGGGCTTGTGAAGCTTGTGGGACTCAGCAAAGTGCTTCCCTCTAAGCCTGCATAGAGTCCCTTTGAAATCCACATGCTTCTTAAAACAGGTAACATCAGCATGGGAGTGAGTCTTTCAACAAGAAGAGCCACAAGCCCATTCTACCTCTGCCATACTCAGGCTCGGAAAGAGAGCACAAAACAGGCTCCCCTCTTGCCTTTGCTTTGGCTATGGCCTTTGCTGAATAGCTGGGGAGCAAACAGCAAACACCTCTGCACATTGCCAGCATATATACCTGGGCTATGTCTACACTACGACTTTGTCCGCAAGAGGCAATGCAAATGAAGCATGGATTTAGCGTTTTCTCGTGCTTCATTTGCATACTCTCTTTCATTCCGTTTTTGCGCTTGTGGTTTTTGCGCAACACCAGGCAGTGTGGCTGTGGCTGTTGTGCACCAAAACCCCTTTTTCGTCAAGATCTTTATGACTCTCCAGGACAGGCATAAGGATTTTGTGCAAAAAGGGGGTTTGCACAAAAAGGAAACGTCCACACTCCCTGTTTTTGCACAAAACCCCCTTGCGCAAAAACGGACCGAAAAAGAGTATGCAAATAAAGTATGAGAAAATGCCAAATCCGTGCTTCATTTGCATTGCCCCTTGTGGAAAAACTCATAGGCTGCGTCTAGACTGGCATGATTTTCCGTTAAAAGTATTTTCCGTTAAAAGTATTTTCCATTAAAAGTATTTCCGCAAAAAAGCATCTAGATTGGCATGGCTGCTTTTGCGCAAAAAGTGCTTTTGCACAAAAGCATCCATGGCCAGTCTAGACGCGATTTTGCACAAGAAAGCCCCGATCGCCATTTTAGCCATTGGGGCTTTTTTGCTCAAAACAGTTCTTCCCTGTCTACACTGGCTCTCATGCGCAAGTATTCTTGCGCAAGAGGGCTTTTTCCCGAGCGGGAGCGTGAAAGTATTTGTGCAAGAAGCACTGATTTTGTACGTTACAAAGTCAGTGTTCTTGCACAAATTCAAGTGGCCAGTGTAGACAGCTGGCAAGTTTTTGCACAAAAGCAACTGCTTTTGCACAAAATCTTGTTCTAGACGCACCCATAGGCTATGTCTACACTATAGCTTTTTGCACAAAAACATATGCAAATGAGACAAAGCATGGAATATCACCTCACCTCATTTGCATAACTAATGAGGCTCTGTTTTTGCAGAAGAGGCTTTTGCGCAACAGCCATTCTTCCGCATTTTTTTCAGGAAGAACGGCTCTTCCGCAAAAGCCTCTTGCAAAAGCCTCATTAATTATGCAAATGAGGTGCTGTGATATTCCATGTTTTGTCTCATTTGCATATTTTTTGCAAAAAACAGGCACAGTCTAGACATAGCCATAGTGTAGACAAAGCCCTGTAGTGTTTGAGAAGTGACTTCTCTCCTGCTCGCTCCAGTGATTGAACACCCAACCAAGCACTTGGCAGCAGATACTCAGCTATTTCTTCCCTTTAATGCAGAACTAGTTGTAAGGCCGAGGCTGCCCCCTGTATTCTCATTGCAGGTGCGTGGGAGGTGCAGGGCATTTTCCACGTCTCCAACACTATGACTCTGATGTAATCTAGGAGCTTTTCATTAGGTCATCCATCATCTCTGTTTCCTCTTTAAGTCATCCATTCTTAACCTGCCTCAGGACTCTGAGGTAACTCTACTGACGTGGTGAGCAGAGGTTGCTGGGCCAGCACATTCCATGGGGCAGGAAGGTCGCAGGCCACAAGACATTCTCCTTGACTGGTTAGGGTGCGAATAGCTCTATAAATAGTTCTTTCTTTCCCCTTTTGGTTTAGGAGTCTCAGATAAGGGCTCTCTGCTTGTGCATCTGTAACTCACGAATCGTTACGTGTGTTTGGGCACGGAGACAGCTGCAGATCTAGAGAGGGTCCGGCTCTGTCCCCTCCCCCAGCTCTAGAGGTTCTGGCTTTTAAACTCTGACAATTCTCAATTCAAACCCTGCAGTCAGAGAAAGCGGCAGTCGGTGGATATTGGTCCTAGCATGGGTCTCTGCAAGGGTTGAATATGTGTATTTGCCTTGTGCTTACTCTCTGTAGAGGGATGCATTTCTCCCTCACGTGGGCCCATATCCCTCCCTACTCCAAGCTCAGACTGTGTTGGGGCCCAGTTTCCCGGCTGGGGAGAAGGAAAAAGGTACCCTTTCTTTCCACGGCTGATCCTGCAACCTGAAAGCTACAATAGCCTCCTGCCGATGCTAGTGCAAAGACTCAGTGAGTTCACATAATGGCAGACCCGCTGACCAATCAGTTTCTCACCCCCACCCCAAAGAGCTAGGAATCCCCCCGATGGGTTGGACGTGGAGTTTGTAGGGACATTAGCTTCATCCCGAGCCCACAGTGCCCGGGGGGGATTTGCACTTTGAAGCCGTTAGTCAAGTACTTCACTAAAAACAACATTGTGTGTTCATCCTCTCTTGGGCTGTGTCCAGACTCAGGGGTTTTTTCGAAAAAAGTAGCCTTTTTTCGAAAAAACTTCCCCTGCGTCCAGACTCAAGCCGCGTTCTTTCGAAATTAATTCGAAAGAACACGGCTTTTCTTTCGATGGTGGTAAACCTCAATTTACGAGGAAGAACGCCTTCTTTCGAAAGTTCCTCTTTCGAAAGAAGGCGTTCTTCAGTGTAAATAGGGCTTCTTTGAAAGAGAGCATCCAGACTCACTGGATGCTTTCTTTCGAAAAAGCAAGCCGCTTTTTCGAAATTTCTCCGTGCAGTCTAGACGCTTTCTTTCGAAAGAGGCTCTTTCGAAAGATGCTTTCGAAAGAGCCTCTTTCGAAAGAGGCTTGCAGCCTCAGTGAATGCCTCATTCAAACCTAAGTAACTAATCCTCAGGGGAGTGAAGTAAATTTGATCTTCCCTCTGTGTGTGTCCTCACTTTTCCAGTGTAGAGATGGAGAAATGAAAAGCTTAGAGGTCATGCGACATTGTCTGGTATTTGAGGTATTTCTAAGACTCACCGTATTCTCCCATATCAAAGCAACACCTTTCTAGGAGAAAGAAGGGCATAACTAGGCCATTTCCAATTTCTTATTCCCCTGCCCTGAATTCTCTAGGCATCCTGGTCTATACAGAAGCATTTCAACAACTATAGCTACACAGACAAAGAGGTTTCCACCCATCTTGCGCTCCAGCTTTGTCTCCCCTCTTTTAGGAGGGATTGCCTTCTTTCTGGAACTCTTTCCAACATACAGAGCCATCTAGGGACTAAGGACTATAATGCAAGGATGCATTAAGGAGAGAAGGGGTTAACAAGTGGATTCTTTAAATAAATGTGTACGTATCTATTCCAGAGCCAGGAGAAGAAGCAAATGAGATAAGTGTATTGAAGCATATTTCTCATTAAATATAGAAAGTGGGAACACAACTATTGGAAAATGGAGCTCATTTGTCATATCTCGTGGGTGACACTGAGATGCTTTGTTTTATTACTTTTGTAAAGGGACCGCTCTGTGCAATATAAATAAGACTTTACTCATAGGTTGGCAGGTTGGGGACGTGCCGGTTTATTCAAGTCCATCGCAACAAAGGCGTGTGGGGGTACAACATTCCACTGACAAAAGGAAATAAGGATGGGCCAAGTGTGGCTGCATCCCTTCCGGTTCTGGGGAATTCACTTACTCCCCGGATGACCAGTTTACTATAATGAACTCTGGGGCCATAGGGGGAAATTAGAATTTTTCTGGATATCAGCATGGAGTCAGAGGCTACATCTAGAATGCAGGTTTCTTTCGGAAGAAACTTTTTTCGGAAGATCTTTTCCAAAAAAACTGCTTCTGAAAGACAGTCTCCATACACAAAAGCGCATCCAAAAAGCGATCTGCTTTTTCGAGAGAGCGTCCAGACGGACTGGACACTCTCTCGCATAAAAGGCCACCCGGAACTACTTCATCCAGGGCTTTAGGTCACCAGTGGCTTTTGATTGCTGGTGCCGGAGCCTTGCAGAAACATGCACTTAAAGGGACCCCCCTGGACAGCTGTTTCTCTGCTTCTGCTGTGTACTTGCTACCTCTTCGAGGGACAGCAAACCTCTGGCAGTGCCTGCTGTGGTTGCCCTGTTCTTTTTTGGACGCCACAGCTTTGTTCTTTGAGCTCTGGACCTTGTGCACCAGAGTCTGCTGCATGTCGTGCAGGATACTGATGCGCTGGTACATCAGGTTTTCATGGACCCCGGCGCACCGTCGGGTCCCCGGGCTCTGGCGGGTGGCTGCAGTGGTGTGGCTTGGCCCTCAGTCCCAGCCGGTCCAGCTGTGGAGAACACAAAGAGGGAGAGGCGGTCAGTCGTCCATGCAGACGCTGTCCCTGAGGCCGTGCCCTCCTCTGTGATCAGTGACCAACAGTCCTTGGGCCAGAAGAGGAGGATGTCCCGGGAGCAAGGTGCTGTGTGGCCTGATGTGCCCAGAGGACCGTGCTGCCCACTTCCCACCCTCCCCCTGGCCCATGGACAAGGAGCCAAAGGAGGTGTCCGGCCACAGTGGGATCCCCTCATGGGCGACAGAGGGGCCGGGAGTAGCCTGGGCCTCCCTGGACTCCACACACACAGGTGCAGTTCGCAGCGCTGTCTACGGGAGCAGCTGCTGTCTCGCACATGCAAGAGTGCCCATGTGCTGGGTGTGGCACTCCCCAGTCTGTGTGGAGCCGTGCCTGCTAGCCAGCTTCCAGCGCCTCCCCTCCCGCCATGGCAAGATGTGGGTGGCCTCTCCTGAGCCTGGCAGCAGGATCCTGGGCATGCTCTGGGACTGTCTGCTGTGTCCGCGTGCCACACATTAATGCTGCATGAGCTGCGCTCTCTGGCACGCACATATCCCAGCCGGACCTCTTTGACTTTACTCAGAACCTGTTCCAAGGTCTGGGGTGGGTGTCCACACTCCACCAGGGACTCGGCCATCCTACCATAAATGTCCGCATTGCGGTGCTTGGCCTGGAGATCCTGCAAGGTCCGTTCCTTGCCCCATAGCTCGAAAGAGCTCTTTCGGAAAAGGTGTTCTACCTCATAGAATGAGGATTACCAACGTTGGAAAAAACCCTCTCTTCTTTCGATTTACTTTTGAAAGAACATGATTGTAGTGTGGACGTTCCACAAGTTCTGTCCTTTTTCTGACAAAACTCTGTAGTGTAGACATACCCATAGTGGTGCTATTGGTAGACCTTCAATCGCTCTCCAGTTTTAATACTTCCAGTTGGCTGGTTTAATAGACCATCTTTCCTGAGTGACCAGCTTCTTTGAAATAAGCTACACAACAAAAAAGTGAAAATGCATAAACAAAGAGAGCTGAGCAGGATATAACTTTGTCAGGTGAAAATTTGAAAGATTTGAGAATCTTAGGGTACATCTAGACTACACGCTTCTTTCGAAAGAGATCATCTAGACAGGCACTACTTTTTCGAAAAAGCAATCTACTTTTTCGAAAGAGATCACTCAGGCAATCTGGATGGTTCGCAGTCAAGAACTCCTTTTTTTGAAAGAGCTCTTTTGAAAAAAGGCATTCTTCCTCGTAAAGTTTACCCGCTGTTGAAAAAACCGCTGCGTTCTTTCAATTTAATTTTGAAAGAACGTTGCAGCAGTCCAGATGCAGGTAAAGTTTTTTTAAAAAGGCCGCTTTTTTTCGAAAAAAACCCTGTAGTCTAGACATAGCCTGAGAGAATTGGAGATGCGGTGAAGGCTAGAACTTTAACAGGGTTCAAAAAAGAACCAGATAGATTCATGAAGGTTAGATCCATCAATTACCCAAGATGGGTAGGAATGTTCAACATCTTTATTAATGACCTGGATGAGGAGATGGATTGCACCCTCAGCAAGTTTGCGGATGACACTAAGCTAGAGGCAGAGGTAGATACACTGGAGGGCAGGGATAGAGTCCAGAGTGACTTAGACATATTGGAGTATTGGGCCACAAGAAATCTGATGAAGTTCAACAAGGACAAGTATAGAGTCCTGCACTTGGGACAGAAGAATCCCAAGCATAGTTACAGGCCTAACACTGTGGAAAAACACCATGTGGCAGCGCACGAAGAGTCAACCCTGTGGGAAAATTCACCAAGTGCCTCCTGACATATTTCAGGCTGGCAAGATGGTGAGCCTGAGCCCCTGCTGGCTACTCTTTTGCTGGTGCATCTTCCCTGGTGACTACTCAGCAGTATCGCTTTCCTGCTTCCAGCCCCCCCCCCCCTTTTCATGTTATGGAAAACCATCCCATTCCAGGCAGATCCCATTGTCCTGGCACGACCGGACCCTGACCTCGCTTTAAGATAGGATAAGAGGAAGCTGCCTACCAAATTTGGTGATCGTCATGCTTACCGTTTAAAGGCGTTCTTGAACAACTGGACTCACAGATGGACAAGCAGACAGACAGATGCACATTTCTAAAATATATAGATAGATTAAACATTTATATAGTGGTTGCCTCTTGGGTCTTTAACCAGGCCAGGGCCCCGCTGTGCTAGATACTGTACAAGCATACAGGCAGTCCCCGGGTTACGTACAAGATAGGGACTGTAGGTTTGTTCTTAAGTTGAATTTGTATGTAAGTCGGAACTGGTACATATTGTAGGGGAAACTCTAGCCAAACATTTCTCCAGAGCTCAGTTTTATTCTCCCACACCTCACTTCCCTCAGTCCTTTATTCTCAAGCTGAGGTGTCTGCTGAGAAAAGCCGCTCCGCATCTCCCTGGTCTGCTGGGGGGTGGACTAGCTTCGTGTCTCCCTGGTCTGCTGGGGGGAAGCAGCTAGTGCGGGGTTGCCTCACCCCGTTTGTAAGTAGGGATCCGATGAAAGTCGGATCCATGTAACCCGGGGACTGCCTGTATAGCAAATAACCATCCTGTTCTAAGGAACTTGCATTGTAAACAATACAATAAATAATTAGGCCAGGCCATTGGGATTAAGCCCACACAATGTAAAATCCATTTCCTACCGGAATGTTCTATCCCCATGGCAGCTATTCAGCAGTGCGCAACAACCAGATTAGGATAAGCACTGAAGATTAGTCTCCTATTGAAACAACAAGGCAGTTTCTGGCCAGGTTTACATCGCATCAGAACATCCACAGGACTTTGCTGGCTCCACAGGAGTGGGCTTCCTGGCACTGAACACTTTGCAGGGGAATGGGGTCAGTGTTAATGCAGATGGATGAGTGTTGCTTCATAAATCGCCCCCCTTCCGCCCCCACTCCCTCCCGACTAATGTGTGCGCTCAGCCCTACTTAGCTTGTGAAATCCTCAGGTGACCGGATAATGCTGCAGCTGAAGAATGCTTTGCTCACTCACCTGCGTGCCCCCATTTTGCAAAGCATTTTGTAGCCACATCTTTCCACTTAAAATCCACTAATGGTAGTTTGCAGCCAAGACCCCGCACACCACGTTTTGCGAATGTAAAAGTTTGAATCAGCTGGGGTGAAGAGAGATGACATTTCTCTCTGGCGCAACTGATTTGTTTTTCATCTTCCTAGATTGGGTCCTTTCACCAAAGCAAGACAGCTTTATGCATCAGCTATAACCCACTTGGAGCTGGAACATTGTAAAAAGTGATGGTGATAATGAATTCATGTGAAGAGAAACATCATGTTCTAGTCAGCTTTTTATTTTCAACACTTTGTACCTCTGATCATGAGCATTGCAGCAATCTACCATGGTGGTTCCATGTGCAATTCAATCCCAGAGATAGGCTTTCAAAAAGGCGCCAGAAAACTGTCCCCTTCTAGTTATTTCTCTTTAATCTTTAAACATGATGATCATGAAAACATTCCTAATACTTTACACTCATGTAAAAATAATTGCTCATTTTGGCTGAATGGCATGTTGGGGAGCTATCCAAGCATTGCATATGAAAAGGCAGTTGATTGTACTTTAAATTACTTAAAGCAATAATGTTGTTGTGTAGATTGTTGTTCTGTGGCTTCAAGATTAAGCTAGATGGGTTTATGAAGAGGATGGTGTGATGAGATAACATGATCGGGAAGGAATTTTCCTCCAGGGTAGATTGGCAGAGGCCCTGGAGGTTTTTCACCTTCCTCTGTAGAATGGGACATGGATCACTGCTGGAGGATTCTCTGCATCTTGGGATCTTTAAACCATTTGAGGACTTCAATATCTAAGATATAGGTGAGAGGATTATTCTATGAGTGGGTGGGTGAGATTCTGTGGCCTGTTCAGGGGGTCAGACTAGATGATCATAATGGTCCCTTCTGACCTTAAAGTCTATGAGTGTATTAGCCTATGAGATGGTACTGCTTTGGGAAGGTGTTTGATGGTGAATTTACAATCAAAAGAAGGGGAGAAATGTACACACAGCTTTATGATAACACCTGGAGCTATCCCTGTACTCTGCATTGTAAAAACACACATCCCAACTTTAATGATTGGAGTCTTTTATTTAGGCTGAGATTTGGGATATTTTTTTCATTATTCTGTGTCAGATTATGGACCAAAAATACTTTCATAAGCATTCTGGCTTTTAAATTTGGTGATGTTTCAGAGTAAGCAATTATTTTGTCCTTATTGTCACAACTCTGCTGTATATCCCTGAGGTCTCTGGAACAGATAAGAGGAGCTAGTTTCTTTTTACTTGGCTGGTCCTGATTATTTCCTGCAGTGAGACTTGAAAAGGCCTCAGATGATTCAAAAACCGTTATGTGAATAAAATGTCAAAGTGGCTCCTTTCTGTCTAAACTATCGGGGTGCCAGTGTTGAACGTGTAGGCTCAGTTGGATTGAGAGTAAATGATTTATACAGATTATGTGCCTTTATACTCGAACAAAGGATGTGGGTTAGTCTCTGAAGAAAGTCTTTTTTTTTTTTTTGTAGTCTTCCTTTTGTGCCTTTGAAGGTTTTGCTGAATCCATCTGTGGATAAAGAACTGGGTGTCAGAATGGAGGAGGGAATCTGAAGGTATAAAGGAACCTGAACTGCCTTCCACAAAAATCTTTTATACGGCACCTTGTCTGTGAGGTGGTTTTGAGGCTGTGCTATTGTGCTGAAGCCAAAATGACCTGTATCCCTTGTAGTCGCACACCATTCCATAGAATAAAAGATGCCTTCATTTCCCACTTATTCTGCAGTTGGGCTTGAAAGTTTACTTTTTCCCTGGTCCTCCTGTGAGCACTGAGAACACAAAATCATTCCTTCCATTTTAGGAATGGCCGTTAAAGCGATAATAATGTGTTACTAAGGGCAAAATATAGACTGTAGTTTTAAAAAACGTACGTGAGAGAAAAATACATTTCCCTGGAGGAAACAGGAAACCATATGCCACCCCTCCTTTTTGACTGGAATACTTTGATCTTACGCAACGGGTTTCTGATATGCCTGTTTTTCTCAGCTCCAGTTTTTTGGTCTGGCTGCCCCTTATCTCCTTGTTCCATGACTGTCTCTGCTTCACATGACTCCCTCAACGGCAAACTCCTACACTGGCCACTCCACCTACCACTTCTCCACCTTTTCTTCTATCTGTCAAGCCTCTTTCCTTGACGCCTGTTGCAGTAATGTCCAAGGGTATGTCTACACTGCCACCCTAGTTCGAAGTAAGGTGGCAGTGTAGACATACCCTAAGTGACTCTATTGGGCCCATATGCCAGAGGGACCCACCACAAGGACACAGAGTTCCGCGTTGCAGATGATATAAAGATCACTGCCAGGTATAGTTGTACAAGGAAGTGCGTGGACATGTTTATGCGCCTGAAATGGTTTGTGTGTCTAGATCAGGGGTACGCAATAAATTTGTGGCTGGGGGCCAGTACAAAAATTTTTGAAGTGATCCCGGGCTGCCCTGGAAGGGGCGGAGTCTAAACTGGAAGGGGCAGGGCCATGTTGCTTCTGGGCTGCCCCCGCCCTGCGCAAGTGTATGGCACTTGGAAGTACTGTGCACTCCTCGCAGGGTGGGGGGGAGGGCAGAGGAAACTTTGCACCTTTCTTCTGCCCCCAGGCCAATCAGGGCTTGGGGGTGGGGGAGCGCAGGACGTCTCCTCCCACCCTGAGAGGAGCGTATGGCACTTCAAAGCACTGAGCGGTGCTGCCGGGGTGGGAGGAAGTTTTGCCTAATTGATCTGGGGGCAGAGGAATGACAGGCCTTCGTGGGCCTGATCAAACAACTTGGCAGGCCGGATACAGCCCGCGGAGGCCCTTTTGTCCAGCCCTGCTCTAGATTGATGAATTTGCGGGGGAGGCTTATGCATGAACCTGAGACCTTGGAACTCTAAAATAGAAGCCACTTTACTGACTGACCTAAAAATACCAAGTCTGTTAGCTATGGCTATTGGAGTCTCCTCATTCTCTAGAGGTAGTCCAGCCTCTTCCAGAGGAGGACAGAGAGCCATACTGAATGAGTGTGGGTTACACAACCAATATGGCCAGGTTCTCTTGCGTTATACCAGCGGTGAGCAACCTGTTGTCTATAGGGGTTCTACGCATGGTCCACGAGACATTTTGTTACTATTGCCCATGCACAGGGTTGCCAGATCCCACCTGTTTCTGCCCACTTCCTTTTTTTCCCTCCTGGTATTACTAAAGTAAAGCCAGGGCTTCTGAAGTGAAGTGCATGTCGATTACACACAATATTGTGGGAGCCATGTGCATTGCTATGATTCACTGGGCGCACTCCTGCAAATTCTAGGTACACAAGCGCAGTGACAAAAACTTTCCCAGGAGACCTTCCAGGGCCACTCGTGGTCCATTCACTAGCCTAGGTTGCCCATTGCTGAACTATACTGTTCTCTCTAATGGGAAAATTGAGCTATTTTCCCCCTCCTATGAAACCACAGAGCAAATTTGCTGAGGCTCTATTTAAAGTGCTTTTCGGTGGAGCTGTGTTTCTTAAAAACAATTATAACACTGGCAGGTGGTTTCTCATTAACAGCATAGATATGCAAGATCCTAATTCACAAAGGACAGGATGGTTATTTTTGTTAGAAGACAAATTAATAAAGGCATGCGAAGATGTTTCAATTTGTAGCAGACGGATGTGCCGTGGTATCTAGCATTCAGAAGAGCGGATTGCGGCTTAGACAGTGTTTTTCATCTCTAATATGCGGAATCAGATCTGCCCTTGGTTGGCAATAACCAAAAGGTATTACCATTGAATGGCCGTTGGGTGGCTCCTCCCAAGTGGCACAATGAGTCAGCCCCGTTCCAGATTGCCAAATATTAAATACACAACAATGGGCTCTAATCGCCTCCCTTTTATATTACAGAGTAGCTGCATCTTCATTAAGGGTGTGGCATTCATTTAGAAATGTCAGTATTCCCCTCCTTAGCAGAGAGGCCAACAACTGGGAGTAACATCACAACATGGTTTATGACTCACCCCGTTCTGAAGGCTACTTTAAAAAACAATTGTTTTGACTATTATTTGTGTTCAAGTTGCATTCAGAAGTCCTAGCTGAATGTGACCCCCCCCCCATCCCAAAAATAACCAGCATCAGTCTGTTAGGGTATGTCTGCACTAGCCCCCTAGTTTGAACTAGGGAGGCTATTGTAGGCATTAGAAGTTGCAAATGAAGCCCGGGATTTAAATATCCTGGGCTTTATTTGCATCTTCCCATCTGGTCACCATTTTTAAATCCCCTTAGTCTGAACTAACTGCCCGCGGCTACACACGGCAGTCAAATGTTAACTTGAACTAAGTCCTTAGTTCAAGTTAACTGTTACACCTTGTGTACCTAGTTCAAACTAGGGGGCTAGTGTAGACATACCCTTACAGTATTTTCAAAGGACAGATGGGCAGATTGAGGCTTTAGCAGGACAATAGCAGAAACTGGTTTAGAACACAAGTTTTTGGAATCCCGGTCAAGTACCCCATAGCTTTGGCCACACTGCTTCTCCAACTAGTCTGTATCATGGAGAGTATGGGGATGGAGATTCTGAAAGCATTCACATTTATCAGTGGTTCCAGATTGTGTATTAGTTGTACTACTAATATCACACTGTACGCAATTGAAAATACTGACCATTCATCAGAAGAACAAGAATGCCATTGAGAGATCTGAGCTAGCAGCCTTGCCAGGACTCCTGTTGGATGATCTGTGATTAATAGTATGTCGGTTGGATGTGGTATGCTGCTAGGAATTGGAGAACCAGGGTTGTATACCTGACCTTCACATGTAGACCACATAGGGCCTGGTTTACACTGGAGGGGAAGATATGCTACTCCGGCTATGTTACTTGCATACCTGGAGTCGACATACCTTAACTCACAGTCCACACTGCAGGAGTCCAACAGGAGTACACAATCCCACTATTCCCTTATTCTCTCAGGGGGAAGAGTATGGGATGCTGATGGAGGCTTCCCTCAGAATTCGATTTAGGGGTCTACACTAGACCTGCTGAATCATAGAATCATAGAACACTAGAACTGGAAGGAACCTTGAGAGATCATTGAGTCCAGTCTCCTGCCCTCACGGCAGGACCCAGCACCGTCTAGACCATCCCTGATAGACATTTATCTAACCTGCTCTTAAATATCTCCAGAGATGGAGATTCCACAACCTCCCTAGGCCATTTCTTCCAGTGTTTAACCATCATGACAGGTAGGAAGTTTTTTCTAATGTCCAACCTAAACCTCCCTTGCTGCTGTTTAAGCCCATTGATTCTTGTTCTACCCTCAGAAGGCAAGGAGAACATTTTTTCTCCCTCCTCCTTGAAACACCCTTTTAGATACCTGAAAACCGCTATCATGTCCCCTCCTAGTCTTCTCTTTTCTAAACTAAACAAGCCCAGTTCTTTCAGCCTTCCTTCATAGGTCATGTTCTCTAGACCTTTAATCATTCTTGTTGCTCTTCTCTGGACCTTCTCCAGTTTCTACACATCTTTCTTGAAATGTGGTGCCCAGTGTGACGGGGTGAGGTCACAGACGACCCCTCGGGGGTGCCTCCCGGGGTGCTGACACAGCCATTCCCACTCACCTTCCTGCTCTCTGGGGCTCCTCACCGCCCGGTCCTGCTGGGCCAGCTCCGCTGGTCTCCCACAGCCAAGGCCCCAAACTGAAAGTCCCTGCCCCCACTGAGAAGCAGTGAAGACACTAAACCACTTCAGGTCCAAGGAGAGTGCAGTTTAGAACCCAGCCTCCTGAGAGAGCACTCCCCAGATGGGATCAAACCCCAAAGAATTAGATAAGCCCCCTTTAGCAACGAAAGGGGGAATGTGCACACTGGTTGCCTCCCCAGGTAACAATCGCTTACACTGGGTTTGATAGAAAATAAAAATGGTTTTATTAAGTTAGGAGCAGTAGGATTTAAGTAGCAATAAGAGAATGTAGGTAGAGCAAAGTAGGTTACAAATAATCAAAAGAAACAAAACCTCTTGGCTAATTCTACATTGAAACCTCAGTGCAAACTTAATCAATCTCACCCTAACACCTCTTTTCCAGCTACCCCTCCAAACCAGGGCTGTCTCCCCACTCTGGGGTCTCAGGCTCCTTCCTTCAGGGGCAGCCCAGCCAAAAGACCTTGGCCTCTGCTTTCTTATTCCTTTTGTTAAGGAATTGAGGCCACTCCCTACCAACCACTGCTCAGACTTAAGGATAAAAGATTGTTTAACAGTGGCTCATCTAGAAGTTGCAGGTAACGCCCTCCATGTCTCCCATTCACACATTTGAAACTCACCAAGTATTCCCCGCTCCATGTGTCTAATCTTCTACGCAAAAATGATACATACAACAGAGTAAGATAAACAGAACCAGCAGATCATGACATGAAGATCGATGGGTTACATGAAACAATTCGCTCAAACCACCTTTGAGTTATGTGTATTAATGTCCATGAGTCCACTTCATAAAGCAAGGGGAGGGGGGTCCGTCACACCCAGAACTGGACATAATACTCTAATTGAGGACTAATCAGCACAGAATAGAGCGGAAGAATGACTTCTTGGCTGTGTCTATACTACATCCCTTTTTCGGTAAAGGGATATAAATTAGGCACGTCAATATTGCAAATGAAGCTGGGATTTAAATATCCCACACTTCATTTGCATAATGGTGGCTGCTGCTTTTTTTCGAAACGGGGCTTTTTCCAAAAACACCCAGCAGTTTAGATGGGAATCTTTCAAAAATAAAACTCTTTTTTGAAAGATCCTGTAAACCTCAGTTTTTGAGGAGGACAGGATCTTTCGATAAAGGGTTTATTTTCAAAAGATTCCCGTCTAAACTGCCGGGGATTTTTTCAAAAAAAGCCCCATTTCAAAAAAAAAGTGGCAGCCGCCATTATGCAAATGAAGCGCAAGATATTTAAATCCTGGCTTCATTTGCAATACCGACGTGCCTAATTACATCACTTTACCGAAAAAGAGGGGAACTAGACATTCTCAACAAGCTTCTTAATTTGCATTCCTACAATCGAATCAAGCCTTTGTAAACATCGCCCACTGAAAATAATAATCAACATCAAGAGATGCACTGGCAGGCTCCAGGAAGGTGAATTAAGACGCTTTTCTTTCTTCTATGCTAATCTTTTCCTAATTATGCTTTATTAATGTTATGCTGCAGACAGCCCTGTTCTTGTTTTCCCTCATCTTGTCCAGAGTTAAAATCAAATTGCAAATGAGTGAGCTCTGTATTCAACTTAATCACTTAAGCCTCTGACTTCATCGTTTTCATAACCAGCCCCCATCGTCTTTTTTGCAATTGGGGAACGTTTCATTTTTTTTTCTTCTTCCTGAAGTATTCTTACATGATTATTCCATGTGTGACATTGACATCTTACAATGACAAATTGGGCTGAATCATTATCATCATACAAAGGCTGGGTTTTACGATGAGAATAAGGCGCTTTTCAGTACACGGCCAAAAGAGAAAATATTTTTTCTTTTACAAAAAAGACAATCTAACAGCTTTTATGAGTAGAATTGCCATGAAATGAAGTGTTCTTACATGTGCGTGCGTGCTGTGTGTGTGTATGTGTGTGTCTCTGTGTGTGTGTGTCTGTGTATTGAGTAGGGAGCGATTCTTTGAAATATGTAATCAAAGGGAAGTAGAATCTTGAGCTTGTTTGTTCTCACAGATGAGAAGTCTTTGAAGCTGATCAGCCTTCTAATTCTGTATGTTACACAACAAATATAGGATATGTCACTTAATAACAGTCATTACTTGAGAGAAAAGTCTTGCAGAATTTAGCCTGGTCTTGTACTTCAGTCACTGGACTGGGATTCCTTCATTAATTCTCTTGATTGTGAACTGTAGAGGGCACTACTTCACACTACCTGTTTCAGCCTCCTGCCTGGGTTGTGACCTGTTCAATGTTAAGACTGGCATAGGCCTGGTTGGAAGCCATGATGCTCCTCAAGTGTGTGTGAGAGAGAGGGATGCCAATCCTCCAGGATTGTCCAAGAGTCACGAGGAATTAAAGATAATGTCCTCCAGGAATTCACTCTGCCAAAGATGGCAGCAATAGCGTGAGCCTGTCCAACAGATCTTCTCCATCCTGGTTTTGTTGGGTCAAAGGAATAAAGCTGGTGGCCAGCATGCACCACAGATGACTGAATTGCTTGAGTAGCCCTTGGAGGCTAGTTGGTCGGACACTCTCATTCGTGAAGTGGTGAACTCACTGTGTGTCTTTGTGATGGGGTGTTTGCTGTATTGCACCCCTGAAGGCTTTATGGTGGCTCAGAAACAGCTAATTAACCTGGTAGGCTGCACCTGGAGGAAGACTTAGGAGATGGAGCCTCTCCGGACAGGCGTCAGAGATGACTTGTAGAAATCTAGGACATGAGAGTGTAACCCATACACCTTCTGGATGTGATGCACTGTCCCATGTAGGGACACTGATGCACTTACAGTGAGAATAATGAGTCTGCTCTACAGCCTTAGCCGAGAGCCAGCTGGCTTTTAGCTCATGTGGTAGCGGCTCATGTCCTAAGCTTCACAGCTCCCAGGTTCAATTCTTCTCTCAGGGGTCTGTTGGCGATACAAGAGGGGAAAGAGGTGCACTTGTCAGTCACTCTGGGGGCGTCTACACAGCACTCTAAACTTGAAATAAGACACTCTCTCAATGACTTAACCACCTGCATTCTGCTACAAAGACCTTTTACATCTGCACTTGAAAGGGAATCCTCTGAACTGTCATTCATGTTAAAATTCGACACTCTCCAAAAAGGAATGAACAAACACTTGAACTATCTTACCCATTATCAAGATAGCTTCCCCAATTATCACCTCTAATACCATTAACTCACAAACATCCCACTCTCCCCACCTCTAATATCATCAATTCACAGACACTTACCTTCCTTCCTTCCCCCCTCCCCCCCCCGCATCCTCCTCCTGTTCTGAAATGTGATTTATCCTTTTCATATGTGTTCACTTTTTTTTAATTGTATCCTTTGGTATATATGGTTGTGACTATTTTCTTCCACTATTTGATCTGAGGAAGTGGGTCTGGCCCACGAAAGCTCATCATCTAATAAACCATCTTGTTAGTCTTTAAAGTGCTACATTGTCCTGCATTTTGCTTCAGCTACCCCAGACTAACATGGCTACATTTCTATCATTATTTTGATTGTATTTCGAAATAGCTTATTTTGACTAGAGCTATTTCGAAATGGGGCACGTCTACACAACTCCCCATTTTGAAATAACACTCTATTTCAAGACATGGAATGAGGGTAACAGGGATGCCGGAATAGTGCACCCTTTGTTTTGAAAAATATTTTAAAATAACGGGTGCATTTAAAAGATACAGGGTAGCCATTTTGGGACATCTCTGGTATCCCAAACTAGCCCCGCTGTCTAAACTTACCCTCTCTGGGCTTAGTAAGGGAAAAGGAGAAAAGCAGAGGCCCTGGTACCCTGAGGGTGAGGGAAGAGGGGTGTTGGCGAAGAAATCCTACAGAGGACAGAGTAGGAAGAAGCCAAGAGATGGAGTAGCAAGCGTTGAGATAGTGCAGACCTTGGCTGCAGGCTCAGGTTCCCCTGTGGGCCACTGGGACAGTGACACAGCCTTGAATGGAAAGACTGCCTGGTGAAATGTTGTTACCCTGAAACAGGAAAAGGCCTGGACAGAGAACGGAGTCATGACGGAAAGCGAGAAGAGCTGTGGGTGGAGCAAGCATTAGATGCAGGCGCTCGACAAGCTAGGACCTGATCCCTGGGGCCCAGCCACAAGAGGGAGCAGTGAGCAAACCCCGTCCCAGCCTGTGATACGGCCTTACCACTTCATGTCCAAAGCAGGCAGCTGGAGTCCAGGCCCATTAACTCGAACACAATCAGTGTTTGTGCTCAACCACTCTGGGGCTATGTCTACACTATGGAGGTATCCTGGAAAAACTCCGCCACGTCTGGGGGATGCGTCTGCTCTTCTGCTTTTTTGTATGGAAGCCCTGTCTTCCTTTCCCCACGAGGAAGAAGGGCTCTTCCAAAAGAAGAGGCTTTTCTGAAATTGGACCCAGTGTAGACGGGCCAAATTTCAGAAAAGCCTCTTCCGAAAAACCTAGCAGAAAAAGGTACGTAAATTGGGGAGCGCGATTCACGTGCCTTTTGCTGATAGATCTTTGTAGTGTAGACAGAGGCTGGGAAAAGAACAGGTTGGACCTCCAGCCCCATCCAGGATCCGGCATCCCCATGGGTGCTCCCACACTGGAGCATTCACGGGAAAAAGCCAGGCCCTGTGCTCAGCAGCTCCTCCCCGACCTTCCCAGAGCTTCCGGAGTGCCACAAGCAGCTCACTTGTGGTGCTTCAGCTCGGGAAGGGAGGAGGAGCCGGGATGGAGGAGGTTGCTTGGGGGAAGAGGCAGGGCAGCTGCAGAGCCCCACGGTGGGAGGTGGAGACTGGGAATGCAGGCCAGTGGCCACGGGGCTCAGCGTGCTCCCAAAGGGATATGCTCCTGGGCCCCAGCCACCCTGCCTCTTTCCCCGAGCTCCTGCCCAGTTGCCCTTTGATCAGCACTGGCAGCCACAGAGGCACTGGCCTTGATCTCCCCTGGTCCGGCAGATTCCCTGGATGCCAGACCAGGGAGGCACAAGCCATGGGTTTATTTAGCTGCTTATCTTTAGGCCGGTGTTTCCCAATTGGTGCTCTGTGGAACCCTGGGATTGTGCAAAGAGCCAGCATTCCCTACCCCCTCTTAAAGACAAAGAGCCGTGGTGGGAATCGTGGAGCCAGGGCCTTTTTTATTGTTGTTGTTGTTGCTTGATGAAACGCGGTGGGGACCTTTTTTTTTTTTTTAAGGCAACCCTAGGGGTTCGTGGCCAAATAAAATTGGGAAACACTGCTTTAGGCATCCAAATGTGGTCATTTTGGGGTGAAACATTCACAGGTGCATTCGAGTCTTTGACACCTACGTCCCAAAGAATCTTAGGGTCTTAATTCAAGGAGTTTGAGTATTGAGGCACTAAACTCAGCACGAAGGCACCCAAATACCTTAGACGGGACCTCAGCCTTAGGCACTTTTGAGGATATTCCCCTTTATCAGAATACGCTGAGTCACAATGCATTTGTGTGTTGCAATAAATAAAGCTATTTTTCAAATACTCATCTCATTGAACAATGTGTTTTTGCAATCTCCTGACTAGCCTGAAGATTGTAGCGATATTCCTTTTTGGCCCCAAAAGCTTATGAAATACTGACAAGACCATGGGTACAAGCAGGAAAGAATGATTAGAATAATAACAAAAAAGATCATGAACAAATTGGAAAGCAGATGACAGAAAGAAAGCCAGAGAGAAATGTTGATAAACTTCAGAGAAAGGAATCCTAACAAAAACTTTTGTTTCATATAAAGATAGCAGTAATTCATCATAGCAGCACATAGATGATACTACAAAATCAGGGTCTGCTTGCTCTAAGGTTTTTTTATATACCCATAGTTGTACTACTGAAATCAGTGGCAGTTTTGAATGGCTACATGATCAGACCAGATCAGGAAAGATTGCCTGCCCCAAAGAGCTTACACTAAGGACTGGACCAAAATGTTGACATTTTGAAATTTCCCATAGAATTGAAATTCCAAATAGTTTTGATTGGGTTTGATAATATCAAAATCTGATAATAGTAAAATTAATACTTCGATAAACTTTCATGAAATTAATTCAAACAATAAAGCAAAGTGAAACATTTCACCAATATCAGAACAAAGCGTTTTGATGTTAATCAGAGACGAACAGTCAAAATTGACATTTTACTGTAAAAAGTGAGTTCAAGAAGAACACATGTTCCAAAAGAAAACTCATTTGGGGCCAAAATTTTTCAACCCAATATATTTTACATATTCTTTCAAATCATTTGCATAGCTTTTCTGCAGTGTTGCCAATGTTTCTGAAGTTTGGTGTTTTTTCTTAAAGCCTTGTCTCTTGGAGTCATATGATTATATGAAAAATCTCAGCTTTCATTAAAAGAAGTTCCTAGCCCTCCTGGTAGCTGAGGGACATTTAAAAATGTGAACCCTAAAAGCTACACAACAAAAATGTGAATAAAAAGGACCCATGATACATATGGCTTGAAAATCATGACTTTTTAAAAATCTTACCATTTCGGAAAGCTTGGCTCGTGATTTTTGATCATTTTGCAGCTCTCAATACTGGTGTGGCTTAGCTTCAGTGATATGTCAGGCTATCACTGCATATAGCTTATGTCCTCATTACTTGGCGCCACCAGTGTACTACAAATTTTTGCAGAAGAAATGGTAAATGTCATGCTGAGCTTCTGTTCGAGATGTGTTTTGATATAAGTGCTAACTTCTACCAGAGAAGTTTATTTCAGGTAGCTCTTGTATATCTTCCTGCTGGCTCATCCATCTATTGATGGCTGCATATTTTTTTATGGAGATGTGAAGCCACTCTTGAACACAATAGAAATGTATGCTTTGCTTTTTGAAAATATTGCGGATGTGCTGTAGCTTGTCAGAGAAATGTCAACATTTGATATACACAGAACTTTTCTTTCCTGAAAGGAAGAAAATAACATCCTGAGAAGGAAAAATATTCCTCGGACGCTGGAACATGTTTAAATAAACAGTTTTCATCAGGAGAGAGTCATTAAAAAACACATTTTCTACTCTGGTGGATGCATCCAAATTGCTCATTCCATCAAAGCCCTTTTCAGACATCACTTTAAGACAGCAATGTTAAACGGCGGCATATTCATAACACCAGAATTAGAACATCCCAGTTGCAGCTGCATGATTGGTAAAGTCAATCTGGAGTTGACTTCATTAACACCACTTGGGTTATTCCGGATTTTCACTGCTATAATTGAGCTCAAAATCTGGACCTGTGTTCATTAGAGCTGATATTCAGTTCTGTGCAGAGTCTTAGTGTCAGACCTACCCACCACTTAAGTACCTCTGAAGAGATGCGTGGGTATGATGAAAAGGGCTTAAATGAGACTTAAATGACACAAAGGCCATCCGCACCTGATTGAATTTTACTATAGCAATGGAAGGTCTTGATGCATCACAATACAATAACTTGAGAAACGTTGCAGGTTTTTTAATTCTCCCACCTTCCACTTCATACATTTGGCCTCTCCGCTGAACAGTTAAGAAAATGCACAAGCAGCAAAGAATGGAGCTGCTCTTAAAGGAAAACATTTCCAGTTTAGAGAGGCAAATATTTATAATAACACGCAAAGAATAAGAAAATGGAGTTCAGGTAATACTGATGGACGCAGGCCAGGTTAAAACCAAGTTAGTTCTAGCTATCACAGGGGCCTAATTGCTCAGATGCTGAAACCTGCCTGGATCCATTGCTCTCAATTTAAACAAGCTGAATGCTGGTCCCTGTGGGATTTTTTCTAATGTACACTGCCGTTTCTTGTTGAGCTTTTTCTTAACCAACATGTGCTTTTAAACATTGAGAGCTGATGTTTATAAACAGACCTCTAGCTTCGTGCCTGAGCTCAATTGCAGTTGCAAAATCCCACGTACAATTTAACTGCAAGGGCACAAATGATCAAATGTATTTGCCCAACCGCCTGATTGCACCCACAAGTCACGGATGGGTGCGCTAGTCCAGTTACTTGTGATAGGAAAGCACAGAATATCCCACACTCATCTCCAAAGACACTGCGTCACACTCCACGACTTCCGCGAGTGACCTCACTCCCAGACTGAGTTGCCCATGCCTATGTTTGTACTGATGGAATGGAATTCTGGCATGTTACCAGAAAACTTGACTCCTCCCCTGCTGGGTGGGAAATACGTTTCCTAAGACTCAAGTGCCTTCAGCTCATCACTATGTTCTCTGGGAACTTCTTTGGCTAAACAATTGGTATAGGACACAAGAAGTTGGATGCGGGAAACAACTCTGGAGATCCATTAATCACAGTGTATAGGGAAAGGAAGTCATGGAGTGTGACGCAGAGGATTTGACAAAGAAATACCAGTTAGTAGATGGACTTCTGGCTTTTCGGTTCTTCTTCCTCCCAATGGGTGTGCACACAGGTTTCCCTTGTCAGGTACATCCAGAAGCCAAAGGGTCTTACGCAGAGAACTAATCCAGTCCTGTACCTACTATGTATTTGAGAAGGCTTCTCTGTCTAGGAGTGTCTCTGTCCGTCTATCTCTTCGCTCAGGAACTCCTAAACAGTAACAGCTAGGACTGTCAAATTTGGTATGCAGCCGTCTCATTTTATAACTTAAAGCAAGATCAGGATTTGGTTGTGCCAGGACAATGGGATGTTCCTGAAATGTGACTGTTTCTCATAAAATGGATGGGAAAGGGTCTGCTAGCAAGGTCAGTTATACTGTATAATGACCACAAGGGAGCAGCAAGGGGTCAGAGATGGGGGCCAGGACAGCTATATATAATAGCTATCCATAAAAGGCTATTAGCCAGGGGATAGAAATGGTGTCCCTGGCCTCTGTTTGTCAGAGGCTGGAGAAGGATGGCCAGAGACAAATCGCTTGATCATTGTCTTCGGTCCACCCTCTCTGGGGCATCTGGTGCTGGCCACTGTCAGCAGACAGGATACTGGGCTAGATGGACCTTTGGTCTGATCCAGTACGGTCGTTCTTATGTTCTTATAACCACATTGCGCCAGCAGGGGCCAGGGATGGAGATAAGGACAGTATCTACTATATATTTGAGAGCGTTTGTCTGTCTGTCCCCCATCCCAGGGACATGCACCCCTTCCTTCTGGTGTGCTTGCTACAGCTGTGGCAGCCATGGACAGGCACTTCTCACCTGGTCCTAAGCTACTGCAGTGAGAGAGGACAAGGCCCCAAGATACCTCTCATCCCGGGGCAGCCTGCACACTGACCCCCTTACCCTCAGCCCCACCCCCAAGCAATGATTTAAATGAAGAAAAACAGTGAGCATGGTGACAGCGATACTGTACAAGGACCACAGAAAGCAGCTACACAAGGAAAACAGTGGCTAGCCGGGGTGGGGGCTCACTGTCTCGCCAGCCGCCAACCCAGGTGAGTGGCACCCCACCCTTAAAGTCTTCCTCCCAGCCCTTGGCCAGAGCACCAGGCCAAGTGGGGAAAGCCCCAGTCCTGCGCCCCCCCCCCCCCACAGGAGCATGCTGGGACCAGACAGTGCAGCCCTGGATCTTCCCTGAGAAGCCAGAGCCTGCCCCCTGCCCAGAACTGCCAGGCCACCCAGTGTGCCCACTCCCTGCCTGGCCGGAGCAGCCCCCCTTGGGTTGTGTCTGGAAAGCGTCTCCTCTTCTGCACACTGGACCTGGCCTGGAGAGTACCGGTGGGCTCAGCCTGCATGTCCTGCTCCCGCACCACCCTGAGCAGGCCCAAAGAGTGCAGTCTGCCCCCCTTACCACCTCTGGCCCCTGGACCAGGCCCCGAGAGCACTGGCCTGCATGGCCCCTCTCCCCAGGATTGGGGATCACCATCAGGGATGGCCTGCCTGCCCCCCCCCCCCCCAGCTCCACTATCCCTCTTTCCCGGTCTGGTCCCCAGGCAAAAGCCAGCAGGAAGCAGGAAGGGTGCACTGCCCCCCCCCCCCCCCCCGCCCCAATCCAGGCCAGTCCTAGGGAAAAGCCAGCAGGTGGGATGTGCAGTTCCTGCCTCTCAGGGCCACCCCCAGGGGAAGTTAGCAGCCACCCCAACTCTGTGTTGAGTCCCCACCTCTTCCCCCAAGTTCCCCTCCTCCCAACCCCAGCCTGACTTCTGCTCCTGCACCGCCTGCCCCTCCTCACCTTCTGCCCTGACTTCTACACACACACACACAAACACACCCCATGCTGAGCTCCTCCTCACCCCACCCCTACTCCTGAACCCCCCCACATCCTCTACACCTTGCCCTGAGTCTCTCCTCAATCCCCCACCCTAATTCCTACACCCCCACACTCCCAGCCTCCTGCCCTGAGCCCCGCCCACAACACCAAGGCCCTGCCCTGACTCCTGCACACATACACCCACCACCAGCCCTCTGTCCTGAAGGATATAGCAAAGTTGGGTCAGTCTTCTAGTATTTTATATCACAATGAGCTGCATCTGCAGGTCTTATTATTTGAGTGTCTGTCCTGTGGCTTTAGGGATCTGGGGCTGTTCTGTTTCAAAATGTTGATTTCTGGTTTTAATCATCACTTTTCCCACTTGCCCCTTGTTGCTCGTTGATTGCACCATCAATGTTTGTAGATGGCCAGAGAGAATCTAGGTCAGGAGTAACGACAGTTGTTAAATAGCTGTTCAGTGACGTACATGACACACTTTGGTCTCCTCCCAGTTGCCAGGGAATACGTAACCACCTCACACAACAATGCTGTTACTGTGGACACCAAGCCTGTTGGCAGACTTGGGGCACGGATTCAGCAAGCTGTTAGACATGAGCTGCAATAGTAGAAGGATGGTTTAGTGGTTAGGGCAGTAGAACAGCATATGGGAGAGCTGCATTCACGTCTTTTCTCTGAAGCCCAGCTACGGGCGGGTGTCTCTGAACCTGAGCGGGAATGACTACACTGCATGTTTAGCTCAGTAGCACAAGCCCCAGATGCCTGAGTCCATTGATTCTGGCTCTGAGACTCACTGCTGTGCGTGGGGTGGGGTTTTTGGGTTTTGTTGCCATGTATCCTTAATCTCCCTGGGTATGTCTAGACTGCATCCCTCTGTTGGCAGAGGGTTGCAGATTAGGCTGGTCGACATTGCAAATGAGGCGGGGATTTAAATATCCCGCACCTAATTTGAATAAAAATGGCCGCTGCGTTTTGCCGACTCAACACTTTGTCGGCAAAAAGTGGCAGTCTAGAGGGGGATCTGTTGAGAAAGAAAGCCTTTTTTGATAGATCCCTTATGCCTCCTACAAGGTTTGGAAACTAGAAAGGTTTGGAAACTAGAGTTGTTGGGGAAAACTAGTGGAGAGTTGCTTTGTTTATACCCTAATTAAATATAAGAAAAATGTTAATGGCATTTTGAAAAAAAATTAACCAGCATAATTGTAGGGGGGAGGATTTCATTGAACTGAACTTGAAGGTTTTCTCAAATTATTTCTCCCAGACTTTGAAATGTCCCAGTTTGAAATTTTAACAACTCTAGTGAGCCCACAGCAGAGATTATTAATGGTGTTTGAATCTGCTTCTTGTCAGCATATGGACCTCAACCACTGAAGCTAAAAATGATGTCATAGAATCCTAGGGTTCAAGGAGGATGGGTCCTCCTTAGTTAGGATTGGTTCTGCTTTGGGCAGGGGGCTGGACTTTATGACCTCTTGAGGTCTCTTTCAGCCCTGGAATTCTATGATTCTAGCGTTGGAAGAGACCTCAGGAGTCATCAAGTCCAACCTCCTGCCTAAACCAGGACCAACCCCAACTAAGTCCCACTGCTGAGAACCAGTAGTTGGCTGTTATCCTCTCAGGCCTCAACACACATCTTTTGGAAACACAAGAAACTGGCTTGTTTTGGCCCATCCAGTCTCAGATGAAACCACACAGTGCAGGAGGTTTGTTGCCTGTTACATATGAACAGGTTCACTCATCTTTAGCAGAGCCTAACAGTGAAAGTAAAGAGAAAAATAAAACATCACTGAAAATATGGGTCATGGGGAGAAAGGGACTCAGGATGAAAAGCCCCAGAAGGAAATAATTAGAAACAGCTCTTCTGGCATCAGAGAAGAGAAAGAGGGAGGGTTCTGCCCACATACGCCATTAATAAGATGCCTGCACAAACACTAGAGAACCTGCTAGGTACCTTTTCCTCTCTCTTCACATCAAATGAACAGCAGCAGCAGGAGACTAGCTGCTGTCTCTCTAGCAGTGTGTCAGCAGCAGTAGTTAGGAATGCACCACAAACAGCTGTTCACACGGAAGCCACTGGAAAAGGAATCAGAGATCTAGCAAAAGGGGGTAGGAGTGTGAATCGTATTGATTTAATTTGACTGCAGTTTGTTTATTTTCAGTCGTCTCAGGAGGTGCCCATTTTTTCCTGGCAAGCAAGCTAGAGGGTCTTCCTTTTGGTTTCCATTTTTCTGATCCAACAGTAACAATAATAGTTGGTAAGAATTGTGATCGCTAGACTGGATCATTTCAGTGGCCCAATATCTCTCTCGAACAGAGAAGCTTAAGATGAAAATGCAAGCGTCTCCCACCATAGGCAAATGTAGGGTGATCTACCACCCCTCAATTCTTATCCTACCCATCGATGTCAGAGAATGGCTTAGGTCTTGAAGTTTTGAGTTTTCATGGCCCTCCCTTATCATTCTACTGAGCTGAGTGGGGAGGTCAAAATGGTGACCCAAGAACAAATACAACCCTCAGACTCCCAAAGCAAGGTCTCCTTTCAATATAAGGTTCTTATTGCCGTCTAATTTCAGCCAGCATGTAAGTTCTGTTCAGCGATCAGGGAAGGAGGAAAAGTAAAGTATTTGGTTTGGATGCATTTCTTTTCCAGTTATTTAGGGCATGATCCAGAATTCTTGAAGTCAGTTCTTGTCTTTCCATTAACTTCTCTGGGTCTAGCCTTTAATGAAGATGGGTGAACCACTTATGACGATATATGAATTAGCCCATTGAATAGGGTGGGGCGGTGATGTGAGGAAAGGTGGAACATGGAGGAAAATAGGAAAATCCGTAAGGTTACACTGAGATGTTTTGAACCCCACATACAAAATACAAACCCAAGGCAAAAGCAAATAAGCACAGTAATTTGTCTTTAGTTGCATCCATCTGACTTCATGGAGGAAGGCAAAAGCAAATAAGCACAGTAATTTGTCTTTAGTTGCATCCATCTGACTTCATGGAGGAAGGTATGATCAATAATTACTTTGAATCAAAATCCCAAGACCAAACTGGAATCATGAATCCCAGCAGTCTGCTATGGAATGAAGGAAAATCTGACCATGGGTGTGGTGGGTCTCTGAAATTCATTGCTGGGTCCGGTCTCTGTCATTGGCTCACTCTGGGCACGTCTAGACTGCCTGCGGCTTTTGAAAGAAGATATGCAAATTTGGTGTGAATTTGCATATCTTTTTCCAATCCTGTTTTCGGAAGAGTTTTTTCGGGAAAAAAAATAGTCTAGACACGTTTCTTTTGGAAAAAAAAAACCTTTTTTGAAAGAACCCTGTACACCTCATTTTTTTAGGAAGAAGGGTTCTTTCAAAAAAGGGTTTAAAAAAAAAACGCATCTAGACTGCTTTAAAAAAAAAAAAAACTCTTCCAAAAATGGGATTGGAAGCTTTCAACTTCTTTCGAAAGCTGCGAGCAGTCTAGACGTGCCCTCAGTTGCATAGATCCTGACTTTATGTAAATTCAGATCCAAATACCACTAATAAGTTATCAAACCATAGGAACTTCATCTGTCTGTCCTCTGCATCATAGTCACAGGAAAAGCCAGACACCTACAATTTCTTTCTTTCTTTATAGATAGATATAGATGGATGGAGATATACCTATGTCATAGAACTGGAAGGGACCTTGATAAATCACTAAGTCCAGTCCGCTGCCCTCATGGCAAGATCAAGTACCATCCCTGACAGATTTACCCCACATTCCTAACTGGCCCCCTCAAAGATGGATCTTGCAATCCTGGGTTTAAACAGGCCAGTGCTCACACCAGTGAGTTATCCCTCCCCCCATAGAAGTTGGATGAGTCCCTTACTCATTCAGATCATTCACCATTATCCAATGAGACAAGCCTTTTCTAGAGTCCCGGCCTGAAAATGTGCTTGGGTCCGGGTTGGACTCTGAACCCAGCAGAGCAATAATTGCTAGATTCTGCTTTGTTGTCTGTTTACTTTTTTCTTCTCCGCATTCATGTATATTCATGTGTCACTCCAAATAGCCAAGAGCACTTTAATCAGAGGATTATCTGCAGCCTAATCAAGGATAATACTAATCAGGAAGTGTAATGCGTGCCCCCACTCCTATTTCGAAGCCGGGAATGGGAGCTCCTAGTCTCTCACTCCAAAATAGAATTTGGTGTTGTCCCTTCTGCTTTTCCCCAAAGAGGAGGAAGAAAGAGAAAAATGAAAGCCATTGATGGTTTACATCTGGGCTACGTCTACACTACGAGTTTTCTCAGCAAAAAATATGATAATGAGGGACTCATTTGCATGTCATGATATCATTTGCATATTTTCTACCAAGCCGTGTTTGTGCTAGGGTTTTTTGCGCAAAAACAAGCAGGCTGTGTCTACACTGGGCCACTTATTCCGGAAAATCAGCCGCTTTTCCGGAATAAGCTGCAAGCTGTCTATACTGGCCCTTGAATTTCTGGAAAAGCAACAATGCTCTACTGTACAAAATCAGCCGCTATTCCGGAAAAACTATTCTGCTCCCGCTCAGGCATAAGTCCTTATTCCGGAACACTGTTCCGGAAAAGGGCCAGTGTAGACAGCCCAGTAGTCTTTTCTGGAAAAAAGCCCCAATCGCGAAAATGGCGATCGGGGCTCTTTTCCGGAAAAGCGCGTCTACATTGGCCACAGACGCTTTTCCGGAAAAAGGGCTTTTCCGGAAAAGCAGCCTGCCAATATAGACGCTCCTTTTCCGGAAAAACTGAAAACGGAATAGTATTCCGTTTTAAGCAGTTCCGGAAATTCATGCCAGGGTAGACACAGCCGCAGTGTGGACATTTTCTTTTTGCACAAAAAAACCCTTTTCCCTCAAGATCGGTATATCTCCTTTTTTGGGGCATAAGGATCTTGCGGAAACAGGGGTTTTTTGCACAAAAAGAAAACATCCGGGCTGCGTCTAGACTGGCATAATTTTGCGCAAATGCTTTTAACAGAAAATGTTTCCGTTAAAAGCATTTGCAGAAAAGATCATCTAGATTGGCACGGATGCTTTTGCGCAAAAAGTGCTTTTACACAAAAGCATCCGTGCCCAGTATAGACGCGCTTTTGCGCAAGAAAGCTCCAAAGGCCATTTTAGCCATCGGGCTTTCTTGCGCAAAAAATTAAGGTGCCTGTCTACACTGGCCCTCTTGCACAAGTATTCTTGCGCAAGAAGGCTTATCCCTGAGTGGGAGCATCAAAGTATTTGCACAAGAAGCACTGAATTCTTACATTAGAACGTCAGTGCTCTTGCGCAAATTCAAGCAGCCAGTATAGACAGCTGGCAAGTTTTGCTTTTGCACAAAATCATGCCAGTCTAGACACAGCCCCACATTGCTTGTTCTTGCACAAAAACCCCTAGGGCAAAAATGAATTGGCAGAAAATATGCAAATGAGATTGTGACTAATGCAAATGAGTCCCTCATTAGCGTATTTTTGCCGAGAAAACTCGTAGTGTAGATGTAGCCCTGATGTTTTAAAGCCAGGAGGTGCAAGCAGTGAGTCTGGGGACAGGCACAGTCTTGAAGAAATTAGCCACTTGTTCTTTGCCGAAATAAGACCCATTGTCTCTTGCATTTCCATCTGGTGGGAGCTACTTTTTTTTTTCCAAATGAGGTTGAAATCCTGTCTCTTTTTGTCACATGCCCCAGTGTGGCTACATATTTTAACTGTCAGGAGAATGATCTACATGCTCAAACGCTGGCACAAGCCTGCTGTGTCAGCTTTTTAAAGCCATTGACTTTGCAAGCGTCATGCCCCATGATTATCCTACAGAGATTGTATTTAAAGGAATGGGGCAGTGTGGGGAGAGAGGAGGAATATCTGGATATAAAATAAGAGAAAATCATGAGGTTGTGCAGACTGGAAATTGCCAGGCAATGAAGTACATCTATTTAACATAATGGCTTTTCTTGAGTTGAGAGACAGTGGGAGGTCCTTCCCCGCCCCTCAACCCCAGATGCCCGACACAGAGTTTTGAAGAAAAATCCTTTTACACAATGTCCGTAGGCATCTTTGCTTCCTGAAGCTTTCCCAGATATAAATGATAAAATTCCATGCTTTTGGCCCCAATTTTTCAACCCCAACTTTATGGCGTCAGAAATCACAGAGCCAGAGCCAGCCTTTGGGGGCGCCATTTTCAAAGAGCTGCTGACAGAGCCAGTCTGAGGGGAGAGCCGTGACCGCATTTTGGCCCAACCTCCCGTATCCTTCCCCCAGGTTTCCCTGGTTACTCCCCTCCCCGACCCTTCTTTTTTTTTTTTTGCTCAACAAATTTCCGTCCAGTATGTTTTGGAACCATCTGGCCGCCAATTGGTTAGGAGCGGCCCTACACAGAGCTACCGGATTATATTTGTAATGCAGGGTTTCTACTAAGGCTGTGGTGGTGCTTTAAAAATTCATTTTAGGAAACATTGATTTTTTAAAAAATCTTCATTTTCAGACCTACTCCTGCTTGAACTGAAGATAGTGGGAAGAGAATTGGATCATCAATTTGTGCCCATATCTGCTTTATTGTTTCCTTGTCCTTTGGAAAATTAATAGCTTCTGGGCTATATCCTCAGCATTGACATCAATGTCCCCTTGTACAGCTGCTTGGGATCAAAGATACACTGGGCATGTGTGTGTAATTACAAGTATAGAGGCTGTCCTATTAGATCAATTTATTTGTCAGTCCCATCTCCAGTGCTGATCAGTTGCTGATGTTTCAGAGACACATGAAACTCCCCGCAAGTGCACCTCCCCGGCTGAGCCATACAGAACTGCATCTAAACTTTCAAAATGAATATCTTGGCTTCAGCAGTCCACAGAAAAAGCAACTGAACTCGTGCTCAGCTGCAAACGTCGGAGGCTTCCAGGGGTTCTAACGCCAGGTCTTAAAATACTGCCATGGGTCTGCATATACTAGCATTTTGTCCCTCCCTGTTCTGTTGCTGTTTTGTTAATAGAAACAAGATTTCCTGAACCAAGTCCTAACACTTATTTGATTCCCTTCTCTTAGCACTAAGAACCTCTGAGATAATACAGTGGGAGCGGCCATATTACTGCAGACTCATGGCATGCAGAACAATAAATGGGACGGGTCCAGAAATTACTCTGGTCTTTATTATTTTTCCACTGATACAATCATGGAAATGAATTCAGAATTGTAGTAGCACTATTTGGAGGCACTTCAATCTTGAAGGATCAGCAGCTCACCTTCCCGTTATCACAGGTTTCTTCTTTGGTTTGATCATTAGCACAAAATAATTGCATTCTTCTTTTTTCCCCCAAAGAGAAAATTTGGTTTTGCTGACCAAAAAGGCAACAACAAAAAGTGGGATCATTTTTAAAAGGTTACTTTCAGCAAGCGAGCAAAATTAGGTTGTGCAAAATAAAATACAATTAAAATTAAAATAAATCAATTGCTTTACATACCCAAAGAATAATTTTAAGTCATCTGGGAAGCAGGAAATGGATAGGAGCAAAGAAGTGGTTGTAATCAGAGTAAATGGAAGAAAACAGGGTTCTTTCCGAAAATTAAATACCTCATTAAAAGCTAATCTTTGTTCTCCATATTCAAATAATGTACTGACTGAAATAGATGATCAGGTATTTCTTAGGATTTTTCTCTTCATTTGGGAGGAAATAACATATTGGCAGGGCTGTCTTTACCCATCTGCAGCTGTGTAGGGTACCTGAATATTTCGGGCACCACCCAGCATCAAGTGTGGGCGAGATAAATAATGAAGAGGATAGGTCACGTGGTAAACTGAACACATGCAAACACTGTGCAGTTTAATATTACTATCCCTATGTCTACACTACGGAGTTTTTTTGGAAAAATAGCCATTTTTCTAAAAGAAATTCACTTAACATCTACACTGCAATTGCATTCTTTTGAAAAAAAAATCGAAAGAAGAGAGGTTTTTTCCAACACCGGTAATCCTCATTCTACGAGGAAGAAGCCATTTTCCAAAAGAGCTCTTTCGGAAAAAGGTGTGTGTGGATGGGGAAGAGGGAGTTCTTTCGAAAGAAGAGGAAAGAGGAAAAAGCACAGGTGCCCTGGTGGCCACTCTGCCTATAGTAATCACAGCTGAAATGTGAGATAGTGTCCATTCAGTGTGGACGCTATCTTTCGAAAAAGCAGATGGCTTTTTCGATGTGCTTTGGCAGTGTGCACGCTCTCTTTAGGAAGAAGGTTTTTTTGGAAGATCTCTTCCGGAAAAGCTTCTTCCAAAAGAAGCGTGCCATCTAGACGTAGCCTAAATGTAAATGTGCACATGTAGGAATGAGGCCTGTTGGCCATACTTCCAGGAGGGGGGATTCTGTCCTGGGAAGCAACGACTCTAGAGACGATTTGGAGGTTGTGGTGGATAATCAGCTGAACATGAGTTCTGGCTGACACTGTAATGAAACGAGTGAATGCATGAATGGGGGAATCTTGTATAGAAGAAGAGAGGTGCTTTTACTTCTGTATTTGATGCTGGAATGTTGTATCCAGCTCTGGTGTCCACACCTGGAAAAGTAGGTTGATAAACTGAAGAGGGGTCATAGAAGAGCAGCGAGAATGATCACAGTGTTTGAAAACTGGTTGTATAGTGATAGACCCAAGGAGCTCGATCTATTTAGCTTAACAAAGAGAAGGCAAAGGGCTGATTTGATTATAGTCAATAACTATCTATATAAGGGATAAATATTTAATTATGGGCACTTGAGTCTTGCCAACAATGGTATAACACAATCCGATGGCTGGTATTTGAAACTACACAAATTCAAACGGGAACGAAGACATATGTTTTTGATGGCATGTATCATTAATCACCGGAACAAGTTACCAAGGGTCACAGTGGCTTTTCCATCACTGACAAGTTTTAGATCAAGTTTGGGTGTATTTCTAAAAGATCTGCTCTAGGAAGGGTTGGTGGGGAGTTCTCTAGCCTGTGCCATATGGGAGATCAGACTAGATAGTCCCAACATGCCCTTACTGCCTTAAAACTGAGTGACCTATGATATTGCCATAAAGTAGATTGTTTGACTGCATTAGCCGCAGAGTAGGATATGTGAGCTATTTGAATGCATTAGCTTCATTCAGAATCATTTCTTGTTGTCCCCCCCCCACACACACTTCCTCTTAGCAGTAACATTCAGGGCCATATTAACTCTTCTGGGGGCCTGGAGCTAGTAGATTTTGTGGGGGCCCTAGCCAAAAATGAGGGGTTCCATGTGTAAGAGAAGGCTTCTGGGGAGCAGAGTATAAGGGGTCTGGGCTGGAGGTAGGGTGCAGGAGTGGGCCGGAGGTGGGGGATAGGTTCTTGGAGGGATGGAGAGTCTAGGAGAGGACTGGAGCTGGTGGGTGGGGTCTTGGCAGGAGGCAGGGTGCAGGAGCGGGCTGTGGGTAGGGGTTGTGGGAGGGGGAAGGGAATTGGGGCACTTACCTGGTGCATCTCCTGGGAGGAAACAGGTGGCTCTCAGCTGCCCTGAACTTCTTGGCACTGACCCCCATCACTCCTATTGGCCACGATTCCTGACCAATAGGAGCAGTGGGGGTGGAGCCTGCAGTCAAAGCGCTGCTAGTGGTGTTGCACACAGCTCAAGGCCGTGGGGGAGCGGACGGGGAACGACAACATACAGAGACGTTTCCTCCCTTTCCCCTCGGCAGAGCAGCATGCAGGGGCATTAGTGGATGCATTCTCTCAGACAACACCACTCGCTTCCCTGTTCCTCAGTGTCAAAATGTTACTGTTGCTGTGTCTACCAAGCAGCCTTGGAGCTGTGGCTCCCCTCGGGCTCCAGGGACCCAGGCTAAGGGGGCCCTGCAAAAAGATGTACACCCAGAGATCTTTTTGCGGGGCCCCCCTTAGTGTGGGGCCCTGGGCTGCAGCACAAAGGCCCCTGTCATAATCGTGGCCTGGGCACATGCATGCTTCTGATCCTTGGCCCCGGAGAGCTCACTGGGCGTGCCCCACGCTTTGCACAGCGGGGATCTCTGGGGAGGGGACCACTGCCATGGCAGCTGGCGCCGCTACATCGGTAAGAGGCAGCTGTTGCCACTTGTCTGGGCTCCGCTCCTGTTTCAACACTGACAGCCCCTACTTGGAGGCCTCAGCTTGGCACTGCTGCGGCCAGGCCCGGTGAGAGCCGCAGATCCAGGGCTGCTTGGCAGCGGCAGCCGCAGTGACATTTCGACACAGAGGAACAGGGAAGCGAGCGGTGTTGTCTGAGAGAATGCCACGCGCAGGTGGGGATTACTGAGAGCTGTTTACCTGAGAGATGCTGGTCCCCGAGCAGAACGTGTTTGGGGCAGGCACTATTTTCCACCGAATCGATTCAATTTAGCACTTGGGATGACGTCTTCCTCTGACCGACAGCACTGTGACTAAAAACGTAGGCAAGCACACCTGGGTCACCTGGTACTCTGGCTTCTCTCCTGCTGCCTGTGTGCAGCCTTATCTACGGGTTACACGCTGTCGGCACAGAGATCAGGGGATCTCAAACTTTAGCAACCCTTTGATTTAAAAAGTTTGGGGACCTCTCTGCATTGCCCCTTCTCGGAGACCCCTGTCCCTGCTCACTGCACCCCCCTTCCCTCTGGTGCTGGCTCTCCCCCACCCTCACACACTCTCCCCAAGCTGGGGAGTTGGGGCAACAGGGGAGTATGGGCTCTGAGGGGGGGTGAGGATGTTGGGGCTGGGGTACAGGACAGGGCTCCGAGGTGGCTCAAGGGGTTGGGATGCAGGGGGAGGAAGGAGGTGGGGAGGGATCCAGCTGGAGTGTGGCCTCTGGGATGCGGCTGAGGCTGAAGAGTGTGAGTAGCAGGAAAGGGAGTGAGGTGCCAGTAGCTCTTTCTATTGCTCCCAAGAAGCAGCTGCCAGGAGAGTGGGGGCCCTAGGTCCATGGGCAGCCAATGAGGCACCATGCATTGCCCTTGAACCTGCCTCCGCAGCTCCCATCGGTCACGGTTCCCGGCCAATGGGAGCTGGCACTCGGGCAAGAGCAGTGCATGGAGCTTCCCTTGCTGCCCATGAGCGTAAGGGGTGTTGTTTACAGGAGCCAGGCATAACCATGGAAGATAAACTTGCTTTAGCCCCAGGCTGTGGGCCCCGGGAGACAATGGGGCTGGTATCAGGGAGGAGTTCATCACAGGGCCCATAGGCCCTAGCTGAGAAATGCCATCCTAGGTCTTTGAGTAGCACTTGGGGCCCCTGCCAAGACCCTATTGTGCTAGGTGCTGACTACCAAACAGTTAGGGTTGCCAGGTGTCCGGTATTGACCCAGACCGTCTGGCATTTTCACCTCCTGTCCAGTAAAAAAAAATCAGAAAATACCAGAGACCTAAAATGTCCGGTATTTTCTGATTTTTTTCCCTGCTAGGAGGCAAAAATACCGGACACCTGGCAACTCTATGACACTCAGCAACCAGGCCCGGCCCCCGGTCCTCCCAGCCCCAGCCCCCGAGCCTCTCCCCTCTCTCCCTCCCCTCCTCCCACTTACCTGGTTCCACAGGGGAGCTCTCTTCCGGCACAGAGTAAGAAAACAAGATAGTCGCCGGCGAAAAAAAGCCACAAAGGCCTTAAAAGGACCGTGCTGGGTTTTGTTTGTTTGTTTTTGTTTGTTTGTTTGTTTTGCTTTATAACTGTTGGGTCCTTTTTTTTTTTTTTTTTTTTTTTTTTTTGTGCTCAACAACTTTGGTCTCCTCCCTTTTTTTCCTCAACAGTGGGTTTTTTTGGTGGGAGCATTGTTCGATATTTTTGATTAAACCATTTGGCAACCCTACAGACAGCCCCTGTCCCTGTCCTAAAGGCATTCTACTGTCTAAATAGATAAGACCAATAATGAAAGGGGAAACAGGCATACAAAGATGAAGTGACTTTTCAAAGATCTTACAGCAAGTCAGGGGCAGAGCCTGGCATAGAATCCAGAAGTCACAAATTCTAGATCAATGCAAAAATCCTCTAGACTATGAGAGCTGTCAATAGTGTGTTTTCTGTTGGGCAGGGACTCTCTCTAACTATGTGCCTGTATAGCAGATAACAAAATGGACCCTGATTGCAGCTGGAGCCTCTAGAGTTTAGAACTGTAAGAAGAGAGGTTTCCACCCAGCTTAAGTTCCACCTTTGGCCCTTTTTGTTTACCCAGAGCATCATATGTTATATAGCGACATCTAGTGGCTGGATAACATGCTGTGAAGAAGTTTATCACTATGCCATTGATTTCAATGGGTTTTGGATTGGACCTTATATCTTTATGATGAATTATTCTCTTCACTGCCTTCTTGCTTATGTGTGTTTAACTCAGGCCCTTCTATGTGACTTTAACAAATTTAATTTTCTTTTATTACTTTGTAGCCAGTTTCCAACAGCTTCACATGATGAAACAAGGAGGCAAAGTTCCTTATAAGCCCAAATTCATCAATGCCTTGTTTTCTCCCTTTCACTTCTAATGACTATCCAATCACTTGGACAGCTGATGTTTCTGAACTTGCAATTAGATTCATGCTACTCCTGAAGAGAAATTAATTACATCAATGCTTTTAGAGATGGAACAAACTTGGGAATATTTCTGGCAATTTCTTCCCTTCCTATAAACCTGCCGTCCATTAACTCAGTACACCTGGCTTGGGTTTGAAGATTTTTTTGTCCTGATGGTAAACAATGAACTGAGATTTATATGCTGCTTCATTTACATTATTATTGTTAATGGAAAGCTTTTTACTTTCAGATGCAAATCAAGAACCCAGCAATGGGAGATCAGAGAGAAAAATCCTTGGCCCATCCAAAGAATAAGAAGGGCTGATAAGATTGAATCTTTGATTTCTGAAGACTAACCCTGTAGACAGAGGTCTACACCTGAGAGTGACAAGACAGCTTGGAGCTATCAGAGGTACATGATTTTTTTTATTTGGTGGTGTTAGAGTAAAAAATAAGATACAATTGCAGTTGAATACCACATTAATGAGTAATTTTATGTCACAATTCAATTTGTCTGCTCTTAAATAATGGGAATGCTGAATGTAGAAAAGAAGCTTCTTTTTCCCACTGTATTATTAGTACAAATCCTAAATTTAAGGGGATAATCACAGTGTTCCCTGTAAGCTGTGCGTTTGTGCAGCCGCTCAAGAGAGATTCACATGCCACCCAGCTGATTAGCAGAGGAGATAAATGAAGAGCAGGAGACAGCATGATTTATTATCCCCATTTTGTAGGTGGGGAACTGAGTTTTACTGTGATGAAGGAGTGGAGTAGCAGCTCTTCCCTTCATTGGTGCATGTTCCCCACCTTAAACCGTGGTGTGACTGGAGGGCACCTCAAGCTCCCATACCACGCTTGGGAAATGTGGGGTAGCCCATGGAGTTGCCACAAACTGGGTTTGCAATGCAGTTGCCAGGAACTAGCAGCACAGGGCTTGGTGGTGCAGATAGAATGCACTGGGGAATTAGGGCGAACTCATACATGCACTTCATTTTGGGCATTGCACTATTCAGATACAAGTTCACCTTTTGGCTCTGTCTCCTCTCCACCCCCTGTGAGGGTCTCCCCTTCTTATATCTTGGAGAGGCTAACGCCGGTCAGTACATTGTGCTTCTCGATTCCTGAAAGGTATTTTTGCTGAACAAAAAAAGAGGAACTATTGATCCTTTAACAATCTGTTTGCTTAAAGAAACTTCAGAAAGAGATAAGACAAGACCAATTCTTTTCTTACACCAGCTTTACTCATCTGTTGCTGCATGCAGAACTCCAGACAGTGCAATTAGATTGTTATCCTCGTTCTCGGGTTACTGGTTATTATATATAATATCTAACACATTTAACATTTTCTGCTCCGGTTTCCTTTTTAGAAAGGCACAGCTGCTGATAGGATATAGGCGCATAGATTCCTTTTCTGTGGCCATCATTGTGGGGTAAGTAAGTACTTACACCAAAGCAAGACTATTAGTGTAGATAGGCAGAAATATATTGCAGGGAAGCATGACAGGGAAGCAGGAAAGCTGGATTCAGTTTTCTGGTTTTCCACAACTGCTCTGTGCAGCAAGGGAATGAACACTGGGAATGTGCCACATCTCGGCTTGGTCACACATTAGCCAGACCCAGCACTGCAAAGCTGTCCCAGTGCCTGTCTCTACTAGCACTGCAGCTCCACAGTGTTTTGTGCTCCTATTTCTGAGTGCCTATTCCCTGGTCTTTTACACCTTGCTTCCTGAAGTTGAACTGGTTTGTAGCATCTTATGGGAGAACTTGTCTGTCCTTCCCAGGCAACTGTATGAAAGCGGTTTTGTAACCCACACACCTAGTGTTGTTCACTGACCAATGCAGTGGCACCTAGACCACAGCAACAGCTAATCTCAAGAGACCTCTATAGCACGGGTTGGGAGCCGGCTGAGTTTTAGCTCACAGGGTAGAGGTTCCTATAATCAGCTTCAGAGTCCCAGCTTCAAATCTGCCTTCTGGCAGTTTCAGTCTGCCACATTTTGACAGAGACACTTCCAACACTGCCCAATCTTCACTGTTCCAGCTGGGGAACAAAGCATGAACGGCTGTCTCATAACCTACCTGTATAAGAAGGTTAAAATTTCAGTTCTCCCAGTCTTTGTCTTGTCTGCTTGGATCTCAAGGTCTTCAGGGACTGGAATTGTCTCTCTATATATACATACATGGCCTATGACAAGGGGGCCCTAACCTTGGGTGGAACCTATAGGCTCAACTGTAATATAAATATTAATAACAAATATAAGCGTGATTACATTTATCCCTCTCACAGAGATGTTGTGAGGGTCACTATGGGTGTGTCTACATTGCACCATAGCCCAAATAAGATATGCAGTTTGAGCTATGCAAACTGCATATCTTATTTCGATCTTATTTCGAAATAGCTTATTTCATCATTTGGCGCTATCTACACAGCCCCAAATTTCAAAATCACCTGCTATTCTGAAACATCCCTTACTCCTCGTGGAATGAGGTTTACAGTGACGTTGGAATAGTGAGCCTGAAATAACAGGCTTGACGGCTGTAGCAAGAAAAACTAGACAATATTTACATGCTGAGTTTGACACAAGACCCTTGAATTGTAGTAGGAACTGAGGGTATGTCTACACTACCCTCCTAGTTCGAACTAGGAGGGTAATGTATGCATACCGCACTTGCTAATGAAGCCCGGGATTTGAATTTCCCGGGCTTCATTAGCATAAGCGGGGAGCCGCCATTTTTAAATCCCCGCTGCTTCGAACCCCGTGTAGCGTGGCTACACGGGGCTCGAACTAGGTAGTTCGGACTAGGGTGCCTATTCCGAACTACCGGTACTCCTCGTTTCACGAGGAGTAACGGTAGTTCGGAATAGGACCCTAGTCCGAACTACCTAGTTCGAGCCCCGTGTAGCCGCGCTACACGGGGTTCAAAGCAGCGGGGATTTAAAAATGGTGGCTCCCCGCTTATGCTAATGAAGCCCGGGAAATTCAAATCCCGGGCTTCATTAGCAAGTGCGGTATGCATACATTACCCCGCTAGTTCGAACTAGCGGGGTAGTGTAGACATACCCTGACAAGGTAGATTGACCATCTTCAGCAAAATTGTCCCAACAATGGGGGCATAGTTTGCCTGAGAGCCAGTGTTTATTCAGAATGGGCCTTTGCACTAGAGAGATCCCAACAACTGAATAGTTTTTTATTTAAAACACACACACCACTGTCCTTGGTCAGGCTGAACTCCAACTGATTATGAGGAGAATTCTGCCTGTTAGAAAAGAGACTGTTACCACCCAATTTACTAGCCAAGGTGGAGATTTCAAACCCGATTTAGGGAGTTGTGTGGCTAAATTGATTAGTCATCTTTGAAAGTCTTACAAAACCAGTTGCATAAAGGGTTTGTTTCCAGTCAGCTTTGAAAAATCTCAGCTCTAAATCTTCTGGAAAGTGTTATGCAAAGCTGTTTCACATCCCCCCCCCCCCCTTTTTAATTTTAAGCAGCACACAAAGCAAGCATGGAAAGTGGGATCCATAAAGGTATGTTGGCTCCTAAACCCCATGGGAGCTGAGCACCTAAATACATATGTGAATACCATTAGCAGCTTTGCAACTGGAGAACCACAAGCACTAGCCTGCATTCCTTGTGGATTAACGTTTTCCAATCAGTCTTGTGTGCAAGGAATGCAGGATTCTTTTGACAATTAGCAGTGATATTTTAATTACCACAAACATGGGTCCTCAGAGGGGACTGACCCCCAGATTTTCAACATCAAGTTTTACTCATTATGCTAACGAGAAACTCGGTCAACAAGTAGCAGTAGTCAGCTCTTATCCTCTATGTGGACTAACCAGGAGAGAAAAATAGGGTACATCTGCACAGCACGGCTAAAGTTGAGTTAAGATATGCAACTTCAGCTACGTCAATTGCATGGCTGAAGTTGAAATAGCTTAATGTGGCTTTTGGTGCTGTCTACACCAGTGATTCCCAACCTTCTTCCCATGGAGGAACCCCTAAAATATTTTTTCATAGCCTGAGGAACCCCTACCTATGAAAATGTTTGCTTGGCCAGAAAAAGTTGACAGCAGGGAGCGCAATTCAATTACTGCTAAATTATTGTCAAGAAAATTTATTTGTAAAGAGCTGTTATATATATATATATATATTAGTCAGCTTACATTGTAAGAAAAAAAATATTTATTTATTCCACGATTTCTCGCGGAACCCCTGACGATGGTCTGCAGAACCCCAGGGTTCCACGGAACCCTGGTAGGGAAACACTGGTCTACTCAGTGGGAAGTCGAAGGAAGAACACTCTTCCTTCGACTTCCCTTACTCCTCATGAAACAAGAGTTACAGGAGTCAGAGTAAGAAGTATTCCAGCCAGCCATTATTTTGAAATGATGGCTTGCAGTGTGGACGCTCATCTTGTTATTTCAAGATAAGGGGAGTTATTTTGAAATAACACCCCAGTGTAGACAGGACCATGCAGTGTACATGATGAATATTTGATATGATTATGAAATTGTAAAAATCACTTTTTAGGGTATTATAACTAGAGCTGTGTGAAATATTCACTACCAAATCTGAAACATAACAGTTTTGCCAGAAGTTGAAACCTTTAAACGCATCTGTTAAAATACTCAAGAGCCTTGCACACAATTTTGGACCCAAAGTTTGGCTATCTGCAATGATTTCTGCTCTTATGTTGAAATCTAGCTCCTGTTTGAGTAACGTTTAGGTACAAAATGTGCATGAAAATATTTCAGAGGAATATTTGGGTTGGGTCATGTTGGGTGTCAGGGTGCATCTTTTTATACAATGTTTGAAGAACTGGCAATATTTAAAAAAAATCAAAATACAAAACTTCAGATTTCAAGGTTAGAATGTGAAATTTTGAATTCTGACATTCAGAAAATTATGCTTTTCTGAGAAGATGCCCTTTCCATCCTCAAGAATGGGCTCTGGAGTTTTCCCTGGAGGTGGGGCCCAGGGTCAAATGAAAAGTAATACAAAGAATAAATTATGGTAATTTGATGCCCACTTTAAGTTTGTGCTGAAGCATAGTAAAACCCATAATTTGAATTGTTTCCCACTTTGCTGCAAATATTTGATATGCCTCTGTCAGAAAAATAAAGTATTTATTGTCACCTGGTCACATTATGGTAGCGTATGTGAAGTGAGTATGTTTCATGAGAGGGAAAGGAAGGATGGTGTTTCAGACAAGGCATTGGAGAGGGACTCAGTATACCTGAAATGGACGTCCTTTTTCCTACTTCTCCATCTGTCTTGTCTATTTGGGTTGTAAGCTCTTCAGTTCAGCAGCTGTCTCTTGCCCCATGTCTACAGCCTCACACAATGGATCCTTGTCCTCAGGTGATGCTCCTGTAATACAAGTATAACAACATTGGTCTTAGTTCACGCCCAAGTGAACAGATGTTCACGGTATGAAAATGCCCTCATCTTAATTAGCTGTAACCGGCCTTCTTGGCCATCTCAGCGTCAGTGCAATGTTTGATATAGAGCACTGAGACAGGACCTTTGTAGTCGTACAAGCAGTACCTCCAATAGTCCATCAGTGCTGTTTAATTGATGTTTGCACTTTGCTACCTGTATTTCACCTTTTCTCTGGTCCATGGAGGAATTCACTCTTCAAGACTGCCAATCCAGCTCTAAATTCATATATTAAAAAAACACACAAAACATCTCCTAACAGAACCTCAGCCTGTGGGGTATTAGCCCTATAACTGTATAGGTCAGACTCATGATAGCGTTTAATAGAACTTTAAATCTGTCTTGCTGTGATGCCGAAATAGTAACGCTCTTAGAACAACTCCTTTTGATCTTTCAATTCTTTATCAATGTCAGTGCAAAGAGGGCTCTTCCTTAATGAGCCAGGGTGCCAAGCATTTCAACCCATCAGAATCCAGAAAGGTTTTAAAATATCCCCTCCCATTAACCCTCTAGTCCTGAATTCAAGCCTTCCCTTTTCATATTTCATCAAACCTATTTGTATGAATAAAAAGCAATTAGGGAAATTGTGTTTGTGTGGATAATAATTATGGCATTTATTACAAAACAAATTACTGCTTTTCTTTCGACTTACAAAGAGAAAGCTCAACCCACACCCTTGTCTACAAAAATTGTTTCCTAGGAGATTTCTTTCTGTTGCGAAAATATTTACTTGTAATCAGAAGACATTTTCTTTCTAGTATTTTCTCTAGGGCCTAATAGGCAGAGACACATGTTTTAAATTAGCATATGGAACGATGGGAGGGTTAATTAGCATGTGGAATGATGATGCGTGGGCCTATTTTTAATTCCACTCCCATCTATTCTTACTATTATGGCAGAGGGTCCTGGTGGACATATGGATCCCAGCCCTGCTGCAGGACTCTTCCAAATGACACCAAAAGTGTGTGCAAACCATAACCCCTTCTGTCTTTTGTTAAGGCAAACTTCACAGCAGTGTCAACTTCCCGCCTGAAAACAGAACTTTAAGCATCCAAGTTGTCTCAGCGGCTTCAGTGGGACTCTTCCTCCACTTGGAATTGAATGAATGTTTCCAAAATCAGGGCTTGAAGTGAATCGGGGCATCTGCCTGGGGACTGAAGTTGATACAGAACTCCCTTCGTGGTGCAGTCCTTTGGAACCACTTCATCTTCAGGTTTATGCCTTCCTCCCCGTCTGCGGAGCCTAGTCATTTTCAAATGATGTGCTGGGAAGCCAGCCATTTCCAGATGAGGCCTTCATTTTCAGCGGCAGAACCGCATGTGTGACTCAGGGCACAGTTGGAGGGCAGTATGGTTTTTTTCCCCAAAGATGGCCGTGCAATTGGGTCTTTGTCAACCGCCCTCGCCATGGTGAGTGAGCTCGAAAAAGAATCTGTAATTTTTCCCATCTGCAGTGGCTCTGTAAAGGTCAGATGGGAGCGGTGTATTTTCCCCCGCTTGCCACGCTGCTGCTCTTCTCTATTCTGACTCCTCGCAGGCACTTGCCAGTCACTGTAAACTAGGTTTTGTGTTAGAGGATGGTAGTTCCAATTCAAAATGTACGTAAAACATATTGCTAAAAAAAATCCCCAAACCCTTATGTTCTCACTCTAGCCTGCGAATACAAAACAGGGAGCAGACCTGCTGGATAAATAGGGGCTGTTTTGTTAACATAAAACAGAACCACACTTTCTAGTTTCAGAGAGGGAGTCTGTCTGTTGACTTCTGTGGCCTTAGGATCAGGCCCTGTGCCACCAAATTTTAATATTATTATTGATTTGCTTTGTAGTGCAGAGGCTCGAGAAAATAAATCATGGGGACATAGGCATGGCCACACTCAGGGTAGCTGTGTCTAGACTGGCAAGTTTTTCCGCAAAATCATCTGCTTTTGCGGAAAAACTTGCCAGCTGTCTACACTGGCCGCTTGAATTTCCGGAAAAGCACTGAGGATCTCATGTAAGATTGTCAGTGCTTCTGCGGAAATACTATGCTGCTCCCATTTGGGCAAAAGTCTTTTCCGAAAGACTTTTGCGCAAAAGGGCCAGTGTGGACAGCATAGTACTGTTTTCTGCAAAAAAGCCCGATCGCGAAAATGGCGATCGGGGCTTTTTTGCGGAAAACTACATCTAGATTGGTCACAGACGCTTTTCCGCAAAAAGTGCTTTTGCGGGAAAGCATCCTGCCAATCTAGACACGCTTTTCTGAAAATGCTTTTAACGGAAAACTTTTCCGTTAAAAGCATTTCAGAAAATCATGCCAGTGTAGACGTAGCCGGTGTGTCTTCACAGCAAAGTTATTTCAGAATAACGGCCGTTATTCTGAAAGATCTATGAGAGCGTCTACACAGCAATTCCATTACTTCGAAATAATTTTGAAATAATGGACTGCTTATTCCAACTTCTGGAAACCTCATTCTATGAAGAATAACACCTATTCCAAAATAATTATTTTGGAATAGGGGCTGTGTAGATGCTCCACTTCTGCTACTTCAAAATAGCCCCTCACCAGGGCTATTCTAAAGTATTCCTCCCGGGGCTCTAAATTGAGATAGAGGGTCTACAATTTTGAGGCTTCCCTGCAATGCAGACATGCTATTTCAGAATAACTATTCCAGAATAGCTTTTTCCGAAATAACTGTGCAGTGTAGGCGTAGACTCAGTGATATGAGTGGTCCTACTGCTGTACCTTGTGTCTGATGATAGCCAATAACCCACAGTGGGCAATTACTTAAAACAAAAGCCTCTGTCTCCTGGCAAAGATTTGGCCTAAATCCTTTGGTTAAAGAGTAACATAGCAGGTAAGGGCCTAAGTTACAATATGCAGATCTGGGACTGAAACGTCCTAGGGGTTATGAGTATTAAGATTTGGAGAGTTTGGCTCAGCTCCTCATGGATGAAATCCTAGTCCAATTTGCCAGTGGGGCCTGGATGCTGCCTTAAAGATGGAATATTGTGAGCTATTTGTTATGTGGGAGCAGCGAAGTGCTCCCAAAGAAGGACCAAGAATTATGCTAGGCACAGTACAAACCCACACCGAAAAGACAAATCCCGACCCCAGATCTTCCTACGATCTTGCTATGATTTAGGATCAGGCTATTCGAATACTGCATGATGCTGCAGGGCATTTTAATTTTGGACGCAGACGCATGTCAGCCATTCTTAACTGACGGATAACACACCAGTACAAAATCCAGGAGCAGCTGGTGGGAACTTGCTAGATCTGTCCTTCTACATTCATTTTTTTATCATTCAGAGCAGCACATTCTTATTAGCAGTGAGGTTTTCATGCTTACAGCTAGCCCAGCCAGGTCACAGTGTTATAAATCACTGCTGACAAGTCAAGCACTCCTCCTTGCAGTGTACAGTACATGGTCGGTCCCATTAAGAATAATAGTGAGAATAACCATAAGCCATTAATTTTGACGAGAGCTGGGCCATAGCACATTAAGAGTGTGCCGACGCCACGAGAGACAGGCAGCTGTTCCCCCTGCTCACTCCCATCATGATAAAAATCAGAAAGCGGTTGCCATTCAGACAAGCACCCGAAGCTCACCAGGAAGTTCCCCCCCACACCCTGTCAGCATCCGTGAGGAGAAAGTGCTGAGGAATTACTTCGTTGGCGCAATAAGGCTCGAAAGAGCACGAAATGCACATGTCACCCTGCAGGCTGGGAAAGGCCTGTTTAAGGGTGAATAGTTTTGCTTCCTGAAACTGCAGTAATATAGAACAAAAAGCCTGACTCGCTGGCTGGCAGTCACTCAAGAGGCAAATCCATTGAGATTCCCTAGTCATCTTGTGGCTAATCGTTTAGGAAAGGTGTAACTGGCATCCGTAGCAGCACAACTTAGAAAAGCACCATTGTTTTCTGTCCCTCGTTAGCATCCGATTCAAGCCAGCTTTGCTTTGTGACATTAGACAGCATCTGCCATTTAATTGTGTGTTTCCAGACCTGCCGAGAAAGGAGAGTCCCTGTTCTTATTTCTCTAACAACAGAAAGAGAAAGGAAGCGAAATTACAGCAGCTGACTTCCTTTTTTTTTTTTCTTTTGCACTTGCTGCATTTGCAAATCATCATTCAGAGTCCCATATGTAGACAATGTTCCTCGCGGGGCTGCTGCTGTCATTAAAAGCAGGGCATTTTCTGCTAAAAGCAGCATATACCCTCATTATTTTAAATAGCTCAAGAGTGTGTCTGCACTCCCTGGATACACCAAGGTCCATATGAAGCAAATACTCTTGCACTGGCTCTATGAAAGATAAGTGATTATTAGTCTATTTCATCCCGTTTTTGCCAGTGTTCCACAGGAATCTGAAATGGAATAAGGAGGGTGGAGAGGCGACAGAGTATGTATGTGTATGGAAACGAGGACAATTGGTCCTGAATTTTGACTGGAGCTTCTAGAGATACTCAGAGATGTTGGCCTCAGGCATCTGATAGTCTCTAATGTCGTGCTTAAGTAAATTGTTAAGGAGAGAAGGAATGTGCCTGTACCCTAGATGAAATATAAGGGACTAATTTAACAATACCTGTCAGCATGGTTCTTTCCTAAACTTTGACCTACATACTGCCACAATATCTGGGGTCTGGAGTTGGATATGGGTTTCTGGTTCTGTGATTGTGTTTTCCAGTCGTGGGAACATTTTTGAAAATTCAAAACTTTTTTTCCAGGCCCAAATTGGGAAGAAAGGACCAAGTTCTCAGAAAAGTTCAGGAATCAACACTTTGGGGAAAATAGTTTGGGTGATTCAAGATGTTTTGTTTGATAGTTTCAGTGTGTTGCTTTTCAGTGCTGACTTTTTATGGGTTTTTTAACATTTCTTTTACTTAACTTAAAGTTTTAAATGAGATGGCATTTAGAACTGGAAAAACAAGAATTGCTGAGAAAATATCAAAATGGGATGCTTTGAAAATTTCATGTTTTCAATTTTTTTTCTCGAAATGAGCATTTCATCCCTTTTCCATGAACTGTTTTGGTTTCCATGAATTAGCATTTTCTGACTTAACCCCAAACTTTGTTTGAAAAATTCCTGACTAGCTCTAGAGGGAATTCTGTCTCCCCAAATCCAGAGCCAACTGTACACAGTGCTCCCCACTGTCCAGAACAAGATGTGGCCTTTTTAAAGCTGCTGTTTTCTCTCTCCTGGATTTTAAAGAGGGGGATTTTTGAGTCAGGGAATCAAGGAAGGAAGAGGGAACAGGAATTGAGCAAGCCAAGAAAGGAATGAGCAAGCAGAGGGAAGTAAATGGATTTTGTATTATTTGAAAAAATACAGATCAAAAGCATTTAAAATAAAAATGTCAAAACAGAAGGTTTTATGTAACTGAAAATATTATTAAGGAACATTTTGATTGGCCAAACATTTTGAAAAATTTCATTTTGGATTTTATGCCTTTTCTGTCCTTTTTCTGTAATTGAAAACAACCATAATTCACACAACTTGACTTATGAGTTCACTCCTTTGGGTTTGTTTGTTTGTTTGTTTGTTTGTTTTCCTCTGGGGAAGGGAAGGACCAGAATTTTATTTGCAAGCACTTGCCTGGCTCCACTCTTCTCCTGGGAACAAAACCAGACATCCCGTTTAGTGCAACTTGCTGGCTAAATGGACACCTGCAATGTTCCCGCTAATCTTTTCCATCCATGTGCGGAATAATTTTGTATGTGCACCAAGGCATGTGTGAGTGCGCACCACTGGTAGAAACAAAACCTTAGCTGTGTGTGCTCTGCAAATCAGCTAAGCAGCATTTTGACTCTCTCCTGAGTGGCCGCACAAGTGCACAGCTTCTGGGGAACACTGGACATGCGTGGCTTTCCCCAATCCTTTGCCACCTCAATATTTCCCAGCAATTGAGCCATTCCCATGCCCTCAGCACTTCAGTAAATCATAGGAAAGCAGCACCGTGCATCAAGTGAGAAGACGTCTTTTATGTAAAGATGGGCAGGAGCCTTCTGCACACACAATTGTTACAGAGAAGACATGAACTTTCCACTGCTGAAGTCACTGCATAAAGATGGGGGGTATATTTTTTAAACTCGCTGCACAAGAGAAAAGTGAGACAAATGCCCAAATATTGGCGGTGTGATTCATTCTTTGTGCCGACTAGTCACTTTTCCCAGGGACAGAGCTTCTTGTGGTTTTGCGAGCCATCTGTGCAATGCAGGGGAGTTGCATTTTTTCCATTCAGCAAATAGAATAGCAGCTAATAGAAATAACCTGTCAAAAATTGGTGATTATCGAATAGCTTTGTCTGGGCTAAGGATTTTTTCCCATTGTTTTACAGATCTAGCCTTGCCCACTACAAATAAGGGGAAAGAAAGCTGGTCCCATTGTAAATAATAAGCATACTGAAATGCCAGTACAGTCACAGTGCAATCACACTGTGGTGTTGCTCTTCGATATGTAATTGTCACTAATTCTTGGAACAGGTGACTGATTTACGAGCTTTATGCCTTTTGGTAGTGTCCTTAATGCCTATATTAACTGTATTGTATTTACGCTGGAGTTTCTTAGTCGTGCACTGAGCTTTCTGGTTATATAATTAGTGTGAAATACATGTATCAGACAACTGAAGCAATGTAGTTGCTCTGGTTTTACTGGGTCTGGGGTTTGTGTTGGTGCTGAGAGAAGGCCCCGAGTTAGGGTTAGTATGAGCAATATATTTTTCCTGCTGCTGAGGGGTTTGCTGGTCATCTCCTGTGTTCTGCTCCCCATATTTGTCTTCCTGGTTCACCTCGTCCACCTCGACTTTCGCTCTCACTAACAGGTGCTGCTTATTTGATGTGAGATTGCTGATTAACAGCTCCCCCCGGTGGGGCGCCTTGGAAGTGCTCCCCCCAATTTCCCTTTCCCTTTGAATTAAACGCTCAGTGTTGTTTTGAACATGCTTCTAGGACATGAATATTGTCATATACTATCTTTGTGCTCACTCTATCTATCTACTGATTGATCGATCGATCGATCTATGATGTGAGTAGGAAGAAAAAGAGGAGCCTGTGCTTCTGCTGTCCAAGCTTAACATCTAGAACCTCAGACCCATGGGCCGAATGCGGCCCCCAGCTTGCCTGTGTCTGGCCCCCTGAGGCTCAGGGCTCTCCCCCAGCTTTGGGGAGCCGGCACGGGTGCTCCAGTCCCATGGGGCTGGAGCACACAAAACCTACCAGGTCTGGGGCCCTCCTAGGCTCTGGTGTAGGAGGGGAAAGTGGGAATTATCTTTTTCCTTCTCAGCTGGGGGCCATGTCAGTGAAGATGGGTTTTTTTTTCGGCTTCTCAATTGTGTGCAGCCCCTGACTGATTTTTCTGTGGGTCAGAGGCCCCTGACCCCCAAAAAATTCTCCACCGCTGATCTAGAAAGTTCTAGTATGCACTAGTTTGACTTGGTCACTGCCTTAAGTACACAATTTCCTGGGCCCCAGGAATTCCAGTTGACAACTCATGAAGGATGTAAGTGCTGGTCCTGTTACCCATGTATTTTCACAATCAGTGGGAGTGATTGCTACAGTCTGCTTCCCTTAATACTCTGTCTGTGCTTTAGCAACAAGATCAGATTCTCAGCTGGTGTAAATCAACACGCTCTCGATTGTAGATTTCTCGGCAGGAAGTACACCTGCTAACAAAGTTCTTTGCACATCATGCAAGAGGCACTGAAACACATGAAAAATAAAGATTCGCTCCTTGGTATTTTGGCAGCAATATCCTCATTTTGTACGGGTGTTATTTATTTAAGATAGCACCTGCCATGCTCAAGGCTCTTCCCAAACAGTGAAGGGAGAGAGCCACTGTTCATAAATGCATAGATTCAAAGGTCAGAAGAGATGATTGTGATCATCTTGTCTGATGCCCTATATAAACTGTATAACCCAGGCCACAGAGTTTCCCTGAATTCCTATATGACTCGAGTATAGTGTTCAGAAAAAAAATCCCATCTTGATTTTAAAATTGCTAGTGACAGAGAATCCACCTTGGCCCTTGGTAAGTTGTTCCAATGGTTAATTTCCCTTCTTGTTAGAAATGTGCCTCCTATTACTAGACTGAATTTTTCTAGCATAGTTCTAGATCATACATAAGCCCTTAACTGCCACTGATTTCCACTTTCCCCTTTAGTGTAGACCAGGGCTTTGAGGATCTGGGCTTCACTAAAAAGGGGAATGTAAGTACATGAATAATAATTTCTCATCTCGTTTGGATCTGTGTAACTAAGGATGGGGGAGATCTCACTCTTCATAGAATCATAGAGCTGGAAAAGACCTCAGGAGGTCATCAGGTCCAGCCCCCTAAACAAGGCAGGACCAAATACTGTCTAGACCATCCCTGATAGACATTTATCTAACCTACTCTTAAATACCTCCAGAGATGGGGATTCCACAACCTGCCTGGGCAATTTATTCCAGTGTTTAACTACTCTGACAGTTACAAACTTTTTCCTAATGTCCAAACTAAACCTCCCTTGCTGCAGTTTAAGCCCATTGCTTCTTGTTCTATCCTCAGAGGCCAAGATGAACAAGTTTTCTCCCTCCTCCTTATGACACCCTTTTAGATACCTGAAAATGACTATCATGTCCTCACCCCCTCCCCCCGCCCCGTCTTATCTTTTCTAAACTAAACAAACCCAAATGTTTCAGCCTTCCTTCGTAGGTCATGTTCTCTAGACCTTTAATCATTGTTGTTGCTCTTCTCTGGACTACTAATGAAATAGCTTTTTCCTAATATCCAATCTAGGTCTCCCCCACTATAACTTGAGACCACTCCTTGTTCTGCCATCCGTCACTACCAAGAACAGCCTTTCTCCATCCTCTTTGGAACCTCCCGTCAGGAAGTTGAAGGCTGCTCTCAAATCCCCCCTCACTCTTCTCTTCTGCAGACTAACCAAACCCACATCCCTCAGTCTCTCCTCATAGGTCTTGCGCTCCTGCCCCCTAATCATTTTGGTTGCCTTCTGCTGGACCCTCTCCAATGCGTCCACATCCTTTCTATAGTGGGGGGCCCAAAACTGAAAACAATATTCCAGATGTGGCCTCACCAAAGCCGAATAAAGAGGAATAATAACTTCTCTGGATCTGCTGATAATGCTCCTGCTATTGTACCCTAATATGCCATTAGCCTTCTTGGCTACAAGGGCACACTGTTGACTCATCTCCAGCTTCTCATCCACTGTAATCCCCAGGTCCTTTTCTGCAGAACTGCTACTTAGCCAGTCGGTTCCCAGCCTGTAACAATGCTTGGGATTCTTCCATCTCAAGTGCAGGACTCTGCACTTGTCCTTGTTGAACCTCATCAGATTTCTTTTGGCCCAATCCTCTAATTTGTCTAAGTCACTCTGGACCCTATCCCTGCCTTCCAGTGTATCTACCTCTCTGCCTAGCTTAGTGTCATCTGCAAACTTGCTGAGGGTACAATCCATCCCCTCATCCAGGTCATTAATAAAGATATTGAACAAAACCGGTCCAAGAACAGATCCTTGGGGCACTCCGCTAGAAACTGACCACCAACCTGACTTTGAGCCATTGATCACTACCCGTTGGGCCTGACAGTCTAGCCAGCTTTCTATCCATCTTACAGTCCATTTATCCAATCCATACTCCCTTAACTTGCTGGTAAGAATTTTGTGGGAGACTGTATCAAAATCTTTGCTAAAGTCAAGGTATATCACATGCACTCACTTTCCCACATCCACAGAAGTTATCTCATCATAGAAGCTAATCAGATCGGTCAGGCACGACTTGCCCTTTGTGAATCCATGTTGACTATTCCTGATCACTTTCCCCTCTTCCAAGTGCCTCACAATCCCCTCCATGATTTTTCTTCTTGCTGTATTTAGAACTGTGCCCATCCAGACCTGTATATGTGCTCGTGATGACATTCCACTGATCAAAATAACAGTCCACAAAGAGATGAAAATGAGCATATGCTGTTTTTTTGCATAAATTGAAATCAGTGGGAGTTAAGGGTTTATTTAGGACTCAGGTTTTGTGGTTAAAACTGGTGGAAGCAGACGTAGACTCACCAACAGCCTGACTGATGCACATCGTATCATAGACTCATAGAATCATAGAGCTGGACGAGACCTTAGGAGGTCATCAAGTCCAGCCCCCTGCCAAAACAGGGCCGATCCCAACTAAATCAAGACTGGGAGTTGAGCGAACACAATGGTAATCAGCACGCAACTCAGGAATTTTCAGAGCTGTCTGAATAGAATTTACACTCGCTTCCTCCTGACCAGAGAGAGAAGTATAAAAAACAATATAGTGACTTCTCTTTGAGAAACAACTGTGTAAAATATTGTTCAGGAGAGCTATAAAGGTTAGCTCGATCAAGAAATAGTGCTGGCGGCTTTTGGCTTTATATCCCTTTGGGAAATCATTTCCTATTCTGTTGAAGGGAAGGAGAGAGGTCTAGTGATAGGGGAAGGAGTAGATTCTATTCCCAGTTCTGCCACTGATATTTAGAGGGGCCTTTGGCAAGACCCTTAATTTTTTTCTGAGCAGCAGCTCTGTCACTCTGTATGATGGTGATAATATTATTTTCCTACTCCACAGGCTGTTGTGAAGCTTAAAGGCCTGATATAAGAGACTTTCCATTAATTTCAATCAGCTTTGGAATGAGCCCAAGTTGGCTGGGTTTTGTAAAATGCATTGAAGCAATACGATACCTCTGGTCTGTGTTTAGCATTAACCATGGCATTTACTATCACACTGGTAGCAGCATTTCACCAATAGCTCCCTCTTCATATTAATACATAACATTTATATCCCCTTTTCATGTTCAAAGCATTTTCCAAGCCATTCACAGAGCAGCCGTGTGCGGTAATAATCATAATCACAATTCTCTTTCTTCTAGGTGGGCATACTGAGGGATGGAGATGGATAATTTTTTCCAAGGACACAGAGGGAACTAACACAGATATTGCCAGACTCACTAAGGCTACGTCTACACTGCCCAGTCTTGCGCAAGAACATATGCAAATGAGACAAAGCAGTGAATATCACTATGCCTCATTTGCATACTTAATGAGCCTCCATTTTTGCTCAAGGGGCTTTTGAGCAAGAAAGAGCAGTCTACACGGCTCCTTTTTGCACAAAACCCCCCTCTTGCGCAAGAGCTGTTCTGCCTGAAAAAAAGCGGCAGAATGGCTCTTGTGCAGGAGGGGGGTTTTGCGCAAAAAGGAGCCGTGTAGACAGCTCCTTTTTGAGCAAAAGCCACTTGCGCAAAAATCATTAAGTATGCAAAAAAGGCATGGTAATATTCACTGCTTCATTTCATTTGCACATTTTCTTGCGCAACAGAGAGCAGTATAGACATAGCCTAAGGGTATGTCTACACTGTAAGCTTCTTACGGAATAAGCTTTTCCAGAAGATATCTTCCAGAAGAGCTTATTTTGAAATAGCGTGTCCATACTACAGGGAAGGTGCAAAATTATTCCGAGGCAGGCTCCCCTAATGTGGATGCGCTATCTCAACTTAGAGCCCCAGGAGGCATGGGTGAGGGGCTATTTCAACATAGCAGCAGTGGCGCGTCTACACACACCTTCTTCCAAAAAAGCTTTTTTGGAAACAAGCTTATTCCTCATGGAATGAGGTTTCCCACTGTCGGAAAAAGCCGTCTGTTATTTTGACTTTCTGTCAATGCTAGTATTTTTTTTCTGGAATAACAGCTGTTATTCCGGAAAAATGGTACAGTGTAAACGCACCCTAAGACTCCTAGTCTCACCAGCACTCTTTCTCTGACAGTGGTCAGCACCCAGATCTTCAGCGGAGGGTGCAAAAATTGCAGAATAGGTCGTTATGGGATAATCTGGCCCCAGGAAAAATTTCTTCCTGATCCCTCGTTTATTAGAGGCTGGTTTATGCCCTGAGTCATGACAGTTCATCGCACTTACAAAAGTTCTTGGGCATTTTTCTTTGTTTACTATAATAGCTCTGGCTGGACGGACTACGCCTGAATTCTGGGACTCTGGATCTCCCTGCATCACTGGACCACGCCTTCCTTATTTTATTTCTTTTCTCTTTTTTTAGCATGCACAAAACTGCACTTAAACTCCAGGATTGCCAAGGGAATCCTACCATCCATGATTCTGGACTCAGCCACACAAAGTAACTCCTGACCTGATGCCCTGCCAGACCTGGTTCTGGCCGGCCTTAAATGCGATTCAGAGTCCACTCAGTGTGGACGCGTTATTTCGAAATAGCAAAAAGCTATTTCGAAATGCATTTTGTGTGTAGACACATTATTTCGAAATAAGCTATTTCGAAATAAGATGTTTCTAAATAACGCTGTCGTGTAGACATACCCTGAGGATGCATCTATATTGCAGGGCTTTACTCAAAATAAACTAGGCAAATTGAGCTACATCAATTGCGTACCTTATTTTAAAATAGATTATTTCAAAATAGGGAATGTCTACACTACACTGATTTTGAAATACAGCACTCTTCCTCCAACCTCACTTATTCTTTGTACAATGAGGATTACAGGAATCGGAGTGAGAAGTCCTCCAGCTTGACCGTATTTTGACACTGTTTCGAAATAACTGCCTGCTGTGTAGATGCAGACTAAGTTATTTTGGAATAGCGCTAGTTATTTTGAAATAGTGTTGCAGCGTAGACATCCCCTAAGAATGGTTAACCAGCCAGTTATGCACTCAGCTTATAGTAGCCCCATCTAGGTTGTATTTCCCTAGTTTATTGATAAGAAAGTCATGCAAGACCCTAACAAATGCCTTTCTGAAGTCTATGTATACCACGCTCACCACTTCTCCCTTAGCCACAAGACTTGTTATCCTGTCAAAGAAGGACCTCAGACTAATTTGCCATTGGTTTGCTGAATAAGATTAGATTGCTGAATTGGACCTCTGGTGCTGCTCCTGCACCTTGTTTCCAGCTGCTACATTATGTTAAAAGAATCTAAAAATATATCAAATGAGGGATGTTGAGTAGCGTTTAATTAGCTAATTGAGTAGTTGATGGAATTTCCATTGACTATTTGCTTAGTCGATAAGGGGGAGGCTCTCACTACCTCCCCTCCACCCAGCCCCTGCGGCTCTGCAGTTTAAATGTAGTAGGAGCTGGGTGTTCAGGCAGCTGTGCGCACCTGCCTAAGACTGCAAAGCCAAACAAAGAGAATTTAAAGTTCCTTTTTAGCTGCCTGCAATAGTTAAAGTTTCAAGCTCTCTCTAGAGGGAGGGTTAAAGAACTTGAGGGTCCCCACAGGAAGAAATTCCCAAGTGCATATTTCTGGGTTCTCTAAGGGGGTTTTGCATTTAGGTGCCGGCAGCAATAGCAAGATGAGGCCAGGCAGTCTGTGACCCTGGGGAATTTTTAAACAGAAGCCTTTAGTGGAAGGCATTTTAAAGTCTCCTCTAGGCCCCTGCTTTCTGCTCTCAGAATCCCAGCATGGGGAACAGCTTTGACACAGGGTAAAGCTACATTGCAATTTGCGGCTTATTGCAGCTTTCCTTGTGTATTGTCATCTAACTTCAATCTCCCTCTGGCTCAGGGTTTGCTTTTATGTCGGCCGCATAGTAAGCGCTGAGCCTCAGACATCCTCACAGCGTTTAATTACTGATCCTACTGTCACTTGTATGGACGGGGAAATAAGAACAGAGAGGTGGACTCTCAAGCGGAGAGCAAATCAGCAATTTGATTGGAGGCACTTGTTACCTTCCGGGGTAGCCACAGATAGTGGAGTGGCTGGTGGAGCAGATACCTATGTAGGGTTCTCCCCACCCCATCTGCTGGGCTGCCAGGCAGAGTGGGGGGTGGTAGGGCAGGCCCCGAACTACCTGCAAGGAATGAACACAGCAAGCTCTTCCTACATCTCTGCAGGCAGGGCCAAGTGCCGGCCCTGCCCGGTCTCTCCTCTTCCCCTGATAGCCAGCCCTTGTCTAGTGAGTACTGACCCGGGTCCCTGCTGACCCTTATCTCTAGTCCCTGCTTCCCCTCACCCCCAAGCCCTGCTTTCCTGCTGCCTTCCTGCCTCTTCCCTGCATGACCCTGTCCCCTCCTCCCTCCTCTGTGCTCCCTCCCCACTCACCGCCAGATGGTTTGCTCTACAGATGCAAGTGAAATCTGGATTGTGGATTGGATGATGAGTTGAGCCTTGTGGATGTGGATCCATGTTTTTGTATCCACATAGGGCTCTAGCTATAACTTATGATCATACCAGCCCAGTGCTATGAAATGCTCATGCTACAATGGAAAACAGGGGTAACTTCAAGCCTTTTCATAGAGAAGCTGTCTTAGAAATCCTCTTCTTCTCATATTTGTGATCAGGTGATATCCCTGATAAACGATTACTGCAGTTTTACCTGGGAAGGAAACAGCAGTAGAGTATTTAATGTAGGGATGTAAGCAACTACTTCAGTAGTCAACTACGTGATAAGCCTAGGCTACTCAACTACTCGACTACGTGCTTCCTCCCCACTCTTGCTGCATCAGAGGCAGCAAGGGGGGGAGCAGAAGCCAGGGCTGGGGGCAGCTAGCTTTGGTTCCCCCCAGCATCATTTTGCTGTGTGTGCACCTGCCTAAGCTTCTAGGACACAGGAATCAGAGCATGGTCTTAAAAAGATGATTTTTTTATTAACAACAACAAAAGAGAACACACTTGGTGAAACATTGCCTGGTTGCCAGTCAGTGTTCCCTCTAAAGTTTTCCATCCATGAGCGGAGTGAGTTGTGTCTTGTGCACTAATATTGAGGTCCTGTGTGCTTCAGAAGTGTAGCACTGTGGCACCCACCAATTACTAACAAATATCTTGGATATATGTGTTATGGAAGAAAGAATACTAAAACAAGGGCTCACAACTGTGAGTAGTCCCAACATCAATACCTGCCTTTGGAAATTTCCACTACATGCATCTGATGAAGTTGGTCTCTACGCACGAAAGCTTATGCTCCAATACTTCTGTTAGTCTATAAGGTGCCACAGGACTCCTCGCTGCTTTTGCAGATTCAGACTACCACAGCTACCCCTCTGATACCAACATCAATGGGATTGTTCACAGTAATAAGCACTTTGTTTGGTAGTTAGTTAGTGGTAGCAAAATCAAGCTGTGGCTCATAGTGTTTGAAAGTTATCTGATATATAATGGCTATTCAGTAGCTTACGTGAAAGGGGATCTGTGGTCTCAGCCAATAATCTAGTGGACAGGTGTCCAAATTACATAGTACCTGTGGCATTGCAAGTTATGGGAAGCTACAAAGCAAGATATAAATTGGGATTTTAAATTTTATGCTGTTTGAGGATACATAACGAAAGCCTTGATTTTTTTTTCTTGCATTTGAAATTTAGATCTTAAATACTCTGAAATTCTGTAGGCAGCTGGTCAACTATTTTTTGTTTTATTTGTAATTCCATGATACTCAAATGTGAACAGTTGAAGATGGTGGGAGATTTGGTTTTAGTTAGTGTTTACCTATTTTTTCAGGAGAGGGGGATAGGGTTAAAATATATATCTAACTCAAATATCTAATATCCAGGACAAGTGATGTGTTTGTTAAATATTGAACACACCCATTATTTCAGTTAAAGTTTCTGTTTTCATCCTGTATCTGAAACCTCCAACAAGTCTTGTCCAAAAGTATGGTAAGCTCATCTAACAATCTTGATTTTCTTAAGATAAAAAACAGGCACAAACGAGAGAGAGAGAGACAGACAGACAGACAGACTCATCTAACAGTCCTGATTTTCTTAAGATAAAAAACAGGCACAAATGAGAGAAAGAGAAATATTACCCTTTAGATCCTCTAAAGGATTTAAACCTGCATTTCAATTTGCTTTACGTGGTAGTTCTACTTAATGCATTCACATTTAGTAAGATATTTAACTGCCTGCAATATATGAGTATTCATGCAGGTTTGACTAACTCTGAACGTTCAGTCCAGCATGCACTGAGCTGAGCGTGAAACTGAGGATATATTTATTATATGTGTTTATGTTTTAAAGTCCTTGAGGTACATTTTCATGACATTACAGATAAAAGATAGCAAAAATGTCTTTACCCTTAAGTAGCACCTAACATACTAGCTTATTAAATCTAGCTTATTAAATCTAGTTTATTAAATCACATGAGCATTATCTGTTGTGTTCCCGCCCTCTGGGGCATCTACTATTGGCCAGTGTCAGCAGATAGGATACTACGCTAGATGGACTGTTGTTCTGACCCAGTATGGTCGTTCTTATGTTCTTAAATGTTATGTTCTTTCTGAAGATTTACAGGATGGTTTAAGAAAACTAAGCATAACACTGGACTCTTTTGCTCAGTCTCAAGGACTCTCACTTTCTTAGTGTCATTGGAATGATTTTCTATGAGCCCTAGTGACCACTTTTTTCTTCTAAATGGAGACCAGTTTGTTGCAAGATTATCTTTATAATAAATTCATGTTTTGTTTTTCCACCTTTTCCAGAATATTGCTCCAAAACCAAAACCTCACATACTTCAATGTAAAAATCGAGGCAGATTCTGACCACAAAAGACCAAAGTCACAAGGCATAGAAGCATATTAAAAATTGTTTATAATTTAAGAGAGGCCCAAATTAAGACTTCAGAACCAAACACCTTTAGGGGTAGGACTGGAGCTGGAGCCGGGGCCATGTGGTGAGTTACCAGCTGCTCTTGCCACACGGTTCCTCCAGGTCCCCGAGCAGGCCCCAGCCCCCAACTGCTGGAGCAGGCCTTAGCCCACCCCCCCATGAACTTGCAGCAGGCCCCGTCCCCCGACCACCAAAGCAGACTCCAGCCCCCTTCTCCTGCTATGCAGCTGCAGCATGCCACAGGGCCCCCCACCGCCACCACCACCATTCAGTCACAACAGGCCCCCCGCTATGCAGCCATGGCAGGTCCTGACCCCCTGCCACACAGCAGGTCCCAGCCTTCTCGCCATGCAGCTGCAGCAGGCACTGGCCCCCTGATCAGGCCCTAGCCCCCTGCCATGGGGCAGGTCCCAGCCCCCCACCAGAGCAGGCCTCAGCTGCCCCCTACACACAGTGCTCCCCCCACCATGCTACCTCAACCAGGCCAGCCTCTGCCTGGAGCAACCACCTGCTGCCTCATTCACCTTCCAACAGGAAAGTGAGTGCTGCTGCATGTCTGTGCAAACAAGGAGGGTGAGAGGAGAACTTTTAGTGCGTGGTTGCACAGGCATGCACCTTTCAGAGAACTATGTTGCCAGGTGTTACCGAGCAACTGAAAAAAAAAAAAAAAAAAAGGATTAAAAACTCCGAGAATTGCTTCCCTGGGATTCAGTTTGGAAAGTTACAGCATTAGGGAGTAGTTAAATGTGCTCTTCAAAGAGAAGTCCAACAAACCCCCAAATAAAAAAAATAACCTGATCGCATCTGACTAAACATTCCGGAGGCTGTGTCTACACTGGCATGAATTTCCGGAACTGCTTAAAACGGAATACTATTCCGTTTTCAGTTTTTCCGGAAAAGGAGCGTCTACATTGGCAGGCTGCTTTTCCGGAAAAGCCCTTTTTCCAGAAAGGCGTCTGTGGCCAATGTAGACGCGCTTTTCCAGAAAAGAGCCCCGATCACCATTTTCGCGATCGGGGCTTTTTTCCGGAAAAGACTACTGTGCTGTCTACACTGGCCCTTTTCTGGAACAGTGTTCCGGAATAAGGACTTATGCCCGAGCGGGAGCAGAATAGTTTTTCCGGAATAGCGGCTGATTTTGTACAGTACAGCATCGTTGCTTTTCCGGAAATTCAAATGCCGTTGTAGACAGCTCGCAGCTTATTCCAGAAGAGCGACTGATTTTCTGGAATAAGTGGCCCAGTGTAGACACAGCCTCCCTGTTCTACTTACATCTCTGTAGTTTCAAGACTTAGGCCAGGTCCACACTACAGGGGAAGGGCAGCTTAAGGTACACAATTCCAGCTGTGTAAAAACCGTAGCTGGAGTTGATGTACCTTAAGCCGAGCTTCAGTGCCATCCTCACAGCAGGAGGTCAACAGAAGAAATGCTCCTGCCAAGTTCCCTTACTCTTCATGAGTAGTAGGAGTTCCAGCACTGATGGGAGAGCCCTGAGCATTCAATTTAGTGAGTCGTTACTAGACCTGCTAAATCAAGCGCTGGAAGATGGATAGCCACAGCATCAATCTTCCCACAAGTGGAGATGTGGCTTTAGTCTTTCCGTAGGCATGGATGTTGTTGGATCCTCCATGCCTGGCTCTCTGGTGCCTCACTGGTCCTTCTGGGCTCTCCTCCAGCCACACAACAGGAACAGGAAGGACTATGGCTTCTAATTCAAAAGTCCACATTCTGTTTCCATTGGCTCTCCTGGACTCCTGCCAACTCACTTCCACAGCATTCTTGGGGACGCTCTAGGACCCACTGTCTATGGTTTTAACCCTGACAAGCAAGTCAATTAGGGTTATGTCTCAGGAATTAACTACCGAGAAAAGACTTTAGTTAACTGAATAGCTGGAATGTACAGAAAAGGGTTTTACACACACCCTATCCATCACACCGTTAGTTACTGTATAGTCAGGAGTACTGCGTGCACATGATTTCCCTCTGTCTCTTTGCTGCATTCACAGCTCTTTTTAGTTCCTTTTCACTGTCACTGCTGGAATGTTCCTTCTTTTCATGGTGATCGTCAGATGTTCAAACACCGGCTCTGTTGACATCAATGGTAGTTTGGCCGTTGACTTCAGTGAGACGAGGCATCCACCCACTCTCTTCCATATTAGTGTCTGGGTTGATTTTGAGTAGGTAGGTAACACAATTGTATCCTATCATCATATTTTTTTCATGTGGTCTGATCCATATCCCACTAAAAACTAGGTAAGCAACAAGTGTGTTCTATTTATCATTGCCTGGGAAATATGGAGAAGGCTCGATTAAAACACAACCGATGGTTTTAAATATACAAGCATGAAAGAAACTCTGCCCTAGTCCTCTAACACAGTGGTTCTCAGTGGGACTCAAAAATCTTTTTGATGGTACGTCAGCTCATCTAGATATTTGCCCAATTTTACAACAGTCTACATAAAAAGCACTAGCAAAGCCAGTACAAGCTCAAATTTCATACAAATAATTACTTATTTATACTGCTCTATATACTATACAGTGAAATGGAAGTACAATATTTATATACCAATTGATTTATTTCGTAACTAAAAGATTTACTTGGTGTTGCTTGGATCCTTCATTCAATCATTGCTCTGGGGTGGGGCTGGGGAGGATGCAGGATGCAGGCTGGGGAGGAGAGAAGACTACCCCAGCCCTCTCTCACCGCAGCAGTTTGAAGCCAGGAAAGAAGAGCCTCTCCATGGTAGCTACAGCTCCAATGGGCATAGCCAAGAGGGGTGCATAGGCAAATTAATCTGCCCCCCTTCCCAGTCAGAGTGAGGAATGCAGAAAACTGTGCACGTTCCCCTTGCTTCTTGATGAAGGGGAACAGCCAGCAATGTTCCTATAGGAATTGGGGGGGGGGGGGGAGTTTTAGCCCCCCCCCCCCAAGAGTACCTGAGGGTTGGGAGGCTTGGGGATGAAGCAGTCCTGAATGGGGAGGGTGCCCCGAGCCAACCCCTTTCATGTTCCTGGTGACTGTCTCTTTTCTGGATGGTTTTCTGAGAAACAAACCCATTCCAGGCACATCCCATTTTCCAGGCACAACCACACCCTGTCTTTGCTTTAAGTTATGATAAGAGGAAGCTGCATACTGAATTTGGCCGTCCTAGCTCTTACCGTTTAGGAGGAATTCTTGAACAGACAGACAGACACAGGGACAGACAGACACACAAACTCTCCCAAATCTATAGCGGACTGTATGGCAAAAAAAAAAAGAGAATGGACGTGATTTTTCAGTAATAACAGGCTGTAACGCTTCTGTATTTTTGTGTCTCATGCTGAAAGCTTTTAAGTGAGGTGAAGCTTGGGGTACACAAGGGAAACCAGAAAGGGGTACAGTAGCCTGGAACGGCTGAGGTTCTAGTAGTCCAGCCCTTTGAGCTGCCAAACATCCTCAGTTTCCCGTGGCTTCATAATTCAGTATGTCCTGGGCATTCTCTGCATGATCCAAGGCTTAGGATAAGGGAAGCAGGTGGCATTTTTTTCTGACTCTGCCACTTACTCTCTGACCTGGGGTGAATCACTTAACCTCTCTGTGCCTCAGCCTTTGTCCTATGCAGCAACTTATACAAAAGACACAGAATATCTTACTGCCCCTGTATAAAACTATGGTACGCCCACATCTTGAGTACTGTGTACATATGTGGTCTCCTCACCCCAAAAAAGATATTTTGGCCTTGGAAAGGGTTCAGAAAAGGGCAACTAAAATGATTAGGGGTTTGGAACAGGTCCCATATGAGGAGAGGCTAAAGCAACTGGGACTTTTCAATTTAGAAAAGAGGAGACTGAGGGGGGATATGATAGAGGTCTATAAAATCATGAGTGGTGTGGTGAGGGTGAATAAAGAAAAGTTATTTATTAGTTCCCATAATATAATGACTAGAGGACACCAAATTAAATTAATGGGCAACAGGTTTAAAACGAATAAGCAAAAGTTCTTCTTCACACAGCGTGTAGTCAACCTGTGGAACTCCTTGCCAGAGGAGGCTGTGAAGGCTAGAACTATAGCAAAGTTTAAAGAGAAGCTAGATAAATTCATGGAGGTTAGGTCTATAAAAGGCTATTAGCCAGAGGGTAGGAATGGTGTCCCTGGCCTCTGTTTGTGAGAGGCTGGAGATGGATGGCACGAGACAAATCGCTTGATCATTGTCTTCGGTCCACCACCTCCGGGGCACCTGGTGCTGGCCACTGTCGACAGACAGACTACTGGGCTAGATGGACCTTTGGTCTGACCCAGTACGGCCATTCTTATGTTCTTATGTTATGTTCTTAAAAGCACCTTTCCCTTCTGACCACACAAAAAGTCCACCATCTAGTCCTTCTTCTGTAAAATGAACGAGAAACTTTCCAGTGTAGTTTAGTTAAATTTGCGGTCTCCTGCTGTCAGATCACATTTCCCTCTTTTGCTCTCATGGTGTGCAAGTGCCATCTAGGGGTGAACTGTAGCCAAAAAAAATATGTTTAAAGTTTTATGAAAAAAGGTTTTGTTAAAACTAGGAGTGGCAGGGAATGAATTGATCAGTCTAGACTTCTGTTTTATGAACTAAACACAAGCCTGTTTTGGGTGCTACAATCATGGATTCACCAGGGCACAGTCTGACTAAGAGATGTATCTGAATAAAATTCACAAAGCCACACTTCTTATGGATATTTGTATTCCCTGGTGCCCCACAGAGGAAATGGGCAAGAAGTTGTGTTAGAGCCCTTTGGATGATTAAGAAATGGCCTTTTTTTCTTGTATATTTTTAATGTTTTGATTTTTCAACCACAAAATTGAAAACTACAAATTGTTTAAATGGCCTTTTTATGTTTGTTTCCAGTCTTCATTTTCTCAGTTAGTGCGTGGGTTTTTTTCACTTCTTTTATCCCTTCCTCTTCCTCTTCCTCTTTTTAGTGGCAAAATACAAAAAAAAAAAAAAGAGAGAAAGAGGAAAAAAAAGGACCCAACCAAAACTGGAAATCAGAAACTAAAACCAACTGCATTTCTTTTCTTTTTCTTTTTCTTTTTCTTTTCAAATCATCAACAATTTCAGGGTTTTGTTGTTGTTGTTGTTGTTGTTGTTGTTTGTTGTTTTCAAAATATTTTTTAGAAAACAAACTTTTTGTGTGTGAGAAAGAAGCCAGATTTGGACCACCACACAATAGTCCTGCAGCAGAAAGCAATACAATTTGCCTTTCTTGATGCCTTGACAGAATTTTTTGTTCTGTAGCAGCAGTAATTTTGCTATGAAAATACAGAGACAGAAACACAGGGTCAAAAAATCAACAGCTTAGTCCTTGCTATGGAAAGAGATTACAAAGATAAGTGACACCCTGATAAAATGCTCCCATCAACGTGCGATCCCGCCTTGTGCACTGAGACTGCATAAGAGCCATGAATCACTTAAGCCCTGTTTAGAGGCATTAAATGGGACTCGAATGGAATATCGCTCTTCTGCTGACCCTCTGTGCAGGGGTAAATTGCACCCTTAAGTGAATACAATAAACTTCTACTGGCAAATCCCCCTTACTTAATAGGTTTTCTGCTAGACAGAGGTGCTCCTTAACTTGAATCAGTGTCAGATATTGGCTGCTAAGTATTTTTACTCTGTTTTAATAACTACACTGAATAGTCTCTGCTGTTCCATCAATTGAGACAGTTTGTCTTTGCCAGGCCTTCCAAACAGGGACAATTGCTCCGGGGCCCAGGCAATCTGAAAGGGCTCTGCCACAGGGCTAAGGCTAAGGCAGACTTCCTGCTTGCCCTTGTTCTGCATCACTCCCAGAAGCAGCCCATAATGCCCTTTTGGGGGGGTGTCTCTGAATGTTGCCAACAGCACTGACTCTGCAGCACCCTAGTCAGGAACAGTGGCCAATGGGAGATGCAGTGCAGAAAGGAATCCTTACTTTGTGCGGGCACATCCCATTAAAGTGAGATACTTTTGCACAAAAGCATCCGTGCCAATCTAGACGCTCTTTTCCGCAAATGCCTTTAACGGAAAAACTTTTCTGTTAAAAGCATTTGCAGAAAATCCTGCCAGTCTAGACGCAGCCAAGGAGTCCGCAACTGTTTGGACTCCAGAGGCGAACCCAAACCACCACCCGTACCTGTACACTGCGCTGCTAGCTCGCACGTAGCTCGTGTGAGCCAGTCTGCCCAAGCTGGGCAGCACGTTCCCAGTCCTCGGGTCTTGGAAGTCAGTCCCCCCGCACAAAGCTTTGGAGACCCAAATTGATTCTCATCTATTTATTCTGTACCTGTCTGGTTTAAGGATCATCAATAACCAGGCATTTGTGGAGGCAGCAGAAGCTTCCTAACAGTGGGGGGGCCTTCTGGTGTCTGAACCATGGCCCCACCCCTCGTACACCCCATTCCCTGGAGCCTTTGCCCCCTACCCACTCCTTTCCCCTGTGCCCCCGCCTCCATGCTGCCCCTGCCCCAACCTCTGCACCACTATTTCCTCCCCAACCTACCCCCATTGCTCATCCTTACAGCCTGTAAAAAAGTGGGAGAGCATAGCCGTCCACTTCCCAGATCGGGATATGGCCTCTGAACCCCCCTTCTAGTGCCTGGGCCTTGGCATTCCTGCCCACTTGTGCTCACACACATGTTAGTGACACCAACCCTCTGTTCATAGGCTTCTTTGAATTCAGGTGTTCGGCTTCAGCCCTGGCACATCCTGTGGCATTATTTCTCCATTGTCAGGTGGTAGGTCGGGTATTAACATCATGTGGCCGCTGGAGCTAAACTCGCCTTCTCTTTTCCAGGTGCACCTTTGCAGAGCGCCACTAAGCGTTGAGGTCAGTTGAGCTACGCTGATTTACACCCTTCCGGTTTTGACTTGCCTGGGCTGGTTCCAGGTGTATGTGAAGCTTCGAACGATCCCATCTTCTGACTCAGCAAACGTGGGTAGAACAATTGCTGCACGCAAGCTTTCTCACGAAACAGCTGGTGCTTCAAATCAGTCTGTGTATTCCAGTGGTCCACAACGCGGTGCCCACGAGCGCCATGGCGCCCGCCAGGCCATTTCTGTGCGCCCGCCGAGTGATCAGGGCCGGCCCCGCCCCCGGGCGCGTGGCGCATGGGCACTGCCAGCTCCTGGGCACGTGGCGTATGGGCATCCCCACCCCTGGGCATGTGGCACAGAAGCAGCGCCAGCCCCGGGAGTGCAGCGCATGGGTGGCGCCGGCACCAGACACGTGGCGTATGGGTGGCCCCGCCCCAGGACACGTGCGCAGCCCCGCCCCCAAGCACATGTGTGGCCCCGCCCCCAGGTGCCCGGTGCATGAGTGGCCCCGCCCCTGGGTGCCCAGCAGCCCCAAAAGATTGAGGACCACTGGTATATACCATGCAAACAGCCCCTTTTGCGTCTATCTACTTACTTAATGGTTTGGCCCACCACGACCCTTGTATCTGAATGCCTTCCACGTCAATTAGATTGGCAGAGCGAGGTCTATAGTGGACTTCAGAAAAGCTGGGTTTAGAGGACTTGATGCCAGCCAAAGACAAATGTTTTTCATGTGTGTGTGTGAGAGAGAGACTTCCATTTGGTTTTCCCAACATTGATCCCAATCCTCTCTATTACTGGTATTTGTGTTTTCACATACACCATCACTGGCCATAGCACTTCTAGAGGCAAAGAATCCTCCCCACATACATCTGTCACCTAGTAACAGATAAAATAAATGGTCAGGTGTCAGTGGGCTTCGCATCAACCCTTTTAGGTCAATGGAAAACATCCCGTTGATTTCAAGGGGCTTGGAGTCAGGCCCCAATATAATATGAGAGGGGAAAAGAGGTTGTAAGAAAAGGTGTAGGAGTTGGCTTTGTTCCAATGCCCAGGGAAGTCAATGAGAGCCTTTCCAGTCAGCGGATGTAGAGTCAGAACCTTAAACAATAGTGTGATTAGCCATCATTCTCTTCTCTGCCCTTTCTTCCTCGTTTGCGACCCAATCCATCAACTGGCTGTATTTTAGAAGCTGTTGTGATTTTATTACAGGGTTTGGCTCCTGAATGGGTGCAGGGATATTACTGTCTGAAATAAACCACAATATGGGTCCAGATTTTCATCCAAAATTATCGAAATAGTGAGGGTGAAATCCTGGCCCCAATTGCGAAACTCCAACTCATTGTATGAGGCCAGGATTTTACCTCCAGACTTGATAGACTTGAAAGCATGTCGTTAAGCAAATAGTCTCCCATTTCAATGCCTATTAAAGGTTTAATTAACTTTGAAAATCCTAAAAGTAGCTTCCCAGAGGGGACTAAGATACATTGTGGTCCACAGAGAATCAGGCTTTAAGGGCATCCTTCGTAGCTACAGCCCGCATCTTGCCTTCATCTGGCCCATGAGGCTTGGAGCCTGTGCTCCCCCCCACACACACACACACACACAGAGACCCCAGCCACACCGGGGGTGCCGTGGTGGAGCGGAAGAAGCCTCGCTGTGCAGGGAAACAGCCAATGGGGGCAGCGCTGTCAGGAATGCGTCCCTGCAGCACATGGAGCTGAGTGGAACCAGCTCTGCCCCCCGAGAGCTGCACTATGTAGGTGCCCCCATCTCCTGCCCCGCCTGCCACCACCTGCCCAGATCGCACACTCCCACCTTGCTCCTGCATCAACCCTCCCATATCCTGCACACCCACCCCTACTCCTGCACCCTCCCTCCCACCCATATCCTGCACCTCCCATGCTGCTTCTGCACCCTCCTCTGCCCATATCTTGCACACCCACCCCTACTCCTGCACCCTCTCTCCCACTCATATCCTGCACCCTCCATGCTGCTCTTGCACCCTCCTCCTGCCAGACCCTGCACACCCACCCTGCTCCTGCACCCTCCCTCCCAGATCCTGCACTCCCACACCTATTTCTGCACCCTCCCTCTCACCCATATCCTGCACCCCTGCCGCTGCTCCTGCACCCTCCTCCTGTCCAGACCCTGCACCCCTAACCCACTCCTGCACCCTCCCTCCCTTGCAGACCCCACACTCCCACCCCCAGCTCACTCCTGGACCCTACACCCCTATCCTCAACCCTGCTCCCAGCAGCCCCCTTCTGCACACTTGAACCCCATATTTTGGGCCCCACCCCAGAGCATGGGGGGCTCCACAAAATCTACTAGTCCCAGATCAGAAGAACAGTTAATCCAGCCTTGGGGGTAATCCCTGAATCTTGGTGCCCACCTCCCTATGGGGCTGGAACTTGAGCCGAGTGAGGGGAGAGATTTTTTTCTTTCCTGCTTCTCAGTTGGGGGCCACATCTGTGAGGGTTTTTCCCTCCTTTTCTCTTGGGGACCAGATCAATGAGGTTTGCGGGGGAGGGTTGTTTTGTTTGGGGTGGAGCGGTTGCTTCTCACTTGTGCACGGCTCCTGACTGATTTCTCTGTGTTAGTGGCCCCGACTCAAAAAAAGTTCCCCACCCCTCCTTTGTGCTAAAGTAAAAACATCTCTCACCCCTGTGGAATTTCCTGCTGATGAGCTTTGTTAACAGTCAGGACCAGAGCTGGGAGCCCATAGAGAAGTTTTACCTGTGGAAGGTGCTGGGCATTTCAATTTTCGTTTTAGAGAAATCAAGACTTCAGTAACTGCTATTGTATCTGAAGGCAAGTGGATTAGAGACACTGGTGGCCTGGACGGACACTTTTCTAAAATGTGATGTGTGTTCAATACAGCTTGTAGATTTTCCAAATTCTAATGTGATTGGATGAGTACAGGTTGAGCGTGGCACCCAAGGGACCTGACTGGTGCTGAACCAGAGAATTTGCCAAACTACAGGAGGTCAATATTGTCTAACAACATTATTGTGGAGGCAGGAAAAGGGAATAAGGAAATTTGTGTGCAGCCATCTTGGTCTTGTTAACAACAGAGCAAGAGTCTCGCCTGACAACGCGAGATCTGTAATTAGACACTGCCTTTGCCTCTCCCCTCTATACGGAGATAAGGATTGAATGCTGACTCTGGCAGGGACCTTGAGATAAGGAGCATCTGGGTGGAACTAAATAACTGTTAGCCATTGGTGTTTGTAATGGGAAGGAGACTAATTGTTATTGTTATTATATCTAATAGACGGTATATAAACTGCTTCATAATTGCTTGTATTTGAAGATCTGCCTCGGAGGGGGGGCTCTCCCCCCGGGGGGCTTCCCCTCCCCCCCGTCCGAACCAGTTTTTCCCTTGCTGCAGCTCGTAATAAAACTGCCTCTGGCTACTTGTTGCTTACAAACGCAGAGTGAGGACGATGTTTTCTTCCACATTTTTGATACTCCCACTGCTTGCTGGCCTCTCAGAAGGCTTTTCGGGGTAAATTAGAGCTTAATAACAGCACAGTCACTGAGAACCAGGACTGGCAGCCATAAACAAACTTGGCCACCCCCATAATAAGTGGGCATGTGGCTAATTCAAATCATTCTGGACCACAGAAGTTGCCAGATCAGACAGTGCCGAACTAGAGAGGTTCAACCTGTAGCGTCATACCATAGAGCCCCAGAATGGGGTCTAACATTCCCCAGGTCCCACTGGGTCACTTCCTGAATCATTCAGCCCCTTGTCTTCTAAGGCCAATGAGTTGCTGTTTTTTGTGAGACGTTCAGAGAACTCAAAAATCTGATTCTTCAGAGGTGGTTGTGACCAGGACTCTGCTTGAAGGTAAATGGCCCCAGTGTCTCGGGAGTTACATGGATTTCATGCGAGCAGAATGGAGAATCAGTCCCAATGATTTCAATGAACACTGCACGTGCACCAGTGTTCCCCATGAGCGCTTGGGCAGTCACCCAGGAGAGATTCAAATGCCACCCAGCTGATCAGCATGTGTTTGTACTTGCAGTGGTGCACATCTGCACATGCTTCGTTGCACATAGCAAAATTCATTTTGAATGTGGAAAAATATATAGGCGACATTGGTCATAAGTCCTGTCTTGTCTATGTGAACATTCACTATTCTGTGCACAGTGTAGGGCCTTGCTCTTGTGTTGTTATATCAACACAAACGAGCTATGCTAATGCAACGTTAAGGCAGCATATTTTAAATTAACCAGAAGTCAAGAAATGTACAAGCACAGATTATATCCGCTGGGTTGAGTCAATTGCCTGTCCTCTCTGTTTTATAGCATCCAGTTTACAGTGCACACCATAATAAATTAAGCGACACCGTTTAGCCAGAAAAAATAAACAGGAATATGAAGTATGACTGTGCATATGTGCAGCAACAGCGTTAAATTACATGAAGGCTCATTATTCTTCTAACCACAGTGACATTTCCTGCAGAATCATTGAAACGGACCAAGCCGAGGGCCAGATTCTGTGAGTATCCCAGTGGCTTAAGCTGGAGATAAGTGGGGCATCAGCCCGCTGCATGGGTGAATGCCAGAGGGAGTAAGAATAGCAGAACTTGCTGACTCGGTAGATCCGAGCACTGAAGACCCAGCGTCTCAGCCTGCCTTTGGTGGAGCTCTGCTGATTGATCCCAGCTGGGATCGTGCCTCAGAACCGTTCTTATTTCAACCCAACTGCTGATGCGACCTATTCAAATCCAGGTTGCGGGGGGTGTTAACATTTTGTGTCTGTTTCAGCACATATGGTTCATATGGTGGCAGCACAGTGTCTGGGGATGGAAAAACTTTGAGCACGCATGGCTTGCTGCAGTCATGGAGAAACGTGAGAGGCATAAAGCTAAAGACAGAACACGTTCCCCTGTAGACGGGCACTTGCAGACGGGACTGCATGTTTAAAATGGGCCTTTGGTCTCCTCTTTGGACCCACAGCCCACACCTCAAGGGCGTAGCTCAGCTATCGCACTTGACGGGAAGCCAGGGCTGCCAACCATCAGTAAATTTACAGACAGTCCGTAAAAAATTAGCTGAAATTGGACATGTCCGTAAAGTCCATAAAAAATTTAGGTGTCCGTAAATTTCGTAAAAGTGCAATAAAATTTCAAAAAACAGCAATTATTCTATAGCAATTACATTTCTTCTGTGCTGCTTCAACCATTGTATTGCAGAGCAGCGGAAATTGGACATTTTAGTTGTTTATTTAGCTCAATGGTTGAGGTGACGTAATGTGAATCACGTGATCCAGGACCATGACTAACTAAATGAAAGTGAGTTAAATAGCATATTGTTCTTGTGATGTATGAATGACAATGATTGATTTTCACTTTTGGCCATTTATGTTGTCTTAATATAGTATGAAAATTATGTCCGTAAAAAAATTTGTCTGTCTGTAAATTTTTCCCATTTTCTCCGTAAATGAAATTTCTGTGGGTTGCCAATCCTGCAGGAGGCTCCGTCTTCCTTTTGCCTTTGTTTACTCGTTCAGCATTAATTCAGGACCTAGAAGTTCTGCTGGGCTAGATGCTGAACCAACACATAGTAAGAGACAGTCCCTGCCCTGAACCTCTTGAGATCTAAATAGACTATGGTAACATGGTGGCTAAGATCCAAACAAGCTCTCGTAGGCAGGGGTGCCACTATTGTATTCCCGCTGATGTTTTCTCCTTCTACAAGTCTCCTTAAACAAACCCAAGCGTCTTTCTCCTTCACTTAGGGTCTGTCTACACTACAGAGTTTTGTCGGAAAAACAGCCATTTTTCTGACAAAACCTGAGTAACATCCACACTGCAACTGCAGTCTTTCAAAAGTAAATCGAAAGTACAGAGGGCTTTTTCCGGTGTTGATAATCCTCTTTCTACAAGTAAGAAGCCTTTTTCCGAAAGAGCTCTTTTGGAAAAAGGCGAGTGTGGATGGGAAAGAGGGAGTTCTTTCAAACAAAAAACAAAAAAACAAAAAAAGGAAAGGAAAGAGGAAAAAGCACATGTGCCTTGGTGGCCATTATGCCCATACTAACCACTGATTACATGTGAGATAGCATCCAAAGCAGATCGCTTTTTCGATGAGCTTTTGCAGTGTGAACGCTCTCTTTCGGAAAATGTTTTTTCAGAAGATCTCTTCCGGAAAAGCTTCTTCCTAAAGATGCCTGGAGTCTAGACATAGCCTCACGGTGCTTCTTGGGTTAACTTTATTTGCAAAGTTCCAGAAAGCAAACACAGACAAAGTAGGATTTCTCTGACCACTCGGAGTCCCCAAAGATGTGTCCCAGGGCATGGGTCATACCTCAAAGGCTAGGGGAGTAGAGGTCTGTTCCTTCACAGTCTCTCTCTTATCAGCTTGTAGGCACCCTGTCCAAGCTGAGTGGCTCCCCCATTCCCAGAATAGCTTCAGGTCTCTTACAGAGAGCTAGTTGCTTGCAATTCTTTCCCCACACTGGGTATCCCTGGCTAGCTCATTCAGCAACAGACTTCATGTATCCTGTAGGCAGCTCGCTCGCTCCCTCGCAACTATATAGACAAAAGAAATATTGTCTCCATTTCACAGATGGGAATGGAAGCAAAGAGAGATTGAAATCAATGGGAGTTGAGTGACTAAATGCAAAAGCTGAGCCTAAGTCATTCAACCATGGTCTGCCTGTGGCCGAACTGGGACGTGATCATTGGGTTACCCAGAAGCCCATTGGAGAATCCAGCCTAGCACATCTTTGGGAACTCCTAGAAGTCTGCTTTAGAGGGAGCTTTTTCAAAAGTCAATCAGACTTTCAAATCTGATTCCAAACCAAAGGGAGTTGTGCTCTTACCTCTCCTCTGTGCTTCTGTGAAATTAATTTTTAAGTCTCATGACCCAGTTATCCCTATTTCTTTTCTCTGTGCTTGGAGTGTAAAACCCCACTGAATGGGCCCATCCATATTTTATGAATTGTGCCTAAATGTCCCTTCATTATGAATTCCGGGGATGGTAGCAGGACTGATCATTAGTGAATTCATTTGGCATTCTAGTGGATGTCAAATGCAGTTCCATAGGTATTTCATTGTGTTTTGACATTAATTGATGGACACTTAAACTCTTCATAACTCTGTGGTGCTTCGGAACAGGAGAAATTAGAAAGATGAATTTCCAGGAGATGAACCCATTGAGGAGATATGTGACTGCAAATTCATTATCATCAGATGAGCCGATAGCCATGACACTTGCGCAAGTATAATGCTAGCTGAGAGCAGTTGTATGTGACAGAAGAGTAGGAAGATGCCGACTCTCTCAGGAGAGACCCATCAAACTTAAGTCTTGGGTCTGCAGCGAGAATTTCAAACAAAACTTGTGTCAGGCAAAGTGTGACTCTTTATCTGGCCTAACTGTGTACAGTTGTTTTAGCAGCAGATCGATACTGTATAGATGTTGGAAATTCAAGTTCAGTTTAACTATGTACCTAAAAGTCTAGATACTTATCAAAAACCAATTTGGACTAACCAAGACACCTGCATCTATAACAGCGGGCAGAAAATTTCTGCAAAGCAGGCTTTCTCATTCGATTTTTCAGTGCTTCCTGCTCTGAGCCAAACTAAAAAAACTTAACATCTGACTCTTCCATGCCCAGATCAGATCAGAAACTGAATATATGAGCAGAATAACAGAGCTTTTCGCAGATACAAAATTGGTATCCATAACTGAATCTGCAAAAATGAGCTGGGGATGTGGATACCCATGGATATAATGAGGATATCCACAAATTTGCAGGGTTCTAGATACAAAATTTGTATCTGCACCTACATCCACAAAAATGAGCTGCAGATATCCACATCCACATCTGCAGATGTGGATACCCACAGATATAAAATGTTTGCAGAATAATGGGAAATAATGAGGAAACAGAGCGAACATGGTAACCCAACGTGCTGACACCATCCAGAAAGGTTCCAATAAGGTTCAAACAGAGAAAGTTTTACCCAGGGCCTGGAAATTGATTTTTTATTTCCTTAAATTGTTTTGTCCATCCCTACCTTCCCATCCACCCAATGCTTCTGAGAACAGAGTCATTGCCTGATTTTGCTATCTTCATTTCTTGCAGATGTTAATTGGTAAACATGTGGAGAGGCAGGTTATGGAGTATGTGCTAATAAGGTTCCGGTCTGTGTATTATGGGGTCCAATCCTATGTAAGCAGGGTCTGAATCAATGCTTCCACTACAGCCTACTGGAATGGGAATGGAATCCTGGGTGTGGTTATAAAAATACATTTCACCCAGCTTTCTTAGGCCTGCTAGATATTCAGTTGTTAGAATGGTATTTTGCCTGTTGGAACCAATTTGGCTGTTCTGGGTCACAAAATGTGTTAACCTTCAATGCAGGAGCTGTAAGATATGACCACAATGCTTGCAGTTATTGGGAATGCAGAAAAGTCAGACAGTGTTTAACTCAGTTCAAAGAAGAAACTATCAGTCTACGTCTACACTGGTATGATTTTCCGGAAATGCTTTTAACGGAAAAGTTTTCCATTAAAAGCATTTTTGGAAAAATCGCGTCTAGATTGGCAGGACGCTTTTCCGCAAAAGCACTTTTTGCGGAAAAGTGTCCGTGGCCAATCTAGTCGCAGTTTTCCGCAAAAAAGCCCCGATTGCCATTTTCACGATTGGGGCTTTTTTGCGGAAAACAGTACTGTGCTGTTTACACTGGCCCTCTTGTGCAAATGATTTGTGCAAGAGGGCTTTTGCCCAAACGGGAGTAGCACAGTATTTCCACAAGAACACTTACGATCTTACCTGAGATCATCAGTGTTCTTGCAGAAATTCAAGCGGCCAGTGTAGACAGCTGGCAAGTTTTTCCGCAAAATCATTGCCAGTCTAGACACAGCCTCAGTGTAAAGAATGCCCTCCAGGACTGAGCTGTAAGACTGCTTCAACGTGTTTTTCTCTCCCCACTTCACCCCATTCTAATGAACTAAAACGGACTCTATAAAGAGTCTCTATTATTTTAAAATTGTATTCCAGTGGATCCTGGAATCTTTTGGCTGGACTGTGCTGAGGATCATGAGCTGAAATCACAGACAGATGAAATCACTAGGCTTGGCCCAATCCAGCGCACGGCCAGCAGCAGCAGCTAGCAGGGCAGCTAGTGGGAGCAGAAACAGAGGTCAATAGGCGACAGGCAGGAGCAGTGACAGGCAGCTGGTGGGAGCAGTGGCAGGGCAGCTGGCAGGAGTGGCCGGTGGGCAGCCAGCAGGAGCGGAGGCAAGCAGCCGGTGGAGCAGCACGTAGGTGGCATTGCCACATGCTCAACGAGGGGAGACATGAAGATATACCTTTGGGAGGGGTTGCAAGTGCTCTGGAGGAAGGGTCATAATTCAAAATGATCTGGACAAACTGGAGAAATGGTCTGAGGTAAACAGGATGAAGTTTAATAAGGACAAATGCAAAGTGCTCCACTTAGGAAGGAACAATCATTTTCACACATACAAAATGGGAAGCAACTGTCTGGGAAGGAGCACTGCAGAAAGGGATCTAGGGGTCATAGTGGACTACAAGCTAAATATGAGTCAACGGTGTGACACTGTTGCAAAAAAGCAAACATTATTCTGGGAGGCATTAACAGGAATGTTGTGAGCAAGACATGAGAAGTCATTCTTCCTCTCTACTCTGCGCTGATTAGGCCTCAGTTGTGTCCAGTTCTGGGAATCACATTTCAAGAAAGATGCGGATAAAACAGGAGAAGGTACAGAGAAAAGCAACAAGAATGATTAAAGGTCTAGAGAACATGACCTATGAAGGAAGACAGAAAGAATTGGGCTTGTTTAGTTTGGAAAGGAGAAGACTGAGAGGGGACATAATAGCAGTTTTCAGGTATCTAAAAGGGTGTCACAAGGAGGAGGGAGAAAAATTGTTCTCCTTGGTCTCCTTGAGGATAGGACAAGAAGCAATGGGCTTAAACTTCAGCAAGGGAGGTTTAGGTTGGACATTAGGAAAAAATTCCTAACTGTCAGGGTGATTAAACACTAGAATACGCTGCCTAGGGTGGTTGTGGAATCTCCATCTCTGGAGATATTTAAGAACAGGTTAGACTGATATCATCTATCAGGGATGGTCTAGACAGTACTGGGTCCTGTCGTGGGGGCAGGGGACTGGACTCGATGACCTCTCGAGGTTCCTTCCAGTTCTAGTGTTCTATGATTCTATGATTGATTCTATATACTCAGGGTCTGCACTGTCTGGACAGAGCCATTCATGGGGTGCTTGAAGAGGGGGAAAACCACACTATATGAATTGGGGGTTGGACTAAAGATCTTTAAGCAAAGACTCTGCTCTGTGGACTCCAAGGATGATACCTTGCTTACGGGTTTTCTTTGTTTATGTCTGTTTCCGTAGGTTGATGCTAGATTACTGTTATTAAACAGATTGTTTTCATCTCCTACTCAGTGCTTGCGAGAGGGGAAGAATTGCCTCTAAAGGTGCCCAGTGGATAGGTTGGAATTTTCCTTGTTTACGGGGTGGGGTGTCGAGCCAGTTTGGTTACACTTTTGAGAAAACCTCTCTAGATCCTAAACCCAGCCCTTCTCGCTGCCAACTGCTACCGGCAGAAGAGTTACATCTGTATAGTACTGAGTATCTCCTGCCAGATACCTGGCACCCCTATTCTGGATAATGTCGGCCAAAAATGAAAGTGATTTGTACTTTTTAGGGCTGGGCTTGATGTTAGCTATAATTTCCCATCACCTGCATATGAATTCCATGAGAGTTGGGGTTGTTTAGCACCTCAAAGAATCAGGTCTTCAGTTTCTGCAGGTGTGATCTTGCTCTCCTACACTGGTGTAAATTAGGAATAATTTCCCTAAGGTTGGTATAGTTACAAACGTGTAAAACAGGTGTGAAAACAAGTCAGGCTCAGTACATTCTTTCCACGAGGGATTTTACCTACCACAGATAAGATTAAAAATAATGGAATGTGTTGAAGCTGCAAAATTCAGCTCTAGATTTGGACTTGTCGGGTGTTACAATCAGGGCATTTGATTTAGAGATATCTATAAGGCTTTTTCTGTCCTTGCAATCAAGCAACAAAAGTTTTGCCATGGCAAATGCAAGTGTGAAAGCTGCTTTGTCATCCAAAGCACTTGCCTGCCAACAAAGTGAAAGTTGCACATGGAGACTAAAGGTATTTTGTCAGCAAAAGTATGACAAACGGCATTCACACATGCCGACCTTTCGCAACAGTGTCAACACAGCCTCATCTCTAAAAGTTGTGGTGTAGACACAGCCCTACATAGTGACCTTACAATCCAAGCACTGGCTCTCGGTCAGAGAATCTCAGAAGAAAAGGGTGGTGGGTGTCATTTTTTTTCTGAACAGCCAAAACTCCCCCATGACCTTTTGCTGTTCATGCTTTAGCTGTCAGTGTCAGATGTATCCCCGTGATACTCATCTTCATCATTTCAGAAGCACGGCCATTGTAAATTGTCAGGCTAACAGACTCATTCCCATAAAAACCATGTGCCTAATTAGCTTCAGCCATTTCAATAACAGCTGATGGCCTGGCACTAATTACAGCTGTTAATGCAAGATTATAAGATGGCAATAATGAAATGAAGAAATCGTAGCTCCGCTCTCAGTACATGCTGTTTTGACTTCCCTGCACATCACCACACGGGCTGCTTTCATCTTTTATCGACTGCACCGGACAAGAATGTGTCACAAAATCAAATCCCAACACGTCATAGTCATTTTGCTAGCCCAACTGGCTTTGAAGGACTTCCGATTTCACAACTGATCCGCTTTCCAAGCTGTTTTATGTTGCTCCCTGTTTCATCTCCAAATGAGATGCCTGTGTCTTAGCAGTCAGCTGGCTTTCCCATCCTGTTCACCCAGCATCACTATGCAAACAATGCATTTTTCTTCCATTCCCTCTTCAGTCAGGTGTCAATGTGCAGCCAGCTCCTAGCACAATGGGAACCTGATACTGATGGACGGTTCCAGGGAAAAGGAAGAGTCCAGGGGCCTCTGCTGTGGTGTAATTAATGCATCTTTCTGGAGAAAGATTGAAATGAATATTCCCGTGGTGGCCGCGGTTTCCACGCTAGGACTCATTGGGTCCACGCTAGGACTCATTGGGTCTATAGTCATCTCTACTACTCGCCATCTGTTGGAACCTGGGAAAGGTATTTGATTGAATGCAAAGGTATTGAAGCAATTAAGCCCATACAGGAAATGAAAACAAAGCCCTAAAGGCCTTTTTAGGATCTGTGCCTTCATCTCTCTGGTGCATCTAGACTACATGGCTCCATCGATGGAGCCATGTAAGTAGTTTCACGAGGCATTCCTGAGTGTCAACAAAGGCTTCCCTTGTCGACCGCACCGCATCTAGACTGCCGCACTGTGCCGGATCAGCTGATTGTCGGCACTGCACAGCGGCCATTTTTATTTTAATGAAGCTGGGATTATTTAAATCCCCGCTTCCTTGACTATGCCAAGTAAACTACTTTACAAGGCTCCATCGACAGAGCCATGTAGTCTAGACGCACCCTCTGTTACTTAGATTCTTACCTTTTGTCCTTTCCTATTTAAATCATAAGCTCTTTAGGGTGGAGATTACCTTTTACTGAGATTGCCCAGCTTAAGTGGGGCTGGTGGGCACTCATAGGATCCTAGGACTGGAAGATACCTCAGGAGGTCATTGAGTCCAACTCCTGGCCCAAAGCAGGACCAACCCCAACTAAATCCTCCCAGCCAGGGCTTTGTCAAGATGACACTTAAAAACCTCTAGGGATGGAGATTCCACCAGTTCCCTAGGTAACCCATCCCAGTGCTTCACCATCCCCCTAGTGAAATAGGTTTTCCCAGTATCCTCCCCCACTGCAACTTGAGACCATTGTTTCTTGTTCTGTCACCTGCCACCTGAGAACTGCCTAGTCTAAATAAGCCTAGTTCCTCCAGTCTCTCCTCATAAGCCCAGTTCCTCCAGTCTCTCCTCATAAGTCATGTGCTCCAATCCCCTAATCATTTTTGTTGCCCTCTGCTTGCTTCTCTCCAATGCATCCATATTCTTTCTGTAGTTGGGGGCCAAAAACTGGATAAAATACTCCAGATCCGGCTCACCAATGCCAAATAAAGGGGAATAATCACTTCTCTAGATCTGTTGGCAATGCTCCTCCTAATGCACCCTAATATGCCATTAGCCTTCTTGGCTACAAGGGCACCCTGTGGACTCGTATCCAGCTTCTCATCCACTGTAATCCCCAGGTCTTTTTCTGCGGAACTGCTTCTTAGACAGTCAGTCCCCAGCCTGTAGCAATGCTTGGGATTCTTCCATCCTAAGTGCAGGACTCTTCACTTGTCCTTGTTGAATCTCAACACATTTATTTTGGCTCAATCCTCCAGTTTTTCTATGTAACTCTAGATCCTATCTCTACCCTCCAGCATATTTACTTCTCCCTCCTCGGTTTAGCGTCATCTGCAAACCTGCCAATGGGGCAATCCATCCCACCATCCAGATTGTTAATGGTGTTGAACAAAACTGGCTGCTACTGGAGACCCGCTACTGGAGACCCACTACTGGAGTATAAAAGATGAAGTCACCATCCTGAGATTTTGATTAGAACCAGTTTCACATTGACTAAATGTTTTGATTGCTGTACTCGGTGGATTACATATGGTCGAGTACAGCAGCTTTTAAGTTTTCAGCTCCAGACTATGTCTAAGATTTCCAAAGCAATCATTTCCTCTGTTAAAAAAATAGGAGTGGGGGAAGTGCAATAGAGAGAAAACAGTTGAAAACCACTGGTCTGGTGATAAAAGCTCAGGGGTCAGTAATTTTTTTTCCTGGATCAGCCTCAGCATGTGACAACTGAGCAAGTCATGGAATAAACCCCTGGGTCCAGATACTCAAAGGTGTCTGCTTCCCATGGATTCCTATCAGAGCTACATGCCTAAATATATGTGGGGATCTGGGTCCTGGTGCCTGCATTTACCTGTAGTTAGGTGGCAGGAGGAACCTTTCTAAGGGTACGTCTACACTAGCTCGTTAATTCGAGCTAGGTAGGCAAATGAGGCGACCGGAGTTGCAAATGAAGTCCGGGATTTAAATATCCCAGACTTTATTAGCATGTTCCCGTGCGGTCGCCATTTTGAAATTTCACTAGCCCGAACTTACTGCCGCGCGGCGACACGAGGCAGTGAAACGTTAATTTTAACTAAGGCCTTAGTTCGAATTAACTGTTACTCCTCATTCCACTGGTCTAGTGGTAAAAGCTCAGGTGTCAGTAATTTTTTTTCCTGGATCAGCCTCAGCATGTGACAACTGAGCAAGTCATGGAATAAACTTGCATGTGAGCAAGTTCCACGAGGAGTAACAGTTAATTCGAACTAAGGACTTAGTTCGGCACTGAGTTTGGGCTAGTGAAATTTCAAAATGGCGACCACACGGGAACATGCAAATAAAGCCCGGGATATTTAAATTGCAGGCTTCATTTGCAACTCCGGTCGCCTCATTTGCCTACCTAGCTCGAATTAACGCACTAGTGTAGACATACCCTTACATTTGTGAAAATACATTTACTAACATTTCTAAAACTTTCTGGGATTCTTGGGTGGAAGGTGCTAAATAAGGACAAGCTCTTGTATACAAGTGGTGCCTGTCTTGTTCTAAATGAGGCTTCAAGCAACTTTGCATTTCTCTTATTCTAAGGCCAATGCAGGACTTACTCACTCTGGGGAATAAGTCAAAGAGATCTCCGAGCTGCTCGAAATTGCATCTCACTTCTTAGAGCTCTAAAGTGTTAATGGGTAGTTAGGGAGAGATGGACCACAGCAACATTCTGCCTGTGTCCTCTTTCCAATTTCTCTAACCATGCCCTCTCCTCTAAGGACTACAGAATGTCTACATGGTCCCTGCGCTCCCTGGGAAATCTTTCTCTGTACGCTGGGGGAATTATCCTGAGGCAGAATCCCTCAGGTTGATGACTCCTTTGGGAGCAGTAATGCCAAGAGAATAATTGGGCCCAAGAAAACTTTTAGGAAACCAAACTTCAAACAAGGAATTTACAGGCTGTCGGGAAATTACAACACAGCTGATCAAAGTATCCAGCAACATGCATGAGTTAAGTGCTTTGTATTTATACCTCTGTAAGCAGCATACTATGTGTTTTTCCCCTTATTTCTTTCCACTTCCCAATGAAATAATTACAGTGGTTATGCTTTCTGCTCACCTGCTCTCTGATTTCACATTTGGCATCTCTAAGTAATAGCAGCCTAGAGGTTTCAATTAGCTTTTAATGAAATATTGCTCATTAATAAAACCCTAGGACAGTAAAACATATGCCACTTAGTCCAGAAAAAAACAATACGTGCTGCTTTCAAATATGCATGATCTTTATTTTTAGCTCAGCGTGTGTGGCACTTAATGAGATGTTTGCCATTCAAACACAAAGGGATTATGGAGGACCAGGTTTCATTTCAGGCATTTTAGTAAGGTTGGAGCTTTAAAATACAGCAGGCACTAATGTATTTACTTGGCATCCAATTCTTCATTGCCCTGCACTGTCACAGTCAATTGTGAATGCAAAGAGGGTATAAATGCCATGGAGACAGGGTGGTCTGACCCTTTAAGGGCAAGAAGCCCTGTTGCCCGCCAGCCGTGGTCAATAAACAGATCCAGCTAGGAAAAGGACAAGTGGTTATAAAAGCCAGCAAATAGTTTGAGGGAGAGGCCCTGTAGGAGGGAGAAAGGATCCTGCAATAGGCTTGGAAGAGGTGGAATACAGATGCCAGAGATGGGAGGCCAAAGAGCTGTTCTCTCCTCTCATTTTTTAAAAACTGAATCTACCGGGGTTGGACGTGTACTGCATCTAGGCCAGCCGGTTCTGCTCTGTGCCATGCCACACGTCAGGCCCTCACTCGTGCCTGCTGAAACTACGGAGGCTCCTCCTCATAGTGAGGACCATCAGGAAAGCATACCAGAGCTTAGAAGGCGGTACACCCCAAAAGAGGCCTGCTCTGAACCCCAGGAAGCCCCCTTCTGGCTGTAACTGGTAATACTTACTGAAAAGAGTGGTGATTGTGCTCACATTGAGATGACGTATCGGCAACTTCGGTCATCCACAAAACAGTAGATAACCCTGGACTAATCCCTCAATTGTGATCTGCCACAATGCTCCATTGCACCATGCCGACATAGTGCACTTATTTCAAAACAAGAAACTATTCACATAAATGGATCTCACGACAATGCAAGAGCAAGATTTTTCTACCCTGAGTGGTATAAAGACAGATCCTGGCTGGTGCACCATATGACAAGAAAGAGAGCCTGTTGCAAAGTGTCAATTTGCCATCGTTAAGAAACGTAGCTTTGGTACATACAACCGTGGTGTATTTGCATTGATTCGCATGAATAATTGAGAGATTGTGCTGGGAAATGAGGTGTACATGAGAAATCAAATTGGCACAGGAAACGTGTTTATGAAGTACACGTTTACACCAGCCAAATGAATGAAGATGTTCAGCTACAACACACTAAAGAAGTCAAGCAAGCTACTAATCCCATTGTTGGATTTTGTTTTATTGTTGAGGTGGTAGAGGTGGTTGTTTTTGGGAGCAACTCAAATTCTTGCAGGGTCTAATAAGGCAA